>NC_087342.1:65978520-66603520 GCF_030014295.1 Loxodonta africana
AAGATATTGGTTTTGGTTTTTTTTTAAGAATTCAAAGCTTGATATTATCTCAATTTATTACATTTCTATAAACTAGGTTCAGACATTTGTAGCTATAAGCTTGATAAATAGTAAATTGTACATTTTGAGCAGCTAATAAAATGGCAAGAATCGATAGCAGAAAACACTTGCCAGTGAGTATTCCTGTTTACACTATTCCACAGGTATTTTTAAAGTTTTTATTCCCATGCTTTGGATGCAAAGTCAAAGAATAGAGAGATATTTCATACACAATCAACTACAACTTGAGTGCTTTCCTCTTGAGGGCATAGTATTTTTATGCATTTATTATTGGTTGTTGTTCTTATTAGCTGCCCTTGAGTCTACCCCCAACTCATGGCGACTCCATGCACAGCGGAATGAAATGCTGCCTGGTCCTGCACCATCCCCATGATTGGTTGAGGATCAGACTGTTGTGATCCACAGGGTTTTCACTGGCTGAGTTTCAGAAGTAGATTGCCAGGCCTTTCTTCCTAGTCCATCTTAGTTTTGAAGCTCTGCTGAAACCCGTTCGGCATTACAGTGACACACAAGCCTCCACTGACAGACAGATGGTCACTGCCCACGAGGTTCATTGGGCAGGAATTGAACCCAGGAGTTCTGTGTGGAAGGTAGGAATTCTACCACTTTACCACTGCTAATCCCTGCTTATTAGTTGCTCCCTAAAAACTCACATTTTTGTATTTCAGCATTTTAAAAATTATAGCCCCATCTTACATGTTGATTGTTTCTTTGGAAGGAGGAAACTGCTTGGCCCACACACAACTGCAAGGTAAACAGTTGAATGTCTGTGTGGATTGCCAAACAAAGAATTCAGCACAAAACTTTAAGCTGTGATGTACTCTAGAATGTGGAATTCCCTTACGACTGAAAAGATGCGGAGGATTCTTTTGGGGACTGCCTCACACATTTAATGTATCCCTCATTTTGTCTGGGGACTGCTGCTCAGAAATCTGCCATCTGTAGTGGGTGGCAACCAAATCTCAGCCTTGAAGAACTCATTTGTTAATTTTCTTTCTTTCTCTGCCTTGATGACACCATTGTGGTTACTTCTCCTCCCTCTCCAATCAATAACGTCTCATTTTCCATTATTACATCTTAAGTATATTGCAGTGGTTGCAAGCTGTTACATTTTCATTTTAGAAATGTGATGGCTGGAAAGAAAATCTGTCTGGAAAAAGGAGTGAGAGTTTGGGTCTTCTAAATATGGGCTGTCTTCCAAATAAATGAGTGCAAAAATGGAAGACCGTCTTTACCTGCGTGTATTTCCTAGCCTTAGCCTACATCATCATTTAAAAGATGAAAACCCTGGAGCTTGGAGATGAAGTGACTTGCCCATAAAGGATGTGTGTGACTTCCAGAGACCTGGATCCCTTGACTGCACTCCACCCTAATGCTTCTTTTAAGCTTTATATCTGAGAGAATATCAGGGGATTTTAGAAGCAGTGTCTTATTTCTGTTTGAATATCAGGAATGATGTGTTGAACACCAGTACAGATCACCCAGAATTTTGTATGTTGTTGTTCTTTACCTCAATGTTGGGGTGGCAGGCCTCGCACAAGGAGTGGACTTAAAGTCTCAAACTGGCCTTTTGGAAAAATGGAAGGAAGCAACTGAAAGGTAGTTTCCTGTAAGTCTGCATCTGCTAGTGTTCTTAAAGCTTTGGTTGATTTCTAAAGCAAACCATTGGGGAAGACGGTTAAGCACTTAGTTACTAGCCAAAAGGTTAGTGGTTCTAATCCACACTCAGAGGCTCCTCGGAAGACAGCCCTGGCAAGCTACTTCCAAAACGTCACAGCTTTGAAAACCCTATGGAACAGTTCTACTCTTCACATACGGCACATGCTGTGCAGTTCTGCTCTGCATAGCCGACTCAATGACACCACCACTGCCACCACCTTGCCGCCTTGCCTTTTACCAATTTATTTCAATGTTAGAAAAAATAAAATAGCAGGTATTAGAAAAGTTGAGTGGGAACCTTTGAGGAAACAAGGTAGATGTGTAGGAAACGTGTTTTAAATTGGAGGAAGAGTGTGGTTGAAGATTGCTTAGCCTTGTGGAATTGTCCACTGTTGGGATTGGAGTGTGGCTTAAATGAGTCTGGCAATACTGATGGGTAAGGCTCGGGGGGGAGGTGGGGCACTTTCTCAGTTCTCCAGATTTGCATAATGATTAGGGCTCCTGGGGTATAGGCTGGAGGCTGGCACCTGTTCTGAACTTCTTCTTCTTCCTGTTCTCACTGGCTTCATTCCTGGGGGCAGTGGAAAGCTGCTGTAGTGGCTCAGGTCTTGGGGATGCAGTGGGAGAGCAGGAAAAATTCCTCCCACTTGGTATCCCTCATGGCACTCTGTTTCAGGGAGTTGTCATCTTTGTGCAGATTGCATTAAAGTGCAACTCAGGGTCTGTATCCTTTTCCAAGGTGTAATATTATTTTCCTTTTCACAACAAAGAAAATATTTAGGTGGAGTTTTTACTCCAAAGAAGTGGATTTGATGGACTTCAGGACTTCAGTAGTGAGGACGTTGTTGCTGCTGAGTCGATTCTGACTCATGGCAACCCCATGTGTGCAGAATAGAACTGTTCCAGAGGGTTTTCAAGTCATCTTTTGGAAGCAGATTGCCAGGCCTGTCTTTTGAGGTGCCTCTGTGTAGGTTCGAACTCCCAACCATTTGTGCCATACAGCCACTCTTGTACTAAGGATAGGGCCAATCTTTTAGGATCTGTGTACTGGCTCACGCATGTTCTCTCTTCTTCTGTCTTCCCCGCCCACACATACACCTTCAAGTCTAATCTGTTAATCTATTGCTTTTTTCCTTCATAATGTTTTCATGTCAGTTTTTACCCCTAGGCTACTCCAATGCTTTCTCATTCTATAATCTGACACCACTCTCCTCACTCGTCCAGCTCCTCTTGACTGCTCCTGTTGAAATATCTTATAAAATACATACGAGTTGTGTGGCCTTAGGCAGTTACCTTGTCTCTGGGTGCCTCTAGTATCTCATCTGTAATACAGGCATAACCATAGTATCTACCTCTTAGGTTCTTAATATATGTACAGCACTTAAAACAGGCAGGGACACAGTAGGTACTTTACCAGTGTTAGCTGTTGTTTTTATGGTTACTGCTCATTTCCCTACATACTCTCAAATAAAAGTTCTCAATGGCTCCTCTTAGTTATGGGGCAATGTCTACCTTGGCCTGAAGCAGACTTCCCTCAGCCTGGACATTCGCTGTCTTCTCCTTTGGTGCTAACCTCCTCCCTCAGCCTTCCTGGCTGCAAGGCCCTGCTCCCTCTTTGAACTGCTTGGTGTGACTGACCTTGGGCTTCTTTCCTTCCCCTGCTGAAATCTCTCTTCCCTGGGATTAACTATTTAACCAATCTTGCCGTCCTCTGAATTTGAACAACTCATTCCTCCCCACCTTCTTTTTTCCTCCTCCTCTGTTGCCTCCAGTTCCTCTTCCCTCTCCTCCCTCAGCCTCTCTCTTTTCACCTCCATCCCTCCACACCAACTCCTACTTTTTAATGACTGAAACAGGCTAAACAATGGGAGGCAGGTCAGGTTTCATTATATTTCTAGAGGAATACACATGGTAAGATGGTATCACCAGGAAGACTGGAAATATTTACATCAACAAGTATGGCAGGCTGAGAAGGCTCTACAGGTACCTCACCCCAAAGGGTGCGTGAAGTACAGGGTGATAATATTTCAAGAAACCTGAGTTGTTTAGCACAATTCAATGGTAGAGAAGATAGTGGTTACCATTAAGAGGATAAACAGAGATATTCCTGCAACTGCAACACTTAGATTTTGCTTAATGACGTCAATGGAATTTCCTCTTAATTTTATAGAAAAACTGTATTTTAAATTACAGAAAATTCTAATTCGTTGAGGGTGTGTGTGTGTATGTGACAGAGCGTGCATACTTGTTTGTATTTTAAAAGAAAGTAATTTACTACTAACCCTCTATATTTAAATAGTGCATGTTGTTCATCTAGGGAGTGTTTTTGCAGTAAAACATATGTAACATTAATTTTGCCATTTTAGCCATTTTTAAGTGTATAATTCAGTGCTATTAATTAGTCACAATATTGTGCAGTTATCCCCATTATTTACTTCTAAAACGTATTCATCACTCTTACGGAGATATTTTAATACCACATATTTTAACATTGTAGTGAAACACAATATATCATTTTTTATAAGCTCTTTCTCTTTTGTGGCTTTTCGATTACTTCAAATTCTCACTAAATTTTACTAATAATTCAGTAGATGAATTCATCAAGACCCTGGCATTTTGACACGTTTGTTTGAAGAACTAGTTTGTGTGATAAAATCCTGTATGCTTTAAAAAAAAAAAATTTTTTTTTTTTTTTTTTTTACCTCATTCAATAATTGGTGAGACACAGATGTTTGCGATTGCATAGTATAGAGAGTGGAAAATATAAAATTTAAAGTGACAGTAGTATTGCCCTTTACCTAGGGTGGTAATCCTTTCTTGGTGAAGGAAATGGAGGCCTCAACAAGGAGGGTTGTGCAATTGTCTTTGAGGTCTGGAGGCAATCTGCTTGGGTCCAAGAACAGATGCTTAGAGATGGCTTGTTGGCCCCCCTGGGCATTGTGGGAGAGCTCAGGGCAGACATGTCTTCCCCTTTTCTAACTGCCACCTTCCTTTCAGACTACAATGGCCATTTGACATTTGAGATGGTGACAGTGGATAAATAATTTATATCATAGCATCAGCTTTGTCGCTATGAGTCGGAATCCACTTTAAGGGCAACGGTTTGGTTTTTTGTTTGTTTTTTAATCAGCCTTGTCAGAAACCCACAAATACTTTAAGGGTTTGGATCCAAACTCTTTCTTCTGTAATCCAGAAAGAATTAGCTTAATTAACCCCCAAAATTATTATGAACGTAAAACTAGGGTATGTTTTTTGGCTGTGGTGTGTGTGTGTCGCTATATTTTGAAGCAGAATGATTTGTGGGTCCCTTTATCGGTTGTTCCTCTTTTTTGATCTAAGGCAGACAGCATGGAGGAAATGGAAAGTTCTATGCATCTTTGCAACTACTATTAGATGTCTCTTAGGGCCGTGATAAATTTAGTAGACAAAATAAATGGTTAGTCTCAGGGCCTCGGTTTTCTAATCCATCAAATCAAGAGATGCATTGAAGATCTGTTCTAGCTTTAAATTCTGTAATTCGTCGCCCACCTGAGCAAAACTTCTAACGTTTATGGGAACTAAAGGTTAACATTAAAAAAAAGAGACAGGAATCAGGTTATCAGTCACAGGGTTGTTTTTTCAGTTTAGTCTCTGCCAATCCAGACCTTGTTATAACCGCAATGTGGCCAGAGATGATGCCACATTATTTTTAATTGAGAATGCTTCAAGTACCTAGCTCTATCATAGCAGTTGTTACACTGGTGAGTTCTCCCATATCTGTCAGGAGAAGAAAATCCATGAAGCTTTTGACTACTTTTTCCTCTCCAAGAAAATGATCTTTGAGAGAATGACACGTAATCTAGACTTTACTGTTCTTGGGGCATGAGTGAGACTGCATCTGAAATAAAATCAATGCATGATACAGTAGTTTATTTACATTTAAAATATTGAATCGGAAAGCATTTTATCAAGGACTTTGGGACCAAACACATGTTCCAGACTTACACAAAACAAAAGGGTAGAATGCAATAGAAATGTGGATAGAGGAACCTAGTTGCGGTTCAGTTATTACCTGTATTTTAACTACACTAATGGCATGAGGTAGATTCACGAGAGATTAAGAAATATAGGTATCAGGTTTTTTTTTTTTGAGCCCTGGTGGCCCAGTGGTTAAGAGCTTGGCTGTGAACCAAAACGCTGAGAGTTCGAATCCACCAGCCACTCTTCAGAAGGCAGTTCTCTGTCCTGTAGGGTGACATGAGTTGGAATCCACTTGACAGCAACAGGCAATGTTTTTTTTTTTTTGAAATTTTAAAGTTCTGTCCCATAATTGCAACTTAAGCTACAGCGATGGTCACCAGACAACTTAGAGGAACAAAAGCACAGACTTAGACTTTGTATTTCTAGTTAATGAAAGTAGAGAAGTAAAATAGAATTCTGAATCAGCTACTTCCTGGGTGTGTGATCTTGATCAAATCTTTTAACTTTTCTGGGCTTTATTCGCCTCCCCCACTTCCCCTCACCATCTCTGTGTCCAAATGAGGTTGGACTGCAATTTTATTTTGTACCATATTTTTTGTTTTTTAGGTATTGGTGTTGTTGAGTCTATTTAGAGTTTTCCTTTTTTAAATGTTCTGTAGCAGTTTATACAACATGGAAATTACTGGTCCTTGAAATTTAAAATAATTGACCAATAAAACCAAATTGGCACTGAGTCTTTTTGGTATAAATTACTTTTTACGTTTATTAATCTCTTCTCTGTTATTGATTTACTTTTGAGAATTGAAATCTATATAGAATATCATCAATTTTAAAAGATCTTAAAATTTTACTATAAAGTTTATATATTAGATAATCTTAATTCCCCTAATAAAAATTTTACCACATAGTCCTTTTTAATTTTAGTTGTGTTTTCCAGTTTTTCCTTGATAAGCTTTGTATATTCTTTCCCCACAAAACCCAGCCCTTGGATTCATTTATTTATTCTAATGAGTTTTGGTTTTCTATTTACTTTTTGATTTTTCTTTTTAAGTTTTCAATGTTTTGATCTTTAATCTTTTTTCCTCCAGCTTTCCTTTTGTATTCCAATAGTCCTCATGCTGATATAAGTTGGGATCACATTTACAGGTAATCCTGAAATTCACTGGCGTATAGCCCTACCATTGGGACAGCAGACCCTTGGCCCCTTCTGTGGCTCTATTTCCCTGTCTTTCTTCTGGGAAAGTATAGGAGGAGGACTCGTGGACTTTTATGTCTATCAGACTGTTTCCTGCACATCTGCCATCACCTGCCTTCAACTGTCAGTGCTGTCACTGCTCGTGGTATGGTTTACAGCCACCATTGCATAGACCCTTAGTTGCTCAAAGATTTCAATATCAAGAGTAGAATATTTAGCATGACTTTAATAAAGTTTGAGGGTAAGAGGAGAGAATTATAGCACAGAGAATAATTGACAATCAGCTGCAAAGCCATTGCAAGGTTTTGTTTTGTCTTAGAGTTGCTGTGTCCCCAAGCTCTGGCTGCCTTCTATGCAGGTAGAAGCCAGTATTCCCCCACCATATTCTAGCATCTTTAATTGAACCTTGACTCTTGAGGGTCCAGACCAGAGAAAGTACGATTCAGAGAGAAAAAAGAGTTTTTTTCCTCAGTCTAAGACCTTTCTTCAAAGTCCTTGTTTCTTCTTTCAAGATGTATGTCTTCCCAGGAAGACTGATGGAATGAATACCCATTTACTTCAATGTTACAAAGTTGTAATTTCACAGCTGCCCCAGAGTGTTATTAGCTTACTTACGGACCCAGCCAAACAACCACATAATACAGTGGTCCATAAGTTTTTAGCTTTGAATGCACAGGCTCAACGTACACAGGCTTTTAGCTCAGTGCCCAGGCTTTAAGCAATCCTTGAATCCCATGAAAATGTGTGCGAAAAGCACATATGCCTTTTTCTGGGGAGCAGATTCATAGTCTTCATCAGGTTGTTAAAGTGGTCTGGAATCTACCCCAAAGATTGAGAATACTTCAGTAATTCAACATCAGGTCATTGCTTCAAGTCACTGATGTCACATAGGACATTAATAGGTAGGGCTTCACTTACAATTCTTCCTCATCAGGAGATGAAGATGTGAATTTTATATCCTCTCCCTAGATGTCCGTGTCTCTGCTTCTGATCTCCCACAAACAACAGCTCACAGGTAGATATCTCCAGGGAATGGTTTGTAGAAACAATATGGTCCAAATCTATTCTTGGACAAGAGGCATTTCTCCAGAACTCACAGTCTGCAGAGGTACAGTTCTGTTTAGCCTTTATAGTCATGAGTTTGTAACAACTCTTCATTTTTTAAGTCTTTGCTTAATTAAACTGCCTATTTTTATTTGACTGGTCATTCCAAAACAATGAAATAGTTTTCTACAAAGAGGTATTCCAATTTCCTGTAGTTTGAAATGTACTTCCATTAGGATTTTAGAGCTTTTAAAGCCAAGATTTAGCTAGGTGTAAATTCTTAAAAGAGTCCCTGGGTGGTATAAATGGTTAATGTGCTAGGGAGCTAACAGAAAGTTTGGTGATTTGAGTACACCCAGAGGCATCTCGAAAGAAAGGCCTGGCTATCTAGTTCTGAAAAATCAGCCATTGAAAACCCTACGGAACAATAATTTTTTACATATATATTAACCGTAGTTAAAGAAAAATGGACATAAACTTGTTCTTCAACCCAGAAATTTCACTCCTAGCAATCTACCCAAGAGAAATGAAAACACATATCTACATAAAACTGTACAGAAATGTTCATAGCAGCACTATTCATAATAACACCAAACTGGAAACAACTCAAATGTCCATCAGCTGATGAGTAGATAAAACTGTGGTGTAGCCATATGATGGAATACTATTCAGCAATAGAAAGGAGAAACAACAATAAACTACTGATACATGCTGTGACACAGATGAACCTCAAAAACATGAAGCTAAATGAAAGAAGCCAAATGCAAAAGACTGCATATTATATGATACCATTTATATTCAGTGACCAGAGAAAGCAAATCTATAGAGACAGAAGATTAACGGTTGCCTAGGGCTGGGAGTTTTCTTGGTAGGGCTGGGAGTAGGAGTGGAGGTTAACTGCAAATAGACACGAGGTAACTGAATTGTGGGGATGGTTGTACAACTCTGTAAGTTATACCTCAGCAAAACTGTTAAAAAAATACCTAGAAATGAATTTATCAAGAAAAGTACAAGATCTTTAAGAAGATAATGGTAACATTTTATTGAAAAACATAAAACATAAAATAGGACCTTAATAAGTAGAAACCCCATATTCCTGGATATAAAAATTTAATAGCATAACAAAACAAAACCCTATGGGGCACAGCTATACTCTGACAAGCATGGGGTTGCCACAAGTCAGAGTCAACTCCATGGCAGCTGGTGGTTTGGTTTAAATTCTTGTAGCCACACGTACTCCCTTGCTCTAGTGGTATTTGCAAGATAGAAACTTACCAGAGACACTTGTCCTGGGATTTGGAGCCTACCCTGAGACAATGGCAGCAGCAGGTTTCCTGTCTCCTGCCACATCTTGTTCCAGGCTTCCTGTCTCCTGTTAAACTTGGCACTCAGGCAGCTATTCTGGCTCGACACTGGAGACCAGGCAATGCTGTAAGAACTCCCCCATTCACCTGAGTCACTCTTTCTATTCTAAAACTGCAGCAGCTTGTTTTACATTGTAGTGAGTCCAGTTCATGACGGTTGGCAATGTGTTCACTAAACGCTATTTCTCATTTTGGGTGTGGGACCCATTTGATCTTCCCGGCAATGCATAGATGCTCATTCCATTCTGGGTTTAGGGTTAGGTGTAGGGAGTTTGGTAAAGCCACCTGCAATGGGATTGCAGCTTTGGAAGCTGGAGCTACGCAAATAGCCTTGAGATCTATTAAGACTAAAAAGAAAAAAATGTTCAAGGAAGGCTTTTTTACTTGGCCCCTCCTCCTGCCTCTGCTGCTCACTTTTCAGCATAACATTTTAATTTGAATTGAATTGGCTCTTCTGCCTTCCTCAATTGTTACTGTGTCTTGTGTGGCTCACTTTTTAAGAGGTGGATTCTGGAGCTTTGAAAACAATCTACTGGATGGTTCCTAATACTATAGCTAAAACCTCCTAGTGCCGTCGAGTGGATTCCAACTCATAGCGACCCTATAGGACAGAGTAGAACTGCCCCATAGAGTTTCCAAGGAGCCAGGTATGGGAAATGAAGCCCTAGGGATGCGAATGGAGGTCTCCTGCCTGGAGGATCGTGTTTCTCGGGGGTAATTTAAATGCTTGCTCAGGTGCCATCAATGAAGGTTAGCGACCGTCTCTCACTTCCAGGGCTTCGAACCAGGTTGTTTTTCCGTTTTAACCCCTGCTGAGAATTTGCACTTCTAACAAGTTCCCAGGAAGTTGTACATAAGAATCACCTGGGGATCTTGTTTAACTGGAGATTGCGATTCAGTGTGTCTGGAGTGGAAATGCAAATTCTCAGCAGGGATCTTGTTAGAAATGTGAATTCTTAGCAGGGGTTCAAACCGGAACAAATCAGTTAGAAGACCTTCTCACTTCCATTCTGGTCAGGTTGTAACTCAGGAGATAGACTACAAAATGATGTATTCAGGGGCGGATTATCCAATAAGCAAGGTAAACACTGATTACCTTGCTTACCTGATCATCTGTAGTGAACAATTTCACATTTTTTCACCACATCAAAGATTCTTCTTCTAGGTATGGCTGGCATCTGTCTCTCTCCCAAACTGACAGCACCTTCCTACAGAATCAAAGCCTCTTTTTAAATTTACAATCCCTGACAGGGGCAGATGACCCAGTAAGCAAGGTAAGCAAGGACTTACTTGTGCTTACTTACTAATTAGTAGTAAATAGTTTCACATGAGTTTCACCCCACACTGGTGAAACCCACGTGAAATTGTTCACTACAGATGACCTGGTAAGCAAGGTATGTGCCGTGCTTACCTTGCATGTTAGATAATCCACCTCTGGGTGTATCTGAATCTAGCTTTAATCGGTGCAACAGTAGAAAATTTCTCCAGATTATGATCATTCCTGTTTCCTATCTTTGTTCCTGGAGATAAGATTTCCTCTTCTATTGATATGTTTTCATGGGTATTTTGTATGAAGTTGGGAGAAAAGGGCCTCAGACACTTGTGGTATTGTACAATTTGACCTGGAATTTTGTAAATTTTCATAAAAGATAATCTCACAAATTTGCAGTGTATGATCACTTACACATTAATAGGGAATTCTAACCAGTTTAAAAGAATGTCTTTCCTATGGACTGGGGGGTTTGAAATTTCACATAAAGGAAATATAAGCTTAGCAAGTGTCTAATAGAGTTAAAGATTTAAGTCTTTCAGTGTAACATCAACTTTTAGTTTGTCAATTACTTGTTTTGTTGTAAAGGATTTTGATAGTCGTCTTCAGTATTAGACAGTGCCCCACTTTGAATTGGATTAAGAAAACTGTTTAATAACATTAATACTTTAGTTTAAAACACAGCGTATGTAAAAAGATGCTGTTTTATAAGAAACCATTTTGTACTTTGGACTTTGACTAAGGTACAGCGTCTCCCCTCACCTAATTATTTTGAATTAGTACCATCGTAATCTATGTTCCAAAAGAAGAGATAGTTTACAGAGCTTTCAGGGCTAAGTGGCAGTTCTGACCAGAGCTTCAAACTGTTTCATTCCGTTAGAATTTGTATTTTAACAAGTTCCCAGGTGATACTAATGCTGCTGGTTTGGGACCAATTCTGAGAACCACTAGTAGAGTAGTGGTTCTGAAAATTTATTATACATAAAAATCACCTGGGGGTCTTGTTAAAATGTAGATTCTTATTCAATATATCTGAGATGGAAATGCAAATTCTCAGCAGGGGTTGGAACTGTAAGGAACTGGTGCGAAGCCCTGGTTCTGATCCAGGCTTCAGTGGCTGGCGAGGTTTCCACTGACTTCCCAGATAGCACTGGGTGGCAGGACAAGCACATTGTGATAACACTGCACCCAGTGGTTGAGCCAATATTACCTTAGCATTTTGTCAAATGGAGACTGTGGTATGTATCTTTATTGCTCTGTGCTTTTTCCTGGTATTCATTTAAACTTTGGTGCCCTACCTTGATCATTTAGATTCTTCTTGGCTATCTCCCAAGCATCCTGGTGTGTCCAATTGGTTCTTATCATTTCTTTGTCCTCACAGCTATGCCTTGTTATGCATAGAGGATGGGTTAAGATACCGCAACATTAGACCTTTTTGACAAAGCCTAGACTAGTGCAAAGAATGGCAGGGTGTGTCTTAGCCATCTAGTGCTGCTATAACAGAAATACCACAAGCAGATGGCTTTAACAAAGAGAAATCTATTCTCTCATAGTCGAAGAGGCTAGAAGTCCGAATTCAGGGTGCCAGCTCCAAGGCAAGGCTTTCTCTCTCTGTCAGCCCTGGGGGAAAATCTTTGTCATCAGTCTTCCCTGGTTGAGAACTCTGGGCCCAAAGGATGTGCTATTCTCCTGGCTCTTGTTTCTTGGTGGTATGAGGTCCCCATCCCAAGTTTCAGGATCCCATTTCTTCCCAATCAATGCCCTTGCTTTAATTTCAGATACCTCTCAAGGTTGAAAATTGAGCTGACGTTGCAATTCAGCCATTCTTTCACCACTTTGTTTAGTGAAAGTAGGACCAACCAATCAGCTTACTTATAATTCTCGTTATGACAAAATTGTAGAGAGGTATTAAACATACAGTCACCCAGTGACTCTCCTTTTACCAGTACCTGATCTATTGGTGGCGATATTTTGTGTATTTCTATTGCTATCTCATGCCCTGGATTAGCAGTGCTGTCTTTACTAGTGGAAGGAGAGTCATTAATATCTTTAAGACTAACCAGACTTGGGAACCAATTTAGAAAACTCATCCTTATAATTTTGTTTCTCTAGAACCACTCTCAGTACCAAATGTCTTAGGCTGGGTTCTCTAGAGAAGCAAAACCAGTAAAGTGTATAAATACATACATATGTATGTATGTATATATATGTATATATGTGTGTAAATAGATATACATATATATAGAGAGAGAGTTATATCAAGGAAATGGCTCATGCAATTGTAAAGGCTGAACATCCCAAGTCTTTGGGCAGGCTGGAGGCTCCTCCTGATTCATATAGCTGCAGGGGCTGGCGAACCCAAGATTGGCAGGCCAGAGAGCAGGGCTCTTGCTCACAGGCTGCAAAGATTGACAAATCCCAGGATCCACAGGCAAGACAGCGGGTAAACTGCTAGCTCAAGTCCCAAGAACTGGAGGTCAAACGAACAGGAGCCAGCTGCAGGATCCACAGTGGGCAAAAGCGCACAAGCCTTGCCAGAGAGTTCACTTATATTTGATGCAAGCCACACCCCCAAGGAAACTCCCTTTCAGCTAATTGGCTACTCAACATCCGATCCTATCATGGAGGTGATCACATTATATTAAGTCTCCTCATGGAAGTGATCCCATCATCATACGGCTGCCAAACTGTATCTTAACTGCCAAACCACTGAGGATCATGGCCCAGCCAAGTTGAAATACAACCTAAATGATCACAGGGTGTTAGAACCAAAAGGCCACTAGTCATCCAGTCCTGACCCAGTCATTTCACAAATGCCAAGACAGTTTTGGTGATTTGTACAAGGGGAGCCAGCTGACTGTAGCAGACCTGGAACTACTTGGGTTTCTTTTTACTAAGAGTGAAACCTACCCATGTTTTCCTCCTACTGCCCATAGTTATTTCTGTGTCTGGACTTGTAATTATACGTGGATTCACAAGGCGCACCTCTAAGTGGACTGAGCATGGGAATCTCCACTCTCACTATAAGTATATGAATTACAATGTGGATTATTGTTCTTTTTGGGGGAGGTTCTTATTTTTAAAACACTTGTTGCAGAATATGATGGGAATCTATTAGACATTTTCAAGTGTAAACTATTGAATAATTTCAAGTATTTGTACTTATAACTACTATTTTTTGTCCCTTAAAGTCTATAAATGATGGGAGTTTGAGGACATGGAAACCAACATGCAGGTACCTTTATTTTGAACTGTTTGGGTTGCAATTAACAAAAGGCTAAAAGAAAAGAAAGAAAAAACCTTTTCTGAAAGTTTGACTAAGGTCCTAGAATTTATACGTGCCTTCGCAATATGCTCATACTATGTATCCTATCTATTATCCTCAGCCCCTGTTCTTGGCTGCTTTAGCTGACCAAGGTAAAGATTAAAGGAAGAGGATTTCTCTCCTGCTACCAGCGGATTATGCCAGTAAAAATATTTGATATAAGCAAATCCGTAAAGCTGAAGTAGTAAAATACTTAGGGCAGAAGGTGCAATAGTGACATATCACTAATCAGATTTATACTTTCCATTTTTTCAATAGTGATACCAACATTTACATAGTGTTGTTTATTTATTTTCAATTTTTTATAGTGATAAAAATATATATGGCTAAATGTACCAATTCAACAATTTTTTCATGTACGATTCAGTGCCATTGACTATGTTCATTCTGTTGTGCCACCATCACCACTAACCTCTTCCAGATTATTCCACCACCATTAACAGGAACCTAGTTTCCTTAGGAAAACCTGGTGGCATAGCAGTTAAGTGCTATGGCTGCTAACCAAAAGGTCGGCAGTTGGAATCCACCAGGCACTCCTTGGAAACTCTATGGGGCAGTTCTACTCTGACCTATAGGTTCTCTATGAGTGGGAATCAACTCAATGGCAATGGGTGTGCTTTCCCTAAGCAATAACCCCTTTCCTTTCTCTCTTTCACCCACCCCTGGTAACCACTAATAAAATTTGGTCTCTGTATTTGCCTGTTTGACGTAAGTGGGACCGTTATAATATTTGCCCTTTCATGACTAACTTATTTCAGTAAGCATGATGTTTTCAAGGTTCATCCATGGTGTAGCACATACCAGAACTTCATTTCACTTTATGGCTGAGGATTACTCAGTGAATAATATTTCATTGCGTGTGTATATGCCACATTTTGTTTATCCATTCATCTGCTGATGGACGTTTAAGTTGTGTCTGCCTTTTGTCTCTTGTGAATTGTACACAATTATATGGTATTTTATTATAAATATTCTCATTTAAATTCAAAACTCACATGAGGTAGGCGTTATTGTTCCCATTTTATAAATGAAGAAATTGAAGTAGTGATAGAGAAGGAACGAGAGAGTCAGAACTTGAGCCTAGTGCCGTTGTCTTTAAATCCAGTTCTGTTTCCATTATACCGCACTTCAAAAGACTGTGACTAATATTTTCTTTCTTTATCTCTTTATTTTGTGGGGATGGGGTGGATGTCAAGACAGAGGATTTCTGGAGTTTTGGTTTAAATCATGGGTCTTGCCCTAACAACAAACAGCCTGTTCATAATCCTGGGCATTCCTGTGCTTTGCCTAAACATTTAGTAGATGAAGCAGATGTCTGTTCAAGTATTACTTTAAAAAATGCCTGAAATTGTATTTAAATAGCTTCAATTATTCACTAATTAAATTGTAGATTGTTTCTTGTTGGGATTTTGTGCTAGGGTGAATTTCTTCAGTTGTGACGGACAATGACAAAATGAATCTTTTGCATTGTAGCTTAGTGAAAAATCCTGCTGAATTTGCTAAATCAGTCCACAATAACTTTACAACGGATTTATTTATTTTTTTTAAATTCCATTCTTTTTTTGGTAAGACCAAATATGGACAGGTAATGTGCTTTTGTTTGTTTTTATTCACGTATTTTGATTCTGGCCCTTGTACCTGGAGCTGTTGGAGATGCAGTGGAGGCCCATGTGGTCTATTAAAGGTGTCAGCCTCCTTGCACTGCGTGGCTTTTACCAGGAGCTGCACAATAAAAAAAAAAAAAAAAAAAAATTTTTTTTTTTTTTTAATAGAATTCACATATTTTAAGACCATGGATGCGTTTCTCACATGGCTGCCATAATTTAAATCTTCAATCAATCTTTCCAAGAGGTCAGGCTACCACCTCGCATCCATCGGGATGGCTAATATCAGAAAAGTGGGAATGTGGAGAAATTGGAACCTTCCTGTCCTGCTGGCAAGCATGTAAAATGGTGCAGCCTCCATCAGTGGTTTCTTATAAAGTTTAATACAGAATCAGCATATGACCTAGTAATTCCACTTCTAGGTATAATATGCTTTTTTTTTTTGGTTTGGTTTTTTAGGTTTAGGTATAATATACACGAAAGCAGGGACTCAAACAGATACTTGTACACCAGTGTTCATTGCAACATTGTTCCCAATAGCCAACAAGTGGAGATGACCCAAGTGTCCATCAACAGATGTGGTATACGCATGCAATGGAGTTGTATTCAGCCACAAAGAGACATGAAGTTCTGAACATGCTACGACCTCGGTGAACTTTGAAAACATTACGTTGAGTGAAATAAGTCAGATACAAAACAGCAAATATTGTATGAAATATCTAGAATAGGCAAATGCATACAGATAAAAGTTTATTTGTGGTGACCAGGGGATGGTGGGTGGGAGAAATGGGAAATTTTTGCTTAAGGGACATTAAGTTTCTGTTTGGGGTGATGAAAAATTGTTAATGGTGGTGATGTACAACAAGGCCAATTCAGTTAATATTACTGACTTGTGTGCTAAAAAGTGGTTAAAATGACAATTTTTTTGTTAAGTGTATTTTACCACATACACACACGCAAAGTCACACTGATAATAAATGGCAGATCTGGGATTGTGTCTTTTCTGAGCTATAAGTGCTCAAGGTTTGAAAAAAGCCACCTTTGATTTTTCAAGGCCGTTGCTGATCATACTAATCCTTAAGCTTGAGAACAAACGTGAAAGCAATTCAAGTATATAGATGTTAAAGAGAATCTCAGATAAAATGTAAGAATTTAGTTCCACTCAACAACGTGCTAACGCTGTAAGTGCTGAAGTGGGGAGCTGGAGAGCTACCAAAATATCGGATAGGAAACTAGGAGCTTTTCCAAATCAAGTGCCCCTGGGTGACCCTAGGCAGTTGGCGAGAAAGAGTTGGTCACCAACCTAAATAATCAGAAAGAAGTGTTAGATGTGTTTGAAGCAACCCAGAGACTCCCACGTGAAGCTGTTGAGAAGAGACCAGGGAATGTGAAGAAATGAAGGTTGCTTGGTGTCCAAGAGAAAATGAGGAATGGATCTTAGCACCACAGATGGAAGGAAGCTACAGCAGCAAATGGCAGAGAACCAGAAAAGATACGTTTCCATCTGGATTTGGGCAAAAAGGATGTTGGATAACTAGAGCAATAAAAGTAAATAAATCACCGCTGGTCATATCAGATCAAAATGCAGGGCAAATTTAAAACAGACTCTTCAAATATATATTCCTATTTTGAGGCAACTTCTGCTGTATAAATTATGTTGGAGAGGTAAAGACCTATTTTAGCCTTACATGTTTAATTTGCTAAAGAAAAAGCAAGCCAACAGTCACACTTCTTCCCAGAGAATCTCATACCGTTCTATTGTTAGGGGTGAATTCTCCAAGCTAACTTTGGGAACTAACTGTAGTCATTTTGTTCTTAATATTGTTTCCCCAATGTTAGGTTTAGAGGATTATGTGGCAGGTGGAATAACGTTGTTTTCTAGTGGTTGAAGTGTTTGGAAAATGCTGAGGTGGCTCAGCAACCTTTCGTAGTGTAGGGATGAAATTCAGGACTGCAGGGTGATTTATAGGTCAGTAGGAATAAAATGTTGCTGCTTATTTCTGAATGTCAAGTCACAGTGACCTACCTTTTTTTTTTTTTGGCTTATCCTTTTCATGATTCAAGGTTTTCAGGCGTCAATTACTCGGGGGCTTTTTATTTCCTTTTTCTTTCCTGCCTCTTCTCATGGGATCTTCGTGTTCTGGCATTTGTCTGGTAATGTGGACCTTTTAGTCATATTTTACGTTAAAAGACACAAGATTTTGACACATTGCATTAGACAAAGGGCAATTGTGTCATACCTATATACAAAAATGTTTTCTTTGCTGAAATTAGCAGGGTTTCGTTTGGGAGCGTGCATGTGTGTGTGAAAGGAAGAGGCCACTTTGAGAATTTCTTGAAAGCAATGGAACCTTGCCCCCACCCCCCCCAAAAAAAGTCTATATGTTCACACAGACATAAGATATTTCATACAATTTTAAATGGTGGATTAATCCTTGAACTCCTGGTTATGAATCCTTTGCTTGGAAATGTCAAATGTCATTTTAGATATACTTGGCTTTGGGGTACTGGCTCCCTGTGTAGCCCCCAAAGAAAAGTGGATATATGAGGTTGTGTGAGACTTAGTAGGAGATTTCTAGATTTCAAGTGAATTCACTATGGGCCAAACCCTTTAAAAAGAAAAGAAAGCTGGAGTTTGAGAGTGTGTATCAAGAGAATGGTGGACTGGTGAGAAATGAGACTAGAGAATTATTAGAAAGCATAGTTATTGGCTTTAAGGTTTGTTTTGTTTTTGTTTTTTGGTTGTTGTTTAAAACTTAGAATATACGCTAAACCTGAGGATTTGGAATAACAAATGCAAGGAAAAAAAAAAGGTGCATCCTTCCACCTATGTTACCAGCTGCTGTCCAGTTGATTCCCACTCATGGTGACCCCCAAGTGTGTCAGAGCAGAACTGTGTTCCATAGGGTTTTCAGTAGCTGATTTTTTGGGAAGTAGATCACCAAACTGTTCTTTCTGAGGTGATCTTGGGTGGACTTGAATCTTCAACTTTTTGGTTAGTAGCCAAGCATGTTAACTGTTTGCCTCACCCAGGGATGACAGCTATGAGAAGGAGGATCATAGATCCTTGATGGTGGGGAACAATTCCTAGTCATGTCTGCTTAGGCGACTGATATGTGTGAGTTTGTAATTGGTTCCAGGAGTGGAAGTGGCTGGTCCTCATTATGTATCTTCTGGGAGGAGGTGAGTTTTGGGTCAGAGATTCATTTTGAGGCTTGTTGGATTTAAACTACTTTTCCCCAAGGCATCTCCATGATAAACCACCTACCATGGGAGGAAAACATAGAAGAGCTGTGAGAACTTCTGTTACAGGAGTGCCTTGCTGCGTGTGCCTGCCACAGGTTTAAGCTCCGTTCTTCTTCGTAGTAGAGGTACCTTCACTCTCCAGTTCCTGAATTGCTATAAGAGCACTGCAGCTAAATAAACTTCATGCAAACCCTGGGCAAAATTAGCCAAAATTGTCATCTTAAGAGATTTACCATCTGTCATGGATTGAATCGTGTCCCCCCAAAATACCTGTCAACTTGGCCAGGTCATGATTCCCTTGTATGATTGTCTACCATCTTCTCTTCTGATGTGATTTCCCTGTGTGTTGTAAATCCTATTAGTATGATGTAATAAAATGGATTAGCGGCAGTTATATTGATGAGGTCTAAAAGATTAGGTGGTGTCTTAAGCCAATCTCTTTTGAGATATAAAAGAGAGAAATGAGCAGAGAGACATGGGGACCTCATACCACCAAGAAAGCAGTGCCGGGAGCAGAGTGAGTCCTTTGGGCCTGAGCTTTCTGCACTGAGATGCTCCCAGACCAAGGGAAGACTGATGACAAGGACCTTCCTCCAGAGCTGACAGAGAGAGAAAGCCTTCCCCTGGAGCCGGTGCCCTGAATTCAGACTTCTAGCCTACTGGACTGTGAGAAAATAAACTTCTCTTTGTTAAATCCTTCCATTTGTGGTATTTCTGTTATAGCAGCACTAGAGGACTAAGACACCGTCCTACTAGCAGTATATATATAGTTGGTCTTCATTATTCATGGGTTCTGTATTTGCAAATTCACCTACTCAAATTTATTTGTAACCCTGAAACCAATGCTCTCGGGGTTTTTGTGGTCATTCATGGACAAGGGCAGAGCAGTGAGAAATTTGAATCGCTTGATGTGTAGGTTCCCAGCTGAGACTGAACAAGGCAATGCTCTCACACTGCCAAGTGTTCTTTTCGCGCTCTATTTTTTTAGTGCCTGTCATTTGTTTTTTTTTTTTTGCATTTTTGTTCGTGATTTTGCTGTATAAAATGCACCTACAGCATATCGTTGAAGTGTTTTCTAGTGTTCCTAAGCACAAAAAGGCTATGATGTGCCCTACAGAGAAAATAGTGCTGTTGGCAATGAGTTCAAAGTTAACAAATCACCAGTATATACTAGATAAGGTGTCTAAACAGAAACACACCTAAAACAAGGACATGTATTGATTGGTTGACAAAAATGTTGTGACCAGAAGCTTGCAGAAGCCTAGCCCTTGTATTTCCCCTAGGAGCTGTGGTTCAGAATTTGCTAATTCAGTGTCTGTGGTCACTTTATAGAACGTAACTACTGCGAGTAATGGAAGTCATCTGTATAAAGAAAAAAAGAATCCAGAAAATTAAAAACTGTCTTGTCCTCCTCTCCTAAATTCCAGTAATTCTCTGTTTATACCACTCATATGATACCTGTAAGTAACAGCCTCTGGTTGTCTTAACTTCTCTGATTAGACTGAGAGATTCTGAAATTAAGGTCAGGGATCCTTCAAATACAACTTGGTAGTCCTTTTATTACCAAGGCAAGCCATGTGTATTGTGGGTATTCAGCAAATAGTTGCTGAACAAATATTAAAAATACCAGATAGCTAATGTCACTTTAAATCTTTACCCACTCTCTCTTGGATTGTTTCAAACTACTGATCAAGTTTGAGCAGCAATTCAAGGTTATGTTGTCAGAGACGGAACCATTTGTGTGTCATTATTATAATTAATTTTGTAATTTACCCTCAGTCTAGATAGCAAATAAATTGTAGTTCTTGCATTTTTGGTTTTCTGATGATTTTTATGATGTATGGAACCATGATGGATTGAATTATAGCCAGATTCTGATAATTTTAATTTATAACCTCAGTTGTAGGCAGGGATGAAACAGATTCATTCATTAAATAACCACTCATTGATTAATGTGTGCTAGGTATTATTTTATGCATTGAGGATATCAATGTGAATTAGTCATGGTATTTTGCGGAGATCTAAATTTGGTAGGGCAGGTAAACGTTTGAGTAATAATTGGAATATCTCATGTGCTAAGTGGCCTGAAAGAGGTAAGGAAAAGTATAGCCTTGGAACAAAGGGAAGGACTAACCGATTCCTCTTGGGGGTTGAGGAGATTCTTTAGAAGGGTCTTAAGGTATGAGTGGAGTCCCTGGGTGGTGCAAATAATTAACATGATCAGCTGCCAACCAAAAGTTTGGAAGTTTGAGTCCACCCAGAGGTACCTTGGAAGAAAGGTCTGGCGATCTACTTCCAAAAAGTCAACTGCTGAAAATCCTATGGAGCACACACAGTTCTACTTTGGTGATTGCCATTAAAGTTGACTTCACAGCAGCTGGTTTAAGTACGAGTAGAAGGGTGCCAGGCACAAGGATAAGGTGAGGGATAGGACTGGAATGGTGACATTCCAAGTAGAGAGAAGAGCTTGCAAAGCACAGAGGAAGGTTTGGAGATCTCTGAGCCATATGTCTGGAGCATAGGATGTAAAGACCAGGGAAGAGGTGGAGATGAAGATGGAAAGGTGGTGGGTAAAGACTCTAGAGGGGTTTTTAACTCCCTGCCCCCATGCAGAACAATTTGGATATTCTTTTGTAAACAGCGAGTCTTTTAAGGGGTGAAAACAGATTCTGGCTGCTAGTTGGTTTTATACTAAACATTTTCACCCAGGTATCTCAGTTCTTTCTGAGGCAAAATAGTAAATACCGACTGTAGTTGATCAGAGGACCTATTTTATCAGACTTATTTCAACAAATTATCAGGGAAGCTTAAACAAAATTCAGTATACCTGCCAAATTAGCTCAGAACCATTGTACAAAGTGGGGGGATTCTTCTTGAACATAAATGTATTTAATTGTTTGCATATAATTAAGAGAAATAAGAGTGAATTTGAAGTTTTTCCTTGTTTTAGCATTGCGACATGGGAATCTGAGTACAATTAATGGTGTGAATAGTGTTGGCCTTTCTAAACTGGCTTTAGATGGGGCTGCTGGCAGAAGAGTGGTTGCTGAAGTATAACTAAAATAGGAGCAACAGCAAACAGTGAAAACACTGTGTCTAGGTTGCCTCACACTTGGAGGAGTAAGAACTACTCAGACCCAGCACTTTTATAAGCTTCTAAACTGGACTTATATGTTCTAGGACCCCTATTCAGTGTTTGACAAGTAATTTTAATAATAATAATAATGATAATAAAAAGACTCTACTTTGTTCATATACCTAGTAGCAATGTCATCCTGTTAGTTCATTCCTTCAGTAAATGTTTATTGAACACCTATTATGTAACATTCTTGTAGGTTAGATTTCAGGAAACTTTAAAAAAAAAGAGACCCTCTTTCCAGCTCATTTCCAGAAAAATACTTGCCATGGAGGCTTCCATGGTTGCTTGAGTGAAAACCTTGTTATTAATTGATGTATTTATTCAATAGATGTTTATTTTAAGCAGTTATGAAGTGCCGGGCACTAAGTTTACCATTGGCCTTGGAAATTTGATGCCGAACGCTGAACAATACAGGCTCAGCCCTTGTCTTCATGGATTCTACATTGTAGGGGGATACAGACAAATAATAGGAGTTGCAGCGTAGCAATAAATGCTCTGGGAAGTTAAATATAAAGCCAACATCCCTAGGTGGTACAGATGGCTAATGTACTTGGCTGCTAAGTGAAAGGTTAGAGGTTTGAGTCCACCCAGAGGTACCTTGGAAGAAAGGTCTGGTCATCTACTTATGAAAAGTCAGCCATTGAAAGCCCTATAGAGTACAGTCCTACTCTGAAACACATGGAGTCTCCATGAGTCAGAATTGACTAGATGGCCACTGGATTTTCTATTTTGGTATGGGAGAATTTAGGTGGATTATCTAACCCAGACTTAGAGGAAAGACTTCCTGGAGAACTTGATAATGAAAACTTGAGACATGGCAATGAACAAGAGTAAGTCAAGGGAAGGGGGAGAAGAAGGATGTCACAGGGATTGTTGCAGGCATTCGCAGGGATATGTGCTAATACCCTGAGGTGTGTGTGTGTGTGTTTGGGGAGAATTAAAGCAGCTTAACCTGGTTGTGGTGTAGAATGTTTTGTGGAAGCAGAGAAACTGGGCTGGAGCTTTGGGCAGAGCCTGATTATGCTTTTAGCCACGTAAAGGAGTTTGGAATTTATCCTAATGCCAAGAGATTTGCCTCCTAGGAAGGCAGTCTAGCTGGTGTGTTGAAGAATGAAGAGATAGACAGGTAGACTAGTTAAGAGGTTACTGCAATAATCTGGTGGGGAGATAACAGTATCCTTAAGTAGGGAACTAGCAGTAGGAATGCAGAAAGGTAGGTGGAGTCAACGATATTTAATTTAGGAGGTAGATTCTTAATGAGACTTGGGACTGACCAAAGGCGGGGGTGATAGACAGAGAGGGAGGTGATGGGCAGTTTGGGAGAAGGCGATGCTTGCTCTTTGTTATGGATTGAATTGTGTCCCCCCCCAAAATATGTGTCAACTTGGCTAGTCCGTGATTCTCAGTATTGTGTGATTGTCCATCATTTTGTCATCTAATGTGATTTTCCTATGTGTCATAATTCCTACCTCTATGATGTTAACGAGGTGAGATTAGAGGCAGTGACGTTAATGAGGCGGGACTCAATCTACAGGATTAGGTCGTATCTTCAGTTAATCCCTTTTGAGATACAAAAGAGAGGTGAGCAGAGAGACAGAGGGACCTCCTACCACCAAGAAATTCTTTCTTAAACAAGGAAACACAATGTGTATCTATGAGGGTGGGCATTATTTTCAGTGTAATTTAAAACACTTAAAAGAGACCCTTTGGCCTAAGGAACTTTTAAATTCTCTGGTATGTCAGCCTGTATATAAATTTAATGGAGAAAGGAAAAGTATCAAATTTAGAAGGGTAGAACCCAAACCAAAAACCCGTTGACGTCAAATTGATTTCGACTCATAGTGACCCTATAGGACAGAGTAGAACTGCCCCATATGATTTTCAAGAAGCAGCTAGTAGATGCAAACTGCCAACTGTTTGTTTAGCAGCCTGAGCTCTTAACCGCTGTGCCACCAGGGCTCCTTAAAAGGGTAGAGGTAGTCGAAAGGAGCCCTTTTTCATTTTCAGAGAATTAGAAAGATGTACACTTCCTGGAGAAGCTGATTTTTGCAGCCTCTGAATAAAAGCACTTCCAGTTCTACCTTTAGTTGAAAATCAATGGCATCTGATGTTTATCAGAAGCCTCCAAAGCTCTCCTGGGCAGGCCATCAGCATCTGTATGTTATGCCCACTACTTTAAGCCAGGAAATCCTGGTAGTGTAGTGGTTAAGTGCTATAGCTGCTAACCAAAAGGTCAGCAGTTTGAACCCACCAGGCACTCCTTGGATACCTTATGGGGCAGTTCTACTCTGTCCTATAGGGTCTCTATGAGTTACACTTGACTCAACAGCAACGGGTTTGTTTTTTTTTACTTTGAGTCAAATAACCTCCAATGGTCCCCACCTGCTAGGATTTCCATTCTTTTGATTCTTCAGTTTTTTTTAATTAAAAAAAAAACCAAAAAACTTCTAGCAAGGCATATTTGATTTTTTGATTTGCTGCTGAAGTAATTTTTCTCCTTCTTGAACATGTCATTCAGATCATTACTGGAAAAATGTTGTCTAGGGTGCTACAGAGTTTTTTTTTTTTTTTTTAATGCTTTATAAGTATAAAATAACAAAATTATCTGCAGTCGGTTAAAAGAATGTATAACTGGAATTTTAACTTGATTATCCTTCCCAATTTTCCCAGGCTTTCATAAGCAAGTACTTTGTTTGAACAGCTGTGCTCCGGTAAATCTCAGTAACAAATGAATCAGGAATGATTTTGTGTAGCAAGTCAGATGAAAGGAACTTCCTTAGGAAGATAGGTCATTAAAAGCATGAAGAAACAAAAGTTGGAAAAGTTTGAGAAATTTAGCAACTATTTTTTTTAAATAAGGCAATTTGCTCGAAAAATTCTTTTCCAATAATCTTGATAGGCTATGTCATCAACAGCAGAGAAAGCTTATTGCCTGCTAGATTTTAATACTGTGTGGAAATTAAATTTAAAACTAAAGTCAAAAGAAAGGGGGAAGTGGTAAAACGGAGAAGCATAAAAGATGGACATAGAGGTGGGTGGTCAATTTTCTATCCATAATTTTTGATCATCTGTAATTTTCTATTGTCTATATGTGTGCTGGAATTGACTTGATGGCACACAACAACAACAGATATGTGTTGGAGCCCTGGTGACACAGTGGTTAAGAGCTCAGGCTGCTAACCAAACGGTTGGCAGTTCGAATCCACCAGCCACTCCTTGGAAACCCTATAGGGCAGTTCTACTCTGTCCTATAGGGTCCCCCTGACTCGGAATCGACTTGAGGGCAGTGGGTTGGATTTGGTTTAGTTGATTTATATATGTGTTATCCATATGCATATATATATATTTTTTTATCCATATGCTAGGGGGCAGTGGAGGGGTTGGTGAGGGAGGGGCTGTGAAACATGTCTGCCTCCAAACACAAAAAAAGATCAAATGAATACCTGAAAAGGTATTTGAAATGAGCTGTCAGGTAGAAAGGCTTTGGCTCTCAACATCTTAACTACTGGATAGGTTTGAAGCCATAAAATAAAGCTAAACTGAATTTAGGGAAACATTGATTCACCCAACTGAATAAACTACTTACTGAATTTGCTAATCTAATTAATCAAACTCAGCTTCTCCTTCCCAAAGTAGATTCATAGGCAGTAAAATAAATTAAATCAGCATCCTTTCCCACTTACTAAAAATATACTTTCTTTCCCTGGGTAAATCGGTCACTTTAATTCCCAGGCCTGGTCTCTTGTATTCCAATGACAGGAAGCAATCGTTTGGGTAGAAAATCGTTTCTCTGCGGGGTGCGGAGTTGGGGTTCTAAGCATCCTATCTTAGCCTTACCAGCGAACTGATGAATAAAATACATTTTAAGTGAAGTTATTTTTAGAAGTAAATGGCCTATGGATGATGCTGCTTTGCAGATATGGCTCAAAGGCAGCCTGTGATTTATAGAATAATGGGTCTTTCCTGAAACTTAAAACTATATTGATGGCAGGAAATAATGATTTTTGGGGGGAGAAGGGGGATCCTGGAAAATCAAGAATATTTGAAGTTTGAAACCAATTTAAATGCAGAAAATGTAGACTCTGAAGCAGTAAAAAATATTTCAGTTCAGTAGTTTGCAGATGTGGTACCTAAAAATGTTGAGTTTATCTAATTTTTAAACCATTGTTATAAAATTCAAATTTAGATTGCATTTATATACACATATTAATTTTGTACACACGTAACATTCACAACAGCATACAAGGAAAAGTCATTGATCGAATAAATGCGGGAGGAAACTAACAAAAAAATTATGAAGTGCTAAGTGACAGGCTTTATGCAAGTGAGACAAAATATAGTGTAGGTATATCCTGGATAACAGGTTGAGTATGAGTCAAGAATGTATCAGTAGGTTTTCATGATATCTGATGCAGAAATAGGCGGACTACGCATTAGATCTGAGGAAGAGCTCACTGTTTATATGAAGTTCTGGTCACACTGTATTTCCATGCTTTTGTTATGAATGGGCACCCCTCCAAGGAAGGACTCAAATGGAAGATGCCTCTAGCCTACTTCTTAACTCCACTAATCCTAGTCACCTTTTGATGCCTTCGCCTTTAGGATCAAAGAACCCCAAGGATTGCCTTTTCCACATTTCCTTCTTGGTGAACCAATTTCTATTCTTTCCAATTTTGTTTACCTAGGATATTATGAAGATATTATGCAGAGTCCCCGAGTGATGTAAATGGTTAAGCGCTTGACTACTAGCTGAACGGTTGGCAGTTTGAAAACCCACCCCCATCCCCCGCCCGAGGTGCACTGGAAGACAGGCCTGGCGATCTGCTTCTAAAATGTCACAGCCTTGAAAAGCCTATGGAGCAGTTCTCTGCACACATGGGGTCGCCATGAGTTCAAATCCACTAGTCACTTCTTGGGGGTGCCTCCAGCCGCTCTTTGGAAATCCTATGAGGCAGTTCTACTGTGTCTTATAGGGTCACCATGAGTTGAAATCAACTCAACGGCAACAGGTTTTGGTTGTTTCAGTGCTCTTATATGGCAGCTTTTACACCATACATGCATGCCATTAGCCAGCAAGTATTTATTTTCTACCTAATATGTTTTGGGCACTGGCACCTAGATTCTCGAGATACAAAGGTGAGTAAACCAAAGTCCCTGTCCTAGGGGAAATGATGGTTTACCTCTTATTATCATTTATTATACTCTAACACGTTTATTTTTGTCTTCCAGATTGTGAACTCATTTGAGGTCAAAACCATGGGATCCAAAAAATGAAATAAAATATTCATGTCAATTTACTTGAAAATAGTTTAGAACTAGAAAGATAAGCCATCCCAAAGTACTTTGCATTGGGCAAACTACTTGTAAAGTATTGCATCCAGCTCTGAATATGTTTAGGAATGTTGACAACTGGAGAATACTGGCATGTCTATTTATTCTTTAGGAGGTCCTATGGCAATAATAAAGGAGACCTGGTGGCGCAGTGGTTAAAGCAATCAACTGCTAACTGAAAGGTCGGCAGTTTGAAACCACCAGCATTCCACAGGAGAATGAAGTGGCAGTCTGCTTCTTTAGAGATTTACAGCCTTGGAAACCCTCTGGGGTCGCTATGAGTCGGAATGGACTCGATGGCAGTAGGGGGTGTACATAGCAATGATAAAGTAGCCCTGGTGGTGCAATGGTTAAGTGCTTGGCTGCTAACTGAAAGGTCAGTGATTCGAACCCACTAGCTGCTCTTTGGGAGAAAAGACCTGACGATCTCTTCCTGTAAAAATTACAGCTTAGGAAACACTATGGGGCAGTTCTACTCTGTTACATTGGGTTGCTATGAATTGGAATCGACCCAATGGCACACAACAACAACAGCAATAATAATAATTATTGTCATCATCACAATTACTCCCTACTAAGAATACATGATGTTGTATAGAGCTTGTGTATCTCCTGGCTCACTTGAGCCTTATAATATTTCTATGTGATACGGAGGGTAACAGATTTTTCTGTTTTTTATGGGTTTGAGCAAATCTAATATAATTTCAGGTAACATAAGTGATTTCCTTAAGGGCATGGATCTAGTATAAGCATCTGGGCTCAAATTCAGATTTCCTTAGTCCAAGTTCATTGTGCTTCCCACTAGATAGACTCTGATGGCTAGACTGCTACTTAGAACAGTTGAAGATCCTGGAACTGTTTCAGCTTGGAAAAGAAAAGATACACAGGAAACATGATCACTGTCTTTTAATGTTTGAAAGCCTGTCTCATAGCAGGGATATTAGTCTTACTCTGAGACTTCTTAGGGTAGAACTTTGAATGTGTATTGCTTATGTCTACTTTTACTTTGGCTTAATCATTTTTTTCAGACACTCAGGGCCAGAGGTGGAGGGTGCTTTACCATGCCCTTGTGCCCTGGCGCCTGTTCACATCT
The DNA here is from genome assembly GCF_030014295.1 of Loxodonta africana. Taxonomy (NCBI): domain Eukaryota; kingdom Metazoa; phylum Chordata; class Mammalia; order Proboscidea; family Elephantidae; genus Loxodonta; species Loxodonta africana. Next base: position 66,006,811 of record NC_087342.1, read on the forward strand.
TTTGCCTTGTTTTATCACATTCTATTGCTCTTTCCCCCTCCCTCCCATATATTATCCTTAAGCTATGTCAGTCTTCTTTTTCACCACAGGGTCTTTGCACTGCTAGACCTTCTGCTTAGAATGCCATTCCCTTTTTCCCAGTTTTGCTTGCTTGAATCTTATGCATCTTCTAGGACTTATCCTAAATGTTGCTTGTTCAAAGACTTCCCAAAGAGAATAAATGTTCTGAGACAACCTCACTAAACAATTGAGTCGGGAACTCTAGTTGCAAGCAACAGAAACTGAGTCTGGTTAAGCAGAAATGGAATTCATTGAAAGGGTATGGAGAGTTTCCTGGTCTCATTGGAAGGGCTGAAGAACTAGGCACATAGCTAAATTTCCTGAAAAGATGCCCAAAGCCACGCCAGAGAAGTGGCCTAAGGAGGAAACTGCTGCCACCTTTGCAGCCCCACTGAGCACTATGGTTTGTACTGTTGCCAGGAAATCTGCTTTATTGTAACTGAGGCCAGCAGTTTGCCACTTCTACTCTAGAATTCAGCCTTGGTCCCTTAAGCTGGACACCTCTGTTTCCATACTTACCAGCAGAATCAATTCTATATTGAATTTCCTTCCTTAAATTGCTCACATATGAATCAAAGTTTTGCAAGGGTGAGTCTAATTGGTGACGCTGAAGTCATATGCTTGTGCCCTAGCTGCAAAGTAGGCCGAAGAACTGAGTTTTCTAGGTTCCGTACTGGGAAAGGAGTCCCTGGGTGGTATAAATGGTTAATGCACTTGGCTGCTAACTGAAAGGTTAGAGGTTTGAATCCACCCAGAGGCTCCTCAGAAGAAAGGTCTGGGGGTCTACTTCTGAAAAATCAGCCATTGAAAACCCTACGGAGAATAGCTCTACCCTAGCACACATGGGGTCACCATGAGTTGGAGTTGACTCGATGGCAACTGGATATTGGTAAAGCGGGACCCATAAGGCAGAAAATTACCCAGCCGCATTAAGATGCTGGCCAGCCAGAATATATGGCCAAAAAAGAAAAGAAAACAGGACAAAACGGTTGCCATTGAGTTGCTAACTCATGGCAACCCCACGTGCTGCAGAGTAGAACTGTGCTCCATAGGATTTTTAAGGCTGTGACCTTTCAGAAGCAGATCACCAGGCGTTTCTTCCAAGATACCCCTGGGTGGGTCTGAACTGTCAACGTTTTCAACAGTGGTTGAACACTTAACTGTTATGCCATCCAGGGACTCCTGAATATAAGACACTAAGATAAAGTGTTCTCATGTATGTATTATGATCCAATCATACCTACCTCACAGGGTTGTTAGAAAGATAAAATAAGGTAATTTATGTGAAATTAAATACACCGTACAGAGGAATGTAAGTATAAAATAATAAAATAATTTTTATTGTATGATTTATACCCTTGGGCAAAGCATTTGACAGGGGTTAACTATTTCTCATAAAATCGAGTGCTTAATAAGTTGATTTATCTCAAATTCACTTTAGATGTTTTTAAAATAACAAAGACATTCTATTCCCTCAAAAGGCATTTTAAATGTTTAGTAGAAAAAAAAAAAAGGGTATTTTTGGTTTAAGTGCTGCTCTCATAAATTTATATCATGCCTACATTTTTATTTTGTAATGGAAACATAGAAAACAATGCCAAGTATAGAAATGGTAGTTTTAAAAATTTGAGTGGGTTTCCAGCTACTTTTGCCTCATTCTGAATTTTAAGGCTTTGTTCTAATCTGATTCTTACTCTGGTTTCATCATGAATGCAGCTCTCTTGTTCCAAAACAGACAATGAACACATTCAACCCTCAATGGCCTCTACGTTTGGTTTTGCTGCCATCGTCCCTTGGTGGCTCTACCAGAGGCATTATTGTCTCAGAAAAAATGTTGAAGTGACAGCTGAGTTTTTTACACAAGTAAAAGCAGTTGTGTAAAAGAGGGTGTTAGTGTAAATGGGAGTAGTAGTAGCCCAATTTACATTAAAGCTAATTCAGTAGGAGTTATTAAAATATTCATTGAACGCAGCTCTGGCCTTCAGTGGTAAAGTTCCTCTGTAGGAGAGGAGAGGTCAATGCCAATGTAATTTCAGAGGAGAAAGAGACACACAGGGCCATTTTCTTATTTGACAGAAATGTTCCCCAGTATAACCTATCTGAGATTTGAATTACGTTATTTGATTTGCTTCCCTTTTTCGTAAACACTGAATTCAATTAATATCTTGCTAGAAAAAATAAAACATGATCCAGCTCTGCAACGCTGAAAATTGGATTAAAATTCTTAGGTTGTTAGATTTCTGCCATCTTGAAGGTACCTTTTATTTAAGAAGATGGGGAAATTCGAACAGAACTGGTTTCAGACGCCTCTTACTTGAACAATATTGTGTACTAGATTGAACTTCCCCTAAATTTCCAAATTTTTCGTGTTGAATTCAGAGGAATTTCCTCTCAATATGCTTCTGTTTCTTCTTCAACATCCTCTGAATCCTTTCTCTCCATCTACACACACACACAAACACACACACATGCACACACATGCATTCTGTCTCTCTCACTCATATACTCACTCATTTACGTTGAACCTCAATAGAACCTGAATAGTTCTGGGCACTGAAGACTGGAATCCTTATGTGGTGTTTATTTAGTAAAGGTCCTAGCTTGTTAGTAAAGGCTGCCTTAAAAATAGCACTGTAGTAACTAGAGCTCACTGTAGTCAACAGAGCATTTGAGAAAATAATAAATTTTGTGATTCAAAATTTATTTTGATGATCAGATAGGTGTACATGTTTATGTGGTCTGTGGATTTTTTTCCGGCTATAAAAATTCTAATTTCATTTCTTGAAACACAAACAATGACCATGCATGAGAGAAGGCTAGTTGGTTGTGACACAGAGCTTGCTGGGGAAGGGGTGAGGCAGATTCTGGAGTAAAACAGAATATTTAATGCTGAAGCTTTTGCTTTAATTGATGTTGTTGAAAGTAACTTGAAACCACCCCTCAGTTTGCAAGGGAGTTCTCAGGTTGCTGTGTGGGTGTCTTGTGATTGCCTTTTATTTTATTGACTCACTAAAATTCTTAGCCGACTCTACCGTTGGATATTGATAAACTGTAACATTCTTATGGAGCCTGCTCCGTAGTGACTTATAAAGAATCATCTTGTTAATAAACTCAGCATCACAGGAAATTCAAGTTTAATTAAAATGGAACAGTAAATGATTATGTAAAGATTTTTTCCTTTTTTAAGCGGATAGCCTTTAATTGTCTCTTTGCGTTGTGTTTAAATTCCAAGGGAGATTTTATTTTAAATCCGGCTTGGCAAGATGAATTTATAAAGATTCCGTTGTGATACCTTTTCTGTTTTTAGATTTTGATTTACAGACTTTTTTTTTTTTTTTTTAATTAGAAGAGTTGAGAAGGAGTTCTGAGCTAGACTCTGAGGGAGGCAAAAATGAAAAAACAAGGCTATGTTATCCAGGGGGATTGTAGTTTTTAAGATGCTGTTTAAAGATAATGATTGTTTATGTTTCCTCATAAAAGTTGCCAGATAACAGATTAGTTATCTGAGGGTGATTTGAAAAGCCTTTTGAAATTGCCTGGGTGACAGTACTACCTTAACGGTACTTAGAAAGCTCCTTTGAAGTTGGCTGTTCATATTGGAAAACTAGAAAAAAAAAAATTTTTTTTTTCCTTATTTTAAAGGGAAAGTAATACATAGGGAGCAGAGGTTTAGTAAAATGCTGCAGGGTGAAATACACTGGTTATTTTTGTGGTTGACTTCAATTTTTCATCTTTGAATTTTTGTGGGTTACCGAATTTTGGTGAGTTACGGTTCTTACTCTAATGTGTACGCTGCTCTTTGTATTTGATATGTGATTACTAAGTGCACAACTGTCATGCCTCAAAATACCAGGACCTCTTTCCTTTCCCAGCACCTTTTCTCCCCAGACACTTTCAGGTGCAAATCCCCCCACCCCCAAGGTGGGTTGTTAAAATAGCTCAGGGTGGAGATAAACTCTGTAGGTTATCGGAAATTCCTGTACAACCTTTGTTATACAAAGTCACACTAAAAGAACAGGGTCGATGGAAGGGCTGTCAGGGGTCAAGGCTAGAAACACAGAGAGGCAGATATTGCAGTTTGGGTTAGCAGAAGTTTATGGGCATCCCTTTCAGCCCATGCTTATCTGAGTTCACAAAGAAGATTCACGGTTCGTTGCTCTGCAGAAGCTATTTGGACAGACACTTCCCAACTGCTTTTAAGTGCTCCTGGGGCCCTCAAGCCTATTCACATAGGCCTCCCAGATTATGAATCCATAAAGCTTAATGATTTTGGAGTCCCAAAGGAGGACATACTAACTAGAGCATCATCAAAATATGATTCCGATAACAGAACAGACAAATGCATTTTAGGATATCACAAATTCACCAGGCTCGATGGGAGAATATAGTAGTAAGTTTTTGCAAAGCTTGGAGACCAGTTATTTGGTTCTAGCATTGACAGGCTGGTTGATACTGATTACAAATTTGCGTTCAAACAGCAGAACTAGTAGTGTGTCGTAAATGCCACTGTGGAGTGTGGCAGAAATGATCTTCCCTTTTATGGTTTGACAAACTATACAAGGCATTCGTTGAGTGTGCAAGTTGGTTATTTCAAGCATCTTGGAGCATCAGCCTTCCCATATTCAACAGTTACTTCGATTATGAAAATTTTTTTCTCTTTTTAGGAAAAATTTGTTTTTCAAAATAAGAAGTGTTATTATGATTATCATAAACGCATTGTCCCTTCATCTATTTTAAATATTTCAGTTGTTTTAAATGTTTTAGAGAACTTGAATCCAACTCAAGGTCTCTTCTTGAGAGAATAGAAACAATCATGTGGAATTTGTTATAATAAGATTTAACCTATAGTGTTCAGATTCTCTCTTCCCTATAATTTTTATCAAGTTTTTAATTGCCCACAAGATGATTTATTTTAGAATTGGCCTACTTTTTTGGGCATCAATGCCTGTGGGCAAATGTAAATTTGCAGCTGAATTAGCAAACCGGGGATCTCTATATATGTTAATAACCACATTAGGGAATCAACTCATTACCCTTCTTTTCTAAATTGGGTATGTCTGTAAGATAGTAGAGCTAAGATTGGGGGGTAAGGAGGTTTATGGTGACATGATTGACTTTACATTGTTTTATTAACATAAAAGAAATGTATGTTCACTGCAGAAAATACAGAAAAGTAAAAAGGACAAAATAAAAACTGTTATCATTTGTCTCTGAGATTGTTGTGTGAACATCTTGATATTTTTTATTTCAGTCCTTTACTTTTTTTGAATTGCTTTATACATAAAAAGTGTATGTATATTTCTGTAATAAAGAATGATAAAACACATACTTTTGCACCCATCATCCATCTTTTTTATTGTACTTTAGGTGAAAGAACAAATTAGTTTCTTATTGAACATTTAGCATGTATTGTTTTGTGACATTGGTCGCTAACCCCATGACATGTCAACACTCTCCCCTTCTCGACCTCCGGTTTCCTGTTCCCATCGTCAATCTTGATAGAACATTACCAATTCTGTTTTATCCCCCAGTAGTGCCTCCTCACTTGTGTCCCAAAAGTGATCAGTATCCTTAACTTTGTGTTGATCATTTTCTCGTGTTCCTTTCAGCACACGTGTGTATCCCTAAATATATTGGAAATTACCTCTTGCAATTAACATTATATGTTTTGTGATGGGTGTGGCTACCATATGTTTTCACCACTGTGTAGTATTACTTTGCATCAATGTTCCACAATTTATCCATTTCTTGTCAACGGACATTGGGGTTTTACTTGTGTTGCAGATCCTGTCAGTGCCTCACCCATGCCCCATGGATCTTTCTTCGTGTTCTCACCAATTTCCAGATCCTAGTGTCTGCACATCTATGCCTGAGGGTCTTCCCCTGCCCCAGTTGCAGGAAGCTGTGCTGCCAGTGTGCACTGGAGCAAACAAGAGGTGCTCTTGGGAGTTAAAGACTATAAATACCCCAGCTCCCTCAGATAACTCCAGTTCCTAGAGTCTCTTCATGAGAACCACTGTAGTGGCTGGTTAAATAGAATACTGGCTACTCATCCTTGCTTGTATATTGCTCCCCATTCCACTACCATTTTTCCTGTTAATTTTTTTTACCCTTCCAAATAAATTTAATCTTTGTCTCATGGTCTGTATCTTTGAGAGGCTTAAACTAAAGCAGGTGTTTTTGCAGTTTTGACCCTTGAAAACAATGCTGCTATGGATACTTTTGGACATGTTTCCTGGTATATGGAGCAAGTGTTTTAAACTTTTTTAGGGAAAGTCCAAAGCAACATTTACTCTAGGCCTAATTACTTACACTAATGGGATGTGATTCCTTTGAAGACTCTCTAGCCCTTGTCACTTGTATTACAAGGCCTCTCTGTTTTGACTTATGGAAGTTTAAGCTATTGGAAGCTGTGATAGTTAAGGTTGTGTGTCAGTTTGGCTGGGCCATGATTTTCAGTGGTTTGGCCATTATGTAGTGATGTACTCCTCCTTCATGAAGCAATCAGCCAATCAGTTGTAAGAAGAGTTTCCTTGGGGGTGTGGGCTACATGCAACGTATATATGGACATTCTGTCAAAGCTTCCTTGCTTGCCCTGGATCCTGCATCTGGCTTGTCATAATCTGATCTCCAGGTCTTGGGACTTGAGCCAGCAGCCTGCCATACTGCCTCCTGATCTTGGGATTTTTTGGTCTCCGCAGCCTGTGAGCCAGCAGCCTGCTGTCTGACCTGCCAATATTGGGTTTGTCAGCCCCGGCGTCTATGTGAGTCAGGAGAAGCCTCTAGCCTGATGCCTGACCCACAGTCTTGGAACTTGCAAGCCTGTACAACTGCATGAGCCATTTCTTTGAGCTAAAACTCTCTCTTTTTTCTGTCTGTCTATAAATACTACACTAGTTTTGCTTCTCTAGAGAACCTAGCCTAAGACAGAAGCCATATGTGACCTACAGCAATTGTTCAGCCTACTGTTTTCTGGTGGTCCCTTTCCCAGTCTCATGAAGAATCACCCCACACATGTGCAGACTTAGAACTTAGCCAGTAACTCAGAGACCCTCTGCATTTCTCCAGAACTCTCTCTCCTTGCAGTTCTTCTCTCTCAGATATTCTGTCCTGCAAATTCTAGCTGCCTAGGCCTCTCAAACTCTAATCTCTGTGGCAACTCAGTGAGACCATAGGCTACTTTTGGTGGATTAATTATCTATTTTTTTTTGTAACAAATTATGCCCAAATTTAACAGCTTAAAACATTTATTTATTTTTGGGGTGTCTTCCCTAAGAATTTTTTTTTAAATTGTTTTAGGTGAAACTTTACAGTTAATTTCTCATACAAAAATTTATATACACATTGTTATGTGACACTAGCTACAATCCCTATAATGTGACAGCATATTCCCCCTTTCCATCCTGGGTTTCCTATGTTCATCCAACCAGCTCCTGTCCCTTCCTGCCTTCTCATCCTTCTGGACAGGAGCCACCCATTTGGTCTTGTGTATCTGCTTGAACTAAGAAAAACATTCTTCACAAGTATTATTTTATGTTTTATAGTTCAGCCTAATCTTTGTCTGAAGAGTGGGCTTCAGGAATGGTTTTAGTTCTGGGTTAACAGAGTGTCCAGGGACTATGGCTTTATCGGTTTCTCCAGTTTTAGACCATTAAGTCTGGTCTTTTTATGTGAATTTGTGTCCTGCTCCACACATTTCTGCTGCTCCGTCAGGGACCCTCTGTTGTATTCCCCGTCAGGGTGGTCATTGGTGGTAGCTGGCCATCATCTAGTTCTTCTGGTCTCAGGCTGATGGAGTCTCTGGTTCATTTGACCCTTATGTCTCTTAGGCTAATATTTTCCTTGTGCCTTCGGTGTTCTTCATTCCCTTTGCTCCTGGTGGGCTGGGACAAATTGATGCATCTTAGATGCCGCTCGCTAGCTCTAAGACCCCAGACAACACTCACCAAAGTGGGACGCAGAACATTTTCTTAATAAACTTTGGTATGCCAGTTGACCTAGATGTCCCCCAAAACCATGGTCCCCACACCCCAGCCCCAGCTAAAAATATGAAATGCTTCACAAATTTGTGTGTCATCCTTGTGCAGGGGCTATGATAATCTTCTCTGTATCATTCCAATTTTAGTACATGTGCTGCCGAAGTGACCACTTAAAACATTTATTATCTCATAACTTGTATGGGTCAGGAATTGGGGAGTAGCTGAGTGGGGTGATTCTGGCAGAGTCACTTGTATCACTGTTAGAAGGAGGCCTCATTTCTTCACCATGTCTTCTTCTTCATGGGGCTTTTTAAATGTTCTCATTACATGAGAGCTGGCTTCCCTTCAGGTAAAGTGATTTAAGAAAGAGAAAGAAGAAATCCACAATGCCATTTTGTGATCCTAATCTTGAAGACACACACTATTACTTTTGCCATATTCACTGTCTTTGTTAGAAGCAAGTCACTAAGTTCTACATTTAGAAATGGGGGTAGTGAATTAGTTTTCACTTTTGGAGGGAGGAGTGTTGAAGGGCCTGTCTACATATTTTAAGCTACAATATTTGAAATCTTCCTCCCTGCACTACAGCCTGGAAACTGCCCCATGCAGTAAGCTGGGATGGTTCATGGCCTTACCTTGTTTGTTTTCTTTCTCCAAGACATCATAGGCCTTCACTTCTTCTTCTTCAGTGTTTGGAAAGTTTTTCACATATTGTGTCTGGTTTTCTGGTTGTTTACAATGGAAGGGTAATTCCTGCTGTATTTAATACTTCACTTCAAGAAGCAGAAATTCAATAAGTTAAAATTTTAACAGCCATTTTATCATATGGACAAGTGGGGGAAGATTCCATTTTCATGTTGGAATTGCCAGCCGTGTAGTAGATATCTGGAAGAGAGCATTTCAGACAGACTGGGTTTGGGCATCACTGATACAGTGAAAAGTATGAGAACGTGGGTTTGTAATACTGAGCCATATTTAGTGACTGACAGTGTTTGCTAATAAGGCAGTTCTGGAAATACCACAGAACTGGACAAACATACTAGAAAGTTCTCAATATTTGAACATGATACCCTCAAAGACCAAATGAGACAAGTAATGGACGGTATGTAAAGAATGGCATTTAGAGGAACATCTGTGGGTAGCTGGTCAGGTCCATGGTCAAATTATTCATACGCCAGAATCCCATCCAGTAGACCTAAAGTCATGCTCACTTCATTCATCAAATGAGGGGAGCTTCATGGCTCAGCATCCCTTCATCAGTCTGCCAGTAAGTTCATCAACACTCACATTGTTTTTAGAAAAAAGTAATTGCAATGACATGAGAAAGCTTTATCAGGCCACCTAAGTCTTGTTGCTTAAAACAGCTTAGTGTAGAAGGAGTTTTCATAATGTTTATAAAATGAGGTTTTGTGAGGTCACTGAAATGGTGTTTGTTTTTCTTATAACTATTTCAGTGGCAGTTATATACTGCTTGATATTCTCTGTTTGGGAATGGGTGGTACAAGAAGCACGCAATTCTTTTCCTTTTTTTTTTGGTCTGTATTTCCTGAAACAACATTTTACCCTGTGTGCATATAGCGTGCTATATAAGTTTCTGTGATTTTAATAATGCGATTTTAATATGTGGCATCTGAAATGGGTCTTAAACATCCTCTAACTCCCTCACTTTATTAAAAAAGAAATAGGTGCAAAGAAATCAAAGAATGTATTTCAGTCACACCAGCTGGGAATTTCAGGTAGATTATATAAAATATAGGTTCACCCCCCCAAAAATGTATTAGTGGTTGATTTACTCATTTGGCAAAACTGTCACAAAACTTTTTCTTTTATCTACCAGCTTCCTTAAGGTTTCCAAGATGAGAATGACAGGCTAAGTTTCAGGAGGTTGTCTATTTCTGAAGTGAGAAATTCAGTAGAAAGTAGTGAATGCGGTTGGAGATTGTAAATTTAAATTTAGTAATATTATATCTGTCATGGATTGAATTGTGTCCCCCCAAAATATGTGACAATTTGACTGGTTCATGATTCCCAGTATTGTGTGATTGCCCACCATTTTGTCATCTGTCTTGATTCTCCCGTATGTTGTAAATCCTACCTCTGTGATGTTAACGAGGTGGGATTAGTGGTAGTTATGTTAATGAAACAGGACCCAATCTACAAGATTAGGTTGTGTTTTTAAGTCAATCTCTTTTGAGATATAAAAGAGAGAATTGAGCAGAGAGACATGGGGACCTCATTACCACCAAACAAAGAGAACCAGGAGAGTGTGTGTCTTTGAACTTGGGGTCCTTGCACTGAGAAGCTCCTTGAATAAGGGAAGATTGATGACAAGGACTTCTCCCTAGAGCCTACAGCTCCCTTGGAGCTGGCACCCTGAATTCCTACTTCTGCCTCCTAGACTGTGAGAGAATAAATTTCTCTTAGTTAAAGCCATCCGCTTGTGGTATTTCTGTTATAGCAGCACTAGATAACTAAGACTATCCAGCTTCCTAATAGCCTGAAGGCCAAATCTCATCATGTCTTCATGTAGCCCCTGTCAGGGAATTGTATTCAATTGAAAAAAGAGGGGCTGTGGATTCACACCATTTTTTCTAGTTCTTTGGGTGAGAGGGGAGATGGGTCCTGTGACTTTCCTCAGGTGAGCTGCCAACTCCTGAGGACAGGTGTCTCTTTCAAAGCATGGCTGAGGAGATCCTCCTCCAAAGTTCTGAAAATAAAACTTGGCCTGACTCCCAGAGGCTGCCCCATTTTGTTTGTGCCATGCAGAAGTGAGAAGTGAGACCAACATTTGGTTCACTCTGGCTGTAATACTCTATAGGGCTCTCGTGATTCTACGTATATTTGAAGAGAGAGCATTTATTCAATACCTGTTATGTGTGAGGCAGTGTACTAAAAATAGTATATAAATTATAACATTTATACAACACAATCATAGACTGGAGGTGGTATTGTTGTCCTCTTCTGATTCATGGCTACCCCATGTGTTACTGAACTGTGCTCTATAAGGTTTCTTAGTCTGTAATCTTTACGGAAGCAAATTGCTAGGCCTTTTCTTTTATGGTGCTGCTGGTTGGGTTCGAACTGCCAACCTTTTGGTTACCAGTTGAGCACAAACCTTTTGCACCACCCAGGGACCTTGGAAGTGGTCCAAACAAAACCAAAACCATTGCTATCGAGTCAATTCCACTCATAGCAACCCTATAGTATTATCCTTGTTTTATATATATATATATATATATATATATGAAAAGTGTGATTCTAAGAGGTAAAGTAAATTATCCAGGGTTACACAAATAGCAATTTAGACTTAGAATTAAAATCCATGTCTTTCTATTGGAAATCCTTGATCTTTTCACTGTAACATAATCACCTCAATTTTTTAATGCCACACAAGGTAAATGGGGGGAAGAATTAAGTACCTCAGACTTGATATCTACTTTTACAGGGAAAATAAGTATAAGAAATAGGATCCAGCTTGGCATGGAATGAATATTTCATTCATTCATCAGGGATTCATTGGGAAACTACTTGGTGCCAGGCATTGTACTAGACACTGGTGATACCTAGCTCTGAACAAGACAAGCATGATCCCTGCTCTCAGGGAATAATAAATTATGCCAAAACTCTGTACACTCACTTTATCTGCAGGCAAATAAAAATTCGTTGCAAACCAATTAAAGATCAAAGTAGAACTTTTAACCATTTCTCTGCTAACTTTTGTTCCTACCAGCTGTAGTCTAGTTGAACAGGAACAAAATAGGCTAATTCAGCAAAATGTCTTTCTTTGAAGAGCTCTAAAAATATGGATATCAAAAATAAATACTAATTTAAAGAATAAAACATAATAAGCAACCAAGAAACATGTCAGAAGGCACTATGCCTAGAGTTAAAGCAATGCAATTAGATGGCTCCAGGATAGGTAATATTGACTGGGAGGCCAAGGAAGATGTCTCTAAAGAGGATTCATCTAAAGTGAGAGCTAAGTGTCAGGAAGGAGCCTGTCCTGGGAAGATCAGGGGGAAGAGCACTTGAGGAGCAGACAGGGCAATGGCCTGTAGACAGGGAGGAGTTTTTGTGAGAAACCCCAGAAGGCCAGTGTGGCTGCCAGGGGCATGGAAGGAGGAAGCGTTGGGGTGGAGGTGGGGGGGAGGCACAAGCCTGGTTTAGGGTTTTGTACGATGGGGTGAAGGTAATGATTTTGTTCTAAGTGCACTGGGGACATATAGGGATGATTGCAATTTGGGTTGTTTACTTTGGACATGTCATCAAGAAAAATCAACCACTAGAAAAGGATGTCATGTTTGGTAAAGTAGAGGGTCATTGCAAATGAGGGAAACCCTCAATGAGATGAATTGATGTGATAGCCAACAAGGGAGTCAAACATACTGATGATCATGGAGATAGTGCTGGACCTTCAGCTTTCGTTCTATTTTACATAAGGTTGCCCTGAGTTGGAATCAACTTGATGTAACTAACAACAACAAAAACAATGTCAGTGCTACCTAAAATCAGTTTGGAAGCTACCTGTGAAACTTGGAGAAACCACAGCAGTGTTCTGGTCATATGAACTGCTTAAGTATGCCACAAAAGTTTGGTTTTTCCCAGTAATGCCCTTCCCCAAATCTTTCCCTCACCCTGCGAGTGGCCTTCCTTGCTTTTCCAAAAAAGTCTTGGCCAGGGAAACTTCCCTTATCAGAACTACTTGATTCTGCCCAGTGCATTGTTCTACATTTCCTGAGCGCTCTTACTTACTCAACTTGTACTCTAGTAATGATTCACAGTATATTTCTCTGTAAGTGTTATGCCATTATTTCATTTTTGCAGCTACAAGTCCTAAGTGTAGGGCTCATTTTGACTTCTTTTTTCATTTTCAAGTAGCCCTACACACCTGTTGTTGTTGTTGTTAGCTGCTGTCGAGTCAGTTCTGACTCAGAGCGACCCTATGCACAACAGAACGAAACACTGCCTGGTCCTGCATCATCCTTACAATTGTTGTTATGCTTGAGCTCATTGTTGCAGCCACTGTGTCAATCCACCTCGTTGAGGGTCTTCCTCTTTTCCGCTGACCGTGTACTCTGCCAAGCATGGTGTCCTTCTCCAGGGACTGATCCCTACTGACAACATGTCCAAAGCATGTAAGACGCAGTCTCGCCATTCTTGCCTCTAAGAAGCATTCTGGCCATACTTCTTCCAAGACAGAATTGTTCATTCTTTTGGCAGTCCATGGTATATTCAATATTCTTCAACAACACCACAATTCAAAGGCGTCAATTCTTCTTCGGTCTTCCTTATTCATTATCCAGCTTTCACATGCATATGATGTGATTGAAAATACCATGGCTTGGGCCAAGAGCACCTTAGTCTTCAGGGTGACATCTTTGCTCTTCAACACTCTGAAGAGGTCCTTTGTAGCAGATTTACCCAATGCAATGTGTCTTTTGATTTCTTGACTGCCGCTTCCATGGCTGTTGATTGTGGATCCAAGTAAAATGAAATCCTTGACAACTTCAATCTTTTCTCCAATTATCATGATGTTGCTCATTGGTCCAGTTGTGAGGATTTTTGTTTTCTTTATGTTGAGGTGCAATCTGTACTGAAGGCTGTTCTTCATTAGTAAGTGCTTAAAGTCCTCTTCACTTTCAGCAAGCAAGGTTGTGTCAGCTGCATAATGCAGGTTGTTAATAAGTCTTCCTACAATCTTCCTGGCCCATTCTTCTTCATATAGTCCAGCTTCTCATATTATTTGTTCAGCATACAAATTGAATAGGTATGGTGAAAGAATACAACCCTGACGCACACCTTTCTTGACTTTAAACCAATCAGTATCCCCTTGTTCTGTCCGAACAACTGCCTCTTGATCTATGTAAAGGTTCCTCATGAGCACAATTAAGTGTTCTGGAATTCCCTTGCTTGCTGAAAGTGAAGAGGACTTGAACACTTACTAACGAAGATCAAAGACCACAGCCTTCAGTACAGATTGCACCTCAACATAAAGAAAACAAAAATCCTCACAACTGGACCAATGAGCAACATCATGATAAACAGAGAAAAGATTGAAGTTGTCAAGGATTTCATTTTATTTGGATCCACAATCAACAGCCATGGAAGTGGCAGTCAAGAAATCAAAAGACACATTTAATTGGGTAAATCTGCTGCAAAGGACCTCTTCAAAGTGTTGAAAAGCAAAGATGTCACCCTGAAGACTAAGGTGCTCTTGGCCCAAGCCATGGTATTTTCAATCACATCATATGCATGTGAAAGATGGACAATGAATAAGGAAGACTGAAGACGAGTTGACGCCTTTGAATTGTGGTGTTGTTGAAGAATATTGAATATACCATTGACTGCCAAAAGAATGAACAAATCTGTCATGGAAGAAGTATAACCAGAATGCTCCTTAGAAGCGAGGGTGGCGAGACTGCGTCTTACATACTTTGGACATGTTGTCAGGAGAGCTCAATCCGTGGAGAAGGACATCATGCTTGGCAAAGTACAGGGTCAGCAGAAAAGAGGAAGACCTTTGACGAGGTGGATTGACACAGTGGCTGCAGCAATGAGCTCCAGCATAACAACGATTGTAAGGATGGCTCAGGACCAGGCAGTGTTTCGTTCTGTTGTGCATAAGGTCACTGTGAGTCGGAACCGACTCAATGGTACCTAACAACAACAACAACAGCGACCGCATAGGACAGAGTAGAACTCCCCATAGAGTTTTTCCAAGGAGCACCTGGTGGATTCTAACTGTGGATCTTTTAGTTAGCAGTGAATCTTTTAATCACTGGTCCACCAGGGCTCCCCATAGTAAGTAGCTTAGGCACCTTGAATCCTTCAGGAATGTGGCAAGGTAAAAATAAAAAATAGTATACTACCTTTTGGCATGTTGGTAACTTAAAACTTGTGCGTTGACCGTTTGATACCACTTTACCCAGTTGTTCGTTTCCCCTAGTCATCTAAAAAAAAAAAAAATTTTTTTTTTTTTTTTTTTTTATATCCCCTTTAATCCCTGTCTAGGTAAGCTTTCAGTAATGGATTTAGTTTTGCCTCTCACTTCCATTAAGAAGCAGAGATGGTGGATGGTACAGCTTGTGAATTTTTAAATTTCATAGAACATGGTTTGTGTATTGTGTTTGTGAAACGTCTCTCAGTATATTTGGTGAAGGGAGAGGGCAAGTTAATTTTTTCTTTTTCAGTATCCTCTGTATTTTTAATGAGCTGACATACATCTTGTCACCTTTTCTGCCCATAGGTATTATTGTTTTCAGAGTAACTATATTTTCTAATTATTTTTGCCAGAAACATAATTTCTTTCTTTTCCTTTTGGAGGTGGCTTCCATTTGTCTGCATCCAAGTCCTGTATTTAATACCATATAGGATGTATAAGGCATCCTTTCTTTTTAACTGAAATGCTGTAGAGTCTGGTATATTCAGTAACACAGCTATGATGTATTTATCTAAGAAGGAACATGTTACTACAAAGACATGGGTTTCTTTCCTTCAGAGAAGTTTTCAAATGCATCAGTGGTTTAAAAATCACCACTGTGTTATCCAAACGTAAGAATGAGTGATTTTTTCAGACAGGAAAGATAGGTTCCAAATAGATCTTAGTTGATTTCTTTAAACACAAATTTATATTGTGGGCTTTTTTTTTTTTTAAGCAAGTCAAATGTTTTTACTAGACACTCCGAAAATACAATTATAAGCTACTGTGTCAGTTAGGAATTAGAGCTTCTTAACCAATGGATTATTCCCTAGCTCTGTGAGCAAACTAAGTCTGCATGCTAAAATTCATTTGAAACATCAGTAAGAACAGAAGTAGAGCTTTTAACCACTTCACTGCTAGCATTTGACACCATCAGCTTTGGTTAATGTTGTCAGGGTCAGATAAGATCTTTATCTTTTCTTTTTTTTGGACAATTCAAAAAATACAAGTACTAAAAATACATTTTACTCTAGTTGTGTTTTCTGCTTTTGTGCAAACCATGTAATTTGGTTTTGGAAACCAGCTCGATTCATTTGTTCCATGGTTTTAAACCCCAAAAGAAAAAGTCCAGTCCCTACTAAAACAAGGGTGAGTGAGTTGACCAGCAAAGTATCTTTGTAAACAGCCCACACTTTCAAAAAGATGAAGAAAACAGCAGTCTAGGTTCTGTTGTGGGCATGGGGTCTTGGATTAAGGCAGAAATTGTGGCTGTTTTAGTAGTCTCGTTGTCTACCAAATGCCAACCGTTGAACGGTCTGTGTTGAGAAGGTGTGAGTAATTCAGTGCCATATACAGCTCCAACAACTGGAAATGCATCTAGAATGTACAGGTCACTAAGAGTTAGTTCTTAATTTCAGGACTCCATGAGAAGACCAGGTCAATATATTAACTCTATGTGCATTAAGGTAGAGTCATTTAGAGCTGCTGTTATTATCAGAGTGATCATTTTTTGAAAATATTTCATCTTTGACAAGCAGAAATGTATATCTTCTTGTCACTGTGGTGGCTTACTTGCAAACTCAGTAGTATGTTTTTTTTTAAAATAGAAATCTGATGATCAGGGTCTATCTAGGTGATTTATGACCTTAGCAGGAAACACACAAAGAAAAGTCACCTGGTCTTTAAGATTTTCCAATTCTAAAATCAAAGAGAACTGTCATGGATTGAATTGTGTCCCCCTAAAATATGTGTCAACTTGGTTAGGCCATGATTCCTAGTATTGTGTGTTTGTCCTCCATTTTATGATTTTCTTATGTGTTATAAATCATAATCTGTGCATGTGGTTAAAGAGGATTAGGATGGGATGTAACACCCTTGCTCAGGTCACATCCCTGATCCAATGTAAAGGCAGTTTCCCTGGGGTGTAGCCTGCACCACCTTTTATCTTATAAGAGCTAAAAGGAAAGGGAAGTGAGCAGAGAGATGGGGACCTCATACCATGAAGAAAGCAGCCCTGGGAGCAGAGCATGTCCTTTGGCCATGAGTTTCCTGCACTGAGATGCTCCCAGACCAAGGGAAGACTGATGACAAGGACCTCCCTCTGGAGCCAACAGAGAGAGAAGGCCTTCACCTGGAGCCTGTGCCCTGAATTTGGACTTCTAGGCTACTAGTCTGTGAGAGAATAAATTTCTCTTTGTTAATGCCATTCACTTGTGGTGTTTCTGTTATAGCAGCAACTGGATAACTAAGACATGAGCCTATTTTAAAGGTGGTCGCATGGAGCTAAATTAATCGTGATTTTTATAATTAGCACACTTAAACATCTTCAGCCATATCTCTTACTGCATATTCATTTACAACCTATCTTTATCTATTACCATATACCTCCTGGAGCACCTGGATGGTGCAAACTGTTCATACACTTGGCTGCTAACTGAAAAGGTCAATCTACCCACAGGCACCTTGGAAGAAAGGGCTGGTGACCTAGTTCTGAAAAAGCAGCCATTGAAAACCCAATGGAGCACACTTCTACTCTGACACACATGGGATCACCATGATTCTCAGTTGACTTGACGGCAACTGATGAATGAACCTCCGAGGATTTAGCTGTTGACTGTCGCTTAAGATTTTAGCTACGATTTCCTTCTATCCTCATTCCACAGATTTTGCAAAGTTTAAATCTGGTTCCCTCACCGTTCCATGAAGACTTCTTTGAATTTCCAGGGATTTTATGGTTATTTCTGGTTCTGAGCTCCTTTTCCCATTGATCTCTTAATCTCATTCATATCTTGCCCTGCATAGCTATCCTCTCTATCCTGCATAACCTCAAACATAAACCTAAGGCCCCTTTCCATGATTTTCATGGAAAAAATCTGACGTACTTAGGAGTGTAGCAGATTTTAATGACAGTTTGGTGAGACTGAGGGGGTTTGAAACCACAGTAATACCAACAATTTAAAACTTCTTAGTAAACATCTCTGTTTTTCAATGTGTTGCTGATCTTTCTTCCTTCACAGACTCCAGCCTTTTGCAAGTTGCCTGATCTTCTCTCTTTCTTTTTTCTCATCTCTCCCTTGTTCTCAAATTTCCATAATATTTTACATAGACAGGTTTAGTTGTGTTGTTTGCATTCTCTCCTGCTCCCCTCATCCTCAAGTAGATCATAAAAATATTTTCCAGCATCAAGGTATTCCCTCCCCAGGAAAAACTCTGGAACCAGATGTTATAATAATACTTTTTATACCCGCAACAAATAACACATGTCATGTAGAATACTCCCAAATTCTAAGCCCATTGCTTGTCTTTCTCTGTGTTTCTCCATCTTACTGTAGCATATCAGTGGATTTTTTTTTTTGTTTCTTATTGCAATGGGCTTTGATTACATTGACCATTTGTCCCTGTGGGGGAGGCACTGGTAATCACTAACCCAGCTGCAGAGTAGGAGAGTCATCCTGGTGGCTTCTAATCCTTTTCTACATCATGATACACATAAACAATTTATAAGGTACACACCCACGGGTAAAGGGGTAAGGCTGCGTGTGGCCAAAGATGACTGGCCTAGTCACTCCAGGGGCTCCCAGGACACTGACTGCTGAGGACCATCCAGCTAAGCCAGGGCTGAGGGGATCAGTGTTGAAGTACGCCTGTTAACCACTTGTGGCCGGCCACCTGTTGGGGAGCTCTGGAATACTGTACCCTCACTCAAGCAAGGAAAATCAAGGCAACTCCTTACCTGCTTGTACGGATCGAATTATATTCCCCCCCCTCCCCAATTTGTGTCAACTTGACTAGGCTGTGATTCCTGGTATTGTATATTATCCACCATTTTGTGATCTGATGTGATTATCCTGTATGTTGTAAATCCTAGCCTCTATGATGTTAATGAGGCAGGATTAGAAGCAGTTATGTTAATGAGACAGAACTCAGTCTACAGGATTAGGTTGTAACTTGAGACAATCTCTTTTTGAGATATAAAAGAGAGAAGCAAGCAGAGACATGGGGACCTCATACCACCAAGAAAGAACAGCCAGGAGTGGAGTGTGTTCTTGGGCTTGGTGTCCCTGTGCTAAGAAGCTCCAGGGGAAGATTGACAACAAGGACCTTTCCCCAAAACCAACAGGGAGAGAAAACCTTCCCATGGAGCTGACGCACTAAATTTACACGTCTAGCCTCCTAGACTGTGAGAGAATAAATTTCTGTTTGTTAAAGCCATCCACTGGTAGCATTTCTGTTATAGTAGCACCAGATGACTAAGACACTGTTTGAGCCAAAAATCCTTCTGTGGGACTTGGTGTTATACTTTAAGGAAAGGAATAGTTTTGTTTTTTGTAGCTGTCATCACTATTTATTTCTAAAACTTTTCATCACCCTACAAAGAAACTCTGTACTGATTGTTTTTTATACATGTATACATAATTTTACATGTATAGTTTTATATATGTATATGTTTGTACGTGTGTGCGTATGTACATATTTATGTGCATATTATGTGTTTGTTTATATATATCCCGTTGCTGTCGAGTCAGTTCAGACTCATAGCAACCTTATAGGACAGAGTAGAACTGCCTGTATCGTTTCCTAGGCTGTAATCTTTACAGAAACACACTGCCACATCTTTGTCCCGTGAATGACTGATGGGTTCAAATCGCTAACCTTTTGGTTAGCAACCAAGTGCTTAACCGCTGTGCCACCAGGGCTCATATGTGAGTGAGTGTGTATGTGTGTGTATAAATAATCATTAAGTCATATAACCCTCTGATAAAAACGAAACAAAACAAACAAAAAAACCAAACCCGCTGCCGTGGAGTCGATTCCGACTCATAGCGACCCTATAGGACAGAGTAGAACTGCCCGATAGAGTTTCCAAGGAGTGCCTGGCGGATTCGAACTGCTGACCCCTTGGTTAGCAGCTGTAACACTTAACCACTACACCACCAGGGTTTCCTACCCTCCAAAGAAGGAATTCTAAAATTACAAAACCAAAAATCAACTTTACGACATTAGTGTTACTGGATTATGCTTCAGTAAATTGTAGTTCTAAATGTACTATATTAAGATGAAATGTATAACTGTCTTTTGGGTTTGTTGTTATTTTAAAATTCTGGTCATTGTGCCTTTTAATTAGATGGGTAATTCAAGGGGGCTTGGGAACATCTGTGAAAAAAACCACCTTTAACACATAGGTGGTTAATTCTAAAGCGTGGTGTGTGATCCTTCATTTTTTTCATTGACTCATTCATTCAAGAAGTTTTAGCTGAGTGCCTGGCATGTGGTAAGGAGATAAAAGAAAAAAAAAATTAAGTCATAGTTGCTCCTTCCAGGAACTATGGAACCTGGAGTCCGATGTGGAGACAATCCTTGGATATTTGAAGTAATAAAGTTATGGATAAAAGAATTTATGGTTAAGTGCCAGAATAACAAGTAGCAATGGTTAAAATAGGAATCCAGCAAAAAGGGTGCCCAGGATGAGGGAGAATTGTTATAGAGGAAGATACAAATGTGAGCTTGTCCTTGAAAGACGAGTAAGATTTGGAATAACTAGAAATGAAGTAGCACTAAAACTGGATGCAGGCTGGGTGAAATTTAGTGTAAGAAAGGGCTTATTTTTAAAATAAAATGCCTCCCAGAAAATAAGTAAATGTAGAACCAAGAAGTTTTTAAGTAAAAATGTATTTTGATTAATTGTGTTCTGAAAAGGAGAAAGAAATAGGGAAGAAATGATCAACGATGTTGACGTAATTCTGGTGTAAAACCATTGAGTATACTTTGTTAACTAAATATTGTGGTAAGGATCCCTGGTGGCACAGTGGTTAAAGTGCTCAGCTGCCAACTAAAAGATTGGCAGTTTGAACTTATCAGTCACTCCATGGGAAAAAGATGTGGCAGTCTGCTTCCGTAAAGATTAAAAAAGAACCTTAGAAATCCTATGGGGCAGTTTCGCTCTGTCCTATAGGGTCGCTATGAGTTGGAATCGACTCAACAGCAATGTGTTATTGTGTGTTAGCTGTTCTGATGGGTTGTTGTTCTGATAATGATACTAAGTGTCTCAGAGTAGGTGTTGTCCAGTAAGAGAGTGAAAATAGGACTAGTTTGCTCTTTTAAGAACCTGTAAATATTTTATTTGTCCATAGAAACACCTTTATTGAAGGAAACCATTTTTGCGACAATTTATCTTGTTAGACATGTCTCAAGTTTTGACCGATGCCAAGAGAAACAAGGATTGCCTGCTTTCCTTCTAACTCCAACTAACTCGCTTAGAGGTTATTTATTTTCCTTTTCTCCTTAGGATTTCTTTAGGGCCTGCAATAGAAATGACATCCAAAAACCCATACATATGACTGATTTTTTAGTTCCTTTAGGCTAGGAAGCCAGGAGGCCAGAACTATTTTATATCCCTAGGAGAAAGCCTGACTGAATTCTTCCTGATTCTTTCTTGAATGTGCTGGTTAGAGCACATTCTTCTCATGGGTTTTAAAATTTGTTCATGTGGGAACATTGCCTAAGAATTAGAGTATAGGGGGGCCAGAAAGGGAGGAAGGAAAAAAAAAAAAAAAAAGAAAAAACTCCGTCTAAGTCTGGGTATTCTATTTTTGTTACTTTCATCATTAGAATAAGTAAAAAATGGGCAATATTCTTTTTTGCCATGTATAAAGAAATGGGATTTCACACCTGCTATGCAGGTTAAACTTGTTGGTGAAGGCTTACCATGCAGTTTGCGGTAATATTTTTGTTCTGTCACACCTGACTAGATCCAAAATTTTAAATTGTTCACCTGAGAACCAGTTATTCAATGTATAAAGCAGCCATTTAAAATAATCACTACTCCTTCACTCATTCATTCATTCATTTATCCATCCTTTAAACTTGACAAGTAAGACACCTTGGGTGTGTGTGGGTAGCTACACCTTTTCCTGAAGAGATTGTGGGTTCAATTGTAGGGATAAAATATTTATGTAAGCAAATACAACCATTATTTATTAATTACCTTCTGTTAGTGAGCTTGGATTTTATTTGGTAAATAATGGGCAGCTTTAAGGAAAGGATTAATATAATTAGAACTGTGTCACTTCCCTGTGATGTGATCACGGGTCATTGATCATTGTGTCTTTCCATACTTCTTTTCTTATATTTATAAACCCTCCATCAATTTATTTATTTTAACACAAATGAGCTCACAGCATACTGAATATTATATTATTCTGCAGCTTGCCCTCTTTCCCACATGATCACATATACTACGATTGTCTTTCCAAGCAAAAACATATGGATCTTCCTCATTCGTATTAATGGCTGCATAGTATTCGATAAAGCAGATACATCATAATTTATTCAAAGAGTTCTCTCTAAAAAAAGCAGCAAAAACTTATCGGTTCTTGTAATTAAATTAGAGTTAGGGAAGGCATTTAATATTTATTTGATTTAGTTAAAGAATTCCATAAGCCCTAGGGGTCTTGTGTGTGTGAGTTAGATATGGCATTTAACATTTTTCAAATAGAAAATAGCTCCTAAAGGAGAAAATGCACTCTTTATAGGCCCACAACCAGGACAAGGCTTTAGATGAGTTACACCAAAAGGCTACTGCAGTTTGTGCTGACCTACTATCTCTTTAATCAGGCTAGCTTCTGATTGTCCCCCTGCCCTCATCTCTGCATATTCAATCACTGAGGGGCTTTTGTTCCCTAACTTCTTTCCATATTCACAGAGGAATCACCTCCCCAGCCCAGCAGCCTCTCCAAGCATCCTGTATCAGCTTGGGTGTCTTGTAGAACTGAGAAAACTGCTCTGCCAGGGGATCTTCTATTCTAAGTATGTTTTGCTATTTTACTTTGAATAGAACAAGAACCACTGTTTTATAAAGTTTGGTATGAGATGTGATCCTATTTTCAGACAGTATTCCATTCTTGCTTTCTTTCACCACTCTCAAATCAGGTGCTATTGACTCAATTCTGACTCATGGTGACCCCATGTGTGAAGAGTAGAACTGTGCCCCATAAAGTTTTCAGTGGCTGCTCTTTTTTTTTGAAGATTATTTTTCATGCAATGAGAATAATGTATCAAATCAAAACAGCCTGGTACTGGTATAACAATAGACAGACCAATGGAATAGAATTGAGAGCCTTGAAGTAAACCCACGTACCTGTGGTCCACTGATTTTTGACAAGAGTACTAAGTCTGTTTGATGGGGAAAGAAGAGCCTTCAATAAATGGTTTTGGAAAAATTGGATTTCTACATGTAAAAAATGAAACAGGATCCATGCTTCACACCATACACAAAAACAAATTCAAAATAAATTAAGAACCTAAGTGTACAAACTAAAACCATAAAATTCTTAGAAGAAAAAGCAGGGGCAATACTGTCACGCCTAGGTTTTAACAATGAATTATCTAATATAATGACAAAAGCACAAACAGAAGACAAAATAAATGGACCTCAGAAAAATTAAAAAGTTTAGCTCTTTAAGACTTTACCAAAAAAGTGAAAATACAAACTATTGACTGGGAGAATATCTTGGAAACCATATATCTAATCCTATAAGAATCTGATAACCAAAATGTATATAAAACTTTGAAAACTTAACAACAAAAAGACAATCATAAAGTGAGCAAAGGACTTGAATAGACATTTCACCACAGAGAACATTCAAATGGCCACAAACACGTGAAAAGATGCTCAGTGTCATTAGCCATCAGAGAGATGGAGATCAAAACCATGATGAGATACCATTTCACTCCCGCTAGGATGGCTAAGAGAGAAAAAAAAAAAAGAAAAACCCAGAAAATAACGAATATTGGTGAGGATGTGGGGAAATTGGATCCCTTAGTCATTACTGATGGGAATGCAAGATGGTATAGCTGTTGTGGAAAACGGTGTGATGGTTCCTCAAAACACTAAAAATAGAATTACTTTAAAAAAAAAACCCGTTGCCATTGAGTCGATTTCGACTCATAACAACCTTACAGGGCAGAGTAGAACTGGCCCCATAGAGTTTCCAAGGAGCACCTGGTGGATTGGAACCGCCGACCCTTCTGTCAGCAGCCGTAGTACTTAACCTCTATGCCACCATGGTTTCCAGAATTGCTATAAAAAAAACAAAAACCCAGTGCCATTGAGTCCATTCCGACTCATAGCGACCCTATAGGACAGAGTAGAACTGCCCCATAGAATTTCTAAGGAGTGCCTGGCAGATTCAAACTGCCGACCCTTTGGTTAGCAGCCATAGCACTTAACCACTACACCACCAGAGTTTCCAGAATTACTATAAGACCCAGCAATTCCACTCATATGTGTATACCCAAAAGACTTGAAAGGAAAAACTTGAACAGTGACCTGTACACTGATGTTTGTTACAGCACACTATTTACAATAGCCAAAAGGTGGAAAGAACCTAAATGACCTTCAGCAGATGAATGGATAAACAAAATGTGGTACATACATATAACAGAATACTACTCAGCCAGTGGGAGAAATGAGGTCTTAATACATGCTACAGTATGGATGGAGCTGGAAGATACAATGCTGAGTGAAATAAGTCACGCACAAAAGGATATTATATGATCTTATCTAAAAAGACAAGAAAAGGCAATTGTATAGAGAACAAATTTTATTAGTGGTTAGCAGGGACAGGATGGAAAGGGAAAGGGGTGTTAACGGTAATGGACACCTATAAAAAGTTGAATTGGCAAAAGTTGTATAATAGATATATTTAAAACAATGACCAAAAAAAAAAAAAAAAAGAAGAAAAGAGTAGTTGCTGAGGCTGATTATGTACAACCAGACATCTCCTGGGCTTTGATTTCTTGGTTTGGAGGTTTGGGGTTATGGTTTCATCAGATTCCCAGTTAATTGGCATAATAACATGTTCAGTGCTTTTGTGCTACCTCCTAGTTCATTGCATAATGGCTGAGGTCTTAAAAGCTTGCAGGCAGCCATCAAAGGCACAACAGTTGGTGTCTTTTCACTTGGAACAACAGAGGAAGAAGGAAAGTCAGGAATAGGAAGAGGATATGGAATGTGTGGCACATTGCCTCCATGAACAACTGCCATGAGACTGAAGAACTGGATAATGCCCAGCTACCATTACTGAACATTTTGATAAAAGATTCCATAGAAGATCAAAAGGGAGAAAATTCAGAAGAGAATTTCAAATTCTCATGAACTCCAGACTTTGGAAACCATATATCTGATCCTGTAAGAATCTAATAACCAAAATGTATATAAAACTTTGAAAACTTAACAACAAAAAGACAATCATAAAGTGAGCAAAGGACTTGAATAGACATTTCATCACAGAGAACATTCAAATGGCCACAAACACATGAAAAGATGCTCAGTGTCATTAGCGTGGAGGCATGGAGGCTGAATGAACCCCTGAAACTCTTGCCCTGAGTTAATCTTTAAACCTTAAACCATAAATATCCCCTGAAGCCTTCTTAAAACCAAGGAATAGTTTAGCTTAACTAAAAATGCCTGCCTTGAGCATTATGCTCTTTTAAGACAACTCAAAAGACTAGATAAGAACTTCAGGGGGCAATGAATTTATGTTAATGGGGGAAGAACAACTCAGAAAAGGAGGGTGAGAATGGGTGTAAAACTAGAAGAATGTAATCATCGCCACTAAATAGTACATGTAGAAGCTATTGAATTGGTGTGTGTTTTGCTGCGTATGTTCTCAACAACAACAAAATAAATAAAAAAAAAGAACTGCCCCCCAAATAATCTTAAAAAAAAAAAGAACATATCTTTATTTTGGGCCCCAAAGTTGAAATGAATGAGAAGTGTTTTCATACAATGGATTTATTAAGAAATCAAATTTAAGTATTACCGTGAAGGAAACATGGTGTATATTATCTATTTAGGAGTTTACTTAAAGTAGTCCTTTTTGTAATCTGTGAAATAAAGCCTTCCAGAGAGATACAGAATTACTCTTACATTTGGGGTTATTTTAGTGGGAGAGGGTTCCTTTTTGTTTAAAACTTTCAAGTAAAATCTGATAATTTTGTCTTAAGTCCGCTTGGCTTTATTTGATTGACGACATCAGACAACACAAGGGAACCTTATACAGTAGGACTCCCAATCCTTAAAAAAAAAAAAGAATTAAAATGGGTCAGTGAGAAGATAAAAAACAAATTTCTCTTAAGAACAGGAACTTGAGAAAACAATAACGTGCTCACTCAAACTGAGATATTTCCATGGATCAGTATCTGAGTAATTTATAGCAGATTGGTTTATTTCTACATGTGAAATGACATTGGTACCACAATATGCTTGTGACAAAGGAAGTCCCTAGGAAATAATGAAAAATTACAAACCATGCCTATAGACAGTAGTCAGCAAAAACAGATTGTGAAAAGGCATCAGGAAGACTGGGCAAATCCTAGTCACGGTAGAGAGTGGAGAAAATTCAAGAATTATGTACACTGAGAAAAGCCCTGTACGGACAATGGCTCATAGTGAGGTACCTGATGGAAAGCATTTTCCTTAAAATTATCTGATAACACTCACATCTACTTGTACACCATTTCAAAAGAACGTTAGCCTCACAGTAATTTTGGTTCAGCTCACACAATACCCTTTTATCTTTCTGAGCCATATTCATTTCATAAGGATGGTCCAACTGATTATAGAATTGGTGAATTTGAAAGAGATACAGCACAAGTACTGTGAATCATGAAATGCTTTCATTACTATTTTTAGATTCTCATTTCCTTTGGTCCTGGTCCTGCGGGAGATTTAAGCAGTAATATGATTTCGATTTCTCTTTTCTACATTCCGACCCATGAGGAGGCAATCTTCAATTTATGGTTTTTATTTAGTAAACTATGATGTTTTTAAGAAATCAGTTGTTCATTCAATGATAATTTGTTCAGCACTTACTAAGTGTCTAGCACTTAGGTGTTAAACTGATTTTATTTTCATTTTTCTCAAATTGCCTTATTTACTGACTTTTTTTAAAGAAAGGGATTCAAGTAATTTAGACTGGAGATTTTTTCCCCTTCTTTACTAGCTGTTTGCTGCCTATATTAATGTGGATTAAGCAATTAGTTTTTGCTGTTCCCAAACCATCCATCTTTCAGGTTTTTAAAGGCACTACTATCAAATTCTACCACCCATCTCTCAGTTTGTCGTGCTGTGATTACTTACCTGTTGCCGTGATGCTGGAAGCTCTGCCACTGGTATTTCAAATACTAGCAGGGTCACTCATGGTGGACAGGTTTCAGTGGAGCTTCCTGTCTAAGTGTTGAAAGAAAGATCTGGCCATCTAATTCCAAAAATCAGCCAATGAAAACCTTGTGGATCACAACAGGACATTGTCTGACTTGCTTGCTTTGGAAACATCATTAGGAAGGATCAATCGATGGGGGAGGACATAATGTTTGGTGAAGCAGAGGGCCAATGAGGGTGTGGGAGACCCTCAGTGAGATGGATTAGCACAATAGCTGCAACAATGGACTTGAACATGCTGATGAATATGAAGATGACCCAGGACCGGGCAGTGTTTTGTTCTATTGTACAGAAAGTCTCCATCGGTTGGAGTCAACTCGATGGCAGCTAACAACAACAATAGAATTAAAATTGATAGATCCATTGGTGCTGACCAAACTCATGTATCTGTGGCACTTCAGAATAATGTTAGCTTCTAATGAACAGTATAGATTTGCATGGAAATGTAGGTTTCAGAGATAGAACCAGAGTTGGGATTTATTTTCCACTTGAAGATCTGCTTTGAAAATTTGCCCCAGGTCTGTCCTGTCCCTGTTCCAGAATTACCCAGATTTATCACTTTCTTCTGCTTGGGATTTACAAAGACAAGAAGGGCAAACTTGGTCTGTTTTACACTATTTTTACCTTACTTTTTATCTTTCATGTAAAATCACTTTTCCCCACTTACTCTAACTACCTTGTGTAGATGGGTGGGTAGAATGAGCACTGAGATGAAAGTGGGGTTTGGGCTTGCAAGGTGGTTCTAGGTCTGAACTCAAGGACAACACTAAAGCCCTGAGCCTGCCCTTAGCCACCATATATATATATTTTTTTGCATGAAATTACAAGTTCATATTAACTGCTCAACTTTCAAACTTCTGTGGAAAGCCAGTCTTTATTCTTGAGTGGTATCATCAGTCAATTAAGTGTGTATTATGCATCCTGTCGTAATATCTCCCCCTCGATTAGCTTCACCCCAGCCGTAAAGATCAGTTTCTCTGCGTGTGTCAAACTTCCTTTTCTCTCCTCATATTTCATCTTTCCAGGATCTGTAAAGTGTCCAAGTTCTCATAGCTCACTTAAAAATGGATCCGGTCCAGAGGGACCAATGCCGACTTCTCATTAATCCCTCAGAGTTTCAAATTTATGGGCTTGCACCTAAAGGCGGAGGCAGAGGAGGAAAAAGAGAGTGAGGCCTCACCCCCAGAAAAGGAAGACACTGCCTCTATTTCTGTGGTGGTGGTGGTTGGGTGTTGCCGAGTAGTTTCCAACTCATAGCAACCCCATGTGACAGAGTGGAACTGCCCCATAGGGTCTTCTTGGCTGTGATCTTAATGGAAGCAGATTTCTGTGGTAGGGGTGTTGAACTCAAGCTCAAATTCACCTTGCTGAATTCTGAGCTGAGTGGTACAGAGATAAGTAAGCTTGAAATATGAAGGAGTGAGACTAGGGTTTGGCTAGGGCCCTGTGATTTAGCTCTGAGGTCAAGAAAGAATATGTAAATTTAGTGAATTCCCAGGAATTTCAGCCCTAGAGCAAGAGGATTAGGGGAATCCAAGAGTCTTGACCTTACTGTGAGACTGAATTACAACTAGAGCCTGTGTTAACTAACACAGCTTGAGTTTCATACTTGAAATAATACTTAAATTAAAATACTCTCCACTCTTCCCATATTCTGATGGGAAATTTATTAAATGTTAAACTCTAATCTGAAAGCAAACATCGCTTTAAATAAAACTATACAATGTCATTTAGTAGTTGTTTATAACTTGAGTGCTGAGTGTCTGAGCCTAATAACCCAGATAGCAGAAAGAATTCCACAGCCCTCCTTCTCTTTTTGGCCCTGCCTGGGAGCGTTTATTTGTACTAAGTTTTCCAGTCTGAATGTCTGTGTCATTGTTTAGACCCTGCAGGAATAAACAGGCAGAACGGTAAACTTCCTCTTCAGGTGAGGTTTATATCTTTTAATCCAGACTAGAGCCTCTGAACCTGTAGAGGCTGTAGAGAAGCTGCATAACTCAGTTCTTCAGATACTTTGGGAGGACCTACTAGGTGTCCATGGGGGCAGTGGTAGAATTCTTGCCTTCCATAAGGGAGACTCGTGTTCATTTCCCGGCCAATGCATCTCCTGTGCCACCACCTGTCTGTCAGTGACGTGTTGCTATGGTGCTGAACAGGTTTTAGCAGAGCTTCCAGACTAAGATGGACTAGGAAGAAAGGCCTGGTAATCTACTTCCGAAAATCAGTCAATGAAAACGCTATGGATCAAAACAGTCTGATCTACAACGATCACAGGGATGGTGCAGAACTGGGCAACATTTCGGTCTGTTGTGCGTGGGTTTGCTATGAGTTGATGGCCACTTGATGGTATAGCTAACAGCTGCAACAACACCTAGGTGTCCAAACCTGACTGTGTTCTTTTGCACATAGTGGTAATTACAAAGAGACACAAACTCTTAAAGAAGTTGTAGTCCTTTTGGGAAAGGCAACATGACACACATGAAAAATGGTGATCCTTTAGGAAAATCCTAAAATATAATCAGATGCCATGATGTCAAATTCAGCTCAAGCAAATAATTATGTGCTGTCAGTTGTCAGGAAGAGGAAAGGCGAGTATTGACTTTAATTATCGGGGGCGATTTTATTAAAAAAATTGGACTTGATATGGGGCCTACAGAATGGGTTCAAATTTTTGGATGGCAGATTTTAAGAGAGTAATCTCAAATAAGCCTAAAGCTTTCCATTTAGGTCCCATGCATGGGTTCTAGGGGTGCTAAACATTGATCCCCACAATGGTGAGCTGGGACCTAGGCCTCCAGTCCCCAAACTGGTAAGCCCTGCACAAAACTCTTATCTATTTCTCTAATATACCCTACAAATATTTTGATTTTCTCTGTGTGCATGAAGTGTATAACACTTAGGCACAGGGATCACCAAGAGTTGAGGGCTGACTCGACAGCGGCTAACAACAACAAGCAAATTAGAGGTTTTTTTTTTGTCGAAATGGAAATGGTCTAGAACCCTGTGCCATGAGGTGGCATTGAAGGGCCTCCACATATGAGCCTGGAGAAGAGCAGATTAAAGATAAACATAGTAGTTGTTTTCAACCATTGATAGGGCCATTTTGCTACAGAAAAACTTATTTGTTATAGATCAGTCTGGGGTACAGAGCTGGGCCTGTGGGGTTGTTGTACTGCTGAGGGCACAAGAATTCAGCTCAGGTAAGGAATTTTCTCAGAATTGTAAATGTCTGACAGACTACCATGCCTCAGAGGGGTGAACTCCTCACCCCAAAAGTGTTAGGGAGAAGTTTGGTGTCCATATGGCTGGCTACGTGGATGAAGTTGCAGGCTGGACTGAGTGGGCTGTACGGTTCTTTTCAACTCTGATATTCTTGATCATATTCATTACATTTTCGATATGTATTCAGGAAACCCATGCGTGTAGGCATTACGGAAGCTTTCTAGGCAGAGGCAACTGCAGCATGAACAAGTACCTCGAGGGGTTGATCAGGAGGACAAGTGTTTTTGTGTCAGGAGTGTGTTGAGGAATGACCAAAGCATGGGTGATAGATGACGTTATTGTTGTTGTTAGCTGCCATCAAGTCGGCCTCTGACTCATGGTGACCCCATGCATGATGGAATGACGTGCTGCTCTGTGCTGCACCGTTCTTATGACTGGTTGTGAATCTGAACATGGTGATTCATGAAGTTTTCAGTGGCTGATTTTTGGAAGTAGATTGCCAAGCCTTTCTTCCTAGTCTGTCTGAAAGATCCACTGAGACCTCTTCGGCATCATAGCAACGTGCAAACTTTCACTGACAGAGAAGTGGTGGCTACACTTGATTGAGGTGTCTTGGCCAGAATTCTCACATGGAAGGTGAGAATTCTACCGCTGAACTTCCATTGCACCCATATAATAATAGATAATAGGGAACTTTAAATGTTATGATAGGCCATGGGAAACCATTTTGCTTTCTGTTCTGGGGCACCAAAACAAACAAACAAAAAAACCCACTGCCATCGAGTTGATTCTGATTCCTAGCGACCCTATAGGACAGAGTAGAACTGCTCCATAGGCTTTCCAAGGCTGTAAAAAAATTTTATTGTACTTTTGGCAAAAGTTTACAGCTCAAGTTAGTTTCTCATTCAAAAATTTATACACATATTGTTTTATGACATTGGTTGCAACCCCCACAATATGACAGCACTCTCCCCCTTTCCACCCTGGCTTCTCCATGTCCCGTTTGTCCAGTTTTTCTGTCCCTTCCTGCCTTCTCATCTTGCTTTTGGGCAGGAGTTGCCCATTTGGTCTCTTATATTTGATTGAACTAAGAAGCACGTTCTTCATGTGTGTTATGGTTTGTTTTATAGGACAAGGCTGTAAATCTTTATGGAAGCAGACTGCCACATCTTTCTCCCACAGAGTGGCTGGTAGGTTTAAATGGCTAGACTTTTGGTTAGCAGCCGAGCACTTTAACCCTTGCACTACCAGGGTGATAATGCCAGTGTTTTAAGAAGCTTCAGTTTCTATCCCATGTGCGAGGGTTATATGAGACAGAGAGATATTCTGGGTAGGGAGGCCACTTAGGAACTCGCCTCAGTTAACCTATACCTTGTCTGTGCTATGCCAGGGGTAATGGAAACAGAGAAAAAGGAATAATATACCCTGGTGGCGCAGCGGTTAAGAGCTAAGGCTGCTAACCAAGAGGTTGGCAGTTTGAATCTACCAGCTGCTCCTTGGAAAACCTATCGGCCGGTCCTACTCTGTCCTATGAGTAGAGATGGCTCGATGGCAACTTTTTTTTTTTTTTTTTTTTAGTGGAAGAACTAATATAGAATACTTGAAAATGGCTCTGAAATAATCTTCTCAAAATTATTAATTGAAAGTTATGCGGCCAATTTGTTAGATCAGCAGACCCCAATCAAGTATTCACATCTTGGTATGCCAGTGAAGCTGCCTACTGATCTGAAAGAAGTCATTAATTTTCCTTATATTCTAATTCCCCAGCACTATCACCCCGTCATGAGAGAATGTGTACAAAGCATTGTGAGTCCTGGATGAAAAAAGCCTTGTTAGAATATCATATTACAATCATGATTTTTATTGGGGTTATTATTCTCAGTTATAAGAAAGATGCAATTTTATATTCCTTCTTTTGGAATATTTTTGTCATACAACAGAATTCTGAAAGTGGCTATCCTGTTGAGATGTTCTTTGAAAGACTGACAAATCTTTCAAATATTTGTTTTTATCCTGGCCTATCAAGGGACTAAGACAGGTATGTAATTTTCAGGATTAGCACTCCTCCTATTTCTCCCTCCCTTCATCAATCTAGTATCTAGAATATATTGAAAATACCTTGACCTCATCTATTTATATCGGCTTAGATTGGTGCCTTTCTGGGGTACTGCTGTTCTTTCTTTGGAATTCTTCGAACAGGACTTTCCTGAAAAGAATACATTAAGACTGTCAGAATTATTCTTTTCAGCAGACTAAGCCTTGCAGATACCCTTTGTTGAGGGAAAATGCATTTATTCTGAAAGTCCTTCTGATCTTCAGGAAAGCTGAAAATATCAAATGTTCTCCTACCATTTGAACTTCACTACAAGAGAATCTCAGAAATTTCTATATTCTGGGCTACAATAATTCAGAGTTTATGGTATTTTAAAACCTGAAGATAGACATGTCTTGAATCAAAGACATGTCTTAATTAAAAAATTAATTTTTTATTGTGATAAAATATATATAATAAATCATTGGCCATTTCAACCATTTTAAAACGTGCGATTCAGTGACATTAGCTGTATTTGTCATGTTGTATAACCATCACCACCATTCATTTCCAAATGTTTTTCATCACCCTAAACAGAAATCTAATACCCCTTAAGCAGTAACTCCCTTTTTCCCCCTTCTCCAACCCCTGGTAACCACTAATAAATTTTTGTCTACGGATTTGCCTATTCTAAATATTTCATATAAGTGGAATTATACAATATTTGTCCTTTTGTGTTGGACTTAAAAGAAATTAACTCTTTCCATATTCGTTTACTGAAAGGAAGACTCCCTTGAAAGTGAAAATTATAGTTGCCTCATTTCTCTCTATTTTCTGTTTAATATTTTCTGCACCTAAACATGCCCTGGGTGAAATGATGAGTACAGCATAATTATCTTGGGATATAATTACTTAATGTGTGTCGGTAAGAAATCGTTCAGATATTTATTAAGCTTGGGTGGCTGGGTCCTAAACAAGACAGTGCTGTTTCAGGGGTGTAAAAACAACCTCAAGACAATTGGAAAAAAGAAGAAATAAGAGGATTTCTCAAAAACAGTTGGTCTTATGGTTTAGAAATTCCTTCATTGTTTGCGCCAACTGACAGTACTTGAGTGTGAGAGGACTCACTTGGATTTATAGGGTTTTATAAATTGTACTGCTCTTTGTCCCCAAAGCCACAGACCTGCTGGTAAGAAGGCACGTACCCTGAGTTTTTCTGGTGGCAAAATTTATAAAACCCAATAAAAATCTCTTTGGGAATTTCCTCAAAGACAGAATGGAGTCTGTTAACTTCAGTTTGCACAGTATCTAGCAGGGGGCCCCATGTTGACAACCCTCACAAATGTCTTTGTTGGTAGTAATGAATGAACAGTTGAAACTGGGATAGGGTGAGGAGCAAAGGGGTTTGTGTACCGTGATTGATAGGAGCAGAGGTCATAGATGGGGAGAGAAAAAAATAGATGGTCAAGCCAAGGACGTATTTTAGCAGATGTCACTGCCATTCCTTAAGAAAAAAGAAGAATGGCTCTAGTTATCTTCTAGTAGTGCCCTGGCCCTCTGCTAGAACACTTGTCTGTGGTTTGTAGGTGTCTGAGACTTTCACTGTGATTAGAGTGGCAAGAGGTAGTTTGTGGCTGAACTCTATCTTAGCTTTGTACTGTCTGATGACCTTGCTTAATCTTTTATTTCAGTTCCTCTCTCCTTTTTTCTCTTCCTCCTTCAACTAGGTACTTATTTAGTGCCTGATTCTGTTGTAGGTGAGTCCCTGGGTGGTGCAAATGGTTAATATGCTTGGCTGATAACTGTTTGAATCCACCCAAAGTTGTGTCAGAAGAAAGGCCTGGCAATCTACTTCCCAAAAAATCAGCCCTTGCAAACCCTGTGGAGCACCATTCTACTCTGACACACACGGGGTTGCTATGAGTCGGAGTTGACGCAACAGCAACTGGTGGTGGTCTGTAGTAGGATCTAGAGATCCCACTCTTTTCTTTCCCATATTTGAAGACCATTTCAGGAAAGCAGACACTTCATAGCCACATTTTCATGTGTGAGGAAAGTTGAGGCTTGCTTGTATAGGGTAGTTGTGCATGGTTCCTTTTCTTACACGTACACCGAATAACTGTCTATAGGATGAGTGTGAACTTTAGATGTATTGCAGTTTATTGTTACTGTTTAAAATTTATTTATTTAAAGCGTTATTTTGAGAAAAGTTCTCAGTTTGGGAATAAGATAGAGGGTAGAATACAGTGTACAATTGTTTTATTGTTGAGTTATCACAGAAGTAGAAAACATCATGTCAGAAGTAGGAAAAAATGAAGCCTTTCTCTAGATAGTATGTTCTCCTGAACTAAAATGATACCGTGCACAAACGTGTGAAAAGTTAAAGTAATTGAGAATTCAAAAACCTGTATGTTGCTAAGTTCATAGTTTATCTACTATAACTCTTTGCAGAAAGGTAATGTGATTTATAATCAATGTGGTTAGGTTCCAAAGATGAGGTCATTATGTAAAAATTGGCATTAACATGAAAAAGGAATATGACTACATCCAAGCACAAAATATTGTGTGGGACACATATGTCCCTCTGGACCCAAGAGGCAGAGATTGTAGGTGGGCACTCTGTGTCCTAGTGGTCATGAAAGGTTTATAGCTAGATGTACATTGTTGATGCGCAACATAGTCAGATAGTAGATTTTTTACTATTGTCATGAATATGAAATGTCAGATAACAAGATAGTCGATAAGTGAGGAATAGCTGTACTTTCTTATAATTTCAAAAAATTTTTGTTATGGTAAAATATGTACAACAAAAAAAATTGCCATTATAATCATTTTAGGTGTATAAGTCAATGATAGTTAATTGCATTCACTATGTTGTGCTACCATCACCACTATTTCCAAAAGTTTTTTATCATACCAAACAGAAACTCAGTACCCCTTAAGCAATAACTCCCTGCTCCGCCTCCTCTCAGCCCCTGGTAGCCATTAATAAACTTTTGTTTTTATGCATTTGTCTGTTCCAGATATTTCATATTTGTGGGATCATATAGTATTAGTCCTTGAGTGTCTGATTTATTTCACTTAGCATATGTTTTCAAGGTTCATCCATGTTGTAGCATGGTCTATCTGTGGACGTGTGACTGGCACATAGTAGTGCAATTCAGCAAAAAATGTTGCATGAATGAACTATACAAGGTGAAGGTAAGCTGCTGTTTATCCGAAAGCTGCAAATACAATTATATTTTATATTAATTAAGAGATCCTGCTCGGAGGACATCTAGGCCAATTGGCATAACATAGTTCATAAAGATTTTCACTGGCTAATGCTTTTCAGAAGTAGACTGCCGGGTCCTTCTTCTTAGTCTGTCTTAGTCTGGAAGCTCAGCTGAAACCTGTCCTCCATGGGCGACCCTGCTGATATCTGAATACTGGTGGCATAGCTTCCAGCATCGCAGCAACATGCACGCCCCCCACAGTATGACAAACTAACAGACACATGGTGGGGTGCGTTGGCCAGGAAACGAACCCAAGTCAACTGCTTGGAAGGCAGCTATGCCTTTACATAGATCAAGAGGCAGTCGTTAGGACAGAACAAGGGGATACTTAGTGGTTTAAAGTCAGGAAAGGTGTGCATCAGTGTTGCATCCTTTCACCATATCTATTCAATCTGTATTCAATCTCAGCAAACAGTCTAAGAAGTGGGACTATATGAAGAAGAATGGGACATCAGGACTGGAGGAAGACTTATTAACAGCCTACATTGTGGAGATGACACAACCTTGTTTGCTGAAAGTGAAGAGGACTTGAAGCACTTACTAATGAAAATCAAAGACTACAGCCTTCAGTATGGATTGCACCTCAACATAAAGAAAACAAAAATCCTGACAAGTGGACCAATAAGCAACGTCATGATAAATGGAGAAAAGATTGAAGTTGTCAAGGATTTCATTTTACTTGGATCCACAATCAACAACCATGGAAGCAGCAGTCAAGAAATCAAATGATGCATTGCATTGTGTAAATCTGCTGCAAAGGACCTCTTTAAAGTGTTGAAAAGCAAAGATGTCACCTTGAAGACCAAGGTGTGCCTGACCCAAGCCATGGTATTTTCAATCACATCATATGCATGTGAAAGCTGGATGATGAATAAGGAAGTCTGAAGAAGAATTGACGCCTTTGAATTGTGGTGTTGTTGAAGAATATTGAATATACCATGAACTGCCAAAAGAACGAACAAATCTGTCTTGGAAGAAGTGCAACCAGAATGCTCCTTAGAAGCAAGGATGGCAAGACTGTGTCTTATATACTTTGGACATGTTGTCAGGTGGGATCAGCCCCTAAAGAAGGACATCATGCTTGGCAAAGTACAGGGTCAGTGGAAAAGAGGAAGACTCTCAATGAGGTGGAATGACACAGTGGCTACAATAATGAGCTCAAGCATAACAACGATTTTAAGGATGGTGCAGGACCGGGCAGTGTTTTGTTCTGTTGTGCATAGGGTCGCTATGAGTCGGAACCGACTCAATGGCACCTAACGATAACAGTTCATAAAGAAAACATTCTCATCCTACTTCGGTGAGTAGCGTGGGATATTAAAAACTTGCAAGTGGCCATCTACGATACAGCCGTTGGTCTCTGTTGGGAGCAAAAGAGAATGAAGAAAACCAAAGACTCAGGCAAAAAATTAGTCCACAGGACTAATGGACCACAGGAACCACAGCCTCCACTAGCCTGAGACCAGAAGAATTAGGTGGTGCCTGGCTACCACCACTGATCACTCTGACTGGGTTCACAACAGAGAGTCAGTCCCGGTTAGAGTGGGAAAAAAAATATGTAGAACAAAATTCAAATTCGTAAAAAAGACCAGATTTACTGGTCTGAGAGAGACTGGAGGAGCTCCCAAGAGTATGGTTCTTGGATGTCCTTCTAACTTGGAACTGAAGCCAGTCCTGGAGATCACCTTTCAGTCAAATAATAGGCCTATAAATAAACAATAACACACATGAAGAAAGTGCTCCTTAGAACGATCAACCACATGAGACGAAAAGGACAACGTATGCCAAAAAGCAAAGATGAGAAGGCAAGAAGGGGCAGGAAAATCAGACAAATGGAAACAGAGAGCTCAGGGTGGTCATGGAGAGAGTGCTGACACAGTGCAGGGATTGCAACCAATGTGATGGAACAATTTGTGTATGAACGATTGAGTGGGAATGGGAAACTAATTTGCTCTGTAAACCTTCACCTAAAGCACAATAAAAAAAATCTAAAAAGAGATCCTGCTTTTTAAGCAGGATACTATTTCAAATCCTTTTGTATGGTAGATTTACTCATTTTCTTGATCTGGATTTTAGAAATAATTTTAAAGAAATGGCATTTAAAAACATATAGTAGATGAAGAAAGCATGAGTGGTGAGGTGGCCCGTATATGGTGGGTCAGTACACTAGGGTCTGAATTAGCGATAGTCTCTTGGATGCTCTCACTCCCTTCTGGTTGGTTTGCACCCATGTCCGTCTCTTGATCCATTGGTCCATCCGTCTGTCCGTCCGTCCGTCCACCCACCTATCCACGCATCCATCCATCCATCCACGTATCCACACATCCATCCATCCATCCATCCATCCATCCATCCATCCATCCATCCATCCATCCATCCATCCATCCATCCATCCATCCATCCATCCACCCACCCATCCATCCACGCATCCGTCTCACTCATCCTGTCTGTCCACCCACTTACCCATCCCCCCACCCACCCATATACCCACTCATGTACCCATTCACCCTCGCATCCATGCATCCACCTGTCCATCCCACCAATTTATCATGTAGTTATTGTTCTTGGGTGCTGTCAAGTCTGACTCATAGTGACCCCACATGACAGAGTAGAACTGCACCATAAGGTGTTCTTGGCTGTAATCCTTACGGAAGCAGATCAGCAGGTCTTTCTCCAATAGAGCAGCTGGTGGGTTCGAACTGTTGACCTTTTGGTTAGCAGCCAAGCACTTAAATATTGTGTCACCAGGACTCCTTTTATCATGCAGGAGGAGGTTTTATTAGTTATTAATAGGTTTTGTTTTTCTTTCTTCATCTCACTTAGACTTAGTTTTCTAATCTGTCTAGGTTATTTAAAGGGTTCTGTTAATTCTGAAGTCCTGAGATTCTTATAGTTTGATTATGTGTAAGACATTGGGAAGAATATATAGATGAATTAAACATAGGTCTTACACCAGGAAGCAGATAGCCTGGTATGTTTGTTGATGTATGGAGAAACAACAATAATGCAAGCAGAGAGTTACCAGGGACAAAATCACAGCTGCAATTAAAATGGGAATGGAGTTTAAGGGAAGGGAGAGGTTATTTTTGGCTATGGGTATTAAGGAAGGCTTCAGGGGTAAGGTGACATTTATGCTTGAGTGGAGCAAAGGAAAGCAAACTAACATTTCTTACCATTTTCAGTTGATTTGCATTCTCAACTCCTTTACAGTTCTCAATAGCGAGATAGGCTTTATTATCTCCATTTAGCAGGTAGAGAAACTGAGGTAGGGAGTGAGATTCAGTAACTTGCCCAAAGCCACACAGCTGTTAAGTGACAGAGCTGTAATTTAGGAGGAGGGCATTTCATCCTTATATCTCAAAGGTAAGTTCCCCTGGGTGGTGCTTGACTGCTAACTGAAAGGTTGGTGGTTCCAACCCACCCAGAGGCACCTTGGAAGACAGGCCTGGTGATCTGCTTCTGAAAGGTCACGGCCTATGGAGCAGTTCTGCACTACACATGGGGTCGCCGTGAGTTTTAATTGACTCGACAGCAACCACCACCACCAATCTTAAAGACGGAGTCAGGGTAAAGATGAGGAGTGCTGGACATTTCATCAATGATGACGTGACCCTGTAGATTTGCCCTGCATGTGTAAGGGACAGCGGCGATTTCAGGGGGGCTGGGGCATGGTGTGCCCAGATAGTAGGAGTGGAACCAGCTTGGGGTTTGATAGAAGAGGCTTCTTAATGTTTGGCTGCAGAGTCTGGGCTTTATTTGGCCCAAACGAAGATTTTACACCGAGACACAGCATGATCAAAACCTTCGGGTTTATTCTGACTCATAGAGACTCTATAGGACAGAGTAGAACTGCCCCATACAATTTCCAAGGACTGCCTGGTGGATTCAAACTGCCAACCTTTTGGTTAGCAGCCATAGCTCTTAACCACTACGCCACCAGGTTTCCACAGCATGATCAGATGAGTTCATTTCAGGATGTTTATGACTCTAAGACCTTTTTATGATTCTAAGATGATTTCATGCTCCTGATGCTAAGGGAACACTGCTCCCCAGATGTCTCTTGCAGTCTAAGCCCCAGAGCATTTTCATTCTAGGGTTTCTGTACTAAGAAACACTCAGGCCCTGGCCCCACCATCTTACCATGCTGAGCATTGGTGCTTCAAAAATCCCTGCTCAATTACTCGGATTCTCAGAAGAACCTTTAACCCAATCCCTCTCTGCTATTCCCTAGATTTCTGTCTATTTTCTGCTATATCAAGACTTCTTTTGTTCAATAAATGAATAATTACATCTTCTTTGGCTTCACTAGGGAAGAATATACGATAATATTTAGATTAAAGAAGTGTAATAACTATGCTAGAAAAATATGCCCTGGTTACTTTCTCAATTCCTCCTTTTCTTTTTTATTCATGATATGCGGGGGTGGCCTACTGGAGAAAAAAATACTATTTGATTCTCCCTGGGTGGTCAGACAGGACTTGTAAAGACTCTTGTTTGTTTTGTGTTGAGGCTTCAAAGGCACACAGGCTTCCCTACATAAAGATGTACTAAGAAAATAGGGATGTTTTTGAAGTTGCTATGTATAAAAGAAAATTCAGAGCAACCATCTTCCTTTAGAACTGCAAGCTAATGTGATTAGAGGGTCCCTTTTCACTGGGAATCTTTGTAGTTTCTATCACTGGTCATTACCAACAGTCTTATGGAGGGTATTTATGCTTACAAAACCAATCTCCACCTGTTTTATTAAAAACCATAGCACAAATGTGTGCTTAAAACCATATTTATTGAGCAACCTAGAAATTTAGATTTTTAAAAACTAAGAAATCTGAGTGTTTTGTATGTGTGTGTGCATGTGTGTACATGCCTCTGTGTGTGTGTGTGTATGTGTAGTTCAAGGTGCTCTGGAGGTGTATGCCGCTGCAACATATTTCAGGGCATGTGTTCTGCACATTCCAATTATTGGGGCCCTCCTGCTGTGGTGTGGGAGAAAAGTTGGGGGCTAGGGCTGGCTAAATGTAGGATGCTTTTTCATGTAGTCTTTGCAGAACTTCCTCATTAGCGCCTTGAGGTCAGTAGGAACTCAGGAAGCCGGCATCCTTGCACGGTTGGTATTTTCTGCCGTGTAGTGTGTGTCAGCCATTTTATTTACCCACGGTTATTTTCTCCATTTCGTAAAATTAATTGTACTTAATGGGGGAGGTTGATGGTGCCGAATTATTTTAAGCCTGGAGGGAGCAGAGCAGCTGTGTCCTCTATCAGGTCGCTGATCTATCTAATAGGTCGTCTTGCCACCTGATTCACTGGCTGGATGTGCTTAGCCAATTATGAGTCCCTGTATGGTGAGAAAAATGACCTTGAACCCTAGAGAGCCAGACATTTGCTTTATGCAATGTGTTCGCCTGCTGAAGATGCTTCATTGCCTTGGCCTAACTGGGAATGTTTCTAATTCCTAGACAATTATTTCTCCTTAAAAAAAAAAAAAAAAAGGCCACTCTGAGTGAAATAGTTTAATCTTATGTGACTTGCCAAGAGCTTTGCTTTTGGAACTAAAACCAAACCAAACCTGTTGCCACGGAGCCTATTCCGACTCATAGCGACCCTACAGGACAGAATAGAACTGCCCCATAGAGTTTCCAAGGCTGTAATCACTTTTTTTCTTTTTATTATGCTTTAGATGAAGGTTTACAGAGAAAATTAGTTTCTCATTAAACAATTTATGAATGTATTGTTTTGTGACATTGGTTGCCAACCCCGTGATGTGTCAGTGGTCTCTCCTTCTCAACTTTAGTTTCCCTGTATCCATTCGTCCAGCTTTCCTGTCCCTCCTGCCTTCTTGTCCTTGCCCTTGGGCTGTTGTGCCCATATAGTCTCGTAAACACGGTTGAGCTATGCATGTTATTGTTTGTTTTATGGGCCTGTCTAATCTTTGGCTGAAGGGCGAATCTCTGGAGTGACTTCAGTACTGAGTTAAAAGGATGCCCAGGGGCCATACTCTTGGAGTTTCTCCAGTCTCTGTCAGACCAGTAAGACTGGTCTTTTTTTGTGAGTTAGAATTTCGTTCTACATTTTTCTCCAGCTCTGTCCAGGACCTTCTAGTGTGATCCCTGTCAGAGCAGTCAGTGGTGGTAACCAGGCACCAACCATCTAGTTGTGCTGAACTCATCTGGTAGAGGCTATGGTAGTTATGGTCCATTAGTCCTTTGGACTAATATTTTCCTTGTGTTTTTAGTTTTCTTCATTCTCCCCTGTTCCCAAAGGAGTGAGACCAGTGGAGTATCTTAGATGGCCGGTCACAATCTTTTAAGACCTCAAACGCTATTCACCAAAGAAGGATGTAGAACATTTTCTTTATAAACCATGTTATGCCAGTTGAGCTAGATGTCCCCCAAGACCATGGTCCCCAGCAACTTCCAAGCTTCTTTCTTGTATTCAGACGCAACCTGCTGTTTCAAAAAATTTTTTTAAATGAGGAATATTAGAGTACCAAAACCAAACCAAGTGTCGTCAAGTCAATTCTGACTCATAGAGACCCTATAGGACAGAGTAGAACTGCCTCATAGAGTTTCCAAGGAGTGCCTGGCGGATTAGAACTGCTGACTCTTTGGTTAGCAGCCGAAGCACTTAACCACTATGCCATCAGGGTGTCCGAATATTAGAGTAGGACAATATAAATTAAAAAAAAATAAATTAGAAATGTTATAAGTTAACTTTGCCAGGTATTCTATTGGGTAACGGTCTTTTAATCAAATACATTTCACAACATACCAGGTTTGCTAAAGGTTAGCCAGGGCACAGAAAGCAAATGTAACCCTTGATAGAATTTTGCATTTATTTTAAAGTCCTGAATTCAGAGCTCACCGTGGCTTTAATGCGACTCTACCTGCAATGGATGGCACTTGCTGTACGGCAGCATGGTGTAGCGGGAAGAACTTCTCCTTTGGAGTTCGCCAGCTCCAACTTTTGAACTGTGGTTTTTCCACTGCTGGTTCTGTGACCCTGAGCAAGTCTCCTACTGCCCACTGTCAACTACAGTCTAATTGTAAACTGCTACCCTTGACGATGTTGTTGTTAGGTGCTGTTGAGTTGGTTCTGACTCATAGTGACTCTATAGGACGGAGGAGAACTGCCCCATAGGGTTTCCGAGGAGTGGCTAGTGGATTCGAACTGCCAACCTTTTGGTTGGCAACCACACACTTAACCACTGCACCACTATGGCTCTGCCATTGATACCAGCCTTACAAAATTGTTGTAGAAGTTAAATGGAATAAGCTACATGAAACAACTGTCTTAGAATCTACCATATATTTTCATGTTAGTTTGCTTTCTTTATTTCTGATTACCTCCCAGGGCTGGTATTTTCCAAATGTGGTGATGTACTCTTAGCTTTGGAAGAACCATAGAGAATGTTGAAATCCTTCATTTTCCAGATAATGAAGCCAAGGTTCACGAAGAAACAGTGCCTGACTTATAGTCCCTTAGAATAAGGGTTGCAGAGCTGGTACTAAAACCATGCCCCAGTGTCACCCAGTTCTGGGTTCTTTCTGCTCCAGGTCTCAGGAGGACCTAGCACTCTGCACTGAGTCTCTGACATGGTTCTAGAATAGTCCACTGCAGTGGTGGTCTTAAGGGTATAGTTTAAGAATCAACTTTCCAATTTTCTTCTAGGAGGCAGAGATATGTACTAAACCTTACCCACCTGTGTCTTTTTATCTACTGTGACACCTTTTGACCCAGTTTCCCTTTCTTTCTTAGTACTCTGTGGTGAATTCAGAAGTTTTAACATCTGGCATGTTCAGGTCAGAGACTTTCTGAAGGGGGAAGTTTTCCAGATAACGGGTCATACTGATTCCTTTTGTGGCTACAGCCTGCGCTTGTTCTTCCTGGGCTGCCGCGGAGGTCTTGATGACCACCATTTTGGTTTTCTCCTTTTATTCCTTTTGCTTCCTTATCTATACTATTATTTTCTCTTACCTTTGGAAGAAAAGTTGGTTTTATTTTTATATATGTATGCAATTATGTATGTATGTATTTGTTCTTATTGTGGTAAGATATATACTACAAAATATTTGCCCCTTCAACTGGGTTTATTTTCATATACTCAGGCATGTACATTGTAATGGAGTAAAACATGCATGGGAATAGTAAATTCTATATTCAGGATAGGGTTACCTCTGAAGAGGGAGGCTGGGGTACATGGAAGATGTTAACTATACCTGTAGTGCTGTTTATTTTTATTTTTCTGTATGTATCTCTTAAGGATAAGAATTCCTTGTTTTAAAAAAACAACGTAAATAACGATTCTATTTTCATACCTAAACCAAGACTTAACAATTTCTTCTATGGAATGTCCAGGCACTGTTCAATTATCTTACCGTAGACACAGGTGCTATAAAAATAAGTCCCAGTTTGGTCTTTTGAATGCCTGGAGGTGCCAGAAATTTACTCTAAAGCAGTAGTTCTCAAAGTGTGGTCCCTGGACCAGCAGAGGAGGCATCACCTGGAAACTTGTTAGGAATGCAAATACTTGGGCCTTAGCCCAGACTGACTCAATCAGAAAATCTGGGAGTGGGTGGTTTAACAAGCCCTCCAAAACCCAATCCATTGCCTTCAAGTTGATTCCAACTCACAGCAATTTTTCCAAGGATCCCTGGTGGCACGGTGGTTAAGCGCTTGGCTGCTAACCAAAAGGTCGGTGGTACGAACCCACCAGTAACTCTGCCGGAGAATGATGTAGCAGTCTGCTGCTCTGAAGATTACAGCCTTGGAAAGCCTGTGGGGCAGTTCTACTCTGTCCTATAGGGTGGCTATCATAACAAGCTCCCTAGGTTATTCTAATGTATGCTAGTTAAGAGAATCACTAGTTTAAAGAAAACAAAAATGTCATCCTCTCTCAACACCCTGTTATACATCTGTCCTTGT
The DNA here is from genome assembly GCF_030014295.1 of Loxodonta africana. Taxonomy (NCBI): domain Eukaryota; kingdom Metazoa; phylum Chordata; class Mammalia; order Proboscidea; family Elephantidae; genus Loxodonta; species Loxodonta africana. The sequence continues at coordinate 66,051,440 of NC_087342.1, forward strand.
GTTTAACGTAGCAACATATCTTGAGGCACTCAGCATACATAAGATGATGCACTTATTCATCTCTATCACCAAGATAGGAGCCCTTCTGCTGCAACAGTTAGGAGCTCGGCTGTTAACTGAAATCTTGGTCATTCGAACCTACCAGTGGCTCTGCAGGAGAAAGATCTAGCAATTTGCTCCTGTAAAAATTACAGCCTAGGAAACCCTATGGGGCAGTTCTACTCTATCACATGGGGTCATTATGAGTTGAAATTGACTTCGTGACTCCTAAATAACAACATCACCAAGATGGTATCAGACTTTCGTTGGCTCTGGGGCCTGGGCCATGCTGCCTCCATCCCCAGCTGTGATGAGTATCAAACTCAACCTGCTCGAAATTAATGAAGCATGTGTGCCCTGGCTGAGCAGTGGTTAAGTGATACGCTGCTAACCTAAAGGTCCGCAATTCAAATCCACCAGCCGCTTCTTGGAAACCCCATGAGGCAGCACTACTCTGTCCTCTAGGGTCTCTCTGGGTTGGAATGAACTCCATGGCAAGGGGTTTTTGTTTATGAAATATGTGTGGTAGCAGGGGTGTGGAAGTGGTCACCACAATTTTCTGGGACACAATAGACTGAATGAAATTAGAGGTCTAGGTGTATTTGATAGGGAAATTAATTGCTTTTTTAAAGAAGCATCTTCTAAAGCTATGGTTCTCAATGCCTGGCTGTAGAGTAGAATCACCTGGGAGACTTTGTGAATCAATGGTGCCCTGGTCTCACCCCAAAAGATTCTGATTTCACTTAGCGTTGAATGGGTCCTAGCATCAGTAGGTTTAAAGGGCTCTCCAGGTGATTCACTCAGTGCTATGAGTGAGGTCTTGTGCTTGGCTTGGAACTCAGATGGGGAATAAGATGAAAATAGCCTGAAAGAGTGCACTTTCAGGGGGCTTCCACTTTAAATGAGTAAGTGCTTTTCAAACTGCAGTACTCACACCTTTGTTGTCGTTAGGCTTCTTTGAGTTGATTTCAACTCAGAGTGATCCCATGTGACAGAGTGGAACTGCCTCATAGGGTTTTTTAGGCTGTAATCTTTACAGAAACAGTTGGGCAGGTCTTTCTCCTGTGGAGCTGCAGGGTGGGTTTGAACCACCAACCTTTTGGCTAGCAGCTGAGCACTTAAACATTGTGTCATCAGGGCTCCGTCTTAAGCCTTTGACCCATTGCCATCGAGTCAATTTCAACTCTTAGTGACAGAGTAGAACTGCCCCGTAGAGTTTCAGTGGTTAAGAGCTTGGCTCCTAACCAACGGTTCGGGAGTTTTAATCCACCAGCTGCTCCTTGGAAACCTTACAGGGGCAGTTCGACTCGAAAGCAATGGGTTAATCTTTCCAGAAGAAGATCGCCATGTCTTTTCTCCTGCAGAGCCACTAGGTGAATTCGAACTGCCAACCTTTTGGTTAGCAGCCAAATGCTTAACCGCTGCACCACCAGGGCTCCTTCTTAAATCTTTAGCAATCTGATTTTGGGGAGTTCCCCTGCATCTGTACTGGTTTCTGTTTATTTGTTTTTCTTTTTTTTTGGAGCTGGTGCTGATCTTTTGTGCAATGTATCTGGCCAGTTTGTGTCTAGGTGAGGAGATTTGACTACAGTTTGTCTACATGCCTGTAGGTGTCTTGGCAGATTATGCTTTTCTCTAACATGCAAATGACACCCACACTCATGTCTGTAGTTCTCTTTCATGGAAGTGGATACAGCTCCAGGAAAGGAAGTAAGAGAGACTGATGCTACATTTTGCCGTGTGGGATGTTTCCGTTTTTCTCAGACTATGAATGGGTTCAGAGCCTTCCTCTCGGTCCCCAAAGTGATAGAAACGAAAGGATGAGTTGTATTTGTTGGTTGAGTGTTGAAATATTCCATGGAAAAAGGAAAGAGAAAGAAGTTCTACTTAAGATTTTCTTGGCAGTGTTTAATCACCTTTCCCCCCTCCGAAGTTTCTGGCAATTGTAATTAGAAATTGACTTGCAGGATTTGCTCACATTCACTTCCCGAGACATCTTTTGCCTGCTTGCTGCTGACTAGCAGTAGTTCATTTGCCATCTCTCACACGTGTTATCCAAAAATCACAGAACTCATTAGAAATAAACAGCACGAACTTGGTGGGTCACATTTGGGGAATTAGCCAGGTGTATATCTGAGATGTACTTGGAAGGTTTTGTGTGCCTCCTTTAAAAGCAAATAGAACCCTAGTCTTGAGTAGAAACAGATTTTTTTTTTTTTAATGAAATATCTTCCTGGAAAACAAATTTTATTTTTCCAATAAAAAATATGGGGCAGAGGTAAGCGTTTCTTGATTCCAGTACTGCTTTTATTTCGTGCCCTTCCCTTCTCCTTGCCAATGGCAGATGTGGCAGGAATAAAGACTCAATTTCATTTTCCAGAATGGAAAGAAAATGTAATCAATTCAGGAATTTGTTTATTCTTAATTGATAGCAGACGTTGAAAACCTGATCAGTCACAGTCAACTATTTAGTGTGCCTTTTAGGAAAATAAACATACGTTTTATGTATTTCCCAAGCCATTTTATAGAATCATCCCTACACAGCAGGTTATTGAAGAGGTGTCAGCCTTGAGGCACCCTGACTCTTAGGCCTTTTTAAAAAACACTTCTCACCAAGAGGAATAGAAAGGACTATTTTCCATGTGATTACAATATGTGATTTATGTGATTAGAAAATTTCTGTTTTCTGTTGATATGCGGGCTGGTTGCCAGCAATACCAAATTTTCATATGCCACCTGTTTTTAATTCCAGCACAACCTGTAATCAGAACAAAATGAAAAATACCTTCTTACCTTTGAAGAATCAGAAAAGTAACTCAAATTTATTGCGTGTGTGTGTGTGTGTTTATTCTTCCGCATCGTAGTAAATCAGTTGAGTACAAAAATGCCAGGGGGTTGAATATACCAAGTAGAGATTATGTCCCTTGTGTACACATGAATTGTGTGGAAAACCTGCCAGAGACTTCCCACGAGCTTGACTTTGATTATCCTGGGTGCTGGCGCCTTCAAAGTTTAACATTTAATTATATCTTGTCCTACTGTTGTCTTTCTGCTCATAGAATCATTATCACTCATTCATTTTCTGTTCCTTTCCAATCCTGATTGAGATCATATTTACAATGGATAATTTCACCACTTCCTAGCCAGAAAGATAATTTGCCTGGTTAGTGTTTATTGAGGCTTTCAAAAGAAATAGATGGTCAGGTCTCGTGGCAGACTGCCTTTTTAGGATTCACTGCCAAATTCATTGCCAAAATGTGTGAAAGCCCCTAGAAGTATGAAGTATGTCATGTGGGATATAGTTGTCATGGAAAATATTTTACTGATGTTCTTTAGTTTTCATGAGCTACCCTTCCCGGAAAGTTTGGAGCAGGGTCCCACAAAATTTCAATAAATAAGGCTGGCAGGAAAGGGTAAAGAGAAAGAGAGAAAAGATGAAGTACCAGAAGCTAATAGTGCTATCCATATTCATATCATGTCCTGAAGACCTGAGAAATGGATATTGAAGTGGCAGAAGCAGGCTAGTTCTCCCTTCCTATCGTCTAATTAAATATATTTTTACTTAAAAAGGATGGCAATGTTAGGTCTTAATGGGATTAACCTAACTCAGATATATTTGGCCTTGCTTTTTTTGGCAGTAAAGAGTATGGATGGCTCCAGTTCCATGTTGAGATTGTAGCTTCAGATTCTGTAATTTTTGCTACATGCCATTCCTATTGCTGCTCTATGGAAGAGATCAAACTTACAAACATAATTTGTGTGTTGTATGAGTTTGATTATAAAAAACCCTCTGCCAACATAATGCCGTAGAGTCGATTTTGACTCATAGTGATTCTATAGGACAAAGTAGAATTGCCCCAAAGTGTTTCCAATGCTGTGACCTTTACAGAAGCAGACTGCTACATCTTTCTTCTGCAGAGTGGCTGGTAGGTTCAAAACACTGACTTTTGGGTTAGCAGCCAAGCTGTTTAACCACTGCGCTACCGTGGCTCCTGGTTTGATTATATTTCCCTTTAATCTGGGGGGAGGATTAACTCTTACTCTATTTTTATACTTAAGTGAAATCTCGTTAGCTAAAATGAGGGGGAGCCATTTTTTAGAAGGTAAGGTTGATAGCCAGTTCCTTAGGCTTCTCTTGCTCAGAATTATCTAGGTGAAGGGCTTCTTTAGTCCAAATTCATTGATCATGGTCTGCTCCTCCCTTTTCTTTGTTGGTAAGGGCATCATACTTGGTAAAGCAGAGGGTCAGCAAAAAAGAGGAAGTCCCTCAAGGAAACGGATTGACGCAGTGGCTGCAACAATGGGCTCAAGCATTACAACAATTGTGAGGATGGCCCAGTATTTCATTCAGTTATCCATGGGGTCATTATGAGTTGGAACCAACTTGATGGCACCTAACAACAACAACAGCAGCCCTTTCCTTTGTACATGTCGTAGGAGCTCAATAATATTTTTGAGTTGCTTTCCCCTGGAAAATGTCTCCTTGTAATTATTTCATACACGGTGACTGATTTAGTGACTTAAAATATTATTGTTATTGTTGTTGGCTGCCATGGAGTTGTCCCCGATTCATAGTTACCCTACGCATATTGGAATGAAATGCTACCCTGTCCTGTACCATCCCCACGACTGGTTGCTGATCAGACCACTGTGTTTCATAGGGTTTCTATTGGCTGATTTTCAGAAGTAGACCACCAGGCTGTTCTTCCTATTCTGTTTTAGTGTGGAAGCTCTGCTGAAACCAGTTCAGCATCATAGCAACACGCAAGCCTCCATTACAGGTGGGCGGTAGCGGTGCATGAAGTGCCTTGGCTGGGAATCAAACACCGGTCTCCTGCATGAAAGGTGAGAATTCTGCCACTATACCCCTAATGCCTCTAAAAATATTATGTTTTAATAGTCTTTTATATAGCATAACTGGAATTAGTCTAATTTATTAAAAAAAAAAAAAAAGAATTATGAAGGCCCCCCAAAACATATGGGGCCAGGTAATCACATGGCAATGAAAATCCTTCTAGAATACACCTGACTGGATACCACAGTCCATTTTAACTGATAAATGCCTCTTGGGATAGACTTTCTTTCTCTCTTTTTTTTTAAATCTCACTTATCTGTAAAGATTTGTGTTTAGAAATCCTCATTAAAAAGAAATGTTGCTGCATGACATTGGAGAAAATTAAACTATAAAAATGACTATCAAAAGTACCATTTTCAGATTAACCAAAAATCCTCAATCTGTGATTTGGGATATGTGTCCGCTTCTCTAGAGAGTCAGGCGTATCTCTTGGAAAGTAGAGTAACTGCTTGTACCGCTAGCATTCCGTTGTTACTTTCTCGGTGTTTCGGTGTTTCATCGATCTTCTAGAACAACCTGGAGGTTAAGATTCTTTTAAACAGTTTAAGATTAACTAGACAGAGACAAACTCCATCTTTCACCAAGCTCCTGTTTATTGATGTCTGTGAAAGGCTGGTGAATCGAACCCACTCAGGAGTGCCTCAGAAGACAGGTCTGGCAATCAGCTTCCAAAGGGTCACAGCCTTTAAAACCCTGTGGAACAGTTTTACTCTGCACGCATGGAGCCACCATGAGTCAGAATTGACTCGACGGCAACTAACGATAGCAACAGCCATAGGTCAGAGCTATGATAGTACTTAAATAGGAACCCCTCAGTGTGAATAAGTGATAGCTTACAATTTCCTTCAGGGACCCAGTGAAATTAAAGTACTAATGATCAGAAATACAGCATCTTTAAAACGTGACTTTTCACTTACTGAAAGCATTTTCAATTTTATAATTTTTTGCCTTCTATCGACCTCTGTGAAATCGGTCTGATAAAGTTCATTATCCTTCGTCGACAGACTACGAAACAGAGACGGAGAGCTAACAGTTATTGAGTATCTAGTATAGCGTTTCATTCAGCCCTCCCAACACAACTGCAATGTGAATATTGTGATTGTCATTTTACAGAAGAGAAAGCGGATGCTCTGAGATTCAGGAACTTTCCTGTGGTCAAAAAGTTAACATCAGAGACAAGATTTCACACCCTGCACTCTAACCACTCTACCGCATTATAGAACGAAACGCTGCCCGGTCCTATGCCATCCTCACAATCGCTGTTATGCTTGAGCCCATCGTTGCAGCCACTGTGTCAGTGCATCTCATTGAGGGTCTTCTTCTTCACTGATCCTGGACTTTACCAAGCGTTATGTCCTTCTCCAGGGACTGATCCCTCCTGATGACATGGCCAAAGTATGTAAAACTTAGTCTCACTATTTTGCTTCTAAAGAGCATTCTGGTTGTACTTCTTCCAAGATAAAATTTGTCTGCTCTTTTGACAGTCCATAGTATATTCAGTATTCTTTGCCAACACAGTTCAAAGGTGTCAATTCTTCTTCAGTCTTCCTTATTCATTGTCCAGCTTTCGCATGCATATGATGAGACTGAATATACCATGGCTTTGGTCAGGCGCGTGCATGTTAGTCTTCAAGGTGACATCTTTGCTTTCCAACACTTTAAGAGGTCTTTTGCAGCAGATTTTGATTTCCTGACTGCTGCTTCCATGGGTGTTGATTGTGGATCCAAGTTAAATGAAATCCTTGACAATTTTGGTCTTTCCTCTGTTTATCATAATGTGGTTTATTGGTCCAGTTGTAAGGATTTTTGTTTTCTCTATGTTGAGATGTAATCCGTACTGAAGGCTGTGGTCTTTGATCTTCATCAGCAAGTGCTTCAAGTCCTCTTCACTTTCAGCAAGAAGGGTTGTGTCATCTACATGATGCAGGTTGTTAATGAGCCTTCCTCCAACCCTGACGCTCCGTTCTTCTTCACACAGTCCAGCTCCTCGGATTATTTGCTCAGCATACAGATTGAATAGGTGTGGTGAAAGGGTACAACCCTGATGCATACCTTCATGTACTCACCTATAAATGGAAGATCCTGGCAGTTTCTCCATCACGTTGTGGGATTTAATGGAATTAAACATGTAAAGCACCTCACCTGGTACATAATAATCAGTCAATTAATAGCAGCTTTCATTCTAAGGACTTGCCACTTCTAATATCAAATTTTAAGCTGGTAAATATTAAGATCATGTTATGTGGAAAATAATGTGCTATTGATGAAATACACAGTGATTTCAATTACATAAACTTAAAAACTTAAAGAGACTCAGCATGTCATCTTGTTTATAATTTTTTTTTATTCATCACTGAAGTTGTACAGTATTTTCAAATCTTAAGACTACCACTTTTTTTTCTCCCTTCATTTTGTTCGGTGAATGAATAGACTTCCCAGAAATCAAGAATTAGTTTTTATAGTGTAGGACATCTGCAGAACAAGTTTCGATGCTTCCGGCCATACCAACATTCTGGTGACCTTACTTAACGATATCCATGAACACACTCATTACCTGGGACCAGGTAGCATTGAGAGGCAGGTAGCTGATCCGATATGCATTAGTATGTGTGTGGAGGGGAAGGGGTAAGGAGTCCCTGGGCGGTACAAACAGTTAAAGTATTTGGCTGCTAATCGAAAGGTTGAAAGTTCAAGTCCACTCAGAGGCACCTCGAAAGAAAGGCCTGATGATCTACTTTGGAAAAATCACTTATTAAAACCCTATGGAGCCCAGTTCTACCCTGACACATATGGGGTCACCATGAGTCTGAGTTGACTGGATGGCAACTGGTACTGGGGGTGGGAATGAAGGGGATGGGTCATTGCATACAACTTTTGTTAATAATAAAAGGTAACTGAGCTCAGTCGTCAGGCATTGTCATTGCAGCCACATCCGCCACAGAGTTCAGGGAGGGGGCTCTTCTCTGCCTGACATGGTGTTTGTTTAGGGTGAGACTGATGGCTGAGGTATCTGTGAGAAGCATTTGTAGCACAGCAGCAGACTTTTCTGTGTTACAGATTGCTAGGAAATTGGATAGGACCTCCTGAGAAATTCTCTCCCAGGCTTTCCCTCAAGACAAGTCTGTAACATGCATTAGGGAAGAGTCGGGGGTGGGAGCGGGGAGCCTGGGGCACTGTGGGAGTGAGCTGCCTTTCCCATAAGGTGTGGAATGGCCTCTGTACTTAGGGGCACTCTGCACAGAACAATTTAGAACACACTTGGCAGGACATGGAAAATGTAATAACATTCCCTTGAGGGCCTATTGGACTTCCCTGCTTTCCTACCCCCCAAAAAAGGAGAGCTTGCTTGGTCATTCTCATCAAAAACCTAAATGACATAGTTTCATGCTGAATTAGTGAGATGGGAATAGAATAGTGGTTCTCAACTCTAGCTGCATATTAGAATCTCCTGGGGACCCAGTGAAGGGTATTTTTTAAAATCTCCGAGATGATAGTCCTTCTTGTACAGCTGGGGTTCAGTGCCACTGGGATGAAAAAAAAAAGAATCCTGACCAAAAAAAAAAAAAAAGTTAATAATCATCATCACATCAGGTAGGTGGGTCTCATATTCCCCAGTGAGGCCTTTGACTTCTTGAGTTGGCTGAAATTTCTTTCTTCGCATTCTGAAAATGGGTCCATTGTCTATCCAAGTGCATTTCCTTGTGTGTGGGAGATAGCTGCTCTGTCTCCAGAGTGAGGGGTGTGATTTTTCCATACTCATCCTGGGGGTCAATATTATTTAAAGCCTTGGGCCCTAGGCTTTAAACAGAGATGTATGGTGCGTCCTTAAGGGTATTGTGTTTAAATCTTAATAATTTGTCTCTTTCATTATAAGAGAAATAACGGTGCATGGCAGACAGAAACTCTTGAAGAAAACCATGTGTTTCACATTTACTACTACTAAGTCATTCCCGCTCTTGTGCTCTCAGAAGCCGTAATTTGGAAATGGTCCTTTTCCTGTGAAAATTGGAAAGCCGTTCTTTTTCTGCTCTTTTGATAGGAGCAGTAATAAAAGTTCCACAGAGGGACGCTTTTGTTTTGAGATGGTGAAGTGGCCGTCTTTCTAAGGAAGACCAGCAAATTGCATTGCTGCGTTTTTTTTTTCTCAATCGCACGCATCCTTTCTCCCCCAAGTTCACGTCCAAGCCAGATGTCACTCTCATGACCTGGGCATATCCCAAGCCTTTTTGCAAATGGGAACTGCAGAAGAAAGAAGAATTGGTTGAGTGCATAAAGTATATTTCAGGAACATCGTAAAGGGTCTGTTCAGAGGCACTAAATTCCAAAGTATTCGCTGACATTTATCGTTCTGCTTGAAATTATTAAATGTCTTTCAGAGCACGTGATGCCACGTTTTGCATAGTGTGACATATCTGTCCTCTTTTAAATGCATAGGAATTGGCAACAATCTCATTTCACTGGTGGGTTTGCTGAAGCATTGTGGCAAGACAGCCAGAATGATTGATGACTACTCTTCAGGTAGGGAAATACTGCCAGCTTGGTTTGTATTTTGTCTTTCCTAGAATTCTGCTTCTTAATTTTCTGTCTCAGCTATGAATAATCCCTTTTCATGCTAGTAGCCATAATCACATTATAGGGGATTTAAAATTTGTCATTTCCCAGTAGTATTTCTCACAATGTAAGCATTTTTATTTAATGTAAGATTGTTCTCCTTTTATTTTATTTTTTCCCATGTTGTAAGAGAGATCATAAACCAATATTCAGGTTTCCTTATTTTCATTTTAAGAACTCAGGGCATAATATTCTGGTCAAGTAGAGAGGGGAGAGAGTGACCTGAGGGGAGTCCTTGACTCTATCTGAAGTGGTAGCAATATGAGATTTGAGGTATCTTGATACCATTTTAAAAAAACAACATTAAAATAGTGCCTGAAAAGCTGGTGAGCCTGGTTAATATGGGATGCAGTGCAGCAATAGTCGTTTCTACCTTCCTCTCTATATTCCTTCAGTCATGTTTGTTTTGAGATTCTAGAATTTACTTTAGAGACAGTTAGCCATTCTTGAGAGAACAGCATGTCTTAGCCTGACTGGGCAGGTCCAGAGACGCAGATAAGCAGGCCCTTCAGAGACAACCTGTTTTCAAGTTCTTTCATGCAAGAAAGCTAAGGGGGAGGGGAGCTTCACACTGGAAAGTGCAAACATGTACCTGTACTTTCTTTTCAAATATCAAATGACATTTGAGCATAGTAAATTCTTAGGCAAGGGAGCAGTGATGTTTCAGTGGTAGAATTCTGACCTTCCATGTGGGAGAGCTGGGTTCTATTCCCGGTCAAGGCATCTCAAGCTCAGCTACCACCCGTCTGCCAGTGGAGGCTTACGTGTTACTGTGATGCTGGACTGGTTTCAGCAGAGCTTCCAGACTAAGACAGACTAGGAAGAAAGGCCTGGTGATCTACTTCTGAAAATCAGCCGATGAAGACCATGTGGATCACACTGCTCCAATCTCATTATGTGTGGGGTCACCATGGGTTATGTGCTAATGAAAACTAACACAACAACATTCTTAGGTAAGTCGAGCCATGGCTAACCAAACACCCAGCAGATATAAGGAGCATATTCCCTGAGGAACATCTAGAAATTGTGTTTCACTTCATCTTTTTCCCCAAAGTATTTTGAGTGGAACATTGTTCTAGAAGAACCTATATCTTTCGTGGACTTAAGAGGTAAATTCTTTCAGTGGGTCGTTCTCCGTTCAGTACCAGATAATACTTAAGAGGTTCTCTGTTGGTAGAATATGTGCTGTTCGTCAATGTTTATTTGATGAATTGTGTAGTTTTGTGATTTGGGTTTATAGGTATTGAAGATATTGTTAATGGTTTTGTGGTCAAATGGAATGAACCACCATTTTAAACTGGCAAGAATATTAACATTAACTGGAGGTTTCTGACTGGCTGTTAATGTTGTTACGGATGTGTCAATAATTTCAGAAAAGAAGAATTGGATTATTACTAATATTTGTTTTTGAATCTAATCTTTTATAATCAATGTTGGTCATTCCAAGCACTATTCCCATAGTGCTTGGTACCTAAAGACCATGTGACTCAGACTCCATAATAAGACTTGGAAACACATAATACTTAACTCTTTTTTAATCTGTTTTTTGCTGATTTGTTTGTTTTTTCCTCTTTTGGATTCATTTATCCTGGTACCTCTGGACATCATTGAGATAAAGGACTTTTAGATTCTTGTTTTCTTACAGAAAGACAGCAAACAGAGTTCAAATTAAGTTCATAAGCATTTTTGGTTGGTTGCAAATAATCCCTTATAGAGTGGTGATGGAAGTGGGAGGACTTTGAACAAGCAAAGGGCAGGGAAGGAAAGGAGGGAAGGGAGGAATCTCTAAGTGTGAGTAGATATATTTCTTGTTTCCCACCACTTGGTTAAACCCTAGCATTAAACTAAAGAATTAATTAATTTGTTTTCTTCCTAGGATGGTCTGTTTGGCTGACAGACCCTCACCTCATCTAATAATTCCTACTCTGTAGGCCTTAGATAAGGAGCCCTGGTGGTGTAGTGGTTAAAGCACTCAACTGTTAACCAAAAGTTCAGTGGTTCTAACCCACCAGCCTCTCTGCAAGAGAAAGATGTGGCAGTCTGCTTCCATAAAGATTCACAGCTTTGGATACTGTATGGGGCAGTTCTACTCTGTCCTATAGGGTCACTATGAGTCAAAATCGACTCCATGGCAGTAAGTTTTTTGGGTTAGGCCTTAGACTGGAAAATTAAAGTCCATGGATCTACTTTTTCTACAACAGATGGTCATTTTAACCTTTCACTGGATTCTTTCCTGCCCTCTTGCCTTCTCTTTATGCTTAGATAGTTGCAGTAATGGAGAAGGAAGAGTCAGAAGAAATAAAATTTCCAATTTAGATTTCACTGATGTAGAATTAGGAGTTGACTTAATTGGATTTTGCCTTCTTTTCTCTTAAGTTGGAGAAGAACAGAGAAAAGTGTGAATGGATAATTTCTTTTATAAGGATCAGCAGCATAAAAGCTGGTTCCTATGAGGGGGAGGTTAAAGATGTCCCAAATGTCCAACTTTTCCACCTTGCTGTCTCATTCCATCATCTCTAACATCAACTACTCCTCCTCCCCTCAGTACTCTCCTTCCTGTCTTTGGGTTTCATAATTTGCTGCAATGTCTCACGGAACTCATGAACCATATCAAGGAAATGGCTCACATGATTGTGGAGGCTGGCAGCTCCCAAATCCATGGGTCAGGCATAGGCTTCTCCTGACTCACATGGCTGCAGGGGCCCATGAACCCAAATTGGCAGGCCAGACGACAAGGCTCCTGGCTCACAAGGCTGCGGAAACCGGCAAATCCCAAAATCGGCATGTCAGACGGTAGGCTGCTGGCTTAGGTCCCAAGAACCAGAGGTCAGACAGTGATGAGTTGGATGCAGGATCCAGATGCATAGAGAGAGAAAGGGAGAGTACCGCCAGAGCACCCACACATATACATTGGATGCCGGTCACACCCCAGGGAAGGATGTGACTTCAGTAAGTCTGGGATCTGAGTCACGCCCTCCTGCAAGGCTGTGACTCCAGATACACCTGACGCTACTCCTGCCTCATTAACATATAGAGGTTAGGATTTACAATGCAGAAAATGGAAGATAATTACATCAGATCACAAAATGGAAGACAGCCACACAATACTGAGAATCATGGCCTGGCCAAGCCAATACACAACCCCAAACATCACAGATTCCATACACCTTATTTGCATAATCCTACTCAATCATTGTGTGTGAGTCACAAAGACAATGGCTTGAAGGGCCATATTAAGTAATTCATTGCACCGCAGGGTAGGGTGTGAGTAATAAGCAAAAAATAGTATGACCTAAATTATACCAAGGATATGTAGCATCTATTGGAGACTAAGTACTATTTTATAAATGCCTTTCTTCTTTTCCACCAACAACTGATTTCTTCATGATATATTTTTTACTAGGCTAAAACTGTAAAAATCTTATTTTGGTGTTTTATGCATTTCGAATAAATACAATTTTTCTTTAATTACAGAATTTAATTACAGGGCCTTCAAGGCAATTACTGTGAGTTAGGTTATACGGACCCTGCATTTAGGGACATGTAATGACCTCATTTAGCCCCCACGGTGTGCCTACTCATGTTCCATTTGAACAGCAGTGATGGGCAGCATGTTATGACATTGGCCTTAGATAAATGCTGCCTAAACTTGGAGTTTTTTTTTTAAACAGCTAACGAAACTGTGACATCAGCATCAATTCAGATTCCTTGGTTATGGTTCAGTCATTTGAGAAAGGTTTGAGAGGCTTTTTTTAAAGGAAAAATTCATGGGCCATCTTCTCCACTACAGCATCATTTCACACCAAGAAAGTGTGTTTTGCAGTTGAAAGATCATTCAACGGTAGCTCTAATTAAGGACATTAAAAAGAACCAGTTTCCCAAAAAGAACTAAAAGGACCGGAAGTTAAAAAAAAAAAAAAGAATAAATAAAAAGGCCAGCTGGGGACTACGGAGCAATTCAGGGTTATGTTGATCCTCTTGGGTTGGCAGAGTGTCTGGGCAACAGTGATCATGCAGCTGGTTAAAGGTTGCACCCTGCAGTTTCTCTTTCCATTTGGACAGAGATGGAGGTGTTGGGCCTATAATCAGGTCCTTGCCCAAAGCCAAGTTAGTGTTATGCAGTGTTTCTGTTTTGAACACATTTGTCCTTATTTTCCCTTTTCTTTGCTTGCCCACTAGAAGGGAAAAGAAAAAAAAAAAAGTCAGAGGCATTGCACGGGTGGAGCCACTCTTTATTGCAATGCCCCAGGGCTTTCTAGGTTAACAAATTAGAGCTTCTCAGCAGGCCTGAGTTAGGGGTGGGTGGCAGCTGCTCAGGTCTGCCTTCTCCTGTTCCCTTCCTCTCTTCCCACTCCAGAAGAGAAAGCAGAGGCCCAGTTGCTGAGCTTGGAGGACGTGGTGGTTGAGGAGCCCAGGGACTGTTGACAACAGCTGCGGGCTTTTTGTGGGGAGGAATTTCAGCATATTCTTGGGAGGTGGGAGATGAAAAATCTACACCTTGGAGTGTGCTACTTTTGTGATGTTGCCCTGTGTGCCTTGGAGCTAGGACATACTAGGGTGGATGAGGTCGTGGATGTTAGGGTGAGGATGGGTGAGAAGGAGGTTGAAGCCTCTTGGGGTCTATCAGAACCTGAGTCAACATCCAAGGAAGAAGAGACAATCCTTTTGGCTTCGGTCTTTATGCTCCCTGTGTGAATTAGGAGGGACCTGGCTCAGTTGTGTGGGAGTCTAGAACAGGAGGGAGGCAGGGTGATTAGTCTTGGAGGAATAAGTCTTCTCATACTACCTCCTCCTGCTTCTTTCTGGTGGGGTGTGGAAGAAGCAATGTGGAAAGTGGGAAGTTTTCAGCTAGAGTTTATTGAAAAAACAGCTGCCCTACTCCATTCCTCCGCCCCATCCTTCTTTCTGTGGCAGGATATAACTATGCTGTAAACTTTGGCAATGGTGAAGCATTTTAATACTTTTTGAAACAAGCAACTAATTTTTTTTTGGCATGGAACTTTTATTTTAAAGCTGGGGGAAAAAAAGATAAATAAAATTTGCTATAGTCTTTCTAGAAGTGATTTTTATTGGTCCAGAAAAGGGTCAAAGTTCAGTGGTTTGCATCTAAAAGAGCCAAAAGAAGATAAGGTAATAAACTAGAATTCCAAATTGGCAAGCAGGAACCAGAGCTTGAAGCATGTTTGCAGGCTTCCTTTATTATCATAACCTCTTGAATAGAATATGCCATTTGAAACAACAGGAAATGTTTCTTAGGGGGTAAATTTACAACCTAGTTTTTGACCACGAGCACTTATGGGGTTGAACAGTACAGGGGAAGAGCAAGGGAACTTGGACACCATTGGCCAGAAGTTCTGTGCAAATCAGGAGCTCAGGGCTCATTAGAACACACAGACATTAAGCAGCAGCTGTTTTACGGTGTGAACTTTTTGCGTAGAGGATTGCAAGAGTCGAATTCTCCTTGGAAGTCTGTTTGCAAAGTGGTTCTTTCCTGGCAGTTGCTTCATCTCTCTTGCAAGGCGTAATTTTTCTTTGGGTGTGAACGTTTTGTGCCAAACCTAGAGTTGACCTTAGGGAGCTTGGAACTGTGGGCCCAGCCTCACCCAGTGGGTCTAGGGAGGGGTGCGCACAGGGAGAAATGAATGTGGAGGGAGGGTCTTTCTAACCTCAGCTGCCTCTGTGAATGGTCCCACCCTGCAGACCTGGAGTCAAGGAATAGCAAAAAGGACTATTACAGAGAGAAATGTTTCTGCTGCTCTTTGGCTCTCTCATGAACTGCACGCTGGGCCTCCCTTCTTTCTGCATTGCTGGGAACTTTTGGGCTCACTTTCTTTCCCTTTGCACTCTATTAATTCTGAACTCCCCTTTTTGTTCCACTTAACATGGGAATATATTTTTTCAGTGAAAATGATGAAAAATGAATTAAAATGTACCTAAAGTTCACTAAAGGAGCCCTGGTGGTGCAATCATTAAGAGCTTGTCTACTAACCAAAAGGTTACCAGTTCGAACCCAGCCTGCGGCTCTGCGGGAAAAAGACATGGCTATCTGCTCCCCTAAGGATTACAGCCAAGAAAACCCTATGGGGCAGTTCTACTCTGTCACACAGTGTGACTATGAGTGAAAATCAATTTGATGGCACCAAAAACAATAAGATTCACTAATGGTATAGGCCGTAGGTTATGGTTAACAAATTCTTGTTTTCTTCCTCCCTCTCTCCCTTCCTTTCTTTTTTCTACTTCCTTGTTTTGCAATTTTTTTCTTTCTTTTTATTCTCCTCCTACTTGTGTTTGCCTTTACAGTAGAAGTACTAAACAAAAAATATTTAGACATAATTTAGAACGTAAAACCACTCTCTCTAAAGGATACCATTGAGGGCACAATGCAGGGTCCAGCGTACCTGTGAAACGGTAGAATTAAAAGGGCCAAAGTTAACGGGAGTTGTTAATTAATTGATTATTAGTAATAAACATTATTCAAATAATTAAGATCATTATACATTTTTGAGGAATACGTATGTGTCTTAGTCACCTAGTGCTGCTATAACAGAAATACCTCAAGTGGATGGCTTTAATGAAGACAAATTTATTCTCTCACAATTTAATAGGTTACAAGTCCAAATTCAGGGCTTTCTCTCTTTGTCGGCTCTGGAGGACAGTCCTCGTCTGCAGCCTTCCCCTGGTCAATGAGCTTCTCAGGCACAGGGACCCCTGGTCCAAACGATGTGCTCTACTCCTGGTGCTGCTTTATTGGTGGCATGAGGTCCCGAGCTCTCTGCTTGCTTCCCTTTCCTTTTTATCTCTTAAGAGATAGGTGGTACAGGCCACACCCCAGGGAAGCTCCCTTTACACTGGATCAGGGAGGTGACCTGAGTAAGGGTGGTTTTACAGTCCCACCCTAATCCTCTTAACATAAAATTATAATCACAAAATGGAGGACAACCACTCAATCTAGGAGTCATGGCCTAATCCAAGTTGGCACACATTTTTCGGGGGACATAATTCAATCCATGACAATCTGTGTCTCAGAATATACATATGTGCTTACTTCTATTTTTTAATCTGTAGTAGTTATATGAGAGCTCTATGAAAAAAGCTGTTTAAATGGCAAAAAAGCCTCAATATTCCTTTCATCCAACTACAGAGACTCAAGTAAACGATAATAGAGGAGAAAATATTTAACATTAACACTGCTTAGGGAGTGCTTTAAATTTACATTTAAATTTAATTTACAATGGGAAATGGAAAAGAAAAATATAAGGCTGAATATATGCACTGTCATCTATGTAAAAAATGCCCTGTCGAACGTTTAGAAGAACACCGACCAGAGTTAACAGCGGTCTGAAATGAATTATGGACATCTAAGATGATTTTCATGTCCTCTTGCTCAGTTTTCCACAATGAGCAAGTAAATCTTTTATAATTAGGACATATTATTATAATACTTTTATGAATAAATAAAGGCTTTTTGTCTGTTTTTCTTCATTTTTCATATATGGTTCAATGAGTATGTTGGTGGTGGTGTTATTCATTGCCAGGTCGATTCCAACTCATGGTAACCTTCTGTGTGTCAGAGTAGAACTGTGCTCCGTAAGGTTTTCAAGGCTATGACCTTTCGGAAGCAGATTGCCAGGCCTGTCTTTTCGGCTGCCTCTGGGTGGGCTCGAAGCACCAACTTTTCGGCCAGTAGCCGAGTGCTTAACTTGTAAACCTTCAAAACAGGTATTATTGTTTTAAGTCTATTTATATTGCAGGGCGTTCAATCTTATGTGTGTCTCATGCCATTTGGGGGCAAGCCTGAGGGTGGTGGATTTAGAGCTGTCCTTGCCTGCTGTGATAGACTTCGTCATCCCCTTCTTTTCAAATAAGTATTTCCATCCTCCTCCTCAGTGCTCAGCTGGTTCTTTTCTGTGAGCCTAAGGACATGTTCTTTTCCCCTGTTTGCAATATGTTCCTACTTTTCCTTCTGGTCTCTTGCTCTCTCGCGTTTCCACCCACACTCTTTTTCAGTTGTTGCTGCTCCGCATTCTGTCTCCCCCAATGGTGAGCAAGCAGATCCCTGAATGACTTTACCGAGGATGACTCAAAATCAGGGAACACCAAGTTGCCCTTAAAGTTATCAGTGCTTCATAGGGACCCCATTTGTGGCAGTAAAATTTGCAACTAGGCACGAGCAATTTTAGTTTGCAATACAGTGTTTTAATTGTTCAGAGATATCTATTGAAAATATTGTATGGCAAATTAAAATCACATATGAACTGCTGAGATTTTTCTGACCACAATGGTGCTCCCTAGAAAACACTTTTCTTTTCAGCAGCGACACTCAATTGTTGGCAGTAAGAGCTGCAGGCTGAAATGATGAAGTTGAATTTTGCATATGGCGCAGAAGTCTGTGTTTCTCAAATGGTCAGCTTTCCGCACCTCAACTGAGAGAACATTCGAACCAGTAATAGCGTCACCCAGCTTGGTGGATTGAATAAATCTTTCCAGTTATTGATGAATTTTAGCTCTGGACTTAACCTGCAGTGACCTCTTTACCACCCACCTATGGAAAATCAAATTAAAACTATTGAATTAATTCTCCCTTCCCATTTTTAACCCTAAAACACATGTATTAGAAATCAGAATCTCATAGTAAAAATCTCCCCCCTTGTCTTTTTTTCCCAATTTTTAAAGGTTAAAGACAAAAAAGTCTCCAGGGTGCCATGCTTTCACTAATGATAGCATGTAGTAGCATGATGTTTCAGGTATATATTTCCGCTTCTTACCTATATCTGCACTTTTTACCTTCTTCCTCATCTTTCTGGGTATGATGCCCCTAAGCCCATCCGCTTCCCTCATCCCTAAATCCTTTCACTAATAGCAACACTGACTGTCATTAAGTATCTGAGATTACTGTCTATTAAAGTCTTTAAATTTGAGAAATGGTTTATTGGGCTAAAATTCTGTAATAGTGGCTGTTAACTAGTGAAGCTTGGACTTATCAATTACACCAAAGGATTCTTCCTTAGTGGATAACCAGTGAATGTTTTGGGCTGATTAAAGACATCCTGGTTAGAGCTTGGAATCCGGGAGCGATACAAACGGCTAACACACTCAGATACTAACCAAACAGTTGGAGGTTTGAGTCTATCCAGAGGCGCCTTGGAAGACAGCCCTGGTGACCTACTTTGGAAGAATCTGCCATTGAAAACCGTATGGAGCACAATCCTACTCTGACACTCATGGAGTCGCCATGAGTCAAATCAACATGATGACAATAGGTTTGGGTGGGTAGAACCCAAAGGACTTTGTTTTTATACCTAGAAGAGAATTTAAGAACTATGAATTGCTAATTACATAGACTGCATAAGTAACCATCCTCTGAAACCTGATATAAGTAACTGATTTCTGGAGTGAGTTATGAAGAGTCATTCTGGCTCATTCCGTAGAAAGTTTCTGGCGTACAAACATAACGTAGTGTACTTTTTTTTTAACCGTATAGATTTCCCGTGCTATCCAAAAGCAGGAAACCCTGGTGGCATAGTGGTTTAGTGCTACCGCTGCTAACTGGAAGATTGGCAGTAGGAATCCACCAGCCGCTCTTTGAAACTCTATAGGGCAGTTTTACCCTGTCCTATATGGTAAAAAAAATAAAAGAAAAAAGAATTTTTTTTTTTATGGTCGCTATTTTTTATGAGTCGGAATCAACTCGACAGCAATGAGTTTGGTTTTTTTTGTTTTGTTTTGTTTTAACCGAAAGTAGAGCATTGCTATGAAACCTTTCATAAGCCAAAATGGCATAAAGTGAAAAAGCAATTACCATTAATTTACATGGGAAAAAATTTTGAGTGTTCCCAGACTCAAAAAATAACCTACCAAATCATACCAAAAAACACATAAAACCTAAAATAACACTAACGGGTAGTAAAAGCAGGAATGTCATGATAAATACACAGCCTATATATATAAAGTATAAATAATGTATATACAGTGTAGTTTTACTTACCAGGATCACTGCATCTTTAACAGGTTTTGCTGCAAAACAAATGCTGAACACTATTTTTGCTTCTTGCTTTTTTTTCATAAAAGCAAAAATCTTCTGGTTTCTTTCAGTTAGCGAAACCAGGTACTAATGTAGGTCTTTTCGTAAAAGTGAAGTGATGTAGAATGAACTTTCAAAAATCGGGGGATACCTGTAATACCATCTGTCACAAATCAGAGTGTAAAATATACTGTATACATCTTAAGAGCAACAAGGAACTTCCTGTGTTATCACTAATAATTCCCATGTAGCATATCGCGTAGAGAATCTATTACAAGGGCATTGTGACCTCCTACCAATAGGACCTAGTTTGCTATAGTTGTGTGTTGCGGAGTCAATTCCAAATCATAGTGATTCAATATGACAGAGTAGAGCTGCCCCATAGGGTTTTCTAGGCTGTAATCTTTACGAGAGCAGATTGCAAGGGCTCTCTCTTCTGGAGCCATTGAGTGGGCTTGAACTGCCAACCTTTCAGTTAGCAGCTGAGAGCTTAACCATTGCGCCTTCAGGTTACTATGGAGGAGGTAGAAAAGGACAGTCTCTGAAGCCAACTTCCTAAGTTCAAAGCTTTGTACTGTGAGTTACTTAACCTTTCAGTGCTTTTAGTTGCTTTGCCTATAAAATGGAATACCTCATTGGGTTGTCATAAATTCTGGATATGATTCAGGTACCTGTGAGTAAGTGAACTTGTGAATCTTAAGGCTGGTCTACCTAGCTGGAGGAAGATCACACATTTTGTTGAGATAATTGGGAGCCTGTATTCCTTGATTTTGGTAAGTGATATTAACCTCTTTGACTTCGATGACTTCCTTTGGGGAATGAGATGATGTTGCTATGTGATTCTTTCCCTTGAAACTCTATGACTCAAACAATGGTTCCAAGAACCTAACTCTACGGTGGTTAAGTGATTCCTTTGTGATTAATGCCAGTATCTGGAGATCAGGCATTGTCTGTTCTCCAGGCCTAAGTCTTGCATTCAGCACCAACCAAAAACAAACCAAACCAAACCAAACTCATTGCTGTCGAGTCAGTTCTGACTCGTAGCCACCCTACAGAACAGAGTAGAACTGCCCCATATGGTTTCCAAGGAGCCCTGGTGGATTCAAACTGCCAACATTTTAGTTAGCAGCTGTAGCTCTTAACCACTGTGCCACCAGGGTTTTCTTGGCACCAATAGTCCTGTTGAAAGAGTGAGGGTGGAGGGACAGTGGCACCCTCGGCATCTTCACTGCTTTAGGTGTCCAGCGCTTGGGATTCTTACTGCCACCATTAAGATTTAGACAGATGCATGCAGTAAACTAACTTCCTGGGTTCCAAATCGTCCTCTGCCTTGTTACACCACAGCTAAGTGATTTCATTGCTTGTGGAAAACAGAGGAGAGTGCTGGAGCAGTAACAATCTGCTGTAACAACAATAAAAAAGTATTCTACATGAGGCTTTCTGCTTGTTTTACAGTAGGAAAACATAACCTCCTTCCCTGATCATTCTTTCCAGTCCCCTGTGGTGCCCTTGAACTCTTTCTTTTAGACATCCCTAGGTCAGACTTAATTATGAACACCAGTGTTGGCCCTTTTGGAATGGGTCTGTATGCTTAGGCAAGATGAAGAACAAAGCTCAGTCTGCCCCACCTCCTGAGGCTGGAGGACAGCCCCATAGCAATGCTCCTGAAGTCTGAGGTTTCTGCTGAGCTATACTTAATTTCTAGGGAAAATCACTGTTTATAAACTCATAGAAAAGAAAAAAAAGAAAAAGATTTTGTGTGTGCCAAGTTGGTCTTGAGATTTCCATTTACCTTAACTTGCCAGAGACACATCATCGTAAAAGAATTCAATGGGGGAAAGGGAGGAAGGGAGGTATTTCCTCCATCCACCTAGATTCTATCCACCTCTTTCAGACCAGATTTTCTGTTAATTTAAGAACCGAAAACCTCTATTGTAGTTTTCTGGAAGGAATTAGAATGGCTTTATGTCTAGAATCTTGTCTGAATCAACTGGGTGTTTGAAAAGGAAGATCTTATATTTTTCATCAATTTTTTTTTCCGGAACCTTTGAACAGTGGCTCATGATAGTAGATGTTCAACAAATGTGTTGAATGAATTTAATGAATAAATGAATATCTCCCCTTGACCTTGTCTCTCCCTCAAGCTGTTTTACTCTTTTTCCCATCATCATAGTTCTTGAAAATCTCTACTAAGGCCAAATGAATCTATTTGCTTTCTTTTGCACACATCACATTTGTTTTTACTTGGAGGCTTGGCACAAAATCTTCCCTCCACCTGGATTACCTTCCTTCTCCTGTCTAGTAATTTGTATTTGCTGTCACTGACTCAACTCTGGTGACGTAGTGGTTAAGAGCTACGGCTGCTAACTAAGAGGTTGGCAGTTTGAGTCCACGGTGCTCCTTGGGAATCCTATGGGGTAATTTTACTCTGTTCTATAGGGTGGCTATTAGTCAGAATCAACTTGATGGCAATGGGTTTTTGTTTTAAGTCATCACTGACTCAAGGAGCAATGGTTAGCCACTTGGCTGCTAACTGGAAAGTTAGCAGTTCGAACCCAACCAGCAGCTCCATGGAAGAAAGACCTGGTGACCTGTTCCCATAAAGATTACAGCCTAGGGCACCCTGTGGGGCAGTTCTACTTTGTCATATGAGGTTGCTATGAGTTGAAAATCTGCTTGGTGGTACCTAATAACAACACTGACTCGAACCCTCCAGTGAGTCTTCGGTGAGTGGCCCCATCCATCCAGCTGTGCTCCACTTGGCAGCCCTCAGTTCTGACCTCCTTCATTGATGGACACTAGACTAACTTGGAACACCCAGAAGCCTGGGTTTATCCTTGAATAATGAGTGCAGTTTAATATGAATCAGGAAGTATGGAATGTGAGTGTGTGATAGAAGGGTCAACCCATCCTCTCTGGACAGAGCACCCTGTGGAGACAGATTACACTGATGCGGTGTTGGTGGCAATCCTGACTTCCTGATATTTGTGGCTAACATGTACCTGGGATTAAGTTTATTTCAAGATGACTCTTTCATAGTCCTTCTCCTTTCTCCGACACCAGTCATTAAAAGATTAGATTTCTTGAAATATCAGCATATGTTGGCCCCTGGCTGAAGAAAGCTTTGTAGCCTAAGGAGGAAGGGATTTCTGAATAGATTTTCAGCACTAAAGAAATGCTGAGTTTAAAAAATAAACATTCATGGTGCAATGCACTGTTTTTACCTACTGAGAACAGACATATGTTTTTCAACAATTTTACCGTAGGCAAAGGCATTTAGAGGTGTTTGTAAAGAGAGAGGGAGGGAGGGAAGAAGGGAGGGAGGGAAGAAGTGAGAGAGAGAGGGAGAGAGATTATTTCTCATCCTAGTTGGGTAACCATCATATTTTCATTTACCCAATTCTCATGTAATATCTTAATTTGCCAGAGATGACATCATCTTAAAAGAATTTAAGGCAGGGTGGTAGTACTTCCTTAATCCACCTAGTTGGTAATATTTAAATGTTACAGTTCTTGTCATATATAAACCTTTTATTTGGAAAGTGTTACTTAAATTGCTTCAAGACGTACTCTGTTTTTTGATAAATGTTGATAGGAGAAGAGATTGCAGGACTGTTCATGAATAACGTTATTCTCTGGACTGTTGTTTAGCAACAGGGAGTGATAGATTTTAAGAAAGATGGCTTGTGATTCTGAATGTACCTACTAATATCAGACAGAAGGAATGAAATGAAGGCAAAGATTCAAACGCACAGTAACGTCTAGAAGCAAATTGGGTGAAAATAGCTGCGCTTTTAAAAGGGAAGGATGTGACCGCTTAGGTTGCCTTGGATGAGTGCCAAAGTTTGTAGAACCTGAAACTTCCAGGGCCAGTTTTTTTTTTTTTTGGCAGAGGGAATAAAATCCTACAACTGTAGTATTTTTTACTGCCCTTTTAATTAAAAAAAAAAAAAAAAAATTGTAGTATGGACAGGAAGAAGGAGAACAAAGCTGTGTATCTGATTGTCATCACCAAATCTAGTTGCCTGATTTGTCAGTTGGATTCTGTTTAGTGTCCCTGGGTAGTTTAGTGATAACTCAAGTCATTTGTCTAGTTCTGATAATTTAAAGAGAGAGTGAAACTTTCTATTTGATTCTGTTGCTACTTACTGGGTCTTGCAGCTTCCACCTAGGTGTGGACACCCAGTTAAATTGGTGGGCAAGCATAAATGAGAGATTTAGTTCCTCATTGTTTGAGCAGGAAAATAGGGAACACTTGGCCTTTGAATAGAAATCTTATACGCTCAGATTCCTTACGCATTGATTCTTGTGTTGGTGCTTATATTCGTTTTATTACTGATTTTTTCTCTTTTTTTTAGTTTACTAATGATGAATCCAAATGCCTTTGGCTTATCTTCTGGATCTTTCTGACAAACCGCTGTGTTCACAACAAATCATTATCTCCTTCCTACTGTTTTTTTTTTTTTTTTTTTTTATGCTTTATGTGAAAGCTTACAGAATAAATTAGTTTCCCATTCCGTATTTTGTACATAAAGTGTTTCTTGACATTGGTTGCATTCCCTTCAATGTGTCAGCACTCTCTCCCATTTCCGCCCTGGGTTCCCTGTTTCCTTTTGTCCAGATTTTCTACCCCTTCCTGCCTTTTCATCTTTGCTCTTGGGCAAATATTGTCCTTTTGATCTCCTTTGATTGATTGTTCTGAGGAACATGTCCCTCTTGGGTGGTGTTTATTTTATGGGCCTGTCTATGGTTTGGTCCTACTGCTTTGTTTTTCCTGCCCCCCCCCCTTTTTTTAATTGTACTTTAGATGAAGGTTTACAGAGCAAATTAGCTTCTCATTAAACAATTAATATACATACTGTTTTGTGACATTGGTTTTCAACCCCACGACTGTCAGCACTCTCTCCTTCTTGACCTTGGGTTTCTGATTACCAGCTTTCCTGTCTCCTCCTGCCTTCTCATTCCTGCCCCTTAGCTGGTGTGCCTGTTTAGTCTTGTTTTGTTTTATGGCCCTGTCTAATCTTTAGCTGAAGGGTGAACCTCAGGAGTGACTTCATTACTGAGCTAAAAGGGTGTCCGGGGGCCATACTCTTGGGGCCCTACTGGTTTTTTGACCCCCACCTGGGCAACTACTCTTCTAGGTGCTACTCCTGATTTCCTTTGCCTCTAGCTTTTCCTTCTCTTCATCTTGCTACTTATCCCCGTTTCTTGTTACTTTCAGTAGAGATGAAATTAAGAGCTTCTATTTATTTTTTAACATCTATTATGAGGCAAGAAGCCAAAGCTTGTGGCTAAAAGGTTTTAAGTACCATATGTATATTTCAGTAATTCCGTGCTTCATTTCATTGGCTCATGAAGAATATTCATTTTCTTCAGATTTTTGATGATAGAGCTCATGGCCACAAATTGACAGTGTAGTATATTATGTGCCACCAATCTGACAAAAAAAAAAAAAAAAAGTCAAGTTGATTCTGACTCATGGTGACTGTCTTAGTCATCTAGTGCTGCTGTAACAGAAATACCACAAGTAGATGGCTTTAACAAAGAAAAATTTATTTCAAGTAGGTTATAAGTCCAAATTCAGGGTGTCAGCTCAGGGGACGGCTTTTTCTCTGTTGGCTCTGGAGGAAGATTCCTTGTCATCAATCTTCCCCTGGTCAAGGAGCTTCTCCAGCGCAGGGACCCCAGGTCCAAAGGGCACACTCTACTCCCAGTGCTGTTTTCTTGATGGTATGAGGTCCCCAAATCTCTGCTTGCTTCCCTTTCCTTTTTTATCTCTTAAGAGATAAAAGGTGGTATAGGCCACACCCCAGAGAAACTCTTTACATTGGATCAGGGATGTGACCTGAGCAAGGGTGTTACATCCCACCCTAATCCTCTTTAACAAAAAATTACAGTCACAAAATGGAGGGCAACCACACAGTACTGGAAATCATGGCCCAGTCAAATTGATAATACATTTTGGGGGGACATAATTCAATACATAACAGTGACCCCACGTGTGTGGAGTAGAACTGCTCTCCTGAGGATTTTCATGGCTATAACCTCTTGGAAGCAGATTGCCAGGCTTTCTCTTGAGGTGCCTCTCGTGGGGATTGAACCGTCAACATTTTGGTTACTAGTTGAATGCTTAGTTATTTGTGCCACCTAGAGACTTCTAATCTGACAGTAATTTAAAACAAAACTAAAGATGGAGCCTGAGCGATGGGTAAAGTTTAAGACCAAAAAGAATGGTTGTTGTTAGGTGTCACCAAGTCAATGTCCGACTCGTAGCAGCCCCATGTGTTACAGAGTAGGACTGCTCCATAGGGTTTTCTAAGCTGTGATCTTTACGGAAGCAGATTGCCAGATCTTTCTCTCACAGAGCTGCTAAATGGGTTCGAACTGCCCATCTTTTTGTTAGCAAGTGAGCACTTAACCATTGTGCCACCAGGGCTTCTAAAGGAGGAGTAGACGCTAGAAGTTTCTGGTTTGCTATCTTCTCTATGAATGCTTGCAGGTCAGAGAAGAATTTTCATCAGTGTCCTGACTTGTCTGGTCAATTAGGCAGATATATCTGTGCAGTGTAAGCTTATTAAGTAAGTGAAAAACGTTGGCTTACATTGGGTATATTGTAACAACAGCCTACCGCCCCCCTACTTTAATTTTACCAAAATGAATAACTAAGTAGAACAAAATCATGATTAAGCAAAGAGAAAGATGTAACTCTCACTACAGGCCAAATGATGTTACATTTATTTCAATATGTGGATCTCAGGATTTTTTTTTCTTCTCTGAGATCTGAGATTCATTTGAGGTAACTCTGGCAGAAGAATACTAGCTACTCAGGCCTATAAAGGATATTTTGAGCTGGAGAATAAAAAGCACATGTAATAATTAATAGAGCAGCAGCTGAAAATGCCTGAGGTCAGAAGTTGCTGTGTTTATACTACACGTAAACAAAATATTAGCCAAAATTACTTTCAGAGGGTCCTAATTACATCTGTTTTAATTTAATTTAGTCTGATTGCGTGATACTTTTTACATGAATTTGGTTACGGTTATTCTATTGATTGCAATTTCCTTTCGCTGGGAAGAATGTAGAAAAAAAAGAAAAAAAAATTTTTTTTTGGGGGGGGGTAATTGTAACCTTTCTTGAACCATTTAGTTTGGTGACTCTGGGTGTATGTCAAGCAGGGTATCTTACTGTGTAGACTCTTCGGTTAAAATAGCATAAAGCTTGTTGTTGTTAGTTGCCATCGCCTTGATTCTGAGTCATGTTGATCCCGTGTGTGCAGAGTAGAACTGCTTCCATAGACTCTTCAAAGCTGTGGCCTTTTGAAAGCAGATCACCAGGCTTTACTTCCAGGGAGCCTCTGGATGGGTTTAAACTGCCAGCCTTTCGGTTAGTAGTCTAGCACTTAACCATTTGTAGCACCCACGTACTTACTAACATAAAGCTAATAAATATAAAGTAAGTAATTTAAACTTAATTTTACTTTTTAAAAAATGTACATTTACACACAATGCAGCGGACACATCTTTTTGGTGTTTTTGTTGACTTTTGACAAATGCACACACTTGCACACCATCGTCCCAGCTAATGCTTTCTTGCCCCTTCCTAGCCAGTCCCTGCCCTCACTGCATCACCAGGCAACAACTATTGTTACTTTTTCCATAGTAGATTAGATTTGCCTGTCCTAGAACTTCATGCAAATGAAGTCTCACACTATGTACTTTTTTGTTTAAGGCATCTTTCATTCATAAGCTGAATTTTAATACATAGTTTTCACAGTATACATAATGGAAGCTAGTTAGGATAAGCAATTGTGTAGAAGTAAAACAAGCAAAAAGAGTGATCCTGTTTTAAAGAAGGCAAAAATTAATAAATTAGAATTTTGAAACGGCTAGGCTAGCAAATATATGATCTCAGTCTATTTTTCACTGAAATTTTAATTGAGGTAATTGTAGAGTCACATACAGTTGTAAGAAGTAATATACTTTTTACCGAGTTTCCCTCAATGGTAACATACTGCAAAACTGCGATACAGTATCAGAACCAGGACATTAACATCGATTTTCTTATTGTTGTTAGTTGCCTTCCAGTTGACTATTGGCAACCTTAAGTATAACAGTTCAGAGCTGTTGTCATGATCCTTGGTATGTTTGAGTCCGTTGTTGTAGCCATTGTGATTGCCATTAATATAATCCATCGGTCTCATTTAGATTTCCACAGCGTCACTTGTTCTCATTTGTGTGTATGTGTACTGAGTTCTATATGCTTTTATCACCTGTGTAGGTTGGTGTATACACCATCACACTCATGATACTGAACAGTTCCAAGACCACAACTATCCCTTCTGCTGCCTATTTATAAGTACACTTACTTCCTTCCCACCACACCCTCCCCACCCAACCCCTAATCCCTGGAAACCACTAATTGGTTTCCATTTCTAAAATTTTATCATCTCAAAAATTTGATATAAATAGAATCATATAGTATGTAACCTTTTGGGATTGATCTGTTTCACTCAACATAATTCCTTGGAGATTCATTCCAGTTGACTCAGCAGTGTATTTCTTTTTATTGCTGAATGGTATTCCATGGCATAGACGTAACGCACTTTGCTTAACCCTTCACCTGTTGAACCTGGGTGGTTTCTAGTTTTTGGCTCTTATAAGTAAAGCTGCTAGGAACATCTGTGTACGGGATTTTGTGTGAACATAAATTTTTGTTTCTATGGAATAAATGACCAAGAGCACAATTGTTGGGTTGTCTGATAACTGAATTATGGTGTTGGTGAAAAATATTGAACATACTATGGACTGCTAGAAGAATGAACAAATCTGCCTTGGAAGAAGGATACCCAGAATGCTCTTTAGAAGCTAGGATGGTGAGACTTTGTCTCATGTACTCTTGACATGTTATCAGGAGGGACCAGTCCCTGGAGAAGGACATCATGCTTAGTAAAGTAGAGGGTCATCGAAAAAGAGTTAAGACCCTTGATGAGCTAGATTGACACAGATGCGGCAACAATGGGCTCAGACATACCAACGATTGTGAGGATGGTGCAGGACCAGGCAGTGTTTCATCTTTTTGTACGTGGGATCTCTATGAGTAGGAACTGACTCAATGACACCTAACAACAACAACACGGTAGTTGCATATTTAGTTTTATAGGAAACTGGCAAATTGTTTCTCAGAGTAGCTGCACTGTTTACATCCTCACGAGCATTGTATAAATGGTCGTTTCTTTGCATCCGCACCAGCATTTGATGCTGCCACTTTTTTATTTAAGCCGTTTTGATAGGTGCATGAGGATATCACATTGATGTTTTAATTTGCATTTTCCTGATGTTTGATTATTTTGAATGTCTCTTTTTGTACTTATTTGCCTTCTGTATGTCTTCTTGGTGAAATGTCTGCTCATGTCTTTTGCCTATTTTCTAATTGAATTCCTTCTTTTTCAGTCTATGTTTAAAAGGCAGATTATACAAAACATGACCCAACAAGATTTCAAGAGCATTTAAGAAAAATCTCCCAAGAAATATCTCACCTGGCTGGAGAGGTTCTATTAGTAATTGGATAAGTAGATAAATAAATTGAATCACCAGATGGCTGTATGTGGATATTTTGTAACAAATAGGTGAAAATAAGAATTGTCAACTTTTTGTAGCTTGCACAATACTCTTGTTAATAGCTTGGGCTTACAGTTACTCCCTTTCTTTCAGGTTCCGTATTCTTCCCCTCCTCTGCCCCAGACCTTCTATTCTTACTATTGTCTCTCTGACAACCCTGGGTGGTATGTCTACCCCCTTAGTTTAATTCTGAAGAGTATTGATGGGCTCCTTATATAGATCTTGTAGACCAAATTATTCTACTTTTCTGCAGAACACTGGGGATTTGATATCATCTGTCTTTGCACAGCTCTGTAGTGTTTGGTTCTATCACTCTGTGAGTAAGACAACATGTCAGAGTTATCTGGACTGGAGGATAAGAAAGAAGCAGGCTGGAGACAGAAGGAGAAAGCCTTTCCGGTGTACTTGATAATAAGTTTACCACAGTGACATATACAAAGTCATCAGGACATTTTCTTCCACAATGCATTTCTGACCAAGTAATAGACTGGAAAAGAACCCAAGGCTTAGAGACAAAGGACCTGGAATTGTGACTGTGTTTTGCTATTACTATTTAGAGACATTGGGCAGGTTACTTAAGGAACCCTGGTGTTGAGGTGGTTAAAACACTTGGCTGCTAACCGAAAAGTCTGTGGTTCGAACAGCTGCTCCAGGAGAGAACAATGTGGCAGTGGGCTTCCATAGGGATTACAGCTTTGGAAACCCTGTCCTATAAGGTTGCTGGAGCCCTGGTGACACAGTCGTTAAGAGCTCGGCTACTAACCAAAAGGTTCGCAGTTTGAATTTCCCAGCTGCTCTTTGGTAACCCTATGGTGCAGTTCTACTCTGTCTTATAGGATCGCTGGAATTGACTCGATGGCAACAGTTTTTGTTTTGTTTTGTTTTTTTTAAATAGGGTTGCTAGGAGTCAGAATTGACTTGAGGGCAATGACTTTGATTTGGATTTTAGCGGGGAGCAGGTTTCTTAACCTCTCTGAACCTTCACTTAATTGTGAAAATGGGGTAACAATTCCCCAATGAAGTAGGATAATGCATTCGTAAATGATAAAGCTCTGCCCAAATGTAAGCTGCCTTTCTGTTTGCAATACGTGCATTCCTCCTCCACACAATCAGAGCAAACGGAAACAAAACCTGCAAGAGAAACAGAACAAAGAACAACAACAACAAAAACCAGAAAGAGAAACATTTTCAGAGAATAAGGTTAAATGATCACTCTCAGTTTACTAAGGTGGTTGCAGAGAGGTGGAGGGGGGCGAGGAACCTAAACATTATTGTTTTCTTAGGTGTGAATTTAATTTTCTGTGATAGGTGAGAAACTATGGAAAGAATTAATCAACCAGCAACATGTGCACTTGAGTTAGACCATAATATGGCCACTAAGCAAAGCTACTTAGTTAAAATTGAGTTGCTTTAGGTATATTCAAACTTACCTACTCCTTTAAATTCTGAAGATGGAGTATAAGCCAACTTGCTTTTCTTGGGGTCTTATCTCCCCTACTTCCCCACCTTCCTCCATTCCTATCTTTAACCATCAACTAAATTAGCTTCTTGGTAAACTACATGCAGCCCTAGGTTTGTACAAAGCATGCCATCGATTAGCTTTGCTAGAAAGAGACGTCATGTTTGGTAAATTAGAGGGCCAATGAAAATGAGGGAGACCCTCAGTGAGGTGAATTGGCATAATACCTGCAACAATGGAATCAAACATTCTAGTGGTTATAAAGATGGCACAGGACCAGGCAACATATAGTTTTGTTGTACATGGGGTTGCCATGAGTCAGAGTTCACTCAAAGGCAGCTAACCACCACAGCAATATTGTTAACTGTGTTTTTGTTATGTTGTTAGGTGCCGTGGAGTCAGTTCCAACTCACAGTGACCCTGTATACAACAGAATGAAACACCGCCCGGTCCTGCCGCATCCTCAGAATTGTTGTTATGCTTGAGACCATTGTTGTAGCCACTCTGTCAGTCCATCTCATTGAGGGTCTTCCTCTTTTTCTCTGACTGTCTACTTTTCCAAGCATGGTGTCCTTCTCTAGGAACTGGTCCCTGCTGATAACATGTCCAAAGTACGTGAGACGAAGCCTCGCCACCTTCCTTCTAAGGAGCTTCCTGGATGTACTTCTTCGGAGACAGATTTGTTCATCTTCTAGCAGTCCATGGTATATTCAATATTCGTCTTCAACACCATGATTCAAAGGCATCCATTCTTCTTCTGTCTTCCTTATTCATTGTCCAGCTTTCTCATGCATATGAGGCAATTGAAAATACTATGGCTTGGGTCAGGCACACATTGGTCCTTAAAGTGACATCTTCACTTTCTAACCCTTTAAAGAGGTTTTTGCAGCAGATTTGCCCAGTGCAATGCATCTTTTGATCTTGACTGCTGCTTATATGAGTGTTGATCGTGGATCCAAGTAAAATGAAATCCTTGACAACTTCAGTCTTTTCTCCACTTATCATGTTTTTGCTTATTGGTCCAGTTGTGAGGATTTTTGTTGAGGTGTAATCCGTACTGAAGGCTGTGGTCTTTGGTCTTCATCAGTAAGTGCTTCAAGTCCTCTTCACTTTTAGCAAGCAGGGTTGTGACATCTGCATATTGCAGGTTGTTAATGAGCCCCCCTCCAACCCTGATGCTCCGTTTTTCTTCATATAGTCCAGCTTCTCAGATTATTTGCTTAGCATACAGAGTGAATAAATATGGTGAAAGGATACAAACCTGAAGAGCACCTTTCCTGAGTTTAAACCGTGGAGTATCCCCTTGTTCTGTTCGAATGACTGCCTCTTGGTCTAACTAAAGGTTCCTCATGAGCCTAATTAAGTGTCCTGGAATTCCCATTCTTTCCAATGGTATCCGTAAATTGTTATGATCCACACATCTGAATGTCTTTGCATAGTCAATAAAACATAGGTAAGCATCTTTCTGATATTCTCTGCTTTCAGCCAAGATCCGTCTGACATCAGTAATGATATCCTTGATTCCAGGTCCTCTTCTGAATCCAGCATGAATTTCCAGAAATTTCCTGTCAATGTACTGCTGTAACCGCTTTTGAAAGATCTTCAGCAAAATTTTACTTGTGTGTGATATTATTCAATAATTTCTGCATTCTATTGGATCACCTTTTGGAATGGGCACAAATATAGATCTCTTCCAGTTAGCAGGCCAGGTGCTGTCTTCCAAATTTCTTGGCATAGACGAGTGAGCACCTCCAGCACGCATCATTTGTTGAAGCATCTCAATTGGTATTCCGTCAATTCCTGTAGCCTTGTTTTTCACCAGGGCCTTCAGTGCAGCTTGGACTTCTTCCTTCAATATCACCGGTTTTTGATCATAGGCTACCTCCTAAAATGGTTGAACGTTGACCAGTTCTTTTTGGTACAGAATTGTGTATTCCTTCCATCTTCTTTTGATGCTTCCTGCATCATTTAATATTTCCCCCATAGAATCCTTCAATATTGCAACTTTAAACTTGAATTTTTCTGCAGCTTTTTCAGCTTGAGAAATGCCAAGTGTGTTCTTCTCTTTTGGTTTCCTAACTTCAAGTCATTGCACATGTCATTATAATACTTTGTCTTCTCGAGCTGCCCTTTGAAATCTTCTCTTCAGTTCTTTTACTTCATCATTTCTTCCATCCGTTTTAGCTACTCTGTGTTCAAGACTAAGTGTCAGAGTCTCTTCTGACATCCATTTTGGTCTTTTCTGTCTTTTTAATGACCTTTAGCTTTCTTCATGTATGATGTCTTTGATGTCATTCCACAGCACGTCTGGTCTTTGGTCATTAGTGTTCAACGTGTCAAATCTTTTCTTGAGATGGTTTCTAAATCCAACTGGGATATAGTCATGGTGTGTGTGTGTATAGCTATGTTTAGCCTTGGACAAATGTTTGAATCTCTTCTGTCATCCATAATACAGATTCAAATGAATTTGTTAGTTTACCATCTACACTATCAAATTACCTGAATATATGCTTTTTTAAAATTTTGTTTTTGGTGAAAATATACACAGCAAAACTCACTCCCATTCCACAGTTTCCAGACATAATGAGCATTGACGTTGGTTAAATTCTTCACATTGCGTCAGCATTCTTGTTATTTCTGTTCTAGTTGTTTCACTTCTATTTACTTCGTCTCCCAACTCCCCTGTCCTCTCATCTATGCTTTAAAATAGCTGTTTACCATTTGGCCTTATATATATATTTTTTTTTTTGCATTTTTTAAAAATAATTTTTATTGAGCTTTAAGTGAACGTTTACAAATCAAGTCAGTCTGTCACATATAAGCTGATATACACCTTACTCCATACTCCCACTTACTTTCCCCCTAAGGAGTCAGCCCTTCCAGTCTCTCCTTTCGTGACAATTTTGCCAGCTTCTAACCCTCTCTACCCTCCTATCTCCCCTCCAGACAGGAGATGCCAACACAGTCTCAAGTGTGCACCCGATACAAGTAGCTCACTCTTCATCAGCATCTCTCTTCCACCCATTGTCCAGTCCCTTCCATGTCTGATGAGTTGTCTTCGGGAATGGTTCCTGTCCTGGGGCAACAGAAGGTTTGGGGACCATGACCGCCGGGATTCCTCTAGTCTCAGTCAGACCATTAAGTCTGGTCTTTTTTTTTTTTTTCAGACTGTCACATATAAGTTTATATACACCTTACTCCCACTTGCTCTCCCCCTAATGAGTCAGCCCTTCCAGTCTCTCCTTTCGTGTCAATTTTGCCACCTTCCAACTCTCTCTATCCTCCCATTCCCCCTCCAGACAGGAGATGCCAACACAGTCTCAAGTGTCCACCTGATATAAATAGCTCACTCTTCATCAGCATCTCTCTCCTACCCACTGTCCAGTCCCTTTCATGTCTGATGAGTTGTCTTCAGGAATGGTTCCTGTCCTGGGCCAACAGAAGGTTTGGGGACCATGACCGCCGGGATTCCTCTAGTCTCAGTTAGACCATTAAGTATGGTCTTTTTGTGAGAATTTGGGGTCTGCATCCCACTGATCTCCTGCTCTCTCAGGGGTTCTCTGTTGTGCTCCCTGTCAGGGCAGTCATCGATTGTGGCCGTGCACCATCTAGTTCTTCTGGTCTCAGGATGATGTAAGTCTCTGGTTCATGTGGCCCTTTCTATCTCTTGGGCTCATAGTTATCGTGTGACCTTGGTTTTCTTCATTCTCCTTTGCTCCAGGTGGGTTGAGACCAATTGGTGCATCTTAGATGGCCGCTTGTTACCATTTAAGACCCCAGAGGCCACATTTCAAAGTGGGATGCAGAATGTTTTCATAATAGAATTATTTTGCCAATTGACTTAGAAGTCCCCTTAAGCCATAGTCTCCAAACCCCCGCCCTTGCTCCGCTGACCTTTGAAGCATTCAGTTTATCCCAGAAACTTCTTTGCTTCTGTTCCAGTCCAGTTGAGCTGACCTTCTGTGTATTGAGTATTGTCCTTCCCTTCACCGAAAGTAGTTCTTATTATACAGATAATTTTTAAAAAATACAATACTCGAGGGTGATAATCTTTACTCTTTGGGATTAACTGTTACCTATTTTGAAGGCGACTTCAGGGAATAATTTCAATTCTGGTTTTGAATAGCAACTCA
The DNA here is from genome assembly GCF_030014295.1 of Loxodonta africana. NCBI lineage: Eukaryota > Metazoa > Chordata > Mammalia > Proboscidea > Elephantidae > Loxodonta > Loxodonta africana. The sequence continues at coordinate 66,086,176 of NC_087342.1, forward strand.
GGGCCATAGTCTCGGGGACCCCTCCAGCCTCAGTAGGTCCAGTTAGTTGGGGTTATTTAAGAATTTGTAAGTTCTCTTTCACTTATTTCTTCATTTGTATTAGGATTCATCTGTTGTGTTCCTGATGAGAATGTTCAGTAGTGGTAGCCACGCCAACTATCCAGTTCTTCTGGTCTTGAGGGGAAGGAGGCAGTGGTTCATGTGGGCAACTAGTCCTGCAGTCCAGTTCTTTCTCTGATTCTTGGGTTTCCTTCTTCATCTTTTGTTCCAGACAAATAAAGACCAATAGTTGTATCTTAGATGGCTGCTTGTAAGCTTTTAAGACCTCAGATACTACTCACCATAGTGGGAGATAGAACATAAACTTTAAGAACTATATTATGCCAGTTGACTGGGTTGTCCCATGAGACCATGGCCTAAGCCTCCAAAGCATGAGAACTAATCCTATGAGGTGATTGGTTGTCTAGTTAGTAGCAGCATTTGTAACCTCCCACTCTTTTTTGGTTATTGTTATTGTCGCAAAACTGAATATATGCTTATAATTATTAACTTTCAATATTTTTGTATACAGTAGACCCAGAGTATTTGGTATCCCCATTTGTAAACTGGGAAGTTTATAGGAAAGGTCTGTCTGTGAGGATCTATTCTGCTGTGAAATTATTTTATTTTCAAGTGTGTTATTGGTAGAAACAATTTAGGATTTGTGGAAGCCAAAAGCCAGTTTTCATGTCTGTAGCTCCTCGTCACTGATCCTGTTTATTGCTGCTGTTAGCTATCATTGAGTTGCCCCGACTCTTGGTGACCCTGAGCAAAATGGAGCAAAATGCTGCCTGGTCCTGCATCATCTCCATGGTTGGTTGTGGAATGGGCTTTTGTTCTCCACAGGGATTTCATTAACTTATTTTTCAGAAGTAGATAGCCTGGCCCTTCTTCCTAGTCCATGTTGGTCTGGAAGCTCCGCTGAAACTTTTTCAACATCACTGTTGTTGTTGTTAGATGTCATTGAGTTGGTTTCAACTCTTAGCAACCCTGTGTACAACAAAATGAAATGCTGCCCAGTCCTGCGCCATCCTCACGATCCTTGCTATGTTTCAGCCCATTGTTGCAGCCTCTGTGTCAGTCCCTCTCATTGAGGGTCTTCCTCCGTTTCGCTGACCCTTTACTTTACCAAGCATGATGTCCTTCTCCTGGGACTGGTCCTTCTTGATAACATGTCTAAAGTAAGTGAGATGAAGTCTTGCCATCCTCACATCTAATAGCATTTTGGTTCTACTTTTTCCAAGACAGATTTGTTCATTCTTCTGGCAGTCCATGGTATATTCAATATTCTTGCCAACACCTTAATTCAAAGGCATCGATTCTTCTTTGGTCTTCCTTCTTCATTGTCTAGCCTTCACATGCATATGCCGAACCTGATTGCCATCAAGTTGATTTCAATTTATAGCAACCCCATAGGACAGGGTAGAACTGCCCCATAGAGTTTCCAAGGAGCACCTGGTCAACTTAAACTGCCTACCTTTTGGTTAGCAGCATATAAGGCGATTGAAAATACCATGGCTTGGGCCAGTTGTGTCGTGGTCTTCAAAGTGACATCTTTGCTTTTTAACACTTTAAAGAGGTCTTTTGGAGCAGATTTGCCTAATGCAATGCATTGTTTGATTTCTTGACTTCTGCTTCCGTGAACATTGATGTTCAATATCATAGCAACAGGTAATTCATCACTGACAGGACTGTATGGAAGGCAAGAGTTTTTTGTTTTAATTGTACTTTAGATGAATGTTTACAGAACAAACTAGCTTCTCATTAAACTTTCAGTACACATATTGTTTTGTGACATTGGTTACCAACCCTATAACATGTCAACACTCTCCCTTCTCAACTTTGAGCTCCCTATTATCATCTTTCCTGTCCTTTCTTGCCTTCTAGTTCTTGCTCCTGGGATGGTATACCCCTTTAGTCTTGTTTTGTTTTATGGGCCTGTCTAATCTTTGACTAAAGGGTGAACCTCGGGAATGACTTCATTACTGAGCTAAAAGGGTGTCCAGGAGCCATCCTCTTGGGGTTTCTCCAGTCTCTGTCAGGCCAGTATGTCTGGTCTTTTTTTGTAAGGTAGAATTTTGTTCTATATGGAAGGCAAAGAGTTTTACCAGTGAACACTAATGGCTCAATCACTGATCTTAGTTTGGGCAATTTACATTGTGATTTAATACTTATAAGGTCTCAGAAGCCCTGGTGGTACAGTGGTTAAGAGCTCAGGCTGCTAACCAAGAGGTCAGCAGTTCGAATCCACCAGCCACTCCTTGGAATCCCTATGGGACAGTTCTACTGTATCTTGTAGGGTTGCTATGAGTTGGAATCAACTCGATGGCAACGGGTTTTCTTTCTTTTTAAATAAGATTTCAAGGCTGTTCTAAGGATAAGATGAGATTAATAAATTAATATAAGTGAAGAAAGCTTTAGAAATTGTCGCGTATCATGCAAGCGTTATTGCCAGTTGTAGGGTGAAGGTAGAGGCGGTGGTGGCCATACTAAATATACAACTGTGAGAGTATGTGTTCATGAAACTTGAAGATTTATCTTTCCCTATTTGGTTCCTTATTGCACAATGCCAGAAAAACATTTTTTTTTTTTAAATTTTCATTCTAGACTCTGAGTGTATCACCATCCTACTCTTTGGACACATAGCAATGAATTGAATCAATGTCTACTTTAAAAAAAAAAAAATTTAATTGTAACAATTCATTTGCATGTGGTGACATTTATAAAATTGTCCCTTAATTCTGGGAGAACCAGGGCAATGACTTCAGAGAGCGCGATGGGAAGAATCTTAATGAAAACTCAGCCAATGTTTAGATTTGGTGACAGAAAGGTGGTCAAATGAATTATGGAAAAATGAGGATGTAAATTGAGTCATTATGTTTTTAATTGCAAAATATTTTATAAATTCATTCTGTGGTTGGTATATTTTTTAATTCATTACAGCTTTCAAGGACCAATTTCAGATTAAAAACACAGATGATTGAAGCTCCAGCCAAATTGTAATCCCAGCGACTGAAAAGTGATAACTTTATGTCTTTTAATCTGAAATAGATTATGGCTTTCCTGTAACATCAGACTCTTCAAAAATTTATTTCCTTTAAAATACCAACAGTTCAGTTCACTCTCTTTGCAAGCTTCGAAGGGAGTTGCTTCCTGCCCTTTAATGTAGGATATCGGTATTTTTTAAAACGTGCATACTTTAAATGAAAATGACATTAGGAATTTGATGTTTGAAGCTTGTTCCTCCTTTATTAAGAATCAAAACATTGTATCTGATCTTAATTGCAATGATAGAACCTTTGTCAGTTCTTCCTATTTATGTTTATATTACTTGGATCTGATGGTGGTATCATTTACTATATTTAGTTATTACCCTGAAAAAGAGAACTTTAAAGGAATTCATTAAACAGAGGCTTTCCTTGGAGTCCTTTTCTTCCTTTTGTGACTCATTTCACTTACTTGTGTACATGCAATCACGTTGTGCATGACCTTGTTCAGCTCTTGTGAGTTAAGGTGAATGAAAGACATTGCCCTCTTTCTTTCCTCTATTTGCTTGACTGCTTTTGGAGTCACTTAGACTCACAGGTTTCTTTTCCTTTTCCAAATTTACCAGATGTTTGTCAATTCAGATGTGTATAAGCAGCCTGCAGCTTTTCACACTGACTGCTGAGTGTTGGAGACCCTGGGGGTGTAAATGGTTACCTCACTTGGCTAGGAGGTTCTAGTCCATCCAGAGGCACCTTAGAAGAAAGGCCTAGCCATCTCCGGGAAAATCAGCCATTGGAAATCCTATGGAACACAGTTCTACTCTGACACACATGGGCCATCGTGAGTTGGAATCTACTCCATAGAAACTGGTTGCTGGTAGTGAGTGTTGTTAACTTGGAGGAGTGGAGTTAATCTTGTTCTCATTGTTGATTTTAGTCAGTATCTGATTTAAAGGCCTCAGAGAAACTTTTCCTATCCACCCTTTTTAAAATAGCAATATAGTCCACCCCAATACTTTATCACTGTCTATTGCTTTACAGTATATTATGTATTTGTCTGCTTACTGGTTTATTTTGAGTCTCTTCACTAGAATGCCGGTGCTGTGTGGCAAGGACTTTGACTCCAGCTTCTCAGGTTAGAACTGCGCCTGGTTATATACACTGAGTTTGTTGAATCAAATAACTAGTTTCTTCAATAATGCTTGCAGGAGGAACAGAGAAACCATAAACTCATTTCTTAAAGTAGCATTAATTCATTAACTAACTAACCAACCGACTAACCAACCATCCAACCAACTAACCAACCATCCAACCAACTAACCAACCAACCAAGTAACTAATTAATATGACCCCATGAAATGCAACTGAACAGTGAGATAGATTCTCCTAGAGTTTATTTTAGGGTCTCAGTTTGGTATCTTTGGAACCACAGTTATCTTTTCCTGACCTCTAATGGTATCTTTTGTTGCATTGGAGAAAAATCGAGGGAGGAAGAAAGGCGAATGAGTACGAGTGTCAGGCTGTCAAGTAAATATTGAAACCTTTTATAGCCTATGATTGGGAATGTTTATTTTGTTTCACTGTGTATTTGGGCTGACCTTGCAGTTAAAGTTGCTTATGAAGCTACATAAATGTTAATGAATGTTTATAACGTGGACTATAAGCTGAAAGCACTTAAAATATAAATATTTAAGCCATATGTTAGAAAATAACCAGAGCATTGCAGCTCTTTTGGATTGTGGAGGAAAATTGCCTGATTTATTGACCAGAGTTGGGAATTTGGAGTTCTGGGTTCTATTTCCATCTCTGCTTTTGACAGCACTTCACAAGATGGCTGTGTTTAATAAATGTTTAATAGAACAGGATTGCTCCTTTTAAAAATAATACCTTTATAGCACATAGACTTTTTTGTGCTCCACTTGCTCCAGTTTTATTGACGTTCTGTTAGCCTGTTTTTCACCCTCAGGTTTTCCTTACCTTTTTTATTTTTAAATCTGGTAAAGTCCCCACTTCAGTGATTGTGTGTGTGCATGTGTGTTTATGAGGAGTTTGATTATTTAAATCCATCTTCTCATTAGTGCCTCATTAGTACATTTTCCTACCCCACCTTTGTATAAGTTTCACCTGAAAAAGCAGACTAATGTGGTACTGAAAATATAAAATAGCCTAAGTGTGCCTCATGTGGCAAATGTAATTTCCAAAGTAAGAACAAAAATGAAGCCGAACTAGACAGATTTTGATGGGGCGTGGCGAATGTCATTTCAAATGAAAGTAACCAAGAACAGAAACTCCTTCTCCAAATCAGAGAGGCTGGATAAGTCTTGAAAGAAGGCAACTAGGTACAAACAAGTAGCCCTATTTAAAGCAACCTTATTTATCACCATTAGTCTTATCGGGGCTTTTATGTCAGACTTCTCTCTGTCTGTGGTGTGTTTGGTGAATTTTTAACTAAACAGACTTTACAATTGGAGCAATGGAATAGACTGTAAACAAGAGTGAAAACCACTTCAGAATTCCAAAGCCCTGACTCAACTCTGGCTCTCACTGGGCTCTGTCAGTCTTTACACCCAGCCCTCTTACTGACCTCCACTGAAGTTATAGCGGGGTTTCTCAAGGTGTGGTCCCTGGACCACCAGCAGCAGATCACTAATGGCACTTGATAAAAGAATTAAGTCCAGGCTTCAACCTCAGACCTGCTGGATCAGAAACTCCTGGGGAAGAATTTTTTTGAAATTCTCCTTTCATGCAAGTACCACTTGGGTGATTCTTCTGCCCATGAAAGTTTGAGAACCACTAATATATTCCTTTTCTAGTGTTGACCCTTCTCTTAAAGTAGGTGATTTAATATTTTCTTCTGGATAAAGTCGTGCTTTGAATGGAGGGAAGAGAACTGAGGTTGAAGAAAGACAGACCTGTTTTCTTTTGGGGATCTAATTTCTTCAACAAAGTTTGTAGGAGGAACAGAGAAACCATACACTCATCTTCAGTGGATCTGCTCTTTAGCAGATCATCCTATATCTACTATCTTTTAAGATATTGGTGGACAAAAGCAAGGACAACCTCTGCAGACATTGATAAGAAGTTCTATGAGCCCAGGGAGATGCTGACCGTTGGCGCACATTAACACTTGGGTGACAGTGTCACCTGGGTGACCAGACCAGTGCGTTCAATATTTAGGCTGGGTTGTGGCTGAAATTTCAGTGGTAGGTGACGTCATAGGCTTGTTAATGTGATTTACTGATGTGGAGTCATCTCCCACAAAGCAGCATATATTGGGTCTTAGGAAAGAGTTCAGAGAGAAAATACCGCTTTTGTTGTTTGTTAGCTGCCACTGAGTCAGCTCCTGACTCATGGAGACCTCATGCACAAGACCAGACTGTTGCGATCCACAGGGCTTTCATTAGCTAATTTTCTGAAATAGATCACCACACCTTTCTTCCTAGTCTGTCTGGTCTGGAAGCTCCACCGAAACCTGTTCAGCGACAACATACAACCCTCCATTGACAGGTGGTGGCTGCACAGGAGGTACATTGGCTGAGAATAAAACCTGGGTTTCCCACATGGAAGGTGAGAATTCTACCGCTGAACCACCACGGCCCCCCAAAATACTGCTGGTTTTGTTATTGTTATTTTTAGGCGCCACCGAGTTGATTTGCGGCTGATAGCGACCCCATGCGACAGAGTAGAGTTGCCCCCCAAAATACTGCTGGTTTTGTTATTGGTATTTTTAGGCGCTACCGAGTTGATTTGCGACTGATAGCGACCCCATGCGACAGAGTAGAGTTGCTCCACAGGGTTTTCTTGGATGTAATCTTTGTGGAAGCAGATCTCCATGTTCTCCTCCTGCAGAGCCATTGGGTCGGTTTGAATTGTCAGCATTTCAGTTAGCAGCCGAGCACTTAACCACCGTGCCACCAGAGCTCCTTGAAATACTGCTAAACGAAACCCGTTGCCATCGAGTTGACTGACTCATAGCACCCCTATAGGACAGAGTAGGAATGCCACATAGAGTTTCCGAGTAGCGCCCGGTGGATTCCGACTGCCTATCTTTTGATTAAGTAGCCAAGCTCTTAACCGCTGCACCCCTGCGGCTCCTGAAATACTGCTAGAGGTTCTAAAATGAAAACATATGATGTGGTATCCTTTGCGATATTTGTTTCGCAAAGAATCTCTATACGGGTCTCAGTTTTCCAACGTAAGAAACGCGGCCCACTTAATGTAGAGCGCCGTCTGTTGGAGGCGCTCCGCAAGCGACAGTGCCTTTAAATCTATCAGCAAGGAAGGCCAGAGGTTTAGACTGATCATGGAAAAAATGAGTTTTGTCGTCTTACGTTGAGCATCTGTGATGAAAGGAAAAAGAAAAGTTTCATCAGTTTATTTAAGTCAAAAGATCGGTGTGCAGCTTCCACCGCGTCGTTCAGAAGGAGCGCTCCTGCGGGAATTTTGCAAGTCAGGTTCACCCTGACATGTCCGAGAGAGTGATGCAGGTGGCAACTTTCTTTGTGCTCCTCCTCTTAACCATAGCTAGTTTGTAGGAGAAGTAGAAGTGGAACCACAGTGTGGAGAATTAATTATTTTTGATGCTGAAAGATGGCTAGGTCATGACAATTTATTGAAATGCCTTGATTAAATCGCTCTATTAGGTCAAGTGCTTTTTGTTTTTAAAATTAAAGGGCTTCAAGGGACCCAGGACTTAAAAGGTGTGATTTCTCACTGATGTATGGCAAGGCGTGTGAACTTGTTGAACTTAAAACTGCAGGTCAAACCAAGAGCATGGCCAAGCGATTGGATGAATCGTAGGCACACGCTGTTATGTGCCGTAGAGTAGATTCCGACTACATCATGACAGGATAGAACTGCCCCATAGAGTTTTCTAGGCTGTAGTCTTTACAGGACCAGATCTCCAGAGGTCTTTCTCCCATGGAGTGGCTGGGTGGGTTCGAACCACCAACCTTTCTCTTGGCCGCAGAGGATATAACTATAGATGCTTACTCGGCTTGCATATTGGGCATTCGGAAACTGATGGCCCCACCTATTCTTCCTCTTAGAACTTTTACAAGATGCATGGATTCAGGAAAGTTAGTTTTTGAAGGAATGCACAGATTTGCTTGAGATCCACTCTTTATTTATTTATTTAAGTGAAAGTTTACAAATCAAGTCAGCCTCTCACACAAAAAGTTATATGCACCTTGCTATGTACTCCTAGCTGCTCTCCTCCTAATGAGACAATACATTCTTCCTCTCTACCCTGTATTTCCTGTGTCCCCGTCCCCCTCTTCCTTCTCATCTCCCCTCCAGACAAGTTGCCTGCATAGTGTCATGTGTCTACTTGAGCCCAGAAGCTCACTTCTTCACCAGTATTATTATCGATCTTACGGTCCAGTGCAAACCCTGTCTGGGGAGTTGGCTTCAGGAATGGCTCCAATTTGGTGCTAACAAAGGGTCTGGGGACAGTGACCTCCAGGGTCTCTCTAGTCTCAGTCAGACCATTAAGTCTGGCCTTTTAGGAGACTTTGAGATCTGTATTCCACTGTTCTGCTCCATCAGGGATTCTCTGTTGTATTCCCTGTCAGGACAGTGATCGGTGGTAGCCGGTAGTTCTTCCGGTCTCAAGCTGATGGGATCTCTGGTTTATGTGGCCCTTTCTCTCTCTTGTTCTCATGCTTACCATGTCTTTGGTGTTCTTCATTCTCCGTTACTGCACATAGTTTGAGACCAATTGATGCATCTTAGATGGCTGCTTGTTAGCGTTTAAAACCCCAGACACCTTTCACCAAAGTGGGATGCAGAATGTTTTCATAATACATTTTGTTATGCCAGTTGACCTAGATGTCTTCTGAAACCACGGTCACCAAAACCCCGTCCCTGCTACTCCGGCCTTCTAAGTGTTCGGTTGTATACAGGAAACTTCTTTGCCTTTGGTTTAGTCCAGTTGTGCTGACCTCTTCTGTATTGTGTGTTGTCTTTCCCTTCACCTGCAATAGTTCTTGTCTACTATCTAATTAGTAAATACCCCTCTCCCTTCCTCCCCACCCTCGTACCCATCTAAGAATATTTTCTTCTGTGTTTAAACTTTTCCTTGTGTTCTTATAATAGTGGTCTCATACAATATTTGTTCTTTTGCAACTGACTAATTTCACTCAGCATAGTGCCTTCCAGATTCCTCCATGTTATGTTTCATGGATTCATCGTTGTTCTTAATTGCTGCATAGTATTCCATTATGTGAATGTATCATAATTTATTTATCCATTCGTCCATCGATGGGCACCTTGGTTGCTTCCATCTTTTTGCTATTGTAAACAATGCTGCATTGAACATGGGTGTGCATATTATCTGTTCGTGTAAAGGCTCTTATTTTTCTTGGATATATTCCAAGGAGTGGGATTGCTGGATCATATGGCAGTTCTATTTCTAGCTTTTTAAGGAAGCTCCAAATGATTTACAAAGTGGTTGTACCGTTCTACATTCCTACCAGCAGTGTATAAGTGTTCCAGTCTCTACACAATCTCTCTAACATTTATTATTTTGTGCTTTTTGGATTAATGCCAGCCTTGTTGGGGTGAGATGGTATGTCATTGTATTCTTGATTCACATTTCTCTAATGGCTAATGATTGTGAGCATTTCCTCTTGTATCTGTTAGCCACCTGAATGTCTTCTTTGGTGAAGTGCCCATTTTTTGATTGGGCTATTTGTCTTTTTTGTGGTTGAGTTTTTGCAGTATCATGTAGATTTTAGAGATTAGACGCTGATCAGAAATATCATAGCTAAAAATTGTTTCTCAGTCTGTAGGTAATCTTCTTACTGTTTTGGTGAAGTCTTTGGATGAGCATATGTGTTTGATTTTTAGGAGCTTCCAGTTATCTAATTTCTTTTCTGCATTGTTAGTAATGTTTTGTATACTGCTTATGCTATGTATTAGGGCTCCTAGTGTTGTCCCTATTTTTTCTTCCCTGCTCTGTATCATTTTAGATTTTATATTTAGGTCTTTGATCCATTTTGAGTCAGTTTTTGTGCATGGAGTGAGATATCGGTCTTGTTTCATTTTTTGCAGATGATGCCAGCACCATTTATGCCAGCACCATTCGTTAAAGAGACTATCTTTTCCCCATTTAACTGACTTTGGGCCTTTGTCAAATATCATTCGCTCGTATGTGGGCGGATTTTTGTCTGGATTGAGATCCAGACCTGATTTAAAATTTTGTAGCTACTTTTGGAATGCCAATCACTGCACTCCAGCTGAAAAATTCAGATTCTCTCTCTATTTTGCAGGCTTGTATGAATTGTCTCCATCCAGTTCCCGGTACTCAATAAGTACTTAGTAAAATGAATCCCCTCTCCTTCATGAAAAAAAAAATATATATATATTGTTGGAGGAAAAGGAATTATTCCAAGATGATAAAGCACTGTTGTTGCCAGCAGCCTTCTAACATTTTTCTTCTTTTTTACCCAAGACAACCCCAGAGTGTCCTTTTACTTTCTAACAGGACACGCAATTGTGTAAGAGATCTGTAAGTCGACTTTCCTTGTTTTCTCTTCACTAGCTCTCGATCCCATGAGGGTACCAGTAGTTGATTAACTCCTGTCCTTAGAGAGTATGGAAGTGTTAGGATAAGAGAGGCAGAGTACGTGGTAATTAAATGGTGGGTCCTATGCCTATTGTGCCTGAAACAATGGAAAAACAAACAAAACCTAGGTGTGACTGAGTCTTTTTATTTCCTGTAAACTGAGAGCCACAAAACCATCTATAACCTCAGATATTTTAACAGAGCCACTCCACGGTTCTGTTTTTCATCCTCTTGCTTCTTCTTTGTTTTGTTTTAATATAAGATAGGCAAAGAGCCAGGCTATAGGGATTTCATGGGGCACCTAATTATTTAACGTATACCTTGGTGCTCTACCACCCATCTCTGTTTGTCCTTTTGTTGTGGCTTGCGTGTTGCTATGATGCTGGAAACTATGCCATCAGTATTTCAAATACCAGCAGAGTCACTCATTGTGGACAGGCTTCAGCAGAGCTTCCAGACTAAGACTAGGAAGAAAGGCCTGGCGATCTATGGAAAATCAGCCAATGAAAACTTTATGGATTATAACAGAATATTGTCTGATATAGTGCTTGAGGATGACCCTGCTAGTTTGGAAGGCACTTCAAATACGTAGTGGCTGCAACCGTGGATTTGAGTGCATCAGTGATCATGAGGATGGCACAGGACCGAGCAATACAGTACATGGAGTCGCCATGGATCAGAGCCAACTCCATCACCACCTTGGTGCTGAGTGCTGGAGAGCTAGCCCCTGTACAATCTGGTGGTGGAAAAAAATGAATATACAGTCGCTGATTGATATGAGCTGTGAATCCACAAGTCAAAGCAAAGCACTCATGAGAAAAATAACAAAAAACCTTCAGCTTTAGATACTTTGACTTTTCCTTTTATTGCTTCATTTCAGACTTTTTGAGAGGCACAGCTTGACAGAGATTAGCCAAAGCACCATCATAATTGAATGAGCAACAGCTATTGGGACAACCAAATATAATTACCTTTGATGTTTTAGAATTCATTTTCCATTCTTTGGTTGGTTTTATTTGTGCTTTGATCTTTAATGATGTGTGCACAATGAATTACACTGGAAGAGAAATGTCTGTGTTCACATTAAATATTACCAGACCATTCTTTTCATTGAGTATTGGGGCACTTCCACCTCATAGTAAGCTAGGTTGGTAAGGAACATACTGTAAGTACATTTTCAGTTGAAGCAACAGACAGTAACTTCACAAATTCAGGGTCAGAATAAACTCTCTATCATGGACCAGACAAATATTTGTGATGTTAAGTGTATGGAGAAGGGGAAATAAAAGATAATTATTCAGTGAAAATAAATATAATTCAATCTTGAAGCAAGTTCACTGTCTTTGTGTGTGATATTCCTGACTTGGGGCATAGGTGGAAATGCACTGGGTTTTTGTTCTTCTGCAACTTCCTTTTATTTCTGCAAGTTTGAAGATGATCATATAAAAACGTAGTCTATTACTAAGGAATCAGAAGGGTATATATTATGGCTGTCTGTTCATTGGCCATTTGTGTCACTCTGGGCAAGGCACTTAACTTTCTTGACCCTTAGCTTTCTCATCTGTAAAATGGAGATGCCTACTTTATGGATTGCTAGGAGATCAATATATGTGGAAATGCCTTAGAAACCTTAGAGTTCTTTACAAACAGAATTCTATAATTATGCACAGAACGAAAAGGCAGCCTAGACTAAGCAGAACAGCATCCGTACTGCTTTTTCAAAACTTAGTAATTTACCCCCCAAATATATACTTGCTAAGAAAAAAATCCTTCCCCTAGACACCACCGCTCATATTAAACCAGTTGCCATTGAGTCCGTTCTGATTCAGGGCAAGCCTATATGTGTCAGAGCAGAACTGCACTCTGTAGGGTTTTCAAGGGCTGATTTTTTTCAGAAGTAAATTGCCAGGCCTTTCTTCCAAGGTGCCTCTGGGTGGACTTGAACTGCCAACCTTTCGATTAGCAGCTGAGTGCCTAATGGTTTGCACCACCCAGGAACATATACCCCTCATGTTAGAGTCTTCCTTTACCCATTGTATCACCATATCTATTTTTCTGGAATCTATGGATATTAGGTGACAGCTTCACTGTTTTATGGATGTCTTAGTTATCTAGTGCTGCTGTAACAGAAATACCACAAGTGGATGGTTTTATCAAAGAGAAATTTATTCTCTCACAGTCTAGGAGGCTAGAAGTCCAAACTCAGGGTGCCAGCTCCAGGAAGGCTTTCTCTCTCTGTTGGCTCTGGGGGAAGTTCTCTGTGATCAATTTTTGCTTGGCCTAGAAGCTTCTCAGCGCAGGGACGCTGGGTCCAAAGAATGCGCTGACCTTCTGGTTCTTCATTCTTTGCTGACCTTCTGGTTCTTCATTCTTTGTGGCATGAGGTCCTCTTCCTCTCTGCTTACTTCTTTTATATCTCAAAAGGAATTGACTCAAGACACAGACTAATCCTGTAGATTACATCCTGCCTTATTAATATAACTGCTTCTAATCCTGCCTCATTAACATCACAGAGGTTAGGATTTACAACACGTAGAAATGGAGGAAAACCACACGATACTGGAAATCATGGCCTAGCCAAGTTGTCACACATTTTTGGGGGATACAATCCAATCTATGACAGTGGAGTACATTGACAAACTATTTGAAAATTATTGCTGGCTCAGATAAGGAGTGATCAATTAGAAAAAACAAATACAGCTTTCTTCTTCTTTATGCTTCTCCTTTTCCCTCTTTTCCATTTTCCCTATTCCTTTTATTTTTTTGAGCAAATGTTTTAAGATTTTGTATATCAGTCTGGATTTTTAGACCAGATTTTGGGTACAGGAATTTGTCCTATTTTTTTTACAGAAAATATTTGTGGATTTTATTTTCAGATGGACGAGCTGAGTTTTAAGCAAGTATCTAATCATTCTTTGCGTTTGAGGTTTAAGAATCTGTTATGGATTGAGTTATGTCCCCCAAAATATGTGTTGTAAATCCTAACCTCCATGATGTTAATGAGGCAGGATTAGAGACAGTTATGTTAATTAGGCAGGATGCAATCTACAGGATTACAGCTGTGTCTTGAGTCAATTTCTTTTATAATTCTTTTTGGGAATGGTTGTGTTTGTTATGTTAATGAGGCAGGATTAGTGTAGGATGTGTTTTGAGTCAATCTCTTTTGAGATATAAAAGAGATTAAAACAAGCAAGCAGGCAAGCTGAGATTGGGAAAGAGAGATGCCAAGCCACATGAAGATTGCCCAGGAGCAGACACTAAAAGAAACAAAAGCCTTCCCCCAGAACTGACAGAGGGAAAAAACCTTCCCCTAGAGCAGACATCCTGAATTCGAACTTCTAGCCTCCTAAACTGGGAGAAAATAAATTTCTGTTTGTTAAAGCCACCCATTGGTGGTATTTCTGTTATAGTAGCCTTAGATAACTAAGATAGAACCTGAATAAATAGCACTGTGTTTTTGCAACCTTGCACCCATTATGTATGTTGAAATCAAGTTCTCCTGCAGTTTTGTTTGCATCTTTACATCTTTATTATCATCTCCTCTCTGGGTGTTAGTTTAGGAAGGCGATTTGAAGTGGTTGCTTCAGTTGAGCTTGCTTGATTACTTGTTTACGTTCACGTCTGCCCAGAGTCTCATGTAAAAATTATTAACCCGTCACAATATGACTTACTCCTAGCAATAAGCGTGTGTGCTAAGTGTTAGATTAGCATGCTGGCATTTAGAAATCCTGGTCCTCTTTGCTATCTTTAGATGTATTTTATTGTTGGATTCTGAGAGGTATGGAATTTACACTTGTCTTTTTCTTTCTCTCTGTTTTAATACTTTATTGTGTTTTTGGAGCAAATTTACATAGCTAATTAGGTTCTCATTTAACAATTTCTATACATATTATTCTTTTATACATATTATTCAGTGGCATTGGTTACACTTTTCACAATGTGTCAGCATTTTCATTTCCATTCTGGTTGTTCTGTTTCCATTAATGTGAATTCCTTGTCCCTCCTTATCTTCTCACCTTTAGTCTAGGGTAAATGTTGACCTTTAGGTCTCATTTGGATAATTGTTTGGAGGAGCGCTCATGGGTAATATTATTTATCTTATGAGCCACTCTGTCTTTTGGCTGGTAGGTGGCCACTGGGTGTGGTTTGAGTTTCAAGCTTAAAGGGTATCCCAGGGTGATTGTCTCAGGCGTGTCTGATAAGTTTGGCCTTTTTTAGGAATTTGAGTTATGTTCTACATTTTTCTCCCATTCAATCTAGGACAATCTATTGTGTCCCTGGTCGGAATGGTTTGTAGTGGTAGCCGGGCACCATCTAATTCTTCTGGTCCCAAGGTAGGTGAGGCCATGGTTTGTGTAGAGTATAAGACCCTTAGACTAGTTTCTTCTTTGAGCCTTTGGTTTTCTTCTTTCTCTTTTGCTCCAGATGTGTAGAAACCAATAGTTGTATCTTAGATGGCCGTTTGCAGGCTTTTAAAATCCCAGCTACTACTCACTGAACTAGGATGTGGAATATTACCTTTGTGAGCTATGTATGCCAATTGATTGAGTTGCCACCTGAGACTATGGCCCTAAACCCTCAAACCTAGAAAGCCAATCCCCAAGGTGTTTGTTTATGTCTAAGAAGTTTCCATAACTGTGTTCCCTATGTGCTTTATTTTATATGTGAATATATATGCAGCACACACAAACATGTATATACATTTGCCTGCAGGAACACCTGTACATGTGTAACCGTATATTCATGTGCTTACCTATACATATCTAAGCATCAGTAACCCAAAAACCCAGTGCTGTCGAGTTAATTCCGACTCATAGTGACCCTATAGGACAGAATAGAACTGCCCCATAGAGTTTCCAAGGAGCGCCTGGCGGATTCGTACTGCCGACCCTTTGGTTAGCAGGCATAGAATCATCAATAGCTACCTATATAACCACTCACATATTTTTTAGTTGTTATTACTGTTTGTCCTTTTCTTTTAAATACAAGTCGTGGGAAGGAAAAGACGAGATCTTAACATCGCGATTGAATGTGTTTCTCAATCTTTGCATTCTTAACTGATTTCTTTGATGCATTTGAGTTTGCTGTAAAATGTTAGGGGAGGAAGGAAGGCAACCAGCGATAATCAAAGGGGAAGAAAGTTCAGAGTAGGACTCAGTGACATTTGAGGCTAAGTTTTGGAGCCGTTGCAAGAGTTATTGCTGCCTGTGACTGTTTGGCCTGGCTACATGTCAGAGCCATTAACTTCAGAATAACAGAGCCTTTAAGAAAATGTACGCTTTTAGAAAAAAAATCCTCGTTAATTTAATTATGGAAGGGGAGAGGAGTCAGGGAGCAAAGAGCTGGAAAAGTGGAGTTTCAACAGTTTTTGGTGTTTAGGTTTTTTTTTTTTTCTTTTTTAAGCCAAGAATGCTGGATTATAGGAAAAATTTTAACAATTCCCCAGCTCTGCCTCTGGTGGTCTCAGAGGCCTGTCCTGCTTGAGATGGGATTGCCTCCTCAGTGATGATTTTTGGAGCTCAATCCTTAACATGGATTCCCGCCGGAAAATCTTCAACTCTAATTAAGCTTTGGCTTATTTTGATTCTCTTCCAGCCTTGAGTCTGACTGGCTAGCTTTGTGTCTGTAGTCTTTTGCTAACAACTTTTCCCACAGTCAGAAAAATGTACGTCTGCGGTGTTGATTCTTACCTGAAAGTCTTTGGCCACCATCTCCCAGTGAATGGCTACCTGTAGACACGGTTCTCCCTCCTCTTCCCCATGCAGCTTTCACCATACTAAGGAATAGAAAGCACAAAGCAATCATTACTAACAGAGGAATGTGAAAAGACAGTGGTGCCTGTGTCCAGTTAGCTGGAAGAATACACCAGGACCAGCCATTCCTACTTCCGTAATCTTCTTTAAGCCTGCCTTCCCATCTTTGGATAGAAGACATGGGGTCAGGCAGACAGAGACAGAATTTAAACTATAAATCACTCAAAAATATTTGTCGGGCTTACCTACTATTTTATACGAGCCTGGTAGTGGAAACGGTTAAGCCCTCAGCTGCTAACAGAAAGATTGGCAGTTCGAACCTACCCAGTGGCATTGTGGGAGAAAGACCTGATGATCTGCTCCCATCAAGATTACAGCCAAGAAAACTTTATGGGGCAGTTCTACTCTGTCACACGGGGTCACTATGAGTTGAAAATTGCCTTGATGGCACCTAACACCACCACCACCACCACCGCCGCCTACTGTTTGCCCTGTGCTGAGATCCAAAGGAGGAAAGGATGTCATCAGTGGAACCATCATGAGGCCGTGATGCTTTGTGTGAAGGACCATGATAGTGGAGGGGATAAGGCCTGGTGAGTCTTGAGAGGTCAAAGGAAACTATATGGAAAGAGTGGCATCTGGGCTGAGAATTAAACAGCAAGTGTACATTTGCAAAGTTTGAAAGTGAAAGTGCGTTCTTCTTGTGGAAGAAATATAAAATGACACAGAGGGAATGAGGCATATATTTTACTTGTGGAAATACAATTAGTTCGATATTTTTATAATAGTCATTCACTTGTTCATTTAACACCCATTTATTGTGCACCTAGGAGCCCTGGTGGCACAGAGGTTAAGTGCTCGGCTGCAAACAGAAAGGTCGGTGGATTGAACCCGCCAGCCACTGCACGGGAGAAAGATGCGGCAGCCTGCTTCCATAAAAATTACAGCCTTGGAAACCCTATGGGGTAGTTCTACTCTGTCCTATAGGGTCTCTATGAGTTGTAATTGACTCAATGGCAGCAGGTATCGGGTATTGTGCACCCACGGTGTACCAAGTACTGTGCTAGGCACCAGGAGTAGAAGTGGCGAACGCACCAGATATTTGAATAGGGTTTTTTGATGGAATGGGTAGGGGAGGAGGTCTCAAGGTGACTTCAAAGTATTTGTCGTGTACAACTAGATAGATGGTGGTCCATTTACTGATCAAGGAGGAGAACCAACCTTGGGGAAGGGTTGAGATGACGTGGATGGCAGATCATGCAATGATTTGGGTAAGTTCCTTTGAGATATTCAAAGGAGATACTAGGTGGATGGTTGGATTTACAGCTTAGAAGTTCAGAGCAGATGTCTGGGTGGGAGATGCGAATATACAGAGATATCAGTGTATACAGATGGTAATTGAAACTATGGGTGAGATTGACTAGGGACAGAGGAGAAGCTAAGAAAGGATAAAGGCTCAGGACCCAGGCTCGTAGAAGCAGAACATTTTCATGGGCAGGTAGAGAAGGATGAGTCCACAGAAGATGCTAAGAGCGAGGACTGAGATTTGTGAAAAGAAAATTGGGAGAACGCGTTGTTATGGAAGACAAAGAGAGAGTTTTCGAGCAGAAGGAGAGGCCAACAGAATGGAGAAGTTAAGGAAAGCCAAATCTACTGGATTCAGAGATGTGAGTGTCACTGTCAGTAAGAGATGTTTATACAGATGATTGGAGGGGAAGATAGATTGTTTGGGAGATGAAGTGATACATCGTGAGGGTAGTCTGGAAATCTCTGGTGATACTTTTTCTGGTCACAGCTGGCATTTAGTGAGCAGAGTCCAGGTTGCTGGGTATACTGCAGTGCATAGGAGAGTCCTCCACCATGAAGAATTGCCTGTGCTTTTTGCATGATCTTTCAATATCTCATCAGACATTTACGTAAGATGTTAAAAACACAAAGCTGGTTTTTAAGTATTTGAGCTAGAATCCAACTTTATTTTACCTACAAGCACAAAGTATGTGTTGCTAGATTTTAATATACACTAAATTTCCCAGGAATAAAAGTACTTTGTAAATTGTAGAAGATTGGGCCTAATTTTGTGTGGGGTTTTACTAGATATTATTAACAATTTTGGAAAATCATGTTATCACTGAATTTGAATTATCTGTATAACACCCTGTATCAATCTGTGTTTATGGCTGCTCTATTCACAGTGATTCTATGTGTCTTAGCCATCTACTGCTGCTATATCAGAAATACCACAAGTAGATGGTTTTAACAAAGAGAAATTTATTTCCTCACAGTCTAGGAGGCCAAGAGTCCAAATTCAGGTCATCAGCCCCAGGGGAAGGGTTTCTCTCTCTGTCGGCTTTGGAAAAAGATCTCTCTTGTCAGTCCTTCCCTGGACTAGGAGCTTCTCTGCGCAGGAACCCTGGGGCCAAAGGATATGCTCTGCTCCTAGTCCTTCTTTCTTGGTGGCATGAGGTCCCCACTCTCTGCTTGCCTCCCTTTCCTTTTATCTCTTGTAAAATAAAAGGTGGTGCAGGCTACACCCAGGGAAACTCCCTTTACATTGGATCAGGGATGTGACCTGAGCAAGGGTGTTACATCCCACCCTAATCCTCTTAGCATAAAATTACAATCTCAGAATGGGGGACAACCACACAATACTGGGAATCATGGCCTAACCAAGTTGACACATATTTTTTGGGGACACAGTTCAATCTATGACACTATGTATGGATGCAAGTGTATAATTACTTCATTACAGTCTTTAGTATAGGCCTTCTGGTTGGTGCAAAAGGTTAAGCACTCAGCTATTAACCAAAATGTTGGTGGTTTGAGACCACCCAGAGGTGCCTCAGAAGAAAGGCCTGGCAATCCACTTCTGAAAGTTCAAAGCCATTGAAAACCCTGTGGAGTGCAGTTTTACTCTGATACCCATGGGGTTGCCATGAGTTGGAGTCAACTTGATGGCAACTTTTAAAAATCTTTTCACAAATATTTAAAATTGAGAAAGCAAACTATTTTATGATAAATTACATTCATCTTTTTAATTTTCTTCCAGCCTTCTATACTTAACCAGAGACAGGGAACTGAGGAGGGTGGGTGGCTAGACTGTGGGTTCTGGTTTGGGTGTGCTGACGTGGAGATTTGTGTATGTACGTATATGATTTAGTTCAGGAGAGTAATCTCCCTAGAGATTTAAAAAAAAAAAAAAATTAGGGAATCATTCATATGCGGTTGGTAGTTGAAGCTGTCAGAGTGGTTAAGATTGTTCCCTGGGGAGTGTGCAGAACTTTCATTAAAAGATACATATGTTTTCTCCCTGTTTCTAAATAAGCTTTACTCAGAATATTAAGACTCCTTTTAGTCATGAAAATTTTGGTTATTGGAGCTAGAATGACTTGGAAAATCAGATAAAGTGAATGCAATTACATATCTTTGCCAAATAAGCTTAATTGGGATGTAGGGTGGAAACTCATAAAATTTCTGATACATACCATGTCCCTTGTTTTGCTGCTCAGTCCAGCCTGGGATCAAAGACGTGCCTGAAAGCCTAATGACTTGTTCTATGGTATGGTAAAGTGGGTTGTACTGAAAAAAGCCACAGTCTACAGAACAGCCACATACAGTCTACAGAATCAGTGCCATTTATGCAGTTTTCATCTATGGACTTTATTGATCATTAAGACCCCAAACCAATTGGTTTTTACTTGCCTTTGCACCTTCTTTCTCCCAAAGAATACATGTCTTAGCCTTTGAAAGGATCATGATTTGGGTTGAGGTTATCTTCAGTCCCTGGGTGCTACGATGTTTAATGTGCTCAGCTGCTAAACAAAAGGTTGGTGGTTCCAGTCCAACCAGATGCACCTGAGAAGAAAGGCCTGGCACTCTACTTTTGAGATCTCAACCATTGAAAACCCTGTTGGAGCACAGTTCTACTCTGACACACATGGGGTCACCAGGAGTCAGAATGAACTAGATGGCAGCTGGAATCTTCAGTAAGAAGATTTAGCTTTGCTAAGTAACAGTCATTTCCCATGTAATTGCTTTCTTCTCACTCATTAACATTTGATGTTACAAAAACCCAGTGCCAGTGAGTTGATTCCAGCTCATATTGACCTAAACACTTATAGGCTGATGTCTTTGGTTAGCTCTTAACCTCTGCACGATGAAAATCACAGGTTCTTTCCATTTGTCCTCTCTTTTTCTCTCTAAGAGCTACAGCTGCTAACCAAGAGGTCGCCAGTTCAAATCCACCAAGTGCTCCTTGGAAATCCTATGGGGCAGTTCTACTCTGTCCTATGAGGTCGCTGTAGATTCAACAGCAAGGGGTTTGGATTTTTTTGGTTTTATTGTGAGAAGTGGCAAGACCATTGCCTTTGAGTCGATTCCTACTCATAGTGACCGTACAGGATAAAGTAGAACTGCCCCATAGGGTTTCCAAGGAGCACTTGGTGGATTCGAACTACTGTCCTTTTGTTTAGCAGCTATAGCTCTTAACCACTGGACCACCAGGGACCCATATGGCTCTTAGTCAAGAAAACTGCCTTTAGCTAGGCCTGAAGTCAGTGACCTCCAGCCGTTACTATGGTTTTCATTGCTGGTGAGTTTTACTCTTCGGAGTTTAAAATCACTAAGTCCTAGGCTCTGGGGACTGACTTCATAGGGAAGAGTCAATTCATTTAAAAGCATTTTTTTTGCAGTGCCAGCTGTAGTTAATGTTATGTCAGCATTTCCATCATCATAATTCCCAACATTTGAGGGTTTATAAAGAGACTGGTAAATTTTACCACAGACTGAAGCTTGGTATGAAAAGTTGAGCCTGAAGCAAACTTTTTCACTAAAAAAAAAAAAAAAAAAAAGATGCAGTTTCTCTATAAAGCCACTAATAAAGAAGCAAAGCTAGTGATTATTGTTGTTACAGTACCCAAGCTGCTTGGTTTACTTAATACTGTGGGGACATTAGACTGTAATATAAATCAGTCACTCCAGGAGTTTGGGAAAAAGAATATGAATGTGAGTGATATTTAATTTTGGAGGGTGTCTGTTTGAATATTTGAAAACATTTTCCTCTCAATTTTAGGATCATTTTCCAGGCTTGTTTATCTAAATGTCCTGTGGGGAAACTAAAATGCTTGGGGCTCATGATAATAAACTCAATAGAAATATGCAAATACTCAAGACCTCAAGAGAGTCCCTGTCTCCCAACGTGGGAACAAGAGAAATGATTTGCATATTGATGAGCGTGCAGTGGAACGTGGGGTCTGCCATAGAGCTGGTACTATCTTGGTTTAGTAATTCACTTTCATTCCTTTGCACAGTGGATCTGGAAGGGTCATTGTAAGGGGAGCAGATACTTTGAGTTTTTTTTTTCCCAATAACTATGATGGATTTCTGCAGATACAATACCCATTGTCTGGCTCCGACCGACCAGCGGGAAGCACGGGCAAGACTCTAATTTGAGTTAGGAAATCCTGGTGGCATAGTGGTTATGTGTTATAGCTGCTAACCAAAAGGTTGGCAGTTCAAAGCCACCAGGCGCTCCATGGAAACTCTATGGGGCCGTTCTACTCTGTCCTATAGGGTCATTATGAGTTGAAATTGACTCGATACCAATTTTTTTTTTGTTTTTAGTTTGAGTTAAGCACAAAGTCTCTGGCCCTAGAACAATGACAGCAATTCACGTATGGCTGAACCCATGACTTTGGCCTCTTTAGTACTCCAGTGCTTAGATCACCTCAATGACTTTGCCCGTAGGTTAATGGGATCAAAGCTAAAGATATAACCTTGCGTGGGTCAAGTCCAGCCGGGCTTGTCTTGTCTCGTCCTCTCTTCATGACGTGTCCATGGGTATTCATTCTGTTTGTCTGTCTTTCTTTACCTCCTATTGACACCTATCTCCTTATTCTCTCTGATCTTCACCCCCTCTTCTGGGTGTTTCTTCTCTTTCCCCTTCCTTACTCCAAATAATTCAGAATTAGTAACTATTTGTAGAGATCTTACTAATTACTAATTACTAGGTGTTGAGCTGAATGTTTGCACAAATATTTATTAAAAATTTAGAGTGGATGGACTCAAATTTACTGATCTTGTCACTATATATATATATATATATATATATATATGTATATATACCCACCCAGTACCGTTGAGTCGATTCCAACTCATAGCGACCCTATAGGACAGAGTAGAACTGCCCCATAGAGTTTCCAAGGAGTGCCTGGAGGATTTGAACTGCCGACTCTTTGGTTAGCAGTTGTAGCACTTAACCACTACACTACCAGGGTTTCCATATATATATATATATATATATGTATATATATTTATATATGTAGATATATATCTATGAGTCGGAATCCACGGCACTGGGTTTTTACATATACATATATATATATATATATACACATATATATATGTATACCCAGTGCCGTTGAATCGATTCCGATATGTATATATATATATATATGTATATAAATAAATTCATTGCTGTCAAGTTGATTCTGACTCATAGTGACCCTAGAGGACAGAGTAGAACAGCGTCATAGGGTTTCCAAGGAGGGCTTGGTAGATTCAAACTGCCCACTTTATGGTTAGCAGCCAAGCTCTTAACCACTGTACCACCAGTGTTTCCATATACATACACACATGTGCACACACGCACACATAATTTTTATTCTGACTCAAGATATTTCTGCAATTAAACAGTATGCCCAGTTAAGCTGTTTAGGTTATGGGGTTTTAAAATACCTGTAACGAATTAGGAAAAGGTGCCCCTTTTGGCACTGAGTTTCTCTTAATGGTGGTGGAATAATTGGAAAAAGGATGGTGGTGATGGTTGTACAACTAACTAGTTGAATATAGTCAGTATCACTGAATTGTACATGTAAAAATTTTTGAATTGGCAAGTGTTCTGTTATATATGTTTGTACCACAATGAAAAAGAAAAGAAAAAAAAAAAGCTTGCTTCTTTAGGCCTCAAGGCATGTGTAATATAAACAGCCACTCCAGGAGTTTGGGAAAAAGACTATGAATGTGAGTGATATTTAATTTTGCAGGGTGTTTGTTTGAAGATTTGAAAACCTCTTCCTCGCAATTTGGAAACCCTGGTAGCGTAGTGGGTAAGAGCTACGGCTGCTAACCAAAAGGTCAGCAGTACAAATCCACCAAGTGCTCCTTGGAAACTTTATGGGGCAGTTCTACTCTGTCCTATAGGGTTGCTATGAGTCAGAATCGACTCGATGGCACTGAGTTTGTTTTCCTTTCAATTTTAGGATAATTTTCCTCACAAATGTAGGTGAGCAGGGTGAGAGCTGACTGTGTGTCCCCACTCGTCCCCTTGGCATAGGGCCTAATTTTGTAGGACATAGCTTGTCCAGCCCTAGGGGGAGGCCTGAGAGTGAGCTAACACGTCATTGGTTGCAATTAACCCTTCCCCAGTGTATGAGTTTTTCTGTATTGCTCAAAATGTTATCCCTGTTGTAACAGAATCGCCACAAATACCCAAGTGATAACAAAGTGTTAGTGATATAATGGCAAATTCCTGTATTACGTATATGAGGATAGATCTGGATTTTTAGATTATCAGGACAGGCACATGGTCTGAGGAATTGCGTGTGCAGACGGCTGGCAGTTCACAGTGCAACGTGGTCACTAGCAGGCGAGGATTAGCGTGACCTTTGAGTGTGACCTGTGGTGGTTTTCTCCCACTCCGTGATTTGGAGGATAAGTTTCAAGCATAGACGTCTTGTTTTCTAATGAACAGTTAAGTCCTGTGGGTACCATGGCTGGGCCTCTTGGATTCTACAGTGTGAGGGTTCTCCATTGGAATTATCTGCCTGGATAAATATCTCTTAGTAACTGCTTTATATTTCTATGAAGTTCATATTCTAGCCTTCTTTAAAAAAAAAAAATTTAACTTTAATCAGATAAAAGGTGAGAACTAAAGAACCCAGAAAATAGGGGAACCAGGAAAGCTTGAGGACATTGAACTTAAGGACTCCTGTGCACATGTTAAAACAACAGGTTTATCAACCCTACCTGCGCCATGCCTGGTTCTTTTTCATACTCATTTATTTTTTAGCTTTCTCCTGTGTGTGGAAAAGATGACCCATGATGCTAATATACCCATGTCCTCCTTTGATCTCAAACATACTGATGTTATAAACATGCTCTGCTGACACAGCCCGTTAAATGGGAATGTAAGAGAGAGAATATGAATATGAATCTGCCGTTCCCAGTATGAAATCCTATTATTTACATGGAAACCAAATCAAACTAAATGAGGTGCAAACCATTCAGATCAAATGTTTATAAGAGCTGATTTAGGTCATTATAAACAGAACGGCCAACTTGACCATCTCGGAGTGTATTGTTGCAGGAAAAAGAAGTTCACTCTGATGTTTGTGTCATTTTCCTCTGAAAATGATAGGGTAGTTCCTCAGCTCTGTGATTCACTTCCTGTTTTGGGGGACAGGATGTTGGACAAATGGTGAGGCCCATACATGTCTCTGCTACGAGCTTTGCAAATGAATCCAGTTCCTATTGTTTATCTAGGTAACAGGGATATGGCTGCCTTTTGTTCAAGGAGAGGAATCCTCTCAGAAACAGAAGGTGATGTTTCGTGGTGTTTTAATCCACGTAATCTTTTGATTCAGTGGCCTTGGATTTACCCAGCTGTAAATTTTGTCTTTTGGTATGCCTGCTCTAGATGTTTTTGTTGGAAGCTGCCTGGTTCTGTGCCAACCCCAAGATCAAGTAGGGGATCTGACCATTGTGATCCACAGGGTTTTCACTGTAGGATTTTCAGAAATAGATCACCAGGCCTTTCTTACTCATCCTTCTTAGTCTGGAAGCTCTGCTGAAACCTGTTCAGTATCATAGCAACACTCAAGCCTAAACTGCCAGAAGGGGTGGCTGCACTTGAGGTACACCAGCCAGAAATCCAACCTGGGTCTCCCAGATAGAAGGCAAGGATCCTACCATTGAAGTACCACTGCCAAAAAGGACTAACAATTGATGCGTATTATCTATAAGAAGAGAGCTGGTTCGTAGCAACATAAATATGCTTCCCCCATTATTCACTCCTCCAGAGAAATTACCAAGGTGTCTAAAAAGGAGTCTTTAAGATTTTTCATTCTTAAAAATCTCAAAGCATTCTTTATTTCTGTTGTATCCTTTGAGTCCATAATGGAACTAATACCCAATGACTTGACCATTGATGAATCCCAAGCGTGAGTCTCTTGCTGATGGTGGAAATTATAGGAAATTTACTTTGGTGGGAGGGCAAGAAAAGAAAGAGTTTTTCTTTATGGCTTTGTCCTTGTATTTTGGGATTACCCCTTCTGCATATATACTTTCCTTTCCCAATCTTTCCCTCATGAATTTGAGAAATAGACATGATACTTCTGCAGCTCTCAAAGGGATTACATGAAAAGAAAACATAAAATTGGTTTATGAGTTGAATGCAAAGACAAAAGCCAGAGTGCAGTGAAGAAGAGTAAAAAGAAACCCCATGAGGAATGTTACCTACCAGGTGCTTGGTGACGTCGAAGACAGATAATTCGTAATCAAGATGGCCGATGAAGCAGATACTGTGATCCGTAAACAATGAGGACTTTCTTTACTTTTTCTAAAAGGAATCCCATGTTTAGCTCACCTCTGACTACTGAGCCAGATCATTGGGCAATTGTTGTACAAATGCTCTTTTGATTTATGATATAGCCTAACTTTGTAGCCTCTGAAACCAGAATTTGGGTCTAAATTCTACATGCCATTTCTGACTTTTATGAGCATGTGTGGGTTGTAACAAGTTCCTGGGTGGTGCAAATGGTTAACAAGTTTGCCTTGCGAACCAAAAGGTTGGAGGCTGGAATCCACCCAGAGGTGCCTCAGAAGAAAGGCCTGGGGAATCTAATTCTGAAAACTCAGCTGTTGAAAACCCTATGGAGTACAGCTCTACTTTGACACCCATGGGTCATCATGAGTTGGAAATGACTTGGTGGCAACCGGTTTACTGGCGTGTTATAACAAAAATTTATGTTGGACTGGGGTTCGAGATCCTAAGAAATATAAGCTACAGTCTTATCTTTGAAAAACTGGGGAAAGGTGCAGGGTTATGAACACGCAACATTGGATAAAGGGATAGGATTGTAACGAGTGAGGTATGTCTTTTTGATTTATGGTATTTGCTCAGTGGATCTCACACCTGCCCACATCTGGTCACACCTTGTACATACATGCTGTCATTGGCACACATAGACCTCTGGACTCTTACCAGCCCTGGCACCCTGTGCTGTGGCTAATTCTGTCACCATGATTAGCTACATGTGGATAAACTTATTTGTGACAATTAAAAGAAAATCCATGATTGGCTTTTTCCTGTGGCCAACCAGCCACTGTCTGCAGTTGTTACTTGGCATGTGGCTAGGGAATATAAAATTTGAAATTATTCTAAACTAAACTTAATTAGGGAGGGAAGCTTGTTGCCAACTTACCACCCCCATATAATGCATCTAACAGCAAATATAAATGATTTTTGGACGAACCAGATTAGTTTTCCCTTCTGCCAGTGAACATGGAGCATCAAGATTAGAGAGTAATAACATGGCCTTCTAATAGGTAGGTTTTGGAAAGGATTCCACGTGCGTTAGGAAAGAGTGTTGGGAAGAATGCCCTTTAGAAACATTTGCTTAAATATTTATTTTTGGATTTATGATACCAACATACCACATTTTAATTTGTTCCCTCTTTGTTGAGTGCCCAGATTTTCATGTCTCGTATTTTATTTTGTCTTTGATGTGAATTTTTATAACTTTTCAAAATGACAACACCCTTTGCTTAGCATATGGGACAAAAAGAAACTCTTTTTTTTTTTTTTCTCTCTGTCTCTGTTTCTCCCTCTTGTGCTTTTTTAAAATAGGGCATCTAAAAAAGAAAGTGTCACCCTGGCTTTCCCCTGCCCCACTCCCAAGCCCAGATGACCTAAGGGTTCAGAGGTCCTAGGTCAGATTCCTTTCTTATATGCCTCATACACAACTGTCTTTTCCTTATATTGTGACCCTTGTGGTCTGTATGGAGACGCTGCAGGTGGAAGAGCCCATGTGGGTTGTATATAAAATGCAGAAGCTTTTCAACGTGGCAGGGATGTCTTTGTACTTTAGCTTGGAAGAATGCAGTGTAAGAGAAATTAGATGATTCTGACTACATATGCCTAATGGTGAGGACCCCAATTCCTCTTCAACTTTCCCCTTTGAATCTGCTTAGCAGTTTACCTTTGAACCAAGTTAATTATGAAAAGGGACAGTCTACAGTCATTGTATTCATATGGTTTGGGCACCCAGAAAAGTATCAGCGGGCCTTTGTCAGAGCCAAACCAATGGAGCCTTGTACGCACTGAATTTCTTCTGAGCGGATTACTAATTTTTTTTTTTTTGTCCTCCCTGTACATTCTTAAATCTGTAGGAAAGAAAGGAACATCAGCTCAAGATCTGTCACTCTGGCTCCAGGCCAGCATGCCAAATTTTGTCATCTTTGCTGCATGGCCAAGCATCTTTATTACATGTTAATTCTGTTTTTTGAGCTTGATCCAGTGAGCTTGAGACAGCATCAGATGGTGAGGAGCGTGGAAAAGGAAAAGGACTATATTCATCTCCGTCTGAGGTTTGGAGCGAAGGTTGAGAGCAGGAAGTACTGAGCAGTTGTCTAGGGCAGGGATTTTTCGTGGCTGGCACAAACATCTTTGTGCTGCCGAGAATTTAAAACGCATTCTAAATTTCTCTTTGAACAGATTGTCGATTTTAGACTGAGCACGAATGCGGGCCATTCTCCTGCTCTGGCCACCACATCTCCGTAATTAGCACCAACCTTGAGAACAGTGTCACCATCATAGATATGAAGGTTTCGTCCCCACTGTCCACTTCCTGGGGTCCAGTGGTTTCAAACTTTGCCTCCAGCTGTCAGGGGGAGTGGAGGGCTGAATTCCTCAGACTGTTCTATCTACACTGGCCGAGAAGAAACCATTTCAGGCTGACCCTTTCTCCTTCAAAAATGCTTTAGAGTTAATTTTCACTGAAAACACAAATATTATTAAAAAAAAAAAAAATGGCCGAGAGGGTGAGGAAGTAGATAATAGTAAAGAAAAAAAAGAGAGAGAAGGAAAGAAAGAGAGAAAAAGAAATGGTGGTTGTGGTTGTTGAGTGCTGTAGATCCGGAGTGGGAAATGATTGCATCTGTTTCTTAAGTACCCAAAGCCTTGACCCTGCCTTTTGCATAGAGCCTCTCTTCCCGCTGCTCCTGGGGGTTGCAGGTGAAGCCCTGGCTTTGGTTTGTCAGCGCAGGACTGATTGGAAGTGCCAGAGTGCCTTCAAGCAGCTTTGCAGGAAGCAGTGACACAAGGTTCCAGCCATCCTCCCCCACTTTCCACTTATTGTTTCAGGATTGTCAGAAAACAGGCTGGGATGAGGACGGAGAGCCACTGTGAGGACTCTGGGTTTTTTTTTTTTTTTTTTTTGCAGTTTGGCTGCTGAATGAAAGCAGTCACTTTATTTAGAAGTGAGTAGGGAGGGAAATGCAGCTTGGAGTTGACACCCTTCTGGTGCTTATCCATAAATATGAAATGGTGTTAGAACACCAGACACCAGCGAGCTTTCTGATTGGCCATCAGTGATGTCATCTTGTCATTAATACTGTGCTCAGAAAATAAACTGATCTGCCTGTTTCCTTCCTTCCTCCCTTCCTTCCTCCTTCCTCCTTCCTTGCTTCCTTCCTCCTACTCTCCCTCTCTCCTCCTTTCCTTCCTTCCTCTCTTTCCACTGAAATGTGTAAAATCCATGTTGCAATCTAAGATGAGGCACTTGAGTCTGGGCATTGTGAAAGACTTCATCTATTTCTCATGTGTTCAGAGTCGTTTTGACCTTCATTTGAGCATTGCAATAGTCATTCAAAAGTATTCACCATCTTGTCTTAGTGCTTAAAAGTAAGGCTGGCGCTTTTCAACACCTGGGCACCAGCAGTTGACATTTACCCACATTAAGCGCTAATGCAGTTGATAGGAATGTCTTCCTGTCAGCCTTTAAATTATGCTTCGAGTATGCATTTGTGGGTATCTATTGTTGGCACGTGCGGGTATGGAAGGAATGAGGATGAGTGGTGAAAAGTGCTTTATTATTTTTAAATTGAATTTTGTTTCCCTACCTCTAATAACTCCACTGTCAAGTCTAACAGGCTTGCTCTTCCATTTAATGCATGTTCATCTCATCAGTTGACCTCATGATTGATATGAGTCCTGGTGGAACGCAATGGTGGCATGTCCAAGCTCTGTGTGTGTGTGTGTGTGTGTGTGTGTGTGTGTGTGTGTGAAAGAGAGCGGGAGAAAGGGAAAGATAGAGAAAGAGGGGGAGAAACCCGATAGCATTCTTGCTACATAAGAGTGCAAGTCTCAGGGGGAAAGCCCCTGCCCAACAACCCTTTGACCTCCGCGTTGATTTTTGACCCCTGAAGGTCTGGGAAGGTTTGACAATCCCCCATCCCTACTGTTTTGATCAACCATTGGGAAGCGTTTTGCATAGATAGAGCTCTCTATGTTTTCTTTAAATATGGTAAATACTGAGCTGTGTTTTTAAGGGAAAGCCACAGTTCTTTATCATGAGAAAAGTTTGGCTAGAATAATCTTACCCTGCCCTGTGATACTTAACTCTGGATAACCATTTAGCAATGTACTACTTTGTATGTCACTGT
The DNA here is from genome assembly GCF_030014295.1 of Loxodonta africana. Lineage (NCBI taxonomy): Eukaryota > Metazoa > Chordata > Mammalia > Proboscidea > Elephantidae > Loxodonta > Loxodonta africana. The sequence continues at coordinate 66,116,241 of NC_087342.1, forward strand.
CCTTTTGGGTAGAATCTCCTAGAAATGTTATGTAAATTTACATACCCTTCCCCCCTCCATCAGAAGCTGTGTCTTACACTGATGAATTGACTGTTCAAGGTTACTTTACTCATGTTGTGGACATATCACTGGCATTAGCAAAATGCCTAGGAAGCAGGTGTAGCTGGGTTTTGCCATGCAGGTGTATTTATTGTTACAGGGAGTTGCCTCCTTCTGTTTCAGTGTTTCCCTTGTTTTAGCAAGGCTAGAGTTTTTTTTTTTTTTTTTTTTTTTAGAGATCATAGATCTGCAGGTTCTGGGGTTAAAGGGAAAAGAGAAAGACAATGAGTCCCATTCATCCTTATGAACGCCAGTGAGTCATAGGAGATAGTCTCTTTTCCAGGTTCCAGCCATGTCTCTGACAGGCTTTAATTATCTGTGAGCTGAAACAAGAAGTGATATAAACATGCAAAAGCATTTCAGAAACAGGTTTTTGAAGGAGACGAATCAGCCAAGTCAGTGTCCTGCTCAGCCCCTTTGAGAGGGGCTGACTCCCTTGACTCGGCTGCCACTTGATCACGTGGCAGCTGTTCGCAGACTAAAGGAAAGACAGTAATTCACTAGCAGGAAACTTAATCCGGGGCAGGTGCAGTTTGAGTAACGACTGTGGGCCTGAAGGTCAGAATAGTTGCAAAGACCTAAGCTTTTGCAGATGGTCTGGGTGGGAGGAACAAGATTCAATAACCCTTCTCCCATCTGTAGCCCTCAGATCAGTCCTCTGCTCAAGGCAAGAGCTGCCACTTCTCCAGATACCGCTGAACTTTTGAACCCAAGGACAGTACAGTATTTAGGAGTTTTGTTGTTTAAAGATTTCAAATAAAGCTGTAGCCGATTTGAAGGAAACAGTGGACATATCCATCTTCCTCTTCCTCGGTGATGTTAGTGATCTAATTTGAAGTCAGTGTTTTAGCAGCTTCCTTTGTGCTTTGGGTTCTTTTTTTCTTCAGGACGCTTATGGTCATGAACAAAAGCCGGATGTTGTTGCTAGAGCCTCTGAACAAGTGCTCTGCTTTAGATATGTCTGGAGTTTACAAACCATGTTTTCCTCTGCACAGACCAGGCAAGATCCTGCTGGGTCTTAGGACTCCTTATTTTCTTTGTCAAAGCTGTATTTTCACTCACTTCAAAACTGTCCCTCTGCCATTTTATTTCTTATCCGTTACTAACAGCCGTTTTTTTTTTTTTTTTTTTTTTTCTTTTTATGCTGCTGGAAGCTAACTGAGATTCCAGGTGCACAAGCCTGTCACACCCATGGGCTTGGATTACTTGGAAAGCCATAACAATAGTTGAATAAGAGGAGACAGAAAACGGGAACAAGCAATGGTTGGATTACAGAAGCTATCAACTATATATATTTGAAGAAAGAAAGAGTCTAGCATTTTCTCAGTTGCAATCTAATTTATTGAACAAACTATGATTTGGGGGAGAGTATAGAATATTTGCTAAACTAAGCCCCTTCTCTGAAAAGATCCATCACTTCTTGTGGCTTGGTGACTGACTGAAGCTTAGAATTCCACAATTATACTGTATAGATGAGACTTGTTCTATATTTAGTATGTAATCTCTATACTCAGGGGCTGCATATGGCCATGAGCACCCACTTAAGAGCTAAAAATGTACACCACCACCCACTTTGTCCCAAATTGGAATCACACATAATTGCTCTATGCTTTAAAAATATTTCTTTGAGGATAGAGCTTAAGATCAAGTTGTTAGTGGGCAATCCTTTATATGAAACCAAGTATCACACAGCCCATGGATGAAGCAAAATAAATATGCGATGACCAAATAACTGAAAGAATGATGACATTCCAGGAGTCATTCACACCTCTGAAGGCTAAATCAGAAAGGAACACAGTGAGTCTGGAAGCTGTAGATTCATTCCAGAAGTAAACACCCATTATGAAACCATCATGGACTATCCAGAAATAGTAACCGATAGGCTGGAGAGGTCCCCTAAGCTCATAAAAATGGAAAACACGGAAAGTTCAGTGGTTTCTAAAGCTGGCTGTTCATCTGAGTCATCTTGTGAGCTCTTAAAATGCAAAACAAACAAGTAAAAAAGTCACACAGATTCCTGGACCCACCCTCCGGAATCTCTCGTGTACAGGCAGGGAACCACTGCCTTTGTCTGGATATTAGAGATGCTGAGGATGGTAAAGGAAGTCTAAGGATGGAGAAGGTGATCCAGAGAGAGCATAAACCAGGGAGATGACAAGGCTTCACCAGTATTTAACAAAGGGATTATGCCTTTTTTGTTTATTTGTTTCTGAATTGGTGTAGCAGACATTTATCGAGGATTGCGCATTGCATTGCGTGTTGTGAAGGAAGTAGACAAAATGAAATTCATGTCTGTTGACGGGCTCAGACAAGTTGACCTCAGACAGAAAACAATGCCACGTGTTCAATGTATTACGGAGCTCTGAGCACAAAAACTATAGGGTCATATATACCAGAATACCAGTTGCTGTTAAGTCAATTCTGACCCCATGTGTGTCAGAGTAGAACTGTGCTCCATAGGGTTTTCATGGCTGATTTTTTAGAAGTAGTTCACCGGGCCTTTCTTCCAAGGTGCCTGTCAGTGGACTTAGACTGCCAATTTTTCAATTAGCAACAGAGTGTGTTATCGTTTTTGCACTGTCCAGGGCTTCCAATAAATCATAGAAGAGGTACAAATAACAGCCAGGTTCAAAGAAGGCTCATGAGAAGATGATATTTAAAATGATATTCTAAAGGTTGACTAGAGTTCTTTTTCAGGAGTAGGAAGGCTAGAGGGAAGATTAGGGAAATGAGAGAGCCAGTGCAAAGACCAAGAGGTAAGAAAGAGCATGATGTGATTGCAGAAGAGTGTAGAAGGTAGAGGGAAAGGCTAAGTCCCTTGCAAATGCCTTTGTTTGCTCAACTAAGGCATTTGGATTTTATATTATAGACACTTTTCCTCCAGACAAACAAGATGAGATGCTTTTGGGGATGTTAGCGGTACCACGGAGTCTGGGTGGCGCAGTTAATTTGTTTGGCTGCTAACAGATAACTTAGAGGTTTGAGTCTACTCAGATGTGCCTTGGAAGAAAGGCCTGGTGATGTTTCTGAAAAATCGGTCATCGAAAGCCCTATGGAGCATAGTTCTACCCTAACACTCATGGGGTCGTCATGGGTTAGAAATGACTCCACAGCAACCGGCAAGATACCACTGTGGAGTGTGAAGAAGTTGGGGGAGGTTATTCTCAGGCAGGAGGAGCTATGGAGAGGGAGAAGAACAAGGATTTTGTCTCCAAAGGAATGTAAGCCCTCTGAGGGTACGGAACTCATTTTCCAAAGGTTATCTTATAGTCTTTAGCATGCAGTAGGCACTAATAACTACTACTGGGTTAATTAAAAGGTAATTAATGTATGCTTCATTAAGCAGAATAATCAGAATTCTCTGAGAATTCTTATGTGCCTTATTTTTCTCCTTTTAATAAAAACAAAAGTAAATTAGGGGAATAAAAAATAATTAAAGGCAAGCTGTTAGCTCTCAATTCATTTTTTTTCCCTTGCTAATTGTCTTCCTTTCATTTTTTTCATATCTCACTGTTGGCTGACTTTCTGCCTTGACCCCAGCCTCTTCGATAACATTAAAGTTAGCACAGCCCACAGAACCAGGCAAGGTTAGAACGACCCAGCATTCCTCAATCAACTCCCAAGGTGGAACCACAAGAATATAGGAATTGATGTAATTTTAAACATTTGTGACCCTTGCTTACTCCATCTTTAACAAGCAAGGACACCATGGCCTTCTGAAGATGTTGGTGGTGGTGGTTGCTGCTCAGTCCCTTCTGACTCATGGTGACCTATGTGTTCAGAGTAGAACTGTTCCATTGGGTTTTCAAGGCTGCAATCTTTCAAAGCAGATCATCAATCCTGTCTTTCGAGGAGCCTCTGGTTGTGTTCCAGTGGCCAAATTTATGGCTAATAGTTGAGCGCTTAAGCATTTGACCTAGCAAAGGACCAAAATCTTTTTTTTTTTTTAATTTTTATTGTGCTTTAAGTGAAAGTTTACAAATCAAGTCAGTCTCTCGTACAAAAATTTATATACACCTTGCTGTATATTTTTATATATACTCCTAGTTGCTCTCCCCGTAATGAGACAGCATGCTCCTTCCCTCCACCCTCTATTTTCATGTCCATTCAGCCAGCTTCTGACCCCCTCTGCCCTCTCATCTCCCCTCCAGACAGCAGCTGCCCACATAGTCTCATGTGTCTACTTGACCCAAGATGCTCACTCTTCACCAGTATCATTTTCTATCCCACAGTCCAGTCCAATCCCTGTCTGAAGAGTTGGCTTTGGGAATGGTTCTTGTCTTGGGCTAACAGAGGGTCTGGGGACCATGACCCCTGGGGTCCTTCTAGGCTCAGACCATTAAGGCTGGTCTTTTTATGAGAATTTGAGGTCTGCATCCCACTGCTCTCCTGTTGCCTCAGGGGTCCTCTGTTGTGTTCCCTGTCAGGGCAGTCATCGGTTGTAGCCAGGCACCATCTAGTTCTTCTGGTCTCAGGCTGATGTAGTCTCTGGTTTATGTGGCTCTTTCTGTCTTTTGGGCTCATAATTACCTGGTGTCTTTGGTGTTCTTCATTCTCCTTTGGTCCAGGTGGGTTGAGATCAATTGATGCATCTTAGATGGCCGCTTGCTAACGTTTAAGACCCCAGATACCACTCTCCAAAGTGCAATGCAGAATGTTTTCTTAATAGATTTTATTGTGCCAGTTGACTTAGATGTCCTCTGAAACCATGATCCCCAAACCCCTGCCCCTGCTATGCTGGCCTTTGAAGCATTCAATTTATTCAGGACACTGCTTTGCTTTTAGTTTAGTCCAGTTGTGCTGATTTCCCTTGTACTGTGTGCTGTCTTTCCCTTCACCTAAAATAGTTGCTATATACTACCTAATTAGTGAAAACCCCTCTCGCCCCCTCCTTCCCCACTCTAGTAACCATCAAAGAATATTTTCTTCTCTGTTTAAACTATTTTTTGAGTTCTTATAATAGTGGTCTCATACAATATTTGTCCTTTTGCAACTGACCTAATTTCACTCAGCATAATGCCTTACAGATTCCTCCATGTTATGAAATGTTTCATGTATTCATCATTGTTCTTTATCGATGTGTAGTATTCCATTGTGTAAATATATCATAATTTATTTATCCATTCATCCGTTGATGGGCACCTTGGTTGCTTCCATTTTTTTGCTATTGTAAACAGAGCTACAATGAACGTAGGAGTCCATGAATCTGTGTAAAGGCTCTTATTTCTCTGGGGTATATTTCAAGGAGTGGGATTGCTGGATCCTATGGTAGTTCTATTTCTAGTTTTTTAAGGAAGTGCCAAATCGATTTCCAAAGTGGTTATACCATCTTACGTTCCCACCAGCAGTGTAGAAGTGTTCCAATCTCTCCACAACCTCTCCAACATTTATTGTTTTGTGTCTTTTGCATTAATGCCAGCCTTGTTGGAGTGAGATGGAATCTTATTGTAGTTTTGATTTGCATTTCTCTAATGGCTAATGACCGTGAGCATTTCCACATGTATCTGTTAGCTACCTGAATGTCTTCTTTAGTGAAGTGCCTGTTCATATCCTTTGCCCATTTTTTAATTGAGTTATTTGTCTTTTTGTAGTTGAGCTTTTGCAGTATCACGTAGATTTTAGAGATCAGACACTGATCAGAAATGTCATAGCTAAAAACTTTTTCCCAGTCTGTAGGTAATCTTTTTACTCTTCTGGTAAAGTCTTTGGATGAGCATAGGTGTTTGATTTTTAGGAGCTCCCAGTTATCCAGTTTCTCTTCTGCATTGTTAGCAATGTTTTGTATACTGTTTATGCCATGTATTAGGGCTCCTACCATTGTCCCTATTTTGTCTTCCATGATCTTTATTGTTTTAGATTTTATATTTAGGTCTTTGATCTATTTTGAGTTAGTTTTTGTGCATGGTGTGAGGCATGGTCTTGTTTCATTTTTTTGCAGATGGATATCCAGTTATGCCAGTACCATTTGTTAAATAGACTGTCTTTTCCCCATTTAACTGACTTTAGGCCTTTGTCAAATATCAACTGCTCATATGTAGATAGATTTATGTCTGGATTCTCAATTCTGTTCCATTGGTCTGTGTATCTGTTGTTGTACCAGTACCTGGCTGTTTTGACTACTGTGGCGGTATAATAGTTTCCAAAATCAGGTAGAGCTAGGCCTCCCACTTTGTTCTTTTTCAGTAATGCTTTACTTATCTGTAGGCTCTTTCTCTTCCATATGAAGTTGGTGATTTGTTTCTCCATCTCATTAAAAAAGGTCATTGGAATTTGGATTGGAATTGCATTGTATCTATAGATGGCTTTTGGTAGAATAGATGTTTTTACAACGTTAAGCCTTCCTATTCATGAGCAAGGTGTGTTTTTTACCACTTACATAAGTCTCTTTTGGCTTCTTGCAGTTAGTGTCTTGTAGTTTTCTTTTTATAGATAGATCTTTTACATCTCTGGTAAGAATTATTCCTAAGTATTTTATCTTCTTGGGAGCTACTGTAAATGGTATTGATTTGGTGATTTCCTCTTCGATGTTCTTTTTGCTGGTGTAGAGGAATCCAATTGATTTTTGTATGTTTATTTTGTATCCTGATACTCTGCTGAACTCTTCTATTAGTTCCAGTAGTTTTCTTGAGGATTCTTTAGGGTTTTCTGCGTATAAGATCACTCTATCTGCAAATAGAGATACTTTTACTTCTTCTTTGCCAATCTGGATGCCCTTTATTTCTTTATCTAGACTAATTGCTCTAGCTAGGACCTCCAGCACAATGTTGAATAAGAGTGGTGATAAAGCGCATCCTTGTCTGGTTCCAGATCTCAAGGGGAATGCTTTCAGGCTCTCTCTATTTAGGGTGATGTTGGCTGTTGGCTTTGTACAAATGCCCTTTATTATGTTGAGGAATTTTCCTTCTATTCCTATTTTGCTGAGAGTTTTTATCATGAATGAGTGTTGAACTTTGTCAAATGCCTTTTCTGCATCAGTTGATAAAATCATGTGATTCTTGTATTTTGTTTTATTTATATGATGGATTACATTGTTTTTCTAATATTGAACCATCTCTGCATAAACCTGGTTTGAATCCCAGTTGGTCATGGTGAATTTTTTTTTGATATGTTGTTGAATTCTATTGGCTAAAATTTTGTCGAGATTTTTATATCTAAGTTCATGAGGGATATAGGTGTATAATGTTCTTTTTTTGTGGTTTCTTTATCTGGTTGGTATCAGGGGTATGCTGGCTTCATAGAATGAGTTTGGTAGTATTCCGTCCTTTTCTATGCTCTGAAATACCTTTAGTACTAGTGGTGTTAACTCTTCTCTGAAAGTTTGGTAGAACTCTGCAGTGAAGCTGTCCAGGACAGGGGCTTTTTTTTGTTGTTGTTGGGAGTTTTTGATTACCTTTTCAATGTCTTCTTTTGTTATGGGTCTATTTAGTTGTTCTACCTCTGTTCCTGTTAGTTCAGGTAGGTCGTGTGTTTCTGGAAATTCATCCATTTGTTCTAGATTTTCAAATTTGCTAGAGTACAATTGTTGGTAGTAACCTGATATTATTCTTTTAATTTTGAGTCTCTTGTAGTATTGCCCATCTCATTTCTTATTTGGGTTATTTTCTTCCTCTCCTGTTTTTCTTTTGTCAGTTTGGCCGCTGTTTTGTCAATTTTGTTGATTTTTTTCAAAGAACCACCTTTGGTCTTTTTAACTTTTTCAACTGTTTTTCTGTTCTCTATTTCATATAATTCTGCTCTCATTTTTATTATTCGGGGACCAAACTCTTGAGATATAAAATGGCATATGTATCCATAGACTAGAGGTACTATTTCTAAGAGCTTCTTTTGTGCCTATTTTTATTGCTGGTTTGTTTGCATCTCTGAAGAATATTCATAAGGTAAAAACAGGAAAGTTGTTTTCTTTTTCTCCTTTAAGGATGCAAATCAAGGATGTAAATCCAGGTGGAAACTAGTGATGTTGATGAAGTCTAGCACTTGTCAAACTGAAAATTTGAGGGAAAACAAATGAAAGCGAAAGACTGGATTTGTTTATATGTTATCATTCAGTGATTGAAGGCTGTAGCACATTTCTTCCTTTCTATAGTTTTGAAGTTAAAGACTAGAACTAAATAATGGGCAGCCTTCTAACATGAAGCATTATCAAGCTTGAGGGATTTTATTTTATTTGATATTTAATTGTTTTCTAGTTTGCCTTTTTCTTTGATCACTTAGTCTTATGACAAAAAATTTGGTGGTGTTATTGCATTCCTCATTCCCCTAAGCTTTTATTGGATCTTGGAAATTGTTTCTCTCATTTTCCTTTCTCTTACTAATTTTGTTGGCTGCAGATAAATAAATTAAGAAATTGTCTAGACCTAAGTAGTTTAAGTAGTTTAAATAAGGCATTCAGTTGTCAGTCTGCTTTTGTTTATCCTTCAAGTATTTTCAGTGTTCTTTTAAAATGTATTCATTGTAAAGGATTATAATTGTCAATTAAAATATAAATTCCATTAATCCTGAGTGTTAGGCTAAAGTGTACCTTTGCTTGGTAAACTCTTCTTAACACTGAAATTTAATAGCTAAATAATATTGTCCAGGAGAAGGTGGGCGTGTTAAAAATCCTAGAGAATAAACTGATTTCAAGTGTCCTCGAGTACTTCAGAAGTCTCCATTTACATAGTAGCACTCGATATGGTAATTATATATGATTCTCCTGTGTTCATTAAAATATGAGCCCTCAGGGCTTGGCTGACAATTTGTTAGCTACCCATAGGTTGAAAGTAATATAATTGCTTTGCTTTAAAAAATACGTAATTTAGTATTCTTACTAATTCAGATGGGCTTTCTCTCTACTCTTCTCCAAACGAGGTAACAGGAGGGATTTTTTTTTTTTTTAATGTGTCTGAGAAAATGAAGGTGGTTCAGCCATGTTAGGGAGAAGATCTGGGTTATCTTGGAAGGCGACTGTGATTGTTTTGATTGCTTTGGTATGAAAGGCCCTGCAAATTCAAAGCCATGGTGATCCCTTCGCTCTTAGTTCCTGAAGCTATAACCTTCATCTTCATGTTTCCAGAAAGGATATATATACATCAGTAACCCTGGTGGCGTAGTGGTTAATTAAGTGCTACGGCTGCTAACCAAGAGGTCGGCAGTTCAAATCTGCCAGGCGCTCCTTGGAAACTCTGTGGGGCAGTTCTACTCTGTCCTATAGGGTCGCTATGAGTCAGAATTGACTCGAAGGCAGTTGGTTTGGTTTTTTGTTACATATATGTGTATTATACACACACACACATATATATTCTTTTTTTTGTTGGGAGTTTTTTGATTACCTTTTCAATCTCTTCTTTTGTTACAGGTTTATTTAGTTGTTTTACCTCTGTGTTAGTTCAGATAGGTAGTGTGTTTCTAGAAATTTATCCATTTCTTCTAGGTTTTCAAATTTGTTAGAGTATAATTGATTGCAACTCATGGCAACCTCTTGTGTGTTGGTGTAGAACTGTGCTCCATATGGTTTTCAGTGGCTGATTGTTTTGGAAGTAGATCACCAGGCCTTTCTTTCAAGGTGCCTCTGGGTGGATTTGGACCCATTCCAACCCTTTAGCAGCAAAGTGCATTAACTGTTTGAAGTACCCTGGGATTTCTCATAATCCCTAGGACAGTGAATATGAGGAATTTTTACTCCTGTCATTAACCCAGTGCTGTCGAGTCGATTCCGACTCATAGTGACCCTACAGGTCAGAGTAGAACTGGCCCATAGAGTTTCCAAGGAGTGCCTGGTGGATTCGAACTGCCGACCTTTTGGTTCGTGGCCGTAGCACTTCCCCTGTCATTAGGTTGTAATATATGGCACTGTTGACCTTAAATTGTGGAGATTATCCAGGTGATCCTGGCCTAATCACATCAGTCCTTTAAAAGCAGGTTGAAGAAAGGGAAGTCAGAGAATTGAAGCATGAGAAGGATGCAATGCACTCTTGTTGGCATGAAGATGGAAGGGGACCATAAGGCAAAGAATGTGGACAGCCTCTAGAAGCTGATAGCCAGCAAGGAAACAGAGACCTCAGTCCTACAACTGCAAGGAACTAAATTCTGACAATGACAAGAGTGAACTTGGAAGTGGAATTTTCACCTGAGCGTTTAGATGAGAACTCAACCTGGCCAACATCAGGATTTCAGCCTTGTGAAATGCTGAGTAGAGAATCTAGCTGTGATATGTTGGATTTCTGACTTATAGAACTGTGAGACAATAAATGTTTTGTAAGCTAAGTCTGTGGGGTGATTTGTTAACGCAGCAATGGAAAACTAATATATATTGCATGTTGGTGTGCAAGTAAAATAATAAACTAGTGCTACTCAGCCAGCTAGACAAAGAAAATCTGGCTATCCTACACATACGGAAATTTAAAAATTCATTGAGTGCCAAACAGTGGAAAAAGCATAGTTTGGAGAGAGAAAATTTGGGAACGTCTTAGCTCTTTTAGTTCCTCCCTGGGACAAGTCACTCATTTCTCTGGGTTTCATGTAGGAAATGAAGGGGTTGACCAGATAGCATTTCATCACAATGTGAAAGAATAGTTTGAAAAGTGGTGTACTCAACTTGTTTCCATACCTTCCCTTAAGCAGGCCTAGCCCTGATTCTCTACAGGGAGGCCTTGGCATGGGTGAAGATTAGGTGTAGGGTGGAAGGTGTCTATTGTGCACTTGTTTGGGGTGGTTTTTTTTTGTTTTAAGCAACTGAAAATTTGCAACACAATCAGATATTTGCACCAAAAGATTACACCAAATACCATGTTCCTTGGAGAAAGTTATGTCTGATGTCTAATTCTAGCAAAACTAATGCCCACAGGCAGTTTTCATACCTTTAAAATCCAGAGATTCTCTTTTTGTGTGTTTAAAGTATGCAACTAGAAATCGATCTTTAAAATCTGTTTTCAAAACCCAAAGTGATTCTGACTAGAGGTATTTCTCCGCAAGTAACACCTGCTCATGAGAATTCCTTCTTGGCGTGCTCTGCAGCTTTTACAGATGGCACGTAGTCCTTCCTTTGCTTCATTGTGCAAAAGCCTGGTCACCCAACCTTAGACTCATGTTTATATTTGTGTCTAAGGGTTGAGATTTCAAGGGAAGTGGTTGTGTAGAGCCCTCTGAGTTGCTAGTCTTTTCCCTATGAAATGATTTTTCCCTGGCCTAAGAATCTTGTTCATATTGTGAAATAAAAATTTACAGAAAATTAAGGGACTTGAGTTACAATATTTTGGGGAATATGGTGATATTTCAAAAGGGAAAAAATGCTAATTATGGAGAGCTTGCTTTCCCTCAGCCCCTGGCGCGTCGTCCCCTACTGTCAACGACCTGCTGATTGTTGTAAATTGGGCTGGAAGAGGGGGAGGAAAAACCCCAACAGCCCAACCACCAGGAATATGATGGAAAGGATCTGTCACTCATTAGAAAGGGAGAGAAGGAAAACTTCATCTACCTCCCAGCAAACATGGAGCCTCTAGGAATGTCGGCCAATCTTGGCTTCCAGTATGGACGGGGTTGTATTTAAAAACAACAACTTCTGAGTTGCTTTCCCGGATATTCTAAAACACATCATAAAAAGGCCAGAGGTAGAAATGCCTCCAGTCATGTGGTTTATGGCTCCATCACAGCCACTAATGACGCCTTCCTTCCTCCAGGGGCAGCCCCTCTGTCTGTACAAGTCCCATGGCTGGAGCAGAACTGTGGTGTGAATGGTCCCCCCTGCCATCATCTTTAATTTTGCCTCAGCCTAGCCAGTCTTTACTTGACATTCAGCTTGTGAAAATAACTTCTGTGGAGCTATTGTTTCTTCTGTCAGTTTTAAACAATCCCAGAGAATGGTGAGGAGGGAAAAGGAATCTCAGCCTCCCCCCCGACCCCCCAAAGCAGATGCCTGCTGGAGAGTGCAAAAGCAGTGATACTCTGGGAATAGTTGTCTTATTTCTCTTCCATGGCCATTCTTCACCAGTAGTACGGATTTGCTGACAGTTCTTCAGGGACTGAAAACCTCAGGCTTCTCATGGCCTGCCACAGTTTTGAGACTGTTGTCTTGTGAGTATACGCCATTATATTCATTAACCATCCCTGCCACTCCACCCTAGTGCGAACTGCCCCAATGCTCTGCCCTTGTATAGTTGCAGCAAAATCCTTCTTTGGATTTATAGTTTGGTAAGTCTGCGCAAATTAAACTTCAGCCATTCTTTCAACTGACATTTTATTGAACATTTACAACTTACTCTTGATTTTATTATTCTTTTGTGGTACATAGTGCACAGGTACATAAAAAAAAAAATAGTGGGTGACATATAAGCTTCTTTTTCCAGCTTTGCTTTTTAAATATAAAGCATTATTTGACCAGCATGTTTAGCTTATTTTCTTGTGGATAAAAGTAAACAAGGTAAGAAAAACAACACCAAGTTACATTCTATATTTAAAAAAGAATTGCCATCGAGTCAATTCTGACTCTTATCAACCCCATAGGACAGAGTAGAACTGTCCCATAGAGTTTCCAAGGACTGCCTGGTGAATTTAAATTGCCTACCTTTTGGGTAGCAGCCATAGCTCTAAACCACTACACCACCAGGGTTTCCACATTCCATATAATGTTCTTATATGCATTACTTACAAAGCTGACTCTCCCAGGACGTATGTTTACATAGTATTTCCCTTCCTTTGTCTTCCTAATGGAGTCCCTGGATGGTGCAAATGATTAACAAACTGCTAATGAAAGTTTATAGGTTAAAGTCCACCCAGAAACACCTCAGAAGAAAGACTTGGCAACCTACTTCCAACAAATTAGCCATTGAAAACCCTATGGAGCACAGCTCTACTCTGACTAGATGGCAATTTTTTTTTTTTTTTTTTTTAAATCATCATCTTGATAATGTTTCTGAGAATTCTTTGGGGCGAGTTATGAAGGGGAAACCCAAAGAGGGGTTCAACAAAGGCACAAGAAGCCTGCCTGTCTTGGTGTGGAGAACCACGCTGCAGACATGTCTTCATGGACGCATTTGCTTTCTCAGACCTATGCAAGCTAGAGTTTTAACTTCTTTGGCTACTGTGTAAGGTCTGAAGCCAAACGTAACGGAGCTAAAGAAGAGATCAACACGCTCCTGCCTTTCTGTTGAAAAAGGAAGGATATGTTTATGATGTGTCTGCTAGCTGTAGCAGTGGCTTTAGGAGGAGACTTTGAAGTCAAGGCTACCATGGCAATGAAGTATCAATGTGTCGATTTCAGTTCCAGTCCTCAGCCTCCAGGCAGGCCCTGGCCTTCAGCCCAGCACTGCGTGTGGCCTCAGCCTGCCCTGCCTGGGCCTCACCCTCTGCCTCCCATGGAGTACCCAGGATGTCTGCTCTGCCAGGACCCATCCTGTAGTGGTGCAGGTGGGCTCCCATTTGAGATCTTTGGAGGAAGTCTGAGAAGGACTTCTGCAACCTGCCACTCCCTGTCTCATTTTACTTCAGGACAAGTCATTTCGTTTGTATTTATTTATTTGATCAGATATATAGAATCTCACTGGGTCCGGTGACCTAGAGGTTTTCCTTTTCCTGTGATGCTTTGTTCTGTGTTTGAACAACTTGCAGGTCATATCTTGCTCTTTCCTCTTCTCGTCACTCCTATCCCTCACTGTCCAGGGGCAGAGAGTGTGAAAGTGGAGCTTTCTTGTGGATTGTCAGGTTCGTGGACTCTCAGGAGTCAAAGCCTAGTCTAACTAACTGTTCTTCCTTCCTCTGGATTCTTTGTGTCTAGTGCCAAAGGGTAAGAACTCAAACTGTAGAAGATGAGAGATCTGTCTGGCAGTAGAGGTGAGCAGTCACTAGAGTAGAAGGCAGAAGCCTGGCTTCTAGAATGTACCCTCTGCTTTTTCTAGTTGGAAAACCTTAGGCAAGAAACCTCATCTTTTTAAGCTTCGTGGCCTCATCTTTGAAGTAGACATCATGTCTGTCTCTTCCTTATAGGGCCACTGGGAGAATCAAATGAGGTAAAGAAGTATGTGCGAGAAATTTGCCCACTGTAAAATGAGCTACTAACCTGTTCAAGGCAATATGCTAAGTGCCAGAGGAAGAATAATTCACCTAAAATGATGAAAAAAGCACAGGATTTAAAGGGAGAAGCCCTGTGTTTGAGTCTTAAATGTAACACTAGCTGTGTGACCTGAGGTTTGCTTTCATTACTTCTAAACTGGAGATTATAATGGGAGGCGTACTGTGGTTATATATTGTCATATGTAAAAAATTTGCATGTATGATGTAAATGTTAGTTGTTTCATTGTTTTTATTTACTTATTTTAATTGTGCCTTAGGTGAAGTTTTACAGCTCAAGTTAATTTCTCATTCAAAAATTTATACATATATTGTTTTGCGATGTAGGTTACAATCCCCACAATGTGACAGCATTTCCACCCTGGGTTCCTTCTGTCCATTCATCCAGTCCCTGACCCTTACTTACTGTTTTCTCACCCTGAAGATGTTTCATTATTGCATTTCAAAAACTTTTAGTGTGGTGACTTAAATATATATAGACACACACAGACACACACAGATGCACACATACTGTAGTTCTCTCAAATAAGTGCATCCTGTTACTTTTTTTGGGATCTTGATATAAAGTATAAGTTGCCTATTTCATCGCTCATTATTCAGAAAACCTTACGGAGTACCTGTGATACTTTTTTTTTTTTTTTAATTCTATTGTGGTAAAGTATGTATAACAAAATGTTGCCATTTTTACCATTTGTAAGTGTATAATTCAGTGACATTAGTTACATTCACCATGTTTTGCAACTGTCACCACTATTTCCAAAAGGTTTTTTTTTTTTAAATCACCTCAAACATTAATTTAGCACCCCCCGAAGCAATAGCTCCCTATCCCTCCTTCCCTCAGCTGGTGGTAACTACTAATAAACTTCTATCTCTATGGATTTGCCACTTCTGGTTGTTTCATGGAGTGGATTGTAAAATAGCTGTCCTTTTGTGATTGACTTATTTCACTCAGTATAATGTTTTCAAGGTTCACCCATATGGTAGTATGTATTGGCACTTTATTTTTCTTCATGGCTGAATAATATTCCATTGTATGGACGTACCACATTTTCTCTGTCCATTCACGTGTTGCTAGGCACTTGGGTTGTTTCCGCCTTTTTAACTATTGTGAGTAATGCTGCAATGAGCATTGGTGTACAAGTGTCTGTTCCAGTCCCTGCTTTCAAATAAGATTTGCTAGATCAGGGAAGTTGTGCAATGAGGAGGCCCCACAGAGCCCTTGGGAGAACTCACATTCCACTTAGCCAGAGAAGTTATTGTGGACAGTCACACAAGGAGACATTTTTCTTTCCCCTGGAGTGAGGAGGATGAATTGGAGCCTGGAGGGTAGGGGACGAGGAGAATAAGTAAAAGTAGATCCCACCGCTCCCTGTTTAGAGTCCGTCATGGATTGAATTGTGTCCCTCGAAAGTATGTGTCAACTTGGTTAGGCCATGATTCCCAGTATTGTGTGGTTGTCCTCCAATTTGTGATTTTCCTGTGTGTTATAAATCGTAATCTCTGCTTGTGGTTAAAAAGGTTTAGAGTGGGATGTAACACCCTTGCTCAGGTCACATCCCTGATCCAATGTAAGAGGAGTTTCCCTGGGGTGTGGCCTGCACCATCTTTTATCTTATAAGAGATAAAAGGGAAGCAAGCAGAGAGTTGGGGACCTTATACCATCAAGAAAGAAGCACTGGGAGCAGAGCATGTCCTTTGGACCCGGGGTTCCTATGGGGAGAATCAACTAGTCCAGGGGAAGATTGATGACAAAGACCTCCCTCCAGAGCCAACAGAGAGAGAAAGCCTTTCCCTGGAGCTGATGCCCTGAATGTGGACTTCTAGCCTACTAGACTGTGAGAGAATAAACTTCTGTTTATTGAAGCCGTCCACTTGTGGTATTTCTATGATAGATATAGATAACTAAGACAGTCCAAGTTACAAGTTATGCCTGGTGTTGGGGTGGGGGCTTGCATAAAAAGAAAATTGAATTTGAGAATGAAATTTTAAATTGGTTGGCCACTGAAAGAAGCCAGTCTGAAGAAGCTACATACTGTACAATTCTAACTTTATGACATTCTTGAAAAGGCAAAACTATAAAGAGAGTAAAAAGATAAGTGGTTGCCAGGGATTCCAGGGGAGCGGAAAGAGGATGAAAAGGTAGAATATAGGACATTTTTAGGGCACTCTGTGTGACACTGCAGTGGTGGATGCATGATATTATGCATTTGTCAAAACCCACTGAGCTGTAGGACACAAAGAACTGACCCTAATGTAAACTAGGACTTTTGTTAATAATGTGTCATTATTGGCTCATCGGTTGTAACTAATGGGTCACATGAATGCCAGATAATAGCAAAAACAATGTGCAGGGGAGGTGGGCATATGAGAACACTGTACTTTCTGGGCAATTTTTCTGTAAACTTAAAACTGCTCCAAGAAATTAAAAATATTAGTTTTTTAAAATTGGCCTAGAGTTTTCATAACCAAACCCCAAACCAAACACACTGCAATTGACTTGATTCTGACTCACTGAGATTCTGTAGGACAGAGTAGCACTGTCCCATAGGATTTCCTAGGCTGTAAATCTTTATGGAAGTAGGCTGCCACGTCTTTCTCCCTCAGAGCAGCTGGTAGGTTTGAACTGCAGACCTTTGGGTTAGCAGCCAAGAGCTTAACCACTGTACCACCAAAATTGACCCCAAGATTACGAGATCTCGCCAAGACCTTACGAAAAGTTAGAAAAAAAAAAAAAAAAGTTAGAAAGGAGGTTAAAAGTAGCAATTTAGTAGCTTTGATATAAGGAATGGGGCCCTGGAGGCTCAGTGGTTAAGAGCTCGACTGCTAAACAAAAGGTTGACAGTTTGAATCCACCAACTGCTCCTTGGAGACCATTTGAGGCAGCTCTACTCTGTCCTATAGGGTTGCTATGAGTCGGAGTTGACTGGACAACAATCAGTCTGGTTTTTTTTGTTTTTTGATATGAGGGAAATATGTTAATTGCACGCTAAGTTGATACCATTGAATAAACAGTTATACAGATTCTCCCTCTTTAGGTTATTATGAAATCGGGCATTCATCCTCTACCTAAATTCATCCCAGAAACGTTGGTATTAAGTGATGAGCCTCCAGGACTTCTATTGTAACTAAGCCTGTAGCCCTTCTTCACCTTGTGTATGATAGAATGCGGCTGAGATGACACAAGGCACTAGGAGTTTGCTTAAGTGAATTTGTTGTGATAATTTGATGACTCCTTCGTACATGAATGGAAGTGTCTTCATTTTAAGAATTGGGTTTTTCCCCCGGACTGTCTGCTAACCCAGAGCTAAAACCATTCCTGAAGCCAACTCCTCAGACAAAGATAAGACTTAAGGAAACCCTGGTGGCGTAGAGGTTATGAGCTATGGCTGCTCACCCAAAGGGTGGCGGTTTGAATCCACCAGGCGCTCCTTGGAAACTCTATGGGGCATTTCTCTGTGTCCTATAGGGTCGCTATGAGCCAGAACCGACTCGATGGCAATGGGTTTTTTTGGGTTATAAGGCATAAAATGATACTGGTGAAGAACGTGTGTCTTAGTTCAAGTAGATAGATGAGACTAAATGGGCAGCTTCTGTCCAGAGACAAGATGAGAAGGCAGAAAGAGACAGGAGCTGGTTGAATGGGTGGAAATCCGGGGTGGAAGGATGAGGGTGCTGTCACATTATAGAGAGAACAACTAGGGTCACATAACAATGTGTGTATACATTTTGTATGAGAAACTAACTTGAGCTGTAAACTTTCACTTAAAACAATTAAAAAAAAAAAAGCAAATGTGCAACCTAAGACCTAATAAAGTTCTTGTAAGGAAATGACAACCATGCTCAAAGTAGGAATATATTTTTTCTCTGACATTGGTGTCAGAATCAAAGAGGTGTGTGTAATTTTGTATTTCTTTATATTGATTTTTTTCAATAAAGAGAGAACTAAAAAAAAAGAGAATTGGGTTTCTGTTGTCAGTAGTGTAGAGGACAGGTCCCTGAGACACATAAGAGATAAGCTAATAAACAAAATAATACAGAGAGTTGTACATAACTGTTGAGTTGAATGAGCTGCTACACTCCCTATTTGCTTAAGGGATTCTGTAAGCATTCTATGGTACCGTGTCAACACAGCTTAATAAAAAAGCTTCCTCATAAAGGGAGAAATGGATACAAAATGTCTCTCTAATGTTTTCCAGAGAGTCAGTGAATGAATGGAGAAGTGGAGCCAGGATTTCCTGTATCAGCACCATAGGTTTTATCATTTATAGACTCCTTTCTCCCTGTTACTGTCAAGATTTTAAAGGGGGATTACGGTATGAGATTAAGAGAGTATGCAATTCCAGCACGCCACACCAAGTTGTTAAATCTCAGGGACTTGAGGTGTCTTGGCTTCTTTAAAGTTTTAGAAGCAGAGCACTCCTAGGGAATGCTATTAGGAATTGACTTCATGGAGAAAATGTAGCTTTTGGGCAGTTAGCCGTTGAAGTTGAGAGAGGGTAATAGGTTGGTGAAAGAGAAGGGGGAGGTTGCTTCAGGTTGAGAAAATAAAGGGAGCGAGGAGGTGATAGTTCTGTGCAGACTCTTACTGTAATAGTTCTTTAGCAGGACCAAGTGGTTCTCCAAACCAATCTCAATTTTCTGTTGAGTGCATTCTGAGTTTCGACAAAGCCTGGGGACCCTCTTATGGAGCGCCTATCTCTTTGTGCCCAGATTGCTAGGGCTGTGCTACCATCTTGTCCAGCTGCCCATTTCCTTTGGGTCTGTGAGGGATAGTCCAATTTACATTAGATTTTGCAGATTTAGGGCTTGGGGGAAAAAGTACCTGCATTGGCTCTTTTTCTGTCTTACTCTTATAGAGGTACTGTATCCAGTGGATAAGAATTCCCTGAGTGGCTCAAATGGTTAAGCACTTGGCGACTGACTGAAAGGTTGGTGGTTCAAGTCCACCCAGAGGCACCTCAGAAGAAAGGCCTGGCTATCTATGACTGGAAGATCACAGACATTGAAAACTCTGTGGAGTACAGTTCTACTCTGAAACACATGGGGTTGCTATGAGTCGGAATCTATTTGTTGGCAACTGATTTGCTTGCCCAGTGAGTGAATCAGAATACGAATTACATGTGGACGCAAACATACCAGTCTTTCTTGAGGGTCGAAAGGGAGGAAAAAATAGCTGTCCCATCTGTGTTTTCCTGAGTGAGAAGTTTGAATCTAGGTATAGGCAGAATAAAATAAAGAGGGAGTAGAAAGAGTGGATGTAGGATGTGGGGTGGGGTCATTCCAGGACAGTTTTCACCCACTCAGGAGATTAAAGGACTCCATAGAAGAACTAGAACACCTTAGTAGGCCCCACCTCAGGCTCTGTGGAGACAAATGTTTTTATTGCTTAACAGGTATTGAGTCACCTTGTTAAATGCCATCCCTAATATAGAGATGAACTTATTCCTTCCCCTGAAGCTACTGAGAGCCTAGTTAGGAAGACAAGTAACACACACAGAGGCACCAATACCACAGAAGAAGTGTTGCTGTCATTTTATTAAGTGGCTTTCCAGGTGGAATGAAGTTATCTTGCTGGGCATTCTCTGCCAGAAGGTTAAATCTGATGAAGAGAAATATGGAATCTGACACAGCCGCATTGCATCAATAGCAACATTTTTTGGGTAGCGAGCTTAGTACTTCATGTTGAGAAAGACTTGATTCTTGTCATAGAGGAGGAGTGAGCCAATGGCTGTCTCCCTCCACGTGCTTTCGTGTGAGTTTTTACTCCCCGCCCCCCCACCCACCCAAGGAAACCGTGGTGGCGTAGTGGTTAAGTGCTATAGCTGTTAACCTAAAGGTTGGCAGTTCGAATCTACCAGGTGCTCCTTGGAAACTCAATGGGGGCAGTTCTATTCTGCCCTATAGGGTCGCTATGAGTCGGAATCGACTCAACGGCAACAGGTTTGGTTTTTGGTATTTCTCCCCCAAGCTGTTATTTTGATGGGGTCACAGGAAGAATGCTTTCTATGTAGCTGCATTGCTAATACTCTGTATTAAATCTTTTGGAAGCTCCTGAATGTGCGGGCTAAAAAGTCCTGGAGGCTCCCTGCGCCAGATGTATGGGGACACATAAATGCATATAAGTTTTGGTACCCTTGCCACTCAGAATTCTGAGCTAGAGGAGCACAGCTGTGCTTTATTTTACAGATGAGGAAATTTAGTCCCAGAGAGGGAGCGATTTGCCCTTCCCCGGAGATTAGCCGGCAAGAGTCAATACTCAAATCTAGGTCTTCTGATTCAGCCCAGTGCCTCTCCCTGCAGGTCACACTGTTTCCCTCATTACCCTGAGATTTGCTGCAGCCACAGGACTACGGAATGCGTGCGCCTATGTGCGTTTCAGGGCCACAGCTGAATTAACTCATCCTGTCAGCCTAAATCCAGAGCCTTCGCTCCACGTGGTCTTCAGAATGGGGAGCCTGGAGGATAGCATAACCGTCCATGATAAAGCTTTCTCTTGCCTGCTTCTGTGCACGCTTCTCCTCTGCCTCTACTTGTCTGAAGGCTTTTCCTCTTTGAGACGGGGCCTGAAGGGCTGGAGCCCAGCAGTGCACGTGTAAAGACTTGCAGGCCCAAACTGAGCCTGACTTGAGCCCACTGAATGGTATTAATTTTGACTAAATATACTTGTAAAAATCCAGGGCATAGATTTAAGGTGGATTTAGTTCCATTTTTAAAACACTTGTTTGACATGCTCCAAAATGGAGCATGATGGGTATTGCCTGTGGCTCCAGCGATGACAGCTTTCCTGACTGGGACTTCTTTTCTGAACTGGCTTTGCTCTTCAAACATGCCAATCTCATATTTTACCAATAAGGAACTGAATTTGTATCTTGCAATTAGATAATGTGGTCACTTGAAGGGACTTCCATCATTTTAGGGCCAGGACTAACCAGTTGCCCTCGAGTTCATTCCGACTCATGGTGACTCATGTCAAAGTACAACTGTTCCACAGGGTTTTCAGTGGCAGATTTTTCGGAAGTAGATCACCAGGCCTTTCTTCTAAGATGCCTCTGAGTAGGCTCGAACTTCCAACGTTTCGGTTAGCAGCTGAGTACCTTCACCATTTCCACCATTCGGAGACTCCAGGCTGAGACTTCAACAAAATAAATCCCAGGCACTTCCCAATGTCTGTGGACTTCTGGGGTTTTTCAGTTGTGGTGATGGGTCACCCTCTATATATTCTTACTCTAGTACACAGTGCAGCAGAGATCTACGTGTATCATGAAAATCAACTGGATTTAAGGGTCCAGAGTGTAATTATGGAAAATCTTTTCTTTTTGTGTCAAGTGTACTGGCCTCTATCACTTCTGTTATGCTAGCCTTATGCATCAAAAAACAAAACAAAAACCCTAAACTCCTTGCTACCGCATTAGTTCCAACTCATGGTGACCCCATGTACTAAGGAGTAGAACTGTGCTGCCTAGGGTTTTCTTGGTTGTAATCTTTCTGGAAGCAGTTCTCCAGGCCTTTCTTCTATGGTGCCACTGTGTGGGTGGATTTGAACCACCAATCTTTCAGTAGTCACGTGCAAACAGTTTCTGCTACCCAAGGGCCTTAGTCTTCTGTACAGTCCATCCTAATTTTGTGCCTGGGCTCGTTCTTTGAGAAGAATTGCTTTGCTTCCTAGCAGCATTCCCTAACTTTTCAAGGTGCCAAACAAAGTTTCCTTTAGTTTCATTGCTTTTTGATCTGTATGCCTGATTTCCCAAGCTCTTTTCACGTGAACGACTCACTCGGTTTAGCTGCCGGAGGCATTTAGCTTCAGGTGTTGGTATTGTTGTTTTTTCTGGACTCCCCTCTCAGAAGCCTTCAGCCTCTGTGGTTCATCATTTCCTTCTGCTCCCTGGGTCCCAGGTACTGGTTGCTCATTTGACTTTACTGCCTATTAGAGGTACGGGCAGGAGGGAACGGTAACACCTCTCCCTCTGTTTCTCCCTTCTTCCCTGGAGAGTTGGTAGTAAAGGAGGAGGAGGGGAGGACAGAGAACTGGAAAGTGGGAGGGAGAGGAGGCAGAGGGAACAAGGGTGAGATTGTCCATCAGTTAGCTGGGTGCGAAGGAAGCAAAACCAAAAAACACGCAAACTGGTTGCCGTCGAGTCGATTCTGACTCACAGCAACCCTATAGGATGGAGTAGAATTGTACCATAGAGTTTCCAGGGAGTGCTTGGTGGATTTGAACTGCCAACCTTCTGGTTAGCAGCCGTAGCACTTACAGCAAAGAGAGGGTAAAAGAAAGCAGATATTCTTTGTCCCAAGAAAGCCCCTGCCCTCCTTTATACTGCCTTGGGCTCTCTACTCTTTCTCAGTTAAAACCAAAAACCCAAACCCACTGACTCATAACAACCCTATAGGATGGGGTAGAACTGCCCTTAGGGTTTCCAAGGCTGTGATCTTCACAGAAGCAGACTGCCACATTTTTCTCTCGCTGAGCAGCTGGTGGGTTTGGACTGCCGACCGTTTAGTGAGCGGCCAAGGGTTTAACCATTGTAGCACCGGGGCTCCCTCTTTCTCCGTTACATTCTATATATTACTCGCATTTATTACTTCAAGCATAGATGGAATAAAACATGTTTCTGTAGGCTGTTCTGGAAGTCTAATCACTATTTATGGTATTATTCCTAGGAGAAACAGTACATTCTGGTTCCAAATAAATGATGAACATTCCTTAGGAATACGAACCATCTGCACGTTTAGGTAAATGTATCCTTTGTTCTGGGTCTTTTAAGGTTTGTCTGTACTTCTACAGTTGTGACATATAGTTTTGACAGGATCAGAAAGGCCCAAAGTATATTCTTTTCTGGTATTAAATCTCACTTGCCACCTCCACAGGCTTCTAAGCCACCTTGACTTTCTTGTCAGTGAGTGTGCCTTTCAGAGGATCATGTTTTGGTCTTTGGATCATTCTACTTTGAGAATACAGTATACAGTTGGGGACTGGGTTTAAAGTATTACACAGAGTTTTCTCATTTTAGAATACTTTTTTTTTATTTGGCTGACTGCTAAACACTGTAAACCCAGAAGAGCCCTACGCTTGCAGGTCTGGTATCGATTATTATTAATTCTTCCCTTTATGACTTTGCCACTTAAACACACATTTAGAAACAAACCAAATAAACATTAAATGGCATAACTAGATTTTTTTGACTTGGGTGGTCCAGTTAGTTTCAACATGTGCTTAGCTCTGAAAGGTAGTTGTAAAAACACTACATTCAGCCACTCCGTTAAATGATTGTAATACATTTTTTTTTTTAAATGTATGAACTCAGATGTTTAAAAAAGAAACCTTGGGTTATTTATAATTTAATGCCATACAAAATAGCTGAAAAGGTAAGGCAAATTTTTGTACATATGGGTGCTTAGCATTTGTATTTCAGCTTGGCCAGTAAAACCTGATTGACCAGTTTCTGATGTTGTTGGCTGTTAGGTGCCTTACAGTTGATTTCACTAATAGTGACCCCATGTGACTGAGTAGAACCGCCCCATAGAATTTTCTAGGCTGAGATCTTTAAGGAAGCAGATCCTCAGGTCCTCCTCCCATGGAGCTGCTGGGTGGGTTCAAACTGTCAAATGTTCAGTTAGCAACTGAGTGCCTAACCCTTTGTGCCACCAGGGCTCCTTCCTGACCATGTGACTGTTGGCAAGCCACTTAGTTCTCTGCACTTTAGGCCCTTCCTTTGTGAAAGGGAAGGCTTCCTAGTTGGTTCCCAGGCTGGCTCTCACATTTCTGAAATGTTAAACCAAATTAAACCTGTTGCCATCAAGTCCTCCGCTCGATTCCAGTTCATAGTGACTCTATAGAACAGAGTAAAACTGCCCCGTAGGGTTTCCAAGGAGTGCCTGGTGGATTCGAACAGCCAACATTTTGGTTAGCAGCCGAGCTCTTAACCACTGTGCCACCAGGGCTCCTTTGAAATGCTAGGACTGTGGAATTCTGTGAATTTAAAAGTAGATGGTTAAAAGAACCATATGAAGCAAAAAGCATGCTATTTTTACTCTGCTGTAGAAGTGGGGAGATGGCAAGTTCTAGAATGATCAATAAAGGTCTAAAAATAGCACACAATCCTCGGCCTTTTTAAACAAGCAGTCTTTATTTATTGCCCTGTTTATTGGCCTGTGCATGTGGTTGGGAAAATAGATGGAGCATCTGGAAAAAAAAAGTTTTTTTTTCTTTAACAATATTTATGGGTAGAGACTATGCCTCAGCACCTTAAAGTTGTCAGACAATGTACAATGATGCTGCTATTAAATGCATTGCCAGCTCCATGAATCAGCCCTATTAGAATCATTTTGAATTTGGTCCAGTGGTATTTTAGTGGTTTACTGGACTGTGTGTTAGAAATCAGAGCCTCTAAAGTGAATTTTTTACTCCTACAGGTTGGCATTTTGCATATAATGCCCCCATAGAGACAGAAGTCCTTTTCCCTTTTTTTTGTTTCTCTTTCACATATTTTTGTGATTTTTTTTTGTCCTCTCTCTCTAGTGATCCATTTCCCTGCATTACAGTAAGAATCTCTTTGAGGTAATTAGTTGTCCTAAGGCGCTCCCGGAAACTCCAGTGGTATAGTGGTTAAGCGCTATGGCTGCTAACCAAAAGGTCGGCAGTTGGAATCCATCAGGAGGTCCTTGGAAACTCAATGGGGCAGTTCTACTCTGTTCTATAGGGCTGTTATGGAGTCGGAGTCCACTCAAAGGGCAACGCGTTTTGGTTTTTAAGGTGCTCCTATTAAGGGTTGGTTCTTAGCTGGTTTTCTTGGGTAAGAATTAGGGATTAGATGGTGATCCGGTAGTAAAACCATCTAGAAAAGGTAGTTAAGATGGAGAACAAATATATTAAATGTTAAAGAAAATTGGTACTTTTTCTTACCTGTTTTCTACATTAGTCATGGGTTGTTATTTAAAGGTGGTTCTTGCAAGCCGTGCCTGGGGCAAGTCATTCTGATTTGTCACAGAGGTAACCTGGGGCAAATGTTAATGGCACATGAAGGGGGAGTGACCACGATGTTTCATTTAGGTTCCTTTGATCACTCCTAACTGGTTTTTAATATTACACCAACATTTTATTGGCCACCAAAACATTTCTCAGCTCTCCAGCTCTGGGAATTGTTTTATGTTTTTTTCCCCCCTTTGGGAACCTAGAAGGGAAGATTGGTTGTTTTGTCAGGATCTCATAGAAGTAATGCTTCCTTAAGAAAAAATGATAGCAGTAAGGACTTAGGAGCTCTCCTTCCCATTTATCTTAGGATGCTGACAGAGGGCAGGGATCATATCTTCTTAGTAATCTCAAAAAACAAAACTATCAAGTTGATTCCATATAGTGACTCCATAAGACAGAGTAGAATTGCTCCATAAGGTTTCCAAGGAGCACCTGGTGGACTTGAACTCTTAACCACTATGCCACCAGGGTGCAGACCCCAAGCAGGTGCCGGGTGTGTAGTGCTGGCTTCCTGGTGGGCTGGGTTTCTGAGGGCGCTGTAGGAATCTTCCTTTGTAATCTTTAAAAATCAGATAAGATCTAATTGGCCAAGGAAGGCAGGGAATAAAATAAACCTTTTCCCTTCTGTACTTCTATTATTACATTTTTCCCCCCATAGGCTTCATAAATGAGGTTTTTTTTTTTTTCTCTTAAACAAATAATCTTTTTTTTTAACTCTAAAAGCAAAATAAGCACTAAAGTCGATGTTTTAATAGTCACACTTAGTAATACGGAGTTGATGGGAGAACTAAAAAAAAAAAACAAACTAATACTACCTTTCAGTAATAACAGACTAGTGAAATATGATTAAATCCTGAGGAATCAAAGAGAGAAATAGGCAAAATTCAAAATATTGTAGGTACCCTGTCAGGATCGTGAGTTAATTTAAGTGATAGGGAATTCTGCCTGCCTGTATCTCTTCTAATTTCCTTTTTGGGCATCATTGGATGTTGTCGCTTCCACTTAGAAACTTGGTTGTTTAAATCTTTTTCTGAGTCCTGCTGGCACATTTGCTTACTTGATGTGATATTTTTAGGCTTCTCAAGAATTTATCATTCAACTATCTAGGCATCCTGCCTTCTTATCATTCTATTAGTTGCATCTATACTGGAGCGAGCCGATATTGGAAACAGCACAAACCCAGTGCCGTCGGTTCCTGTTAGTTTTATGCCTTGGGTACCTTTGGTGCTTAGAGGCAGAGCTTCCATTTGTCGGTTGGTGGTTTAGACAACTTACAGGTTAAAAAAAACAAAACCAAAAAATACAGTAGGAAAGCCTCTCTCTTGATTCTTATCTCTCTCTAGCAGAATGAGATGGAGGGAAATGAACTCGAATGTTGGGCAGCCTTTGTTTCAAAAAGGAGATGGTAGTATCTCCAACAACAGGAGACACTAAGACAGAATAGAGCTAGGGCTAGGGGAAAGACATCTGAAAGCTTTAAATTACAAGCCTGCTGTGTGAAGGTATGTAAAGGTAGGCCTAGTAAAATCTTACCATTTCTGAAGGACCAAAACAAGCCCTCCTTGTTGGAAGGTGAAGCTGTTCATCTCATAAGACAAGTCAAATGAAGTCTTCTGTGATGTACCTGAGATCCTAGGATGGGTTAGTAAAGGCATGATCTCATTTTAGATGTTCTCATTTGTTTTATGTGTTTGGTTTGCCTTGTCATATCCAAATATGCAGGCCAAGGCCCGAGAAGTGGTCTTCTGTGGAGACAAGAGTGTTTCTTTGATATGAAATAGAGTCACCCTATTGCGGTTGTGATTGAAGTAATTATGTGACTTGTTTTTAGACGGTGCAGAGCCACGCTCGCAAGGGGAAGCGTTGGGAAGTGTAGGTGTGTTAGGAACCAGGCTAGCCTGGGTTTACCTGTAGTTGCCTGAAGCTTGGAAAAACTGAGAGCAGAAATTACTCAGCATGAACTCATGTAAACCTGATCCTCAAGTTATGTCAAAGTGGCCATGTCGGGCCTGTGAACCTCCCAGCTCGCTTCTTAGCAAGCCTATCATTTTAAAAGGAAAACTATCTGGGCTAGAGGAAATACCAGGTATATTTTTAGCCCAGAAGTTCTTCTTTACTACCCCACTCTTTGGAGCCCTGGTGGCACAGTGGTTAAGACCTACTGCTGCTAACCAAAAGGTCAGCAGTATGAATCCACCAGACACTCCTTGGAAACCCTATGGAGCAGGTCTACTCTGAGTCGAAATTGACTCAATGGCAACGGGTTTGGTTTTTTGTGGTTTACCCCCTCCTTAGCTCAGTTTTAAACTCAAGTTTTTGTTCTGCGTAGAAACTGATACCTAAGCAAGAGCAAGGAGAAGTCACTTATCTCTAAACTTCCTTATTAAGCCTTTAATTATTGTAAACAAAAGATTTAGTTTCTTTGGAGCTTGTAGTAATGTCTTAGGTTTTTGACTCTATCAGACTGAGACATAGTTTGACCTGGAGATCTAGAATAGCATGTAATCTACAAAGTATTGATTACAGTTGTTGGTCTTGACACACACGCACACAAATTGTATTTATGAAATTGTGTAAAAATGTTTTTCACTTAGTTACTATAGCAAGCCTGAAATACGTTCGTGCTAAGAGGTGGTACAATGAAGACAGGATAGACGTGATCCTGCCTTCGTGATGCTCTTAGTCTTTTCTCGTCTACTCTGTAGGGCTGAGTACTGGACTCAGAGTTGCCCCTATTCTTCAGTAAAGGAAACTGTAGAAGTGCAAGGGAATATCAAGCTCTTGGCACACACCACTAGTTGCTCAGTGTGTCAGAGCAGAACTGTGTTCCACAGGGTTTTCAATGGCTGAGTTTCTGGAAGTAGGTCCTCAGGGCTCTCTTCCCATGCACCTCTGAGTGGATTTGAACCTCTAACCTTTCAGTCAGCAGCTGAGTGTGTTAACCACGTGCATCACCCAGAAGCTCCTGGCACACAGTAGGCATTCAGTAAACACTTGGTAGTCCACTTACAGGGGGTAGCAGCATTCCAGGATACATTCTGAGTAGGTGGTGGGTGATGCTAAGTTTTTATTTACAAACTCAATTTACACTGCTCAGGCTTACACAATACGATCCTGGTTGGACAGCTGCTGGCATTTGGTCTTCTTTTGCAGACTCTGTTAAGCGGACTGTGCAGTTGTGTTTGAATCTCAATCCACGATGTCCTTCCCCGGTGCCAATGCTTTGAAGGCTTTTGTTGCCTGAGCTAAGTTGCCCTCCTGGCCTTGCTACCAAATTTTGGCAAAGGCTGTTGTAAGTCTCATGTTCTGAAGATCTCTGGTATCAGGGCACACCTATTATGACACGCAAGCAATTCCCACACTAAGTGCTTTAAAAATGAGATTTTACTTTGAAATAAAAAAAAAAAGAGGGGTGGGGGTAAAATGTGCTTACTGTTCAACATAGATGGATTAGCTGGCATGGAGGGAAAGCTGGCCTTTGAAATCTATAGGCATCGTGTTGCAGGCCTGACCCACCTGACCCTGGTAGATTAGTAATGGTCTATGCAGTCTGCTCTGTCAGCACGCCTGGCAAGGAGTGCACAGATGGTGCCAGTTTGAGAAAATCACTGCCGAGCACTGCACTAAAGCCCTCCGCCTTGGTCATGCAGCCTCTGGAGGAGGAGCCCAGACTGGGCTGTTTCCAGACATGTTCCTGCAGACTGCGCTGGAAGAGACCTGTGAAGATAGTTGCTCATCTGGGTTCAGAATCCCTTTGCTGAGTCTTGCTTGAGTAGTGCTTTCTTGCCTTTGCTTAGTCCTTCATGAGCTCTTGGGCATCAAGATTTTTGACAGGGTCCGTGGCCTTGGGCTTGTTCTAAAAGGGAATTTGAAACTCGAACTGATCCCATTCCAAAGAGGCAAGCATAATGCAATCCTTGTTTTCCTAGAGTCAATCAGCCTAAGGAAAATTCGAGCAGGCTAGAATGAGGGAGGAGAAGTCTTGAGAATTTGAGTAATCAACTTAACCCAGGGTTAAAAGGAATTTTATTATGGAAAGCAGCACACACGACCTCTGTCCTTCCAGCTGCCCCCAGCCTCTGGGTTGTTGAGTAATACTCTGAGCATTTATAGCCAATACTCCTTGTGTGGGGTCAGGCCCAGAAATAGTGGCACTCTTCCCCAAAGATTGGAAAGAAGTGGGTCTCATTAACATGTAACCGTTGACCGAAATATTCTCTCAACAAAGTTGAACTAAGCTGAAACTGCGACCCTTCTCTTCTTAATTAGACATTTTATTAGTCCGAAAGCAGTCCCTGGGTGGCAACAACCATTAAGCGCTTAAGCACTTGTCGAAACATTGGTGGTTTGAACCCACCCAGAGGCATCTCAGAAGGCAGACCTGGAGATCTGCTTCCGAAAATTCACAGCAGTGGAAACCTTATGGAGCACAGTTCTGCTTTGCACATGTGGGGTCACCATGAGTTGGAATCGACTTGATGGCAACCAACAACAACATTATTTGGGGAGCGTTCTTGGAGTTGTATTGAATGCCCAGTGTTAAGGAAACGTACCTGTCATGGATTGTATTATGTCCCCTCCTCAAAATCTGTGTATCAATTTGGCTGGGGCATGATTCCCTGTGCTATGTGGTTGTCCTCTATTTTGTGATTGTAATTTTATGTTAAGGAGGATTAGAGTGAGATTTTAATGCCCTCAACTAAGATCACAGCCCTGATCCAATGTAAAGAAAATTTCCCTGGGGTGTGGCCTGCACCACTTTTTATCATACAAGAGATGAAAGGAAAGGAAAGCAAGCAGAAAGTTGGGGACCTTATACTACCAAGAAAGAAGCACTGGGAGCAGAGCTTGTCCTTTGGACCCAGGGTTCCTGTGCAGAGAAGCTCCTAGTCCAGGGGAAGATTGACAAGAAAGACCTTCCTCCAGGGCTAACAGAGAAAGAAAGCCTTCCCCTGGAGCTGGCACCCTGAATTTTGGACTTTTAGCCTACTAGATGTGAGAAAATAAGTTTTTCTTTGTTAAAACCATCTACTTGTGGTATTTCTGTTATAGTAACACTAGATGACTATTCCTTCTGGAATACCCCCATCTGGACTGTATTTCAGCAGGTCGAAGACAGGCTGGAAAACAAACAAACAAACAAAATACTAATGCAGAGCAAAAGATATACCCGTTGTCATTGAGTTGATTCCAGCTCATAGTGACCCTATAGGAAGTCCTGCGCCATCTCCATGATCGGTTGTGAATTGGACCATTGTGACCTGTGGGATTTTCATTGACTGATTTTTGGCAGTAGTAGCTTGCCAGGCCTTTCTTCCTAGTCTGTCTTGATCTGAAACCTCTTCAGCATCATAGTCGCACGCCAGCCTCCACTGACGGATGGGTGGTAGCTGTGGATGAAGTACATTGGTTGGAAATCAAACCCGGGTCTCCCACATGGAAGGTGAGAGTTCTACAACTGAACCTCCATTATCCCCATTGATGATGCATGGCTAAATAACTAAGAACTGACCCATAGGGTTTCTGGGGGGCAGCTGGCCTTTTTGGTTAGTGGCTGTAGCATGCTCTTAACCACTGCCCACCAGGGCTCCAAAAGATACAGGTGTCTATAATCGTAGAGGGTCACTAGATAAGTCAGTGGACTTTCACTATTATCTTTTTTTTTTTTTCCTGCTCCCACTTTGTCCTTTAAGTCTCTATCCAGGTTAGTTCTGGCTTTGCAAGTTGTTACTGTTTAACTGACTTGTCTGATTCCTTCGGGTCATTTTGCAAAATATGTCGTTGTTTCATCCTTGAGGTATTTTCTTCGGAAATGCTGCTGGAGTTGAAATGTGAGCTACTGTTTATATTCTACCTTCAAGAAAGGTTCACGGTGCCTTCATAAAGTGAATTATTTCTTTTTCACAGATATAAGGAGACAGATCCTGTTCGATGCAGCCTCGTGCTTTCGAAATTGGGATATAGGGGCATGGCCTAGAGGAAGATCTGAAAGAATGGAAAGGGCATTTGTTAAACTTACACAGTGGGCACGCACTTAAATATAACATCACTCGCTAGAGTCTGGAAGAGAGAGAGACTCAAAAAGCATACTTAAATCTGACAGAAGTCTATCTCTTCTTGGTTAATACAGCATAGCTCGGGCAGGATGGCTTCATTGACTAGATGTGAGGCTTGGAAGCAAGGATGGCTCCCAAACGTGTGGTGGGAGAAAACGGTGGATGGTGAAATGCGTTGGCAAGAGGAAGATGAGGAGTTCAAGTCTGAAAGAGTTTGTATTTGAAATGTCCATTTAATCCATGGATATCTGGGTCTGGCCTTGAGCAGATAGTGTAATTTGGGAGTTGTTTATACATGTCGTTTAGCTGCCCTCTAGTTGGCCCCTATCTCATGGAGATTCATTTACAGTGAAACAAAATGCTGCCCAGTGCTGTGCTGGCTCCATGATTGGTTGTGGATTGGACCATTGTGATCCATGGTATGTTCATTGGCTGATTTTTGGCAGTAGTAGATTGCCAGGCCTTTCTTCCTAGTCTGGCTTGATCTGAAACCTCTTCAGCATCATAGCAGCACGCCAGCCTCCACTGACGGATGGGTGGTGGCTCTATATGAGGTGCGTTGGTTGGGAATTGAACCCAGGTCTCCCACATGGAAGGTGAGAATTCTCCCACTGAACTACCATTACCCCCATTGATGATACATAACTAAATAACTAAGACAGCTAGTAAGGAAGCCACAGGAATGAGTACAAGTCTGTAGAGAACTAGAAGAAATGGGAGAGAATGAAATTCAGTAGAAAACTAAAAGCAAAACTAAGATTTCCTTTCTAGTTCAGCATTCCAACATTGAAGTGTATTTGCCTAGTGAAAATGAATAGCAAAAATCAGCCATTTATTGTTTCAAGATTACAAATGATGTGTACTTGATAGGAAAACTCATAATGGTCTTTGGAAATGTAGAAATCAATCCTTGGAAATAACCCTGAGGTAGAATTTTGGAGGGCTTCCTCACAGATGCTCCACCATTTGAAGTAGATGCCAAGATCAACTAGGAGATAGGTAGCAGGGAGCACATGAAGCAAGCATCTGCTGGTTTATTTAGTAGCAGGAGCAGACAGAGCAGAGGGAGAAGAGGGCAGCAGAAGCCAAGAATAAAACCTGGTCAAGAGGCCACATCAACTCAGCTTGGCAGACAGGCCTGGTGGCTTTGGTAATTACACTGGTGCCTGGTGGATGTGTGCCTTTTCCACTGAGTTTAAAAAAGACTTTCCTCTAACTACCGGGTTGCCCAGAAGTTGGGCCACTTTTGCCCTTGGTGGTTTTGTCCTGTGGAATCTTTGCTGTCTCTGTGTTGCATGCTGTGTTTGCTGACTACACTATAATGCTCTTGGCCCCACTGTTTCACCCAGCTCCTGCCCTGTCTCCTCCTCCTGACTGAGCTCACAGAAGGTTTGTGAGGACATGCCCTTCTGGAAGATTCCCAACAGAAACCACATGACTACATGGCTAGACTGGCACACGTGGACTTGACCAAAGCCTTTGCTTTTTCTTTCTACTTTTTCTCTCTTCTTCTCTCTTTCTCCTTCCCCTTTCCCTTTTTTATCTGTGAGTACTTTTGGTATCAATGATATTGAACAGACTCTAACTGATAGAAATTTCATGGGGAGGCCTAGAATTCCTGGTGAGGGCCCATTTGACACTTGAACTTCTTTGACTTAATCCTTTTGTTATAAATAGAACTCCTTTTTACACCCGAATTTGCCACTCATTCTATTTTAAGTATTCTAAATCTGAAAAGGACAGGGAAGAAAATATACCCAAAAACTTTAAGGAAAAGAGTCCTGAAAAGAATTCTGTGCTTTTCCCTATGCATACTTCCACCATATATTGTCCCAAGATAAATATTCAAAAGACTTTCATTTTGATCCACAGCTGGGGTTTTGCTTGTGTTGGTTTCTGAGAACAGCTATTCATAAGCACTAGTTAATAATGTATTTTGGCCCTCTGTTATTTGTATTATCCTTTAGAAGGGAGGACAGAGGGGTAGATTGAGACCAGGATAGCCTAAATATCTGCAGATGAAAATATATTGGCATTTGTGAAGTTTTTGTTATTGTGGTTTTAAAAGTCCATTCTATGGTTCATAACTTTGGTTTCTCTTTTCGCCCATCAGTGTTTTATTTTTTTCTTTTAAAAATATTCTTCTAGAATTTCTTTTATATAAATATTAGGCAATGTTATCAAGTCCTTCTGGAACACAAAGATGAGTAAGAAATGGGCTCTGGCCTCAAGGACCTTATTGGTAGAAGGGTGGGAAGTGGTGCAGACATAAATAGATGCTTTCATTACAGTGTGGTAAGGGCCATGGAAGTAGAACTAATCCATCCAGGGTGGAGGCTGGAATCAGGGGGCATTTTAGGGAAAATATTCTTCACTGGATCTTAAAGGATGAGGTGGCATTGAACTAAACTGGGGGTGTGGTGTGTTTTCTAGTCAGAAGAGTGATCTGAGGTTTAAATATCATGGGGTAGGCAAATAACAATGCTTGTTTGGTATTGGTGGGTGCCTTAGTCATTCAGTGCTGCTATAACAGAAATACCACAAGTGGATGGCTCTGATAAAGAGAAATTTATTCTCTCATAGTCCAGTAGCCCAGAAGTCTGAATTCAGGGTGCCGGCACCAGGGGAAGGCTTTCCTTCTCTGTTGGCTCTGGAGGAAGGTCCTTGTCATCAGTCTATAGCATCTCAGCACAGGAACCTTAGGTCCAAAGGATGTGCTCTGCTCCCGGTGCTGCTTTCTTGGTAGTATGAGGTCCCCAACTCTCTGCTTGCTTCCCTTCGCTTTTATCTCTTGGGAGATAAAAGGTGGTGCAGGCCACACCCCAGGAAGGCTCCCTTTACATTGGATCAGGGAGGTGATCTGGGTAAGGGTGGCATTACAATCCCACCCTAATCCTCTTAACATAAAATTACAATCACAAAATGGAGGACACCCACACAATACTGGGAATCATGGCCTAACCAAGTTGATACACACATTTTTTTTGGGGGGGGGGGATGACATAATTGAACCCACGACAGTGGGTTATAAAAGGAGATAAGGCTAGAGAGCAAAGCAGAAGTCAAGTCTTGAACCAGGTGTCATGTATGTAGTTGGTAAGGTTTGTAGTTCAGGAGATTACATTCCCAACAGTGTGGAGAATGGACTGAAACAGGGAAAGGGAAAAGATTTCAAGTAGGGAAACGTGTTGTGTGGTTATTGCAAAGCAGCATGAAGGTTCAAATTAAGCCAGGGACGTTGGGGATAGTCAGGAATAGAGGGACGTGAGAAATATTTTAAAGATGAGATTTGTGGGATTTTGAGATGGATGTTACATGATTGTAATGGTGTTGTGTGTGTTTTGTGGGTGATGGAAGCAGGTGTGGATTGGTACTCTCATATTTCTGGCCTAAATGGTTGGATAAATGTCACCAGTTGGGACTGGGAACAAAGGAGAAAAATCAATTAGGGGGTGGAGCTGCCGATGGTGAGTTTGTATCACATAAAAAAAAAAGTTGCCATCAGGTTGACTTCTACTCATGGCAACCCCAAGTGTTGAAGAGTAGAACTGTGTTCTGTAGGGTTTTCAAGGCTGTGACCTTTCAGAAGTAGATCGCCAAGCCTTTCTTCTGACGTGCCTCTGGGTGGGTTCAGACCTCCAACCTTTCAGTTAGTAGTCAAGAGCTTAACCGTTTGTGCCGTATTAACATACTTATTAAATATTCTTAAGAATATTCTTAAATATCCCTTCAACTTTGAAACTGCATCTCCAGGGCCATGTTTTTACTTCTTCCTTTTAAAAATTGAAGTTTATGTTCAAGCTGGACTGTAGGAATTTGGAAAACTTGGGACTGTAGGAAATTACTCTGAGTATGTATAGGATCTTTGTGTCTAGAAACGTGAATTTAGGGGAATTGGAGCTGCTCTATTCTCACGATTTTGAGAATATTTCACATCTAATCCACTGTAAAGCCTGTTAGCTCTACCTTTGAAATATATTCAGTATCTGACTTCTTACTGTCTCTAATGCTAACTATCCTTACTGCATAGCCTGTTCACTCCCTTTCCAGTCTTGTCTCTACAGAGCAACCAGAGTGGCCCTTATAGAACAGAAATCAAATTAAGTTGCCGTCTGCTGCTTCCCTGGTGGCATAGTGGTTAAATGCTACAGCTGCTAATGAAAAGGTTGGCAGTTCAAATCCACCAGGCGCTCCTTGGAAACTCTACGGGGCAGTTCTGCTCTGTCCTATAGGGTTGCTATGAGTTGGAATTGACTCAATGGCAATGGGTTTTTATGGGCCTGCTGCTTCAGAGACTGTGGGTGGTGCAAAGAATTAAGTTCTTGAAAGGTTGGCAGTGCGAACCCACCCAGAGGCACCTGAGAAGACGGCCCTGATGATCTGCTTCAGAAAGGTCATGGCTTTGAAAACCCAAAGGAGCAGTTCTATTTTGCACACATGGGGTCGCCAAGAGTCAAAATCAACTCGACGGTAACTAATAACAAAAACTGCTGCTTCAACCTTCAAAGACTTCTCATTTCAATGAATGTAAACAAACAGATAAACAAAAAACCCACAGTTATAGATTGGGTTCCCCAGGAAATGGACTCAGACTCTGAAATAGGAGGCTTATTGAGTAAGGAGTGCTGTAAGGAACAGCACTGATGCGGGTAGAGTGAGAACTTGAACTATGATGTAGTTACAATGGAAACCCTGGTGGCATAGTGGTTAAGTGCTATGGCTGTCAACCAAAAGGTTCGCAGTTCTAATCCACCAGGTGCTTCTTGGAAACTCTGTGGAGCAGTTCTACTCTGTCCTATAGGGTCACTATGAGTCAGGATCGAGTCGACGGCAATGGGTTTGGTTTGGCTCTGGTAGTTACAACAGAAGCCTCGTCTGATCTTATGGGGGTCTCTGGAGCTGGGATGACTCAGCTGTCCCAGTTACCCTTCACTGACCAGTCACTGGATGACCTCGAGGAGGGAGTATAAACTTGGGCAGGGCAGCCTCCTTTGGCATGCAGTGCCTGGTGAGGGACTCAGCCATGAGCCATCAGCAGGCAACATATGCATCACCTGGAGGAATAAGTATTTTGGTCCTAGCATCCATCTACCTGGATGGTAGACATCAGTATCCATTACATGTGGCCTGCAAGACACTACATGATCTGACCCACCACCACCACCTCTGTGATCTCATTCCTACTATTCTCCCCCTGCTTGCTCACTGTACTATAGCCACACTCTCCTTCCTTCAGATAATGCTTGAATGTGACCAAGCAAGCATAGTTATATTTCAGGACTTCTGCACTTGCTCTCCAAATGACTGGACCCTTCCTTCCTTCCAGTCTGTTCAAATGTCACCTTATTGTAGAGGCCTACCTGACTAACTGGCATAATTTAGCACGCTCTGCCTCCAATTCTCCATTATTTCCTTAACCTACTTTTCTTCATTCAATATAGCTCTACATCAGATATTTTATATATATATATGTATATGGAAACCCTGGTGGCGTAGTGGTTAAGTGCTACGGCTGCTAACCAAAGGGTCGGCAGTTTGAATCCTCCAGGTACTCCTTGGAAACTCTAAGGGGGCAGTTCTACTCTGTCCTATCGGGTTGCTATGAGTCGGAATGGACTTGACGGCACTGGGTTATATATATACATGTATGTATGTGCGTACACACATACGTGTATGTGTTGTTTTTGTTAATTGCCACTGAGTAGATTCCAAATCACGGTGACCCCATGTGTGCAGAGTAGAACAGCTCCATAGGGCTTTCAGGGCTGTGACCTTTCAGAAGCAGATCACTAAGCCTGTCTTCCGAGGTACCTCTGAGTGGGTTTGAACCGCCAAGCTTTTGGCTGGTGGTTGAGCGCTTAACCATTTGCGCCACCCAGGGACTCCTATGTAAACACACATACATACACACACACACAGACACACAGACACACACACACACACCCGTTTGTTTTTGTCTGTCTTCGGCAGTGCACGCTCTGTGAGGGTGGGGACTGCTTAACCTTAGTGAGCTTTGTGATTGTACATCTTAAAGTCTCTTGAAGTTTGTTCTAGGAGATGACATCCTCTAAAGCTGTGCTTTGCTTTAGGAAAAGCGAACATTCAAAAATGAAGGTTTAGGTGGTAAATGATATTATGGAATGATTATTGTAGGACTCCTTTAGATGGGTGAATTCACTTAGAGCATTTAAAATGTGATTTCATTTACAACAATACTTTGCACATACCCCAGTTTTCAAAACTACATCTATGTAAAAAATATCTAAACCTACTGTACCTTTTATATAAGGGAGCAGTGGTAGATCAGTGGTAAAATTCTCTCCTTCCATGGGGGAGACCTGGATTAGATTCCTGGGTGATGTATGTTATGCAGAGCCACCACCTGTCAGTGGAGGCTTGAGTGTTGCTATGATGCTGAACAGGTTATAGCAGAGCTTCTAGACTGAGATGGACTAGGAAGAAAGACTTGGTAACCTCCTTACAAAAATCTGCCAGTGAAAACTCTATGAATCACATTGGTCGGATTCACAACTGATTGTGGGGATGTGCAGGACTGGCCAGCATTTCGTCCCATCCTGCATGAGGGGTTGCCATGAGTTGGGGGCTGACTTGACTGCAGATAACAACAACAACAACAACAACAACATCATCATGTCTTATAAGGACATACTAGTATATCATTGGTATATACTCTTACGTTGGACAAACTTCAATTGAAATAAATATGTATTTATCTGAAGGCAGAAATTATTATCATTAATAATTGAGAAGAGTTTTCAACTAAGTATTATCAACATCATTGCCTTTAGCTGGAATATGAGTGCTTGGGTTCATAGTAACATTGAAGGCAGGATTGTTTTTCTCAGTGACAACAAAATGAAATCCCAGATAACCAGAGCTCAATAATCTCAACTCTTTTATCGATGTATGTTCTCTTTGATATCTTTTAGGAGAAAGAAATATATGATAGTGAAACATATCAAGGAATTTATTTTCGTGTGTGTGTCATTTCTGGAGTGATCCTGGGGTCTCTGTACATTTCGCTCAGTATTATGTGACAGCATCATCTGTAGTTCAGTACATTAAACCCCCAAACCAAACCCCTTGCTGTTGAGTTGATTCCGACTCATATCGACCCTTTAGGACAGAGTAGAACTGCCCCATGGGGTTTCCAAGGCTGTAAATCTTTATGGGAACGGACCGCCACATCTTTCTCCCTTGGAGCAGCTGGTGGGTTTGAACCATTGACTTTGCTGTTAGCAGCTGAGCACTTTAACCACTGCACCACCAGGGCTCCTTCGTACATTAAACATTCCCATTCAAAACATGACCTTGCAGTACTTGAAGATTCTTTATCATCTAAGAAAGATTAAATTCTGTTCATTACATGGCAAAATGGACTAATTAATTCATTTCCTAAAAGATCCCAGTGATAACTCTACAAAAGCTTTTTTGTTTTTTATTGGGTGGGAGATGATCTGTATCGTCCCTTCTAAGTCTAAAACTCTTTGATTCTCTTCTTTCAATCAGAAGGCTTGAACCATAAACAATTTTCTGGTTAACCTTTAGTTAATCAGAAATTAAGTTTATCAAAACACCTCATGCAACGAGTTTTTCATTTCCTACAACAATAGTGGATGCTTCTGTGCTAAATGTAAACAGAGGGGTTCCTCAGGCTACCAGTGATGTTGAAGGTATTGTTACTTGACATGCTTCCTTTGTGTGTGTGTGTCGGGGGGGTGGGTGTGGGTGTGGGTGCATGCACATGTAAAACAATAAAGGAGGTATTGCTTTTGGAGGTTTTTATCTACATACATCTTTCTATTTCTTTGGCTAGGGAAATGTATTTTCATACAGCATACTTCCCTGTAGACCAGGATCATTCTCAATACTCTCTATTCACTCATATATATTTTTTTAAACATACTTTCCCACCTCAGACACTAATTATTAAAATTGCATGATCTGCCAGACAAACACAAGTCAGCAGTGGTATTTGAGCAACAAATCAATGAGCAAATATTGATGCAACACACATGCCATGCGAGCATGACACCATCTGGGGTTCTGTACATGATTTCTACGGGAAGACAAAGTCTCCGTCTTTAAATGGCTCAAAATCTAATTAATAGGAGGCTATGAAGAAAATGCAGACAATTCTAACTAAAACTCTTGAAACAGTTTTTATAGTTGCTGTGGCATTTGAATCATCATTTATTCTTTCATTGAGTATTTTCTCAGTGCCTGTTTTTTTTTTTTTCTGTTACATGTCAGGAAGTATGCTGAGGACTGGGGCACGTGGGAATGGGACACAGCCTGGTCCTTTAGAGTTTACATAATGGAGTTTAGTACCTTTGACTACAGAGTTAATAAGATGAAATGATCATCTTCCGGAATCCAGAAGTGTTGAGATAATGATGTAGATTGCTTCAGGGTAAATCATTTAATATCTAACTACTTTATCAACAGTGCCCTTTGTCTTTGTTTGTGTGTCTCTAGGCAGTGTGGGGCAAGTGATTTGCCACTGGCTGCTGATCTAAAGCTTGACTTCCCATTGGCTCTATGGGAGAAAGGCATGGTGAACTGCTTCCATAAAGAAAACCCTATGGAGTAATTCTATCCTGTAACAGATGGGGTCGCCGCAAGTTGGATTCAACTCAATGGCAACAGATTTGGTTTTGGTCTCTAGACTGTGGGGATGTTTTGTGTGTGTGTGCGTGTATGTGTCTGTGTGTACAGGTTGGGCAGTTTTGGGAAGAGAAGATCATGTTGAATTTGGGAGGTTTCTATATTTTCAATTCCATTTTCATCCTGTATCTTTTCTTACATAATGTATAATGTAGTTACAAAGAGCATGGCTGTTGGTGTCGGAGTTCAGAGTTCCTGGTTTTAAGTTTGACTTTGCAGCTTAACCAAACCCTCTGCTGTTGAGTCTATTCCGACTCATAGTGACCCTATAGGATAGAGTAGAACTGCCCCATAGGATTTCCAAGGCTGTAAATCTTCACAGAAGCAGACTGCCTCATCTTTCTCCTGTGGAGCTGCTAACCTTCCCACTTCGACATGATTACTTGACAATTCAAATGAGACAATGTATGTAAAATGAAAGGATTTTGGAAATTATAAATAATCAAGGGATATTAGTTACGATTATTGAATTGTGGTGGAAGATTGGTTCTCATTAACCACCGCTTCCCCCATACACACACAAACGCGTGATTTTTAGTTTTTGAAGATAATTATGTTACAGTGTTTGGGCTTAATGTTGTTGTCGGGTACTACTGAGTCGATTCAGACTCAGTGACCACAGGTGACAGTGTAGAACTGCCCCACAGGGTTTTTTAGCTGTAATCTTTATGGAAGCAGATCACCAGGCCTTTCTCCAGAAGAACGCCTGTGTGTGTTCAAACAACTATTCTTTCAGTTACCAGTGGAGCGCTTACCCATTGCGCCACCCGGGTTCCTTGGGGGTCTGTCTCGTGTCCTTTGTAAGTGATCATTGGTAAAGCCACATTAATGAGTTAACTGATAAATTGCCTTTACAAATCAGCCTTGAACTTAACTTTCACAATTTAAAAGAATTACGCAAAAGCAGGCCACATGGGCGTTTTCTTTTTGTTTCACTGAGTAAAATTTCCAACCTATCAAGAGGAAATGTTGATGGCTCTCTAATGTTCATGCACTTAGCCATTCAAACATCACTGGAATGTAGGCTACATGAAGATTGGTGTTTTTGTTTGTTTTGTTCACTGTTGTTTCTCTAGCTCCTAGAGCTGGGCCTGGCCAATAAAAATGGATTTTCATTAAATTAATGAAACTATTGAGTACCTTGTGTTTTTGGCACTCTGCAAGGCACTACAAGGCATAAGGAAGACCAAAGAAGAATTAATGCCTTTGAACTGTGGTGTTGGCAAAGAATATTGAGTATACCATAGACTGCCAAAAGAACGAACACATCTGTCTTGGAAGAAATACAACCAGAATGCTCCTTAGAAGCATGAATGGCGAGACTTTGTCTTACATACTTTGAACATGTTGTCAGGAGGGATCAGTCCCTGGAGAAGGACATCATGCTTGGTAAAGTACAGGGTCAGCAGGAAAGAGGAAGACTGTCAACGAGATGGATAGTCAAAGTGGCTGCAACAATGGGCTCAAACATAACAATGATTGTAAGGATGGCAAAAGATGGGCAGCATTTTGTTCTATGGTACATAGGGTCTCTATCAGTTGGAACTGACTTGATGGCACCTAACAACAACACATGGCATTTGGTAGTATTGGGAAAAGTAAATTCAGAATCCATGACCATAAGGACTTCATAATCTAGCAAGGCGAAAAAGGAATAAACAGAAAATGACAGTTGTATAACAGATGTTCCAACAGAGGAGTTATGTGAGCACAGGAGTTGGGTGGAGTGTGGCAGATGGCAGCTAGGAAGACTTCATGGAGGCGGTGATAATTACATTCCATGTAATGTGCTCTCCTTCAGGGGAGGTGGGTCAGTGAGGGAGGTTAAACCCCTATACAGAGTTCGTTTTCTGTAGGGAATTTTAAAACGTTAATGAAAGACTAAAAATCTGTTTTATTATCACTATGCACGGGGCAATTCTAAAGTAAGACTGTGGTAAAACGCTCCCTCCCCAAACTGCTACCATACCCCTCCCTTGGGGTCCTCTGCTTTCTCTGGATGGGGTTTGTCCCTTTGAGATATTTGAGCTTCAGAGACAATTGTCCCCCTGAAAGTAGAGTCTCCTGGTTTGGTAATGATAATTTTCCACATGTGTTCTTTAAAAAGTTACTGAAAAAGCCTTAACTCTGCAGACACATATAACTCAAGTAAAAAAAGAAAATATGGTTTCTGTAATTCTCAGAAATTTGGAAAGACTTTTCTCTTCTCACCCCTTCAAAGCAAGATGATCTTTTAGGAAATCTACTCAGTCTTAAAAATTGATACTTTTTAGAGTCAATCTCTTATACCGTCACACTATAATTTAGGTTGTTTTGTTTTATCAAAGAATGACTCTTTCATTTGTTGAAAAATTATTTTTACCAAAAATTGATATTTAATTCTACCATTTTCCTTTTGAATGTCCTATTTGATCTACCAGTGGGCTATAAGTTTCCGTCCCCCGCCCAAAGTTAAAAAAATTTTTTTAACCCCTCTTACACCAGCCAACTGCTCTTCAAAATTCACAACTCAGTAATCATAGTTCAAGTCCACCTAGAAGTGCATTGGAAGAAAGGCCTGGAGCTCTAAAAAAAACTACTTCCAAAAAATCATCCATTGAACTTTTATGTTTTCAATATTTTGACATATTTCAGATGTTGCCCAGGTTACCAGCTAGTAAGGAATGAGTTGAGAAACTAGTCTCAACAAACTATCTAAAACAAACCAACAGAAAATCAGTTTAAGGAAGCTCTGAATTACCTAGGATAAATTTTTGTTCTTTGAACAGTCGCTTATCAAATGGTATTTAATGCTGTGCCTATAGCCATCCCCACCAAAGTAGCTTATTTACACAGCAGGATCTACACCATTGATTTTTGTAGAGTAAATCATAACAGCCTATTAACATTCCATTATACCGAACATAGAACTAATAGGAGAACATCTGTGAGGTCAGAGATCAGAAGTAGACTTCAGAACATACTATTCAAAAAGCAGATGAAATGGAAAACATTCAGAGAGGCTAGTGGGCAAAGTACAGATTTTGAGGGAAAGTAACAAAGGACGAAACTGCACTATTGGGTAACTTTCTAGCCAGTGGGATATTATGGTGAATTTAATCTATAACTAACTTGATTTACTCTTCACCAAAAATTTACATACACCTTTTGAGCTTCCTCTAAGTTCCGCTTAGTGGGTTTTCAAGTATTTAACTCAATTAATTGAATTAGAAGAGTCAGGGAAATTGTTTAAATGTTTGTTCTTCTGGATTAATTTCCTAGTTCTGCTGCAACAGAAATCCAACAAGTGGGTGGCTTTAAAAACCAGATATTTATGTTCTCACAGTTCAGGAGGCTAGAAGTCTGAATTCAGAGCCTGGCATTAGAGGAAGGTCCTTCCTTGTCTATTTCAGCTTCTAGTTGCTGCCCGCAGTCTTTGTAGATAAATCTGTCTCTACAGCCTGTCTGTCTTCTCCTTGTGTGTGTCTTTGTGTCCATTCTGCTCTTTTTATAACTCAAGTGATTAGATTTTGAACCCACCCTACTCAGGAAGGCAACTCAAATCCACCTAGAAGTACCTTGGAAGAAAGACCTGGAGATCTACTTCTAAAAAATCAGCCATTGAAAACCCTATGGAGCACAGTTCTACTTTGATGGACAAGGGGTCACTATAGTTGGAATTGACTGAATTGCAACTGTTTCTATGTGGGTATGATTTAATTAACGTACCAAAGAAAACCCTATTTCCAAATAGGATCATATTTACAGGTATAGGAGTCAGGATTTCAATACTTTTTTTTGGCGGCGGGGGCGGGGGGGCACAATTCAATCCATCTTATGTTCTAATCTCATTTAATGCCTTCATATTGGGGTGAGAATTTCTGAGGGCAGAAATGCCAGTTGAGACACAGCAGCTGTGGCGTGGCAGTATCCTGTGACAATTCCTATATAATAGCATTGGGTTGCTGTGTAATCGTGAGGCATCATAGGGCTTAGAGAAATACACAATCAATGGAGATATTTCCTAGTGCTTAGTTTTTGTCTGCAGCCCATGTTGAACCCTTAACTGGCCTCAGAATGAAGATGACAAATGAATAGTTTGGGAGCTTTTTTTTTTTTTTAAAATAAAAAGTGGAAGGGAATGCTAGGAAAAACGTGTTTGAATGTAAGATTTTAGTTA
The DNA here is from genome assembly GCF_030014295.1 of Loxodonta africana. Lineage (NCBI taxonomy): Eukaryota > Metazoa > Chordata > Mammalia > Proboscidea > Elephantidae > Loxodonta > Loxodonta africana. The sequence continues at coordinate 66,160,255 of NC_087342.1, forward strand.
TATTAAGATTAAATTTAATTAACTGTCATTAAGGTTTAGTGTATGCCAAACATCGTGCTAGGCATTGAGAGGTGTGAGGTAAGTACAACAGAATTACTTTCAAGTGAGCATTCTGGAGGACCTACCTGGGTCCTGAAGGTTCTAGAACCTATTATAAGCCTCACACAACCCTATGATTATGTGAGGTAAATTTAAGGTAAAAATGATTTAGCTACTCATTTAGTCATAGATTAGCCATTGTCTTGGTGGAAATTGAGGAAGAAAATATGTTTCTTATGAACATGATAAAGAAGGCATAGTCAGAGAAGTAAAAGCATTACCAGGAGAAAATGGTATCTAGAAAATGGAAGGAAGAGATGATTTTCATTAGGAAAGGGTAGGTGGACAGTATCACATGCCACAGAGAAACCAAGTGAGGTAAGCTCACAGAACTGAGTAGTGGTGATATGGAGGTGACTGGCGACTTGTAGGATAAATGTTTAGTGGAGTCATGTGGGGAGAAAGCCAGCTTGCAGAGGGTTGATCAGAGAATTCAGGTAGTAGAGGCAGTTCCTTTAAAGAAGGTTACTTTTAAAAGAGAAGGGCAAAGCTAAACACAGGCTCACCATATGATCCAGCAGTCCTGCTCCTAGATATTACCCAAATGAGTTGAAACTGTATGTCAACAAAGAAACCTGCACATGAATATTTATATCAGCTTTACTTATAATTGGCCAAAATAGAAAGTTACCAAGATGTCCTTCAGTAGATGAATGGATACACGAACTGTGGTACATCCATACAATAAAGTATTATTCAGCAATGAAAAGAAATGAGCTATCAAGCTACGAAAAGATATGGAGAAATGGTAGATGCATATTGCTAAGTGAAAGAAGCTTGCCTGACAAAGCTGCTGTGTTTTTATGCAAATAGTGCACTCCTTCTAGGTTTGTCAACCATTCTCTCCCCTCATGAGGTATTTTTGTAAGTGTGCTATGCTTTTTTTTTTTTTTTAACAGCAATATGTAAAAAAGAAATGGGCGTAGAGATGCTTACAAAAATAACCTCATGGGAGGGGGAGAAGGAGTGGTTGTCAAACAAACGTAGAAGGCACACGTTATTTGTGCAAAAATATGGTACATACTGTATGATTCCAACTATATGGCATTCTGGAATATACTCCAAACCAAATCCATTCCCATCGAGTGATTCTGACTCATAGTGATCTTATAGGCCAGAGTAGAACTACCCCACATAGGGTTTCTAAGGCTGTAAATGTTTTTAGGAGCAGACTGCCACATCTTTCTCCCACAGAGAAGCAGGTGGTTTCAAACTGCCGACCTTTGGGTTAGTGACCAAGCACTTAACCATTGTATCACCAGGGCTTCTTGGTATAACTATAGGGACAGTAAAAAGATCAGTGGTTGCTGAGGGTCCAGGGGGAGGGGAGGAGGGATGAACAGGTGGAGAACACGGGATTTTTAGGGCAGCGAAACTATTCTGCATGATACTCTAATGGGGCACACTTGATACTATGCATTTGTCAAAAGCCACAGGGACTGTACAACACAGGGAGTGAACTCTAATGTAGACTAGGAACTTCAGTTAATAATACTGTGTCCATATTGGTTCATCTGTTGTAACAAATGCACCACACACACGCAAGAGGTTGATAATAGAAGAAACTGTGCAGGGTGGAAGGAGTGTATGGGAACTCTCTATACTTTCTATATAGCTTCTCTGTAAGCCTAAACGTGCTCTAAAAAAAAAAAAATAAAGCCTATTTAAAAAAAAAAAGGAAGAGAAGGGGTGAGTGTGTGAGAAGAAAAGGAGGGTAAAACATGAATCAGACACCATCAGTTTCTAATTGGGTGGCCTTGGACAAGTTAATCACTCCGGGCCTCAGTTTCCTTGTCTGTAAAACAGGAATGAAAATAGTAATTACTACTTAAGAGAATCAAATGAGTTAACTCCATTATGCTAAGTACATTTTTTATTTTATTTTATTTTACTTTAGATGAAGGTTTACAGAACAAACTAGCTTCTCATTAAACAGTACACATATTGTTTTGTGACATTGGTTAACAACCCCATGACATGTCAACACTTCTAGACCTTGGGTTACCTGTTACCTGCTTTCCTATCCACTCCTGCCTTCTAGTCACTACGTGGATTCTTATTAGATCAATACTTAAAGAAAGAGACAATAAAATGATAATTTAAAAGAGAGAACAGGTACTTCCACTTTATGAACTAAACATGTATTTTCTTCTTCTTTTTTTAAGAAGTAATGTTCATCTTCTTTTCTGCTCACTGTGTGTGAGTCATGGCTGTTCCGAGGCTAGGCATAAGAACTGATCATGTAGGAGACCTGGGGTGACCGTCCTGGAAGATTCGGAAGATCACTGATAGGAGGAATCAGAGCTCAGAGAACTGAAAGGTGTTTTTCTGTTAGAACTTAGATGTATAATTCAGAAGAGTTTTGTGTTTGTTGTATTATTTTCCACAGCAGAAGGGAAGGGCATGTCTTCAGTTCCTTTTTAAAGTTAAGTTGCTAAAGAATTTCAGGTTTGTTTTCCACTGTGTTGGACTCTAAAAAGTTTTTTCTTTACTGTGCAATTCATTTATTTCTTGTGTCAGAAAAAGCAGCGATCGTGAGAAACAAGAGAAGCTTCTAGATAGGTGAAAAGACCTTGCAGAAGTCCTGCTCTGGGCTATGTGCAAAGCCCACATTCATCCACTGCTGTGTCTATTCATTTCCTGGTTGTCTCCAGCTTTTGTTTTATTTAATTTTTACTACTTCCCCCCCCCTCAGGAATGCCACATAGTAAGAAGAGCAAAAGTCAGTGCTGTGTCTTGTGGTTGGTTGTCTTTACTGAACTTTAAAAAGTGTGGCTATTTTTAAACCTGTAGGGGAAAAAAATACTGTAAGTTTATTCACCCCATCAATCTCTCAAGAGAGGGATTCTTTGCCTGACGAAAAGTGGAACCCAATTAGCCAGATGAAGCTGATGTTCCAGGAGTCCCTTCAGATGAGAACATAGCTCACCCACCCGAGTATGGTGACGTCAGAGAACATGGTCATGTCATACTTCACTCTTCAACTTTCTCAAGGTGTTGTGAATAAATTATCTTAGATTTCTCTTAAGTGGCTTGATTTTTTTTTTTGTGTAAAATATATAGAACAAAAATTTGCCATTTTAACCATTTTTAATTACATTAATTATGTTCCCCATGTTATGCTACCATTGTCACTATTTCCAAAAGGCTTTTCGTCATCCCAAACAGAAACCCTGTGCCTCTTAACAAATCCGCATTGCTCCTTCCCCCCAATCCCCTGGCAACCACTACTTTACGTCTTCTGTGCATTCGCCTGTTCTAGATCTTTCACATAAACAGAATCATACAATATACGTCCTTTTGTGACTTACTTATTTCACTCAGCATGTTTTCAGAGTTATCCATGTTGTGGTGTGTATCACAGCTTCATTTCCCTTTATGGCTGAGTAATAGCTTGTTGTATGTATACCTTACATTTTGTTTATCCATCTACTATTGGACGCTTAGGTTTTTCCCACCTTTTGGCAATTGTGAATGGTACTGCAATGAACACTGATGTACAAGCATCTATCTGAGTCCCTGTTTTCAAAGCTTTCAGATATATCCAGGTGGTGTGATTTTGTCTAAGGTAATGCAGAACCGCCAGCACAGTAGGTTGGGATAGTCATTTCTGAGTAAAAAGGAAGAATAAAGAGGGGGAAAAAAATAGAAGAAAAATGATTTAAAACCAGCAGGCCTATTTAATAGATGTTTGGCTCTACAGTATTTTTTCCCCGACCAGATGCTAGGTTTATAGTCAGCCTCCCCACTCCCCCCATTAAATTTTGTGAGAACACCCACATGTTCTCCTGCTTCACTCTAGTTTCTGGTCTGTGGCCATATCTTCAGATCCCTTTTCCTGGTTATCTTTCACCCTATGCTATTGCCCAACTCCTTTGAACTTCAATTTTACTGCATTCCTTCAGCTGTCGTGTTAGATGCATAACAAGTGGCCAAAAAAAAAAAAAAAAAAGCTGCTGTTGAGTTGATTTTAACTCATAGCAACCCCATGTGTTATGACTAGGAACTGCTCCATAGGATTTTCTTGGCTGTGATCTTTACAGAAATGGTTTGCCAGGCCTTTCTTTCATGGTACCACTGGGTAGATTGAACCACTAACCTTTAGGTTAGTAGTCAAGCACAAACCATTTATGCCATCCAGGGACCTATAACAAGTGACAGTTGGATGAATTATGTTCAGGATGCTGGCACTACGGCTCTCAGTGGCTCCAAAGTTTGGCCTCATCAGAGCCTTCGTCCCATTCTCTGGAGGAAAACTGGGGCTTCCTGGGCTGAAGGTAAATCACTTCATGTGAGAACAGGGACTTGTGCTTAGGATAGCTTGCCAATCACCGAACACAGTAGCATACATTTCAGAACATTATTTAGGTTTCTCATTTGAAATTGGGCAGGATTCGTCTGATTTATTGCATACGCTCTTGTCATTTTAATATTAAAAAGGTTAAATGCTATTTGGGCATGAACTAAGATCTAGGTCTGGTGTGAATTTACGCTCAACCTAATTTTCTAGTTCTGATGGGATATCGTCTCACACCAAAGGCCAAAATTCCAATATTGTGGTAGGCTTTTAAATGTGGGTCTGAAATCCAGATAGAGGCGACTTTTTCGGAATAATCACTTGTGACAAACAACTGGTCTTGGTGGATAAGGCCTAGACTCAAGGTCCATAGACCCAGATTCTTTTCCTTGCTCAAATGTCTGTGTGCTCCCTGAGGTAAAAGGATCGACACTTTCCCTAAGTGCAAACATTTTCGGTGGATGGGGATTTAAAGAGATTGTGCTTGCCTTTACTTAAGGCAGGGGATTTTAATTCTTTTCCTGAATATTTTTTAAAAGAATAGGAGAAAACGAAGTGGGACAACAGTAGGGAGAAAGTAAGTAGGGAGAAAATTCCAGTGGTTATAGGCCAAGCAAAGGTCAGACAGAGGGGGACTGGCAGGTGCCCTGAGCATGGGGAGAGAGAAGGCAGAACTCTAGGCAAGACAAGTAAACAATTTGGTATCTCCTATCCAGTGAATGGAAAACCTGATGGTATAGTGGTTAAGGGCTACAGCTGCTATCAAAAGGTAGGCAGTTCGAATCCACCAAGAGCTCCTTGGAAACTCTGTGGAGCAGTTCTAATCTGTCCTATAGGGTCGCTATGAGTTGGAATCAACTCAGTGGCAATGGGTTTGCTTTTGGTTTTTATCCAGTGAATGTGTGTTGGTTTTACCTGGCTGACAGTGCATATTACAAGAAAATAAATCTTGAGAAACCATCCACTGCTGGAAGCTAAGTCTCCGCTTTTTCTATTTTAAAATGGACTAAAATTCTGACTGTTCTAGTAGGCTTTTCCTGGACTCCTTTCTCCTGTTTTGGTGGTCTCAAGTCCACACTATTTGCAGGCTTTTCTCCCTGAGCAGTGCTTTTCTCCCTCAATAGAAATTTTCCTTCTGCTCTTCACTCTCATCATGATTTACCTGTTCAACTGATTATTTTCCTTGGACCTTGACCACTGAATTCGCATATTGTAACAAATGTATGTTAAGGAGTTAATAAAAAAAAATTAAAACAAAACAAACCTGTTGCTGTTGAGTTGATTCTAACTCATAACAACCCTATAGGACAGAGTAGAACTGTCCCATAGGGTTTCCAAGGAGTGGTTGGGGGATTCAAACTGCTGACCTTTTGGTTTGCTGCTGTAGTTCGCCATAGCTGTTAACCACTGTGCTGCTATTAGGACTCTGGCAAGGAGTTAATAGGGAGCTTTTTTATCAAGGGGATTTGATACCTAAGATACTGAGCAATGGTGAGGATTCTTGTATTCGTACAAGCAGCCTAGGAAGAGATTATTTGTGGGCAGTAGGGCCTCTTGGTGCTCCTGAAATAGGTATATGCCTAGTGAACCAATTTTGTGGTACTGTTGCTGTTGTTAGCTGTTACTGAGTTGGCACTGACTCATGGCAACCCCATGTACAACAAAATCAGACCATTTTGATCCGTAGGGTTTTTGGGGGCTCATTTTCACAAGTAGATTGCCAGGCCTTTCTTCCTAGCCTATCTCAGTCTGGAAGCTCTGCTGAAACCTATTTAGCATCATAGTAACATGCAAGCCTCCACTGACAGATGGGTGGTGGCCACACATGAGGTGCATCGGCCAGGACTCAAACTCAGTTCTCTCGCATAGAAGGCAAGAATTCTACCACTGAACCACCAATGTCCTCTTTTGTGGCACTAGTTATACTTAAGTACATTCAATGTAATACTAATATTTGAAAAATGCATACTTTCCTATCACTCAACTTTAGAGATACTCATAAAATATAAGAAGCCCTGGTAGTACAATGGTTAAGATCTCAACCGCTAACCAAAAGGTTGGCAATTTGAACCCACCCAGTGGCTCTATGGGAGAAAAGACCTGGCAATCAGCTCCCATAAAGATTACAGCCTAGGAAACCCTATAGGGCAGTTCTACTCTGTCATGTAGGGTTGTTATTGGTCGGAATCGACTCGACGGCACACAACGTTAAAACGTTAGATCTAGACAGGACCCACATTGGTCTCACCCTAATGATCTTCATGAACTGATATATGTATGTTTTGTTGCTATATCCTTGAGTTAGAGAGGAAACCCTGGTGACATAGCAGTTAAAGGCTATGGCTGCTAACCAAAAGGTCAGCAGTTTCAATCTACCAGGCGCTTCTTGGAAACTCTATGGGGCAGTTCTACTCTGTCCTATGGGGTTGCTATGGGTTAGAATCGACTCGATGGCAACGAGTTGGTTGGGTTGGTTGGTTGGGGTGAGAGAAGGTAAGAAAGCACCTGAAGCTGTGGACTGAGCATCCCAATTCTTACTAGCAAGAAAGGCTTGGCCCAGTGGCTTGCCAGAATGTAGGTGAGTTTTTCAATTGGTCATTTTCTGAGAACTGCCACCCATTTAGTAGATTGGAGGAGTGTTCTTGTTCTCAGATTAATTTCTTATTTAGCTGGTGTTATTCGGAAATGCGAGTCTCTGTTATTTTTGAAAATGCAGATTTATATAAGACATTTGTTTAATAGAAGCAACTATATTCGGAAATGTAGCATTCCAATTAGTCTCATTAGTAGAAATACGATACCTAGTATACAGTAATGTTTTAAGACGTTTCAGTCTGTGATACAGAAGATAAGGGCAAACGGCTTTTAGAAGGAAAATTTCAAGTTAACTTATCAATTTCTGAAGTATAATCCTGTTTTGGCAGAACACTTGTGTATCTCTGAGTATGTAAAGAGGTAAAGATGTAATCAAGACATTTATTTGTATCAACTGTGGAAATAAGTGGAAAAAATATGTAATTTTTGTTTGGCAATTGATAATGAAATGAAAGAAATTTGAGATGATTTTAATTAGAGTCATTTACACTTTCCTGCCCCTATATGAATAGAACCATGTTGAGACTTTTTTTTTTTAATTGAACTTTAGCTGAAGGTTTACAGGACAAGCTAGTTTCTCATCAAATAGTAAGTACACACATTGTTGTATGACTCTGGTTAACAACCCGATGACATGTCAACACTCTCCGTTCTCAATCCTGGGTTCCCTATTACTGGGTTTCCCATTCCCTCCTGCCTTCCAGTCCCTGCCCCAGGGCTGGTACACCCCTTTAGTCTTGCTTTGTTATGGGCCTGTTTAATCTTCGGCTGAAGGGTGAACCTCAGGAGTGGCCTCATTACTGAGGTGAAAGGGTGTCCAGTGGTCATACTCTCAGGGTTTCTCCAGTCTCTGTCAGGCCAGCAAGTCTGGTCTTTCTTTTTGAGTTAGAATTTTGTTTTACATTTTTCAGGTCGAGACATTTTTCAAGTAAACGCATGAAGTATTATTTTATCTATCATTATCCTAGAAAAGGACACCAAAACTGTTCCTGGTAGTGTTTCCGTCCTTTAGAAACTTGTTTTGTTTTTTCAGAGGTGGGATTTACAATACTGAAGCATTTCAGCTCATCACAAAAATGTGTGCATGGAACAGCTTAATTAAACTTGAGGTTCCATATTGGCCCTTTAACCCACTGAAAACCAAACCCGTTGCTGTCAAGTGGATTCTGACTCACAGCAACCTTATAGGACAGAGTAGAACTGCCCCATAGGGTTTCCAAGGCTGTAATCTTTATGGAACTAGACTGTCCCATCTTTCTCCTGAGGAGCGCCTGGTGGGTTCCAACTGCTAACCTTTCAGTTAGCAGCTGAGTGTTTAACCACTGCACCACCAGGGTTCCTACTTGCCCTTTACCTAACTTATTTTACCTAAATAGCCTGATGTTTTGAGTTTTGAGTAGAGCCTGTGACCATTTTTTGAAGCATACTAGCAATAAATCTAGCTTCTATAAGAAGAAAAGACACATAATAAAAGGGTTACTGGAATTGCAAGGAAACATTATTTCCTTTTTGACTTGTTCCAGATAAAAATCAAGACAGAGTTTGTTCTCCTTCAAAAGTACTTTCTGTCTCCTCCCAGGTGGCCAGGGTCTTTCACACAGCACTTAGGCCCTAGGTTTATGGGAGTCAACAAATGGACAACAACAAATGTTCGGCCATCTTAATGGTGTCAAGCCTAGCAACTTGGCAAATTGTATGAAGACACCAAATGCATACAGAAGTTTTCATGAGCCAAGCATTCCCCATGAGGACAGCAGCAGCTGGTTATATCCTTAAGAATAGAAATACTCTTCCTGATCTAATCTGCTATTGCCCCAGGTTGGGAAATTATGGCCGTAAGAGTTAAAAGCTTAGGGCTCTGCCATAACAAGTTGCCTCTTTGAACTTTTCAGCTCCAAGAGCTTCTGGTTATCCAACCAACTGGAGATATTCAGACATATTTATGCCTCCTTATGCAATTCTTGAATCACTCATGACATCAATGGTAGACTTAAGAATTATTATTATTTTTATCGATGACATAAAGTACTCAACAGTAAACCAAAAAAAAAAAACTAAACCGTTGCTGTCGAGTCAATTCTGATTCATAGCGACCCTATAGGACAGAGTAGAACTGCCCCATCGAGTTTCCAAGGACTGCCTGGTGGATTTGAACTGCCCATCTTTTGGTTAGCAGCAATAGCACTTAACCACTGTGCCATGAGGGCTTCAGCTCCTCAGTAGATCATGATAATTTTCAGAAGAGGTTCCCTTCAACTAGTAAAATGTATTCATACTGTTAACTGGAATGCAAAATTCCTAGACCTGTACTTGTCTTGCTGTTAGAGCTTAACTGAACCCCAGGAATACCTTCAGGGTAATGAAAAAAATTCGTTTCTTCTTTTGTTCCTTCCTAAAGCCAATCCTTCTTATGTCTGTACAATTTTCATCTTCATCTGTCCCCCCCACCCCCCCACCTGTTCTAATTCTTCTTTGAAATCTTGAAGTCAGAAATATGGTTTTATGCTTTGAAAGGTTGTTACTTTCTAATTGAAATTCAATGCCTCTTGTTCATTATTCAATCCTAAACTTGATATGGGAAACATTTCCTGGTAAATCGATAAAATCAACTTTATATTTAGCTGTAAATATTCAAGTGGCAGATAGGAGGGACTTCTGATCTGGTTGGTCCTTCACCATTTTTGATCAAAGGAAATGGGTAGGTCAGTTGACTTGTAAATCTTTTTTTTTTTTTTTTTTGTGATTTTATTATGTCAGGAGAACATTTCCATGGGTATTTTATTTATATACGAAACAAATCTCAATCCATCGTTTATAAAACCCACAAAGTCCTGGGCTGTCATTTTGGTCGCAGACTTGGAGCTCCTTTTTGGTTGGATTCTATGTGGTGGGTGAATGTGTGTCTAATGGGGTGCCTTTTAAAGGCAAGACAGATTTAAGGATATAATTTAGTGACATTCTGCTGACTACACTTTTCACTCTACATGGCTCTTCATATATTTTACAATTTTAACAATGTTCAGTTGATCTCTTTAAGTCTTAGCCTTCTTGAAGGCAGGAGTCACAATTTTGTGACTCTTCCATATGTAGATAATGGCTCAATAAATATGTCTGATTATGACATTAGCCATTCTCTGTAACTTTAGTACTTTTTTTTTTTGACGATGTGTATGAATCAGTGAGTATTTAACAAGTAAGCTGATTCCACTAAATGAGTCGTCCTTATTTTGGCTTAGGCTCTGCCCCAATTTTAAGTTTTTAAATTGAAATCTAACATTTAACGACTACTTTTAACTCCCTTCCTTTTAATTTTGGATACCAAGTATGGGAGAGTTCTTCAGGTGGCCAAGTAGACTTTTCCTGACCTTGAGTGTGGTTTACTGGCATTATATTAAAAAAAAAAAAAAAACTAAAAATAAAAAAAGGATGTCAGTATTTGCTGTTTTAGGATAGCATGAGCCCTTGGGGTTTCCCAAAGATCATTTTTAAAATCTAATGTGCAGCTGCCTGACATCGACGTTTTTAGCTAAAAGGCGTCTTCCCTGAATTCGGATTTAAGTGACCCTGGAATATAATGCAGGGATAGGTTGCTATGGGTTAATCTCTGGACACTTCATAGCTGGCAGGCACTGGCATTGTGGTTTATATTGCATTGTTCTTTAGGTCTAGAAATAACATTCTTCTAAATCTGGTGATAGTCAGGGGAATGTTTACTGAGATTGGTTTTCTTCCATTTGCCCAGTTTTAAAGCTGGAGGTTAAAACAAAACACATGTGTGATTAGGAGAAAAAAAAAAATCTGTTATTTGAAAAGTAATTCATGGCACTGGTAGGGTTCAAGTAGCCCCAGGAACTCATGTTTCATGGTGGTGTGTACATCAAGGTGTATTCCTCTTGTTTAGTAACATATTATGTGTACTTTAACCTGGATGCCAGATATTAGTTTACATAGACTTTTTCGGGAAGAGTGTATTTTTATAGGCATATGCTTTCAGGTTAAGGCATTACTATTTGGTGTGTTTTCACAGTACAACAAAAAAAAAATCAAAGATAATGCTTTTGTTTTAATATAATTTTAATGGAGTCTGGATAATAGATTTCTTTGGACAAAGTTGAGCAGACCGCAATTCATTTATATGCAGGCAAAGAGCTTTTGGCCCTATAATATAGGGCATATAATCTTATTAGAGAGCCCTTTAAAATCAATAAAAAAAATAAAACAACTTTAAAAGCATGGTAGCATTTGAGTTCATTCTTTAAAAAAAATCTATTTTCAATTACATTACTCTATTGAAATGTACTGCAACGGGTGTTATTAAAAAAAATACCTTTATCCTATGTATATATTCACAGCTGTCAAAAACGTGTCACACTGTGTCCTACAAATGCCTATTCTCACCCATTAAAGAACCTAGTCCTTGAGGTGGCCATTTTGCTGAAAAGCAGTTAAGAAAGCAGTCTGTCAGGCTGGCCTGAATCTTGCTGAAGGAGTGTCGTAATGTACTGCTTCACCCAACACGAGCACTCTTTCTAAATTTTAGAATGGCATAAAATTAAGGTCAAGGAGCCAAATAAAAAAAATATATATAAATCTTGCAGGGAGAATTCTTATTAGCATCCACGCATCAGCCTCTCAAATCTAGGAGCTGTACAGCCATGGTACTGTTATCATACCGATATTGAGCTGATATCAAATTTGATGAGATGTGCTGGCAGTTGTGAAGGGCAGCTGACAATAATGGTGCAAACTCAACAAAAAGTTTAGTAAAATCTGCAGGAGGTGTTTTCTATCATTTGACCTTGTTCTGTTGACTGTTGGCATTTGCTTGGCAAGAAGTAGGTGTTGCTCTTATGTCCCCCAGCTAAAGAGACTTTACTCTGCTTCAAAGTACTGAGCATGCACTTCTCTTACTGCTCCCCTCCCTGCCCTTCACAAGACAAGTCTAAGCAATACACTTGCACAATAAGTAGGAAAATTCACCAGTACTAACACAACACGTGTAAACATAAAAGCAACTGCGTTTTTTGTACTCAAAATAAAAGAAAGCTCTTTGACTACTGAAAACTTATTGTTTGTGTTCATGATGTTAGACACATGATCTTAGAAGATAAGAGTAACCGCACATTTTTTCCTTGTGGATTGATGGTGTGTTACATATATATGTATACACACACGCACACACACATATATATACATATATAGATATTAAGGGAAGGAAAAAAAAAAAAAAAACAGTTGCCTTCAAGTCAATTTTGACTCTTAGCCACCCTATAGGCAGAGTAGAACTGCCCCATAGAGTTTCCAAGGCTGTAATCTTTACGGGAGCAGACTACCATCTTAGAAGATGGGGTAACCTCAAATTTTTTCCTTGTGGATTGATGATGTATATGTGTGTGTATACATATACATGTATACATCCATAGATATTGAGCCCTGGTGGAGCAGTGGTGAAGAACTCAGATCCTAACCAAAAGATCAGCAGTTCAAATCTACCAGTCACTCCTTGGAAACCCTATGGGTCACTATGAGTCAGAATCAACTCAATGGCAGTGAGTGGTATATAAATATAGATGTATACATATAAATATTTTGAGATAGGTAAGAAGGTCGTTGATTATTTAGCATACTGTCCTTATGGTTTAACTTTTAAAGTTTTATTGTGGTAAAAATACATATAGCAAAACATTTGCCAATTCAGAATTTGCTTTTACATGTACAATTCAGTGATGACGGTATATCTTGTTTCTTAACCACTTCTGTGTCAAGTTAGATAGCTCTTTTATATAATTAGGTATCTTAAAACATGTGATTGGTCATGTTTCTGTCCTGCAGAGTTTATGAGAGGAAAGCCAGCCTAACAATAGGGCCAATCCCACTAATTAAAGGTGTGCCCTGATAGGTTAACATGCTATAGATGTTTGGTTTTAATAGAGCTTAGAAAGTGTACCGAGCCCTGAAATGTTCCGTTTGGAAAGCTCTGCTTTGTAAAATTTGCCTTTAACAGGGATGATGACCCTTAATTAGAAATGATACACTTGCCCGTGATGCCTATTTGAGAAGATACAGCACTGACTTGCCTATGTATTATTATTTTTAATGTATTAAGATCTAAGATTCCTGTCTTTGGGCATAGCATTTCTGAGTGCCTGTCTCTTCTCCTCTGTTTCAGGTGTGAATCATGGCGATGCGGTGAGAGACAGTGATTTACTGCTTTGGAGGACATGCATGTGTATGATTAAAGGATATAAGTGCAGGGCTCCAAGATTTACTTCCTTCCTGTTCCAGCAGGGACACCTGAAGGGAGTGAGTAATGGGGTAATTTATAACACCACAGGCCCTTCGCAAGAGACCACGAGTGAAAACAGAGAGATAAAACTCAGAAGGTTTCTACCAAAAGACTACAATTTTTGACACTCTCTGGACATTCCTCTCAATTGCAAGTAGTAGAGACTTCAGAATTTCCTGGTTGTCTTTTTTCAGGGAGATTCCCATTGAAAAGGTTAGTGTGTCAATACGGATTAAATCATGTAGATATTTTGTAAATGTTATACATCTTTCCTGTATGTTTTTTCTTCTCCTTGATATTCTTATGTTGTTGGGACATCAAAGAAACTTAGTAGTCTAGTTATAGACCTCAGGGTGTTTTTTAAAAGGTCAAGGAATACCAAGTGTTAGAAGCATAATGACAAATTCAGCAACATGTTTTTTTTTTTTTTGGAGGGGTGAGGGGTGTTGGGCAGAGCTTACCAAATACTGTTGCTATCGTGTGTGGTCAGGTTGATTGTGACTCATAGAGACCCTATGTGACAGAGTAGAACTACCCCATAAGGTTTCTTAGGTTGTCATCTTTATAGGAGTAGATTGCCAGGTCTTTTCTCCCACAGAGCAGCTGGTGGATTTGAACTGCTGACCTTCCACTCTGAAGTGGAGCGCTTAACTGTTGCACCACCAGGGTTCCTTTGCCAAGTACTAGTGGCCTATATGTCTTAGAATCTTCTCTTTTAATTTATAGGTACTTCACTCCAGTTTTGAGTTGATGAGATGAGAGATGGGGTGAATAAAGAGTTTCTTTCCCAGTTGTGTGTGTGTTTAGGGCAGGGAGGTTTAGCTGGCCTTGGAAAGCTAATCCAGGAATTTTTTTTGTAATGCAAGCAAATATATGAGGAATTGAGCAGGAAACCTGGTACTGTTCAAATGGTTTGTTTCATCACCAGCAGCTCCTCATGCCAGAGTCCTGGCACGGCTGCTAACAGAGAGGTCAGAGGTTCCAACCCACCAGCTGCTCTGAGGCAGAAAGATGTGGTAGTCTGCCCCTGTAAAGATTTAAAAAAAAAAAAAAAAAAAAGATTACAGCCTAGGAAATCCTATGCGGGCAATTCTAGTCTTTCCTATAGGGTCACTGAGTCAGAATCACTCAATGGCACACAACAGCTCTTTGTGAGGGCTTCAGTGCATTGTGTGTTTTCGTGCCTTTTAAAAATGCAAGATATAGAGCTTCAAAAAAAAAAAAATGTTCTAAAATTACGGTATATCATCACTTTGGGATTGGTTATTGTCCAGAGGCTTACGGCAATACCTAATTTGATAGGTTCTTCTGACTTGTAATTGTTAGTAACATTAGATTCATGAAAACTGAGTACCACAATGTCCACATGTGATATTTTTATCTCAAAAATACTAACTTCACCTACACTTTGGAATGTCTTAGTGGTTGGCAGTAGACCTGTTCTATTAAAGATTGTTTAGATAACATTGGAATGGCTCCAAGCTCTTCCTTCTCTCCCGTATGCTGTAGGTGACTAAAACATTCCCATAAATAACTGGCCACCTTTTGAACTGACCTTTCAGTTCATATGATGTAAATATTGATGGCCTTGACATTTCTTGGTATGTGCACAGTTCAAGAGGCATAATATCTCCATATAACTAAAAGCAGGTGGAAGAATGGGTAGACAGCCATGGGCTCTCTGATAACCATAATTCAGAAGCACCCTTGCCAAAGTCTTGTTTTTAGACTTTGTGCAGGGAGAATGTCTCATAAGCAAAGTAGTCTGCAAGTTTAGGTCCTCTTGGCATTTCTGTAGCCAAATATTCCTGGATCAAACAATGTTAATGTGTGTCCTTATAATAAAATGCTTTCTAGAATAAATACATAGTCGCTCGATCATTCCTCATTATTCGTAGATTCCATATTTGCAAAGTCTCGTATTTGCTAAAAACGTTCGAGGCCTTTTTTTGGTCGTTCACAGGCATGCACATGTGCAGAGCAGCAAAAAATTTAGCGGAAGTCAAACAAGGACAGTTCCGGTTTTGATAATTTAGGGTTCCCTGGGAGTTTACATAGGGTCGCTATGAGTCCGAATCGACTGGAGGGCAGTGCGTTTGTTTTGTTTTGTTTTTGTGACTTTACAGCTACCGCGAATATTTAAGTGAGTTTCCTCCCCCGCTTTGGAAATTAAGAACTTCAGTTCTCCTAGCAGGGTGATAAGGTATAGTAGCTAAGTGCTTGCGTTCAGGAGCAGACCTCCCAGGCTCAAATCTTTATTGTACCATTTACTAGAAATGTTACTTCAGGCAAAGTATTCAAACTCTTTCAGCCTCATTTTCCTGTTATTAAATGGGGATGATAATAATAATGCTTGGAGTCCCTGGGTGGTCTAAGCTCTTAACATGGTTGGCTGCTAACCAAAAGGTTGGCGGTTAGAGTACACCCAGAGGTGACTTGGAAGAGAGGTCTGGTGATCATTTAAGAAAAACTAGCCATTGGAAAGCCTGTGGAGCATAGTTCTACTCTGATACACGTATGGCCACTGAGTTGGAATGGATTCCACGGCAACTGGTGTTGGTAATAATATTTACCTTTTAATTTTTTTTTCCAGAATGAAATAGGGCTATCCAATTAACACTTTAGTGAAGATTTATTTAAGAGTTAGCTGTTATTACCAAGCTTTCAGGTATCCTGTGACCACAGGATGAAGCTGATAAGATGAAGAGCTTAAAAAAAAAAAAGTATACCTGGGGCCTCACACTCCTAGAGCATATATAGTCAGTTATGTGGAAATCATATATGGAAAAAAAAAATGAGGATATAGTTCTGATTTTACAAAATAGTTTAACAAGTTTTGTTTGACTATTGGTTTTAAAGTAATCTTTCTGGTTTTATGTAACGTGTGTATTAGAAATGGGAACATTAGAACACTTTGTTGAATTGTCAAGCATTATTGGTGGCCCTAATTTATACACCCATTGTGCTGTAGTTTTAGGTGCAGAACTCTCCCCTGTGGGGATTATTATAGCACAGGTGGGCTTGAAATTACTATGCTTTACTTTGGGTACTTTTTTCACTAAGAAGTATGGACGCCATGAGATGATACTTACCCATCTGTCTATCCAAGCATTTGTATGTATATTACCTGAGCGCTTAGGTGCACCATGGAGAGAGGGGATTTAAAATGGAGAAGAGGAAAAAATTGAAAATAAAATAACATGATGGAAATAACAGAAACCTCTTTGCAAAGAAAACCTAACTGTTGTTAATAGCAGATTTAATAGCCAGTAGCAAAACCATACACTATTGTCTTTAAGAAACAGAGCCGAAGCCACAACGTTGAAAACTGAAGTGCAAATCTGGAAATCTGCCAGCAAAGTCAAGCAGTGCAGGCTTCTAATACTCAAATTCAGGGGGAAAAGAAAATCCTTTTGATGAAGTAACTTCTTATATTGATTGTAAGCTGTCAGTGTTTGATGGGTAGATCTTAAAACATTAACTGATTAAATTGCTCAGTGCTAGGCAGTCATAGTTGTGGCCTCCCCTCTTCTGAGCTTCCAGATTTGTGTCTTGACATGTGAGGCATTCCCTAAATGAGGGGACCGAGCAGAGTGGAACATTTTGGCATTTACTTGATCCTTAAGAGCACCAATAGAAAGAAAGACGTCGAATTCAGTGGAAATACTACTTATTGGTTGCTTATGCGTCATATCACCTATTAAATTGTCCTACCTCTTAGAAACACTCCATCTACCCAATTCTTCTTTGCTAGTCAAAGGAGATGCAAAAATACTCTGCACCCCTGGAGGAGATGTACATTATTGGAGAGGCACCCATCAGCCTTTTTTATACCATTTGGCTCCTCTCCAGCTATTCTGTGTTATGCTTATGGGCTCTTACAGTTTTCATTTCTGCTTGGGGCATGAAAGAAGTGTTTTTCTTCCATATTCAGTTGTCTTAAACTTATTTGTAGTCTTCCCCTACCCCCAAGCACATGTGCTGCCTTAGGTCTCTTTCACTCCTGTGCTTGAGTAAGGTCTGGCCTCCCATGATTCCTTGTTTCTGTTTGTTGTTGTTAGGTGCTGTTGAGTCAGTTCTGACCCATAGTGTCCCCATGTACAACAGAATAAAACACTACCCAGTCCTGTGCCATCCTCACAATTGTTGGCTATGTTTGAGCCCATTGTTACAGCCGTTGTGTCAATCCATCTCACTGAGGGTCTTTCTCTTTTTTGCTGGCCTCCTACTTTACCAAGCGTGATTTCATTCTCCAAGGACTTATCCTTCTGATAACATGTCCAAAGTATGTGAGATGAAGTCTCGCCATCCTTGCTTCTAAGGAGCATTCTGGCTGTACTTCCTCCAAGACAGATTCGTTTGTTCTTCTGGCAGTCCGGGGTATATTCAATATTCTTCACCAACACCACAGTTCAAATGCATCAATTCTTCTTCTTTCTTTTACATTGTCCACCTTTCACATGCATATGAGGTGATTGAAAATACCACGGTGTGTTTCAGGGGAAATGATTAAGAAAGGAAGGAAGGAAAAAAAAAAATGGCATGGTTTCTCTGCGCTCTTGAAAACCTGTGGGCTGATAACATTGTGGCTTCCCTGGGTGCTGCAAACAGCAAGCGCCACTGCTAACTGAAAGGTTGGAGGTTGGAGTCTACCCAGAGGTGCCTCAGAAGAAAGGCCTGGCAACCTACTTTGAAAAATCAGCCATTGAAAATCCTGTAGAGCACTGTCCTAGTCTGATACGCATGGGGTCCCCATGAGTCAGGGTCGACTCTATGGCAACGGATTTTTTTCTCAGTAATATTTTCTTGTGTTTTTGGTGAAAGTTTACACAGCAAGTTAGGTTCCTGCTTGACAATTTCCACAAAAAATTGACCAATAACATTAGTTACATTTTTTACATTGTATCAACATTCTCTTTAATTGTCTTCTGGTTATTCCATTTCCAGTACCGCAGTTTCCCTGCGCCCTTGTGTCCTCATCTTTGCTTTGGATTAAATGTTGACCTTTTGGACTCATACAGATGTTTTTTCAGTACAGCATCAATCTAATGGGTAATATCCTTTTGTGTGTGTGTGTCACTCTGCTTTTCTGCTAAAACGTGATCTCAGGATAATTTTGGTTCAAGGTGACAACTGATTTTCAATGACTTTGCGAGAATTTTGGTGGTAAAAGGGCTGCAGAAGGCAACTTCATTCTACAGATGCAGAAACTGAGGCCCAAAGAAGTGAAGAAATTTGCCTAAAATCATTTGGCCAATAAGTGTCAAGGCAGCACCTAAAATCAGTGGAACTTTGGTTTCTACCAAGCCATACTGAAACCCGTGGCCGTCACGTCGATTCTGACTCATTGCGACCCTATACCACTGAGTAGAACTGCCCCACAGGACTTCCAAGGAGCAGTTGGTGGATTTGAACTGCCAGCCTTTTGGTTAGCAGCTGAGCTTTTAACTACTGCCCCACCAGGGCTGCTAAGCCATACTGGGGGTATCCAGTAGAGGGGTGGACTCTGTCGTGGTTACCAGATTGAAGTGGAGTGACTGAGGAGTGAAATGAAAAGAGTGTAAAGATAGGGCAAAGAAGCAGGACTTGGGACAGGGTTTGTATGAGGTTCTTTTAGTGAGACACCCTTTGGGCAGGATGCATGAATATTTTTTCTCTGATAGAAAAGAAAAGGAAGGGAGCAAAAGTGTGATGAAGATCAGGCATTTTTAGGAATTGTTTACCTTCTTTTGAAGCCTTGGAACAATGAATATTTATTTGTCATCAGGTAATTTAGGGTAATGGGATATAAATCATTGCTAGTTCTACTTTCTTGCCTCCTTTGGTCGGTACTACCTTTTATTTCGCTAAAAATGGGCTAAAAGAGAAAGTGTGTGAAACACTTTCCAGACCTGATAACTGCAGAGATCTCAAGTGACACCCTTGGCTCCCGTCCCAGGATGAGGTCACACTGCCTGATATTAGTTAGATTTATATTGGCGTATTAACCAAAACGTAAGGCGTTTTGCCATGATGCCTTTACAGCCATTTATCAGGTAGCTAGTAGGAGTGGCTCTCTGGCCAATTGTTCACTTTATATTATCACTCAGAAGCATTTGCCTATCTGCAGGCATGTATGTATCTTTTTCAAATGGTAGTTTTAAATTCATGTAGAAAACACCACTTTTAGTTATTACCGCTATTATGGCTTGTGGCCTAATCTGTACTCATTCTTGAATTCAGACCTGTCTGTACATGTCTGGAAGTCTGGTGTTTTGGTTTCCAGGATGCTTTTCTCATGAGGGTCTGAGGACCCTCTGGGAAAGACCCCATTCTGTAGGAAGACAGATTGGATAATTAAAGCAGTAAGTATATGTTATGTTCATATATCTGAGAGTAATGCTCATGGTAACAATGAATGTTTATTGAGTGCTTATCGTGTGCCATACACCATTGTAAGCGCTTTGGAAACCTTCCGAGTAACCCTATGAACTTTGTTCTATTATTAACCCATTTTACAGATAAGAAAATGAGACACAGAGAAGTGAGTAGACATGTACAGTCTCAAAGAGCTTACTGTGGCTTTAGAAAATTAATCATTCATTTATTCATTCAGCAAGTTCAGTGCCTACAAGCCTACAACATAAAACCTGAGTTATGAAAATTTACGAACTTTCTATGCTTGCCCAAAGAGGCTTGTAACTGAATGTCAGAATGTTCATGTAAGCCAAACTTCAAAATGTGTTAATAGTGGGGAAGAAGATTCCAAGGACAGCATGTTGACAATCACTTGGACTACCTTTCAATTTAATTTCTCCTGGAATGATGTCGGAACCTTTGGGAGACTGGACTGCGTTGAAAGTGAGAGCAAAAACTCTAGAAACCGATTTGACAAAATCTGTCTGCCACCTTGAGTATATGAAGTGGCATTGGCAGCTTCATTAGGAATAGGGTTGGCAACCATGAGGGTATATGGTGTGGGCAGCCGTGGGAAGTGACATCAGTGGTGTCCTGGCAGCTAAATTAGTACCTTGGACATTAGCACCTTCGACACTGCTTTTCACTGGCACGTATCACTGAATGGAACTATGCAGGTGAGGAGGAAAGTGGCAGATACTATGTGATGGCACCGTTCATAAGCTTACCAGTCAATTTTTCATGGTGGTAGAGGTGTTTGGATGGGAGAACATTGACAGTTACTACGCATGGTAACAAAATTTTGCACTTCAGTCTGGGGTGTGGTTTGGAGACATGGATTTTGTAAAGTGCCGCTTAGCAGATGTGTGCCTTGGGCAGATCACTATGCCTCAGTTACCCTGTAAAATGGTGAGAGTAAAAGAACTTACGTCATTGAGTCCTTTTTTTTTTTTTTTATTGTGCTTTAGGCAAAGGTTTATAGAGCAGATTAGTTTCTCATTAAACAATTAAAACACATATCGTTTTGTGATGTCGGTTGCCTACCCTATGACAAGTCAACACTCTCCCCTTCTGGACCTTGGGTTCCTCATTATGAGCTTTCCTGTCCCTTCCTGACTTCTTGCCCTTGCCTCTG
Source organism: Loxodonta africana (assembly GCF_030014295.1). Lineage (NCBI taxonomy): Eukaryota > Metazoa > Chordata > Mammalia > Proboscidea > Elephantidae > Loxodonta > Loxodonta africana. The sequence continues at coordinate 66,181,063 of NC_087342.1, forward strand.
GGCTGGTGTGCCCCTTTAGCCTCGTTTTGTTTTATGGGCCTGTCTGTCTCATCTTTGGCTGAAGGGTGAACCTCAGGAGTGACTTCAGTACTGAGTAAAAAGGGTGTCTAGGGGCTGTACTCTCAGGGTTTTTCTAGTCTCTGTCAGCCCAGTAAGTCTGGTTGTTTTTTGTGAGTTAGAATTTTATTCTACATTTTTCTCCAGCTCTGTCTGGGATGGACCCTCTATTGTGATCCCTGTCAGAGCAGTTGGTGGTGGTAGCCGGGCACCATCTAGTTGTGCCAGACTCAGTCTGGTAGGGGCTGTGGTAGTTGTGGTTCATTAGTCCTTTGGATTAATCTTTCATTGGGTCCTTTCAAGTTTAAATGAGTTAATATAAGTACAATGCTAGTCGTGATGCATATGGCCATTATCTAGGTGCTATCTCTGATGATAGTGATGATGAAGTAATAGCAATCAATCATTTAGATTAAACAGTATCAGGGATAAATGATTCAGCTAGACTCCAGGGAAGCTTTTTTCCCTGAAGAAGACTTTTATCTTGTTGGGAAGATAAGATGTACACAATTGCAAAAGTAATTAACTCTTGATATCCAAATCCTATCTACTCACACCTATCCAGCCCAGGGTAAAAATTCACTAGCTCTTCTCCTGCCTGCTTATTTTCCTAGCTATGCCAGACAACCAGAGGGATCCAGGTTAGGTTCTCCTCTGCCTGTGTGCGTTTGTATGAGCCATTTCCATCAGTCTAGAACTCCTTTATCCTTTTATCTGCCTGCTGAAATGAACACCACCTCCGTGAAGTCTCTCAGATTCCCAGTCCTAGCCTCTCAGTTAGCTCACCTTCCCTTGCATTGCCATGCTGCCTTGTACATGCCTCTGTGAACACTTTTTCAAAGTTATTTGACCTGTGCCAGCCTCTACCAGACTGTAAAGTCCCTAAGAGAAATTTATATAAGTTTCCATAATTTATATTCTACCTAGTTCAGCTTAAGGAATGAGTGAATGAATGATTATTTTTTTAACTCCACTGTAAGCTCTTTGAAACTGTACTACTATTAATTCCTCTGAGCCTCAGTTTTCTTGTCTGTAAAATGGGTTACTTATAATCACTAACTGGAGCCCTGGTGGTTCAGTGGTTAAGAGCTTTGCTGCTAACCAAAAGGCTGGCAGTTCAAATCCACCAGCCGCTCCTTGGAAACCCTATGTGGTCAGTTCTGCTCTGTCTTATAAAGTCTCTGTAAGTTGTCATTGACTTGGTGGCAATTTTTTTTTTTTTTCTTATAAGCACTGACAACAGTGATTAGCACATACTAAGCACTCCTTAAGTGTTACATACAAATATTTTGAATGTATTCAACCCAAACTAATAGTTTTGGTTATATTAAGGTAATAACAGTGACTACTGTATATGCTTTATTCTCCTCGAACTCCTAATGTCTCTTACTTATGAAAGGACTCTTCCTCTACGGCTCTCAGACATACTACGCTGGGGCCATCTACCTCCCACTAAAAAGCAGATGAAGCCTCCATAAACATAATCTCAATGGCTTGAAATCGATTTTTTAGACCGAGAGAATATGCCAATCACCTTTGCTAAGTGCTTTTTTGGCCAAAGGTGTAAAAGCCTGATTCCATTTGGGGGGGAAAAAAATTTCTGCCTTAAAATTTGTTGTATAATTTGCATTCTGAAAGGCAGTAATATCTCAACTTTAATGTTAAGCCATCTCCTGTGGACTGAACATAAATATTGGATGGCCCTTTTAGTTAAAAGGGGGCCCTGGTGGCGCAGTGGCGAAGAGCTTGGCTGCTAACTAAAAGGTCAGCAGTTCGAATCCACCAGCGGCTCCTTTCAACAGCTGCTCCTGGGAAACCCTATGGGGCAGTTCTACTCCGTCCTATAGGGTCGCTATTAGGCAGAATTCACTCAGTGGCAACGGGTTTGATTTTGATTTTGATTAAAAGAACTGCAGCAAAGCGTAGGCCTCTGATATACTATTTGATTTCGTTACATTCAATATAATTTCTATAAAAATAGTGGCAGGGGAAAGCAAATCTTTTCCGCCTTATATTGATGGCATGGTTTTGTGGATGTTTCAGGCCATTCATTGGAGACCAAAGAATGTTAAAGAACAGTACTTAAAACTGTCAGCCTGCCTCAGTTTCTTCATCGTTGAGCATAACCCTGGCCATCTGCATACCTCCCTCAAGTGTTTGGATGAATGGCTCTGAGCTCTTAAAGTACTTTGAATTTCTGGGATGAAAGGATCTCTGTAGGTACAGGTCTCAGGAAAGTATTATATGTGGGCTTTCTAAACTGCCACACAGCCTGTTTTGCAAGAGCACTAATGCATTTCTGGGTTTAGAGTTGTAAAAGGACTTATGTTCAACAGCCTCCGGCTGCATCTTGTGAGGTTCCTGAGGCATGTGTCACTGCTTGCTTACCCCTAGCTTAGATTCTCTCTGTAGGACAGGTATCTGCAAGCGCGCACACGTAGAGCAGCCATGTGGACTTAACTATTGCCTGCGTTTGGCTGCTGTGGCACCGAGGAGACAGCACAGGATGTTAGGCGAGGGGAGATGGGCTCTGTGCTCCTCCACCCGCTATCTCCCATCTTGGGAGCCTCCGGGTTTGCTGTGATTGTCACAAGAGCGAACACTCACAAAAGTGCTTTGAAACTGTAGAGTTGAGGGAGGAGGGGATTTGCTCCAGGTACTGACACTTAGATGGTGAATAACTGGATTAGAGTTCTGGCTACTCCAGTTACTGGCTCTATGACCTCAGGCAAGTCGGTTAACAGCCCTAACCTCAGTTTCCCTGATAGACAGTCCTGGCCCTAACATTTGTGGTGCCCAGAGCTAGAATGCAAATGGAGGGCCATTCACTCTATATCTAAATATGTAAAAAGTTATAAATCAAACTAACATCTGTCAAGTAAGATATGTGCTGACATTCTCCTACTTTGACATAATGAATGACCTTGAAGGCCAGGTTTGAATTTTCAGACTTTTCTGTAGTAAAATTTTCACCATTCGTGCAGGAGACCTGGGTTTGATTCCTGACCAATACATCTCATGTCCAGCCCCCACCTCTGTCAGTGCAGGCTTGTGTGTTGCTATGATGCTGAACAAGTTTCATCAAAGCCTCCAGACTAAGGTGAATTAGAAAGAAAGGTCTGGCAATCTACTTCCGAAAATAAGCCAAGGGAAACCTGTGAATCACAACTGTCCACTCTGCAGCTGACCATGAGGATTGCACCGGATCAGGTAGCACTTTGTTCCATTGTGTGTGGAGTCACCATGAGTTGTGGGTGACTCCATGGCAACCAACAACAATAAGATGCTTGACCAGATAGTGTGGGCAGGATCAGGCACCCTGATCCACAGCTTGCTTCCCTTCTCTATCCACCTCTGTGCCCTTCTGCAGGGAGGGACCCAGTATTGACGTCTGAGGTCAACTCAGTCTGCATGTCGGAGCTCTATCCACACATCACCCTATGTGCCTTGGGTGTGCATACTGAGGAGTGGTTTGTGCTCAAAGAAGGTCTGGGAGCAAATCTGCCTGGGAGCTGAAAGTGGCCTTGGGCCGTTTGGACAAGGAACTTCAGGGTCCTAGTACTTGGAACACAATCTACAAGGGATTTCAGGCTCCTGGTGGGCATGTGTCTTTGGCCTATGGACTCTTTACCCTGGGAGGTTCACCCCTAGATATGTGGTCCTCTAAAGAGTTTTAAAGAGAGGAGCCTGGGACAGGAGCCCTTGTTGTGTACGTACAGAGTTAGAACAAGCATTTGTTGTAAAATACATGGTTGTGCTTTTGTAAAATGTTAATATTGCATAAATAAAGTCATTTCTAGCAGAAAAATCTCAGCCTTTGGACCAACCTTAATCAAATCCATGTTTAGCAATGGTGGAAATGAGAGCTGGTTTCCACCAGATAGGATGATACCGCTAGGACCTAGCAGAATGCTCTGTATTTACTTAGCATTTAATTCATTCATTTAGCAACAAAAATTCAACAAATATTTATTGGTGACCCCTCTTTCCTGAGCTTTGTTCTAGACATGTTAGTAATAGCAGTGAGCAAATAGACATAACTGGAGCCTACACTTTAATAGGAGGAAACAGAAGATCAAAAGGATGAATAATATGTGGTTTGCTTGAAGATGGTTTATAGACATTGTGTTTCTATTGATACTTTCAGTTCATTTATTTGTTCCACAAATATATTTTGGGTACTCGTGCCAAGGACTAGACACTGCCTACCGCAGAGATGTGGATATGAAAAGACATGATTGTTGGGAGGCAGGTAGTGTTTTGTTCCTGCTAATGAAGAGTGATCATGAAACAAGAGCATTGCATTATATGGCGTTTGTGTGAAGCACTGTGAATTTCATGAAATACTCATACTCTCTTTGGAATCCATCATGTTCTTGAATTATTTTTCATTTCTATTCTTCAAATGCTTATTAAATATTTGCTATATTTAAAGCATTGTCCTAGGCTGTATGAAAGGTTAAAGGTATTAGATGAGGCTTTTGTCTTCAAGTATTTATAACCTACAGGAAGTTGTATATGTAAAAATTTTTAGAGGAGTTCTTGGCATATAAGAAGCACTTGAACGTTGTCTATTTTTACAACTTCTCTGCCTGAGTCTGTCAACAAAGTGAACTCTGATTCTCTTCTTTCCTTTCTAGGACTGTGTCCTTCAGTGGGGTAGGGAGAAATCTTGACTGAACCAAGCCACACACTGGGTGTGTACTGAAAGAATTCTTTTCAGTGCTCTGGAATGCTGTCCTTAGGGTTCAGCTGACTTCTCTCAGTGGAGACTCATACATCAAGAGGGCAGTAGTATAATTATCTTGGCTACTGTGAAGCCACTGAAAAGTGCTTCTGGGATCTGGATGTAAATTTATTGTGAAATTTAACAAAGAAAAAGTCATCCCCTTCTTTCCCTTTCTTCCCTTCAACTCCAATTGCATTTTAAAAGTCCCTCTGTTAGGATAAATATATGTTATTTGACCTACTATCCTTTCTGGTTTGGGTTATATAAATATCTCCCTGAAGCAAATGAGATGCCTTTTTCGTTTACAACCCTTTGTGGGAGCAATCATGCTTTAGTTCTTTGTTTTGATAATTAAAAATAAAATAAAACAGCTAGAAAGAAAAGTGTGACAAATTGTGGTGAGCCATAACTTTGACTATCAGGAATTGCCTCACCCCATTGATGAAAGGGTCAGGCAATCTTCACCGCGTGTTCATCAGGGTCTACTGTGCAGTATGGTTCATCCCTATAAATATGATTTTTTTTTTGATATGTTTACTGTGATCTTTGTGCAGATGATTTAATTTTGGCATATGAGCTACAAAAGTTGGTGAACTTTTTCTGTTAAAGAAATTCAGGTGGTGGCTGTAGGAAACTGAACAGAAAGAAGATTGGTCAACTCAATCTTAATGATTTTTTTTCTTATAAAAACGAGGATGTGATTTTTAAAATTAAAGTAATGTATTTTGGAGTTCGTATTTCATCCTTTAGGAGAGACTCCATTTGCATTTAAGCTTTGTTTTTTTTTTTTTGGCAACTGTAGCTCTGGTTGCCATTCTGTTCCTAACTAGTTGTATGATCCTGGACACTTAGTCAGCAGCTTCAGCTGTAAAAGGAAATATGCTGGTCTTCTGATAGCTAAGGTTTCTTCTAAGTTTAAAGTTCAGTGATTAAGTAAAATGAAAATATCGATTGAATTGCAACCCTGACTTGTTTTACAATCACTTCAGAATTTTTTTTTCCCCCAAAATTCTTATGCCTGGGCCCTGTCTACCAGTCTTCTGATTTAGTCAGTCTAGGGTGAGGCCTTGAGATATGTATTATTATTTTAATAAAAGTTCCCTAGAGATTTTTTTTTTTTTGATGTACAGCAACAACTGAGAATGACCAGTTTGCCAGCAATGAGTCCTAAAATGGGGAGGGTGGTATGAGTCATTGGGAATTTAGGAAAACTAGGGATTTTTGTTTTTATGAGAAAATTATGCATTTTCAATTTAAAAAAATTATTTAAGATTGTAATTTAAGGTGTTCATGCATTATCCCCCCCACATATATAATGAATCTCAGGGTGCTGCTTTTATGAACCACTGTAAAAATGGCATAGTGGGGGTATCTGGTCTCCTCTAACTTCACCACGGGAAGAGAGAATCGCCATCGGCCTCAAGCCCAAGGCAGATTCCTATGAGGCAGAGGTCAGACATGCCTCCTCCTCTCTCCAACCTTTTTACCAATTCTGATACCAGCTGTCCCTCCCATGATGCTTTTTGCTTCTCTGATGGTTTCAGTAATTCATTGCAATGGCCACACAGAACTCATAGACAATACTTATGATTATACAGTTTATTAAAGAAGTAATAGGCTACAAATTTAGGATCAGGAACGACTCAGGATACAGTTCTCTGGTTAGGACAAATTTTTGGCTGAACCCTTGGCCCCTGGGCCCCTTGGACTGGCCACTGCCCTGCTCAGTCAAGTGTTACAAAGCTCTTTAGCTCTGCGGAAGAGTGCCCAGAAGCCTGTCACTCCGCCAGGAAGCCTCCTTCTCAACGGGGCTCAGTTCTCTAGCTCCAGGGGTCAGTAAGCCCAGTTCCATGGACAAATGCCCAGAGGCTCCCCACTTTGCCAGGAATCCTCCTGCCAAAGCTCTCAGCTCTCTCACTCTGTGGGTCAACATGCCCACTGTAACCACCTTGCTCTGTGGGCCGGGAATCCCACTGCACCATCTCATGCTGGCTTCCTCATTCTGCTGCCACCTTTCTCTGCCGCCAATTCTTGCTATCTCGTGCTGCCTCTGGTGTTACGGCGCTCTCTCTTTGTCTCCTGGGTCTAGGACGTTCTCAGCACAGGTACCCCAGGTCCAAAGGATGCAGTCCACTCATGGCTCTTCTTGGTGGTAGTGAGTTGCTCCCTTCCTGCCCCTGGGATGGCTCATTTTAAGCCTAGCAGGATAATAAAATTGATCAATCCCCTTGTTAGGGTTGTATACACCTTATTTGCGTGATTCTACCTACCTACACAAGGGTGCCAGGCACCTTATTTGCATTATTAGCAGGCTGTCCAATCCCCTTGGTGGGCCACAAACACCTTATCTGTATGGTCTCACCCAATGGTCACAAGACCATAAATGGCTGAAAGGGCCATATTAAGTAACTCACTGCACTGCAACTACTAATCAAATATATCATGCTAAGTATGGTTGGATTGCAGTGACTACTGATGTGTCTGGTAGGAAATTCCACTGAGAGCCAGAAACACAGGAATTTATGTTGAAACTTGGAAAGTTGAAATAAGGCTTTTTTTTTTTTTTTTTTTTTTTGCTTTGGCCGTTTTACTGAGATTTGACCTTTCTGATAGGTTTCACGACATCTTTGGAATGCAAAGTTGGGGATACTAATATTTGCCACCAGGTAATATTTATTTAGTGATGTGAGAACCTAAAGCATTAATTGACTGCAAGTGTGATTATTAACAGGACTCAGGAAAAGGCTACCAGAAATAATGGCACCGTTGTTATCACAAAGATTTTTTTGCCATTGGCACTGAAGGAAAAAAAAAAAAATGATATTTGTTATCAAATCAGGCAGGGAATTTACAAATGATAAGAAGTTAGAGAGGCTGCATTCTTTCTTGTATCTCACTCTTGTAGCCAGAAGTATCTTTCTCCCAGGGAAAGATAAAAACACTTGACCAGGGCCATAAATTCACTCTGTCTGCTATCACCAGGGCCTTAGGAAGTCTATGAACAGCCTTGACCTCCTCCAGTTGTTCTTTTATTGAAAGGATGCTTATGACGTGGTGATAGCTTTAGGAGGGCAGCAGCAAAACAGCAACACAGCAGCAAAACTTCCAAAGAAAAGAAGATTCTGTGGCCTTTTGGAGGGCAGAAACTTCTACTGTTTTTTGATGTTGTGGTGGTGAGTTTTTCTCCCCCACAAGGTCTTTCTTACCCAAGAACTTTGTTCATACAAGTAGATGATCATTGGATTGGCCAAGATTTTGCTGGATTGGCCAAGAGTTTGCTGTAGAAAATAAGCATTTCAAAAATCCCAACTTTTCCATGTTTTCTAATCAGATTTCTGCTTTTGCCAGTTGATTATACTTGCCTTGATTGCTGTCGGTGTTCCGGCTGGGGTTCAGCTCTCCCTGGCCTCGGCTTTTATAACCTGGTAGGATGGGAGACTAGGATGATAAAACTGGAACAGTTAAGAATTTCACTTCTTTGTTTTTCAAGTGTTTAGATGATAGTTTATGGCACCCTATGAACTGTCCAGTACTTGTAGCCTGGATATTTCCGTGTAAATACAGGATTTAGCTTTTGAAAGGGCAGAATAGAATACACAAATTACTTTCTCACTCTCCAGAGTGAAAACATCTTTCTGTAGATCACTTAGCAAATCCTGGTGGTACAGTGGTTAAGAGTTTGGCTGCTAACCAAAAGGTCTGCGGTTCAGATCCACCAGCCACTCCTTGGAAACCCTATGGGGCAGTTCTACTCTGTTCTGTAGTGTACCTTTGAGTCAAACTGGATGAAAACAGGTTTGATTTTTTTTTTTTTTTTTAATTTAGCAAGTCTGCATATTGGAGTAGGGGAGGGTATAGTAGGCTGGGTCAGGCTTGTCTCCTGTCCCAAGCTTCTGGTTACACTGTAGCTGACCTGAGGCTGGCAACTGATGTGACATCATCTCGGGTGTTGCTGGCACATTTTTCTTTTCTCAGTAAATCTACACTAAACTGATCTTTTCAAAACACAAAACAAAGAGAATTTTGGCTTGCTTTGCATACCCTATAGGTATGTCTGGCTGTTTCTAATGAGTGAGGTATTGTCCTATTTGCCTCCTTCAAAGGAAGTATCTGTTTATACAATATACACTTGGATCATCTGTATTACAGAGCAGTCTGAGAAGCCCTCAGGCAGGCCAGGAAAGCTCTCACCCCAAAGCAACTTCTCAGCCCCTGAGAGACAGGCCTAACTAGACACCAGCAGTTCATTTTTCTGTTTTTTTTTTTTGTTGTTGTTGAGATTTCCCCAGTGATAACGAAGGACCTCACAGAATACTAAAGCATTGTATTTAAAACTGCACATTAGGGAGGTGAGAACACGTCTCCAGGTGGTGTTTTCCTTGACTGAGAGCATTAGCCTTGCCAGGATGGCGGTGCGGTGCAGGACCACTCTGCTCAATATGTAAATAAACTGGCAGAGCTCAGGCCAGGCATATGTATTTGGGGCTCCCAGACCCTTTGTTCTTTTCTATTTCTAGGCCCCTCAGGATCTTTTCTACCTTTTTGCTCTCAAAGGCCCCTGCTAAGAAGACTACTCCTAATTTTCTTTTCCAGATGCTTCTTGGCCTTGGTTTTTCTGGATCAAAAAAATAAAAAGGCAGCAGTTAAATACTTTTCTACAGCCACGACTAGGTGCTTCTCATACCCTGTGTTGGTTATTGGAGCCTCTGGGTGGTGTGAATGGTTAAGGCCCTAGACTGCTAACCAAAGGGTTGGAAGTTCAAGTTCACTCAGAGGTGTCTAGGAAGAAGGGCCTGATGATCTACTTCCAAATAATTAGTCATTAAAAAACCTATGGTTTCTGATTTAAAGGGGGATAAAATGCACCCTACTTTCCCCTTCCACCTCAATCCTTTTGTCAGGAGTTTCACACACTTAGAGATAAGCTGGTTGGACTTAGATGCCGAAACATAAATCATAAGCAATGAAGCCTTCCTTTTGCTTGAGTTTTGTAATTCCTGCCTCCTCCTGTAGTTCTGACCCCTGAGCTGTGTTATCATACATATCAAAAAATAATATGATTTTTCTTTACCGTATTTATTTCTTAGATAGCCCACCTGATACAGGGCTTTATATAGAGTGGCGTTGTTGTTTGTGTAAGGTGTTAGTTGCCATTATACTTCCGTCCTGCTATATGCAACTTTGATAAACTCCGGAAACCCTGGTGGCAAAGTGGTTAAGTGCTACGGCTGCTAACCAAAGGGTGGGCAGTTAGAATCTGCCAGATGCTCCTTGGAAACTCTATGGGGCAGTTCTCTTCTATCCTATAGGATCACTATGAGTTAGAATCGACTTGATGGCCCTGGGTTTGTGTCTCCAGATTTAGGATTTTTCAGGAAATTTCTGGTCCCTTCTCTTCTTGCCTTTCATAACTGATCTTTCTAAGTCCTTCTTCTACCTCACCCCTCCTCATCCTATGCTTAAGGGATCCTAAGCTCTGGTGTTATTAAAAAGTCATACTATGTCTTTGCATGGACCCATCCTTTTCTCATGCTTCTTCCCTTCTTACTTCCTCCTGGGGACTGTCCTACCCACTCAAAAGCCCAACCCAAATGTCTTCTCTGCGAGGCCTCTGTTAATATGCCTCAGTCTGTGGCCCTTTGTTATAGCAGGTATCACATTAAATTGTTATTGTTTGTTTACGTGTCTGTCTCCCTCACTACTACGTGTCTGTCTCCCTCACTGAACTGGCTGTTGCTTAAGAGCAATGACTGGGTAATGTCTGGCACCCAACAGACGGTCAATAAATATTTGTTAAATGAATGGAAGTTGAGGACAGAGGCTACAGACATTATATATTTTGAAATTTTTATGTGGATCATGGTAAAATGTACACTTTATGACTTAATACTTACCCTATTTTCTTTTTGATCCGCTTTACTTTTGCGTTTAAAACAACTACATTGCCACCTAGCTACTTACAATTTAGCTGCTTTTTTTTTTTTTTTTAAGATGACTACTGGCCCTATTGAAGAGGAGTATACAATTTGAACTTAGAACATTCAGAAACACTGGCATCGTGCCTGCTTAAAATATAAAAATATGCTATAACCAACTTCTCCTACATTTAGCATATTTGACAGAATATTTCAAGCCTGACCTATGCCTTTATTAAGTCAAATGTTGTTTCCTCTAAATGAGGAAGTCTCCTAAATGTCTCAAGTGCCTAAAAGTCATTGATATGTTAGGAATGGGTGGTCTGTCAAACATAGAATGTCTAAACTTATCCAAGGGCAAGAGGAGGCTGGGACACACCGAACCAGACTGACTCATACGGAATCTCGGCGTTATCCTAGTTGTGTTTTACAGCATTGAGTCCTTAAATAACACTGCTGTTCCTGACAGATTACAAGATGAATAACAAAACTAAGATGAAATAATAGTCATTATTAAAAATATTAGTCAGTTTTTTAGTGACTTATGAGCAGCTAGTTAAGGGATAGTCATTTATTTGGTATGAGCTTACGGTTCCAGAACATGGCCGAAATGGTTCCTTAATGCAGCATACCAATATTGGCCCAGTTACAGTGGCCATAGATTACGTAGGTCTGGCTTTTGATTTTCAAATGAATGAATAATTCCAAAGCTTAGCTCTCTCCTGGTGCTAAGGCACATTGGGCTTAATTAATATAACTCAAATTTATTTCAGATATTACAGTAATATGTATGTGAAATTAGCTTAAGAGTGTACATGTATATAGATTTTTGATCTTTCAGTATTTGGAGATTTTCCCATTGCTGCTTTTTAGTTTAATTGCGTGATGGTTTGAGAATATGCTGCGTGTGCTTTCAGTCTTTTAAAATTTCTTGAAGTTTGTTTTATGACCCAAAATATGGTGGCTCTTGGTGAGTGCTTCATTTACACTTGAAAAGAATGTATATTCTGCTGCCGCTGGGTGGAGTGTGTTGTAAATGTCAACTAGATCCAGTGGGATGTCCTTCAGGTCTTTGATATCCTTGTTGATTTTCTGTGTACTAGCTCTATTACTGAGAGAGGAGTTTTGAAGTCTCCAATGATAATGCAGATTTGTCTATTTCTCCTTTCAGTTTTATCAATTTTTATTTTATTTTACTTTGTTAGGGGCATTTACATCTGTGATTGCTATGTCTTCTTGGTCCATCAAGCCTTTTATCATTTTGATGTGTCCCTCTTTGTTACTGAACAACATCCAACTAGGTCTAGTTGACATTTATAACACATTCCACCCAGCAGCAGCAGAATATACATTCTTTTGAAGTGTAAATGGAACATCCACCAAGAGCCACCATATTTTGGGTCATAAAACAAACCTCGACAAATTTTAAAAAGACTGAAATCACATGCAGCATGTTCTCAAACCATCATGCAATTAAACTAAACAGCAATAACAGGAAAATCTCTAGATATCGATAGACTAAAAATCAACAGGTACACTCTTAAACTAGTTTCACTTATATATATTATTGTAATACTTGGAATACATTTTAATTACATCTAATTAATTACAAACTAATCAATTAGTTTTTTTGTTGTTGTTGCTGTTCTGAAGTCTACTTTGTCTGATATGGTTAAAAGCTCAGCTGCTAACAAAAAGGTCAGCAGTTTGAATCCACCAGCCTCTCCTTGGAAACCCTAGGAGGCAGGTCTACTGTGTTCTATAGGGTCGCTATGAGTCAGAAATGACTCCACAGCAGTGGGTTTGGGTTTTTTTGTTTTTTTTTTGGTTATTCATACCAGCTTTCTTTCTTCTACTTTTTTTTTTTTTTTTGATTAAACTTTATTTTGAGGTAATTGTAAATTTACATGCAGTTGTAGGAGTTGTAACACAAAGAGATCCTGTATACCCTTTACCTCATTTTCTTCGATGGTAGTATCTGACAAAACTATAGTATGTTATCACAACCAAGATGTTGGCCACTGATGAAATCCACTGATAGTATTCAGCTTTCCTCAGTTTTACATGACCCTCTTCTTTATTCCTTGAGTCAGGACTCAAGGGTTTCTCCCAGAGCTGTCTCCTTCTGTGCCACAGTGTTCGTTTCTAGGTTTCCAGCTATGTTAACTTCAGGCCAGAGAACACTGCAGAACAGTAAATGGTAAACTCACCACCAATTGGATTGTTTTGGAATTTCAGTGGTCTTCCGTGATCTTCCTGCTGCTATTTACTTTTCCTGCTGCTCTGTGTTGTTGGTCCAGGTTTCATAGTTGTATTCAGTGGGAGAGATTGGGTGAACCAGAAGTCTGACCTAATCCATACTGATTTTTGAACAAGATGTTGTTGTTGTTGTTAGGTGCCGTCGAGTTGGTTCCGACTCATAGCGACCCTATGCACAACAGAATGAAACACTGCCCGGTCCTGAGCCGTCCTTACAATCATTGTTATGCTTGAGCTCATTGTTGCAGCCACTGTGTCAATCCACCTTGTTGAGGGTGTTCCTCTTTTCCGCTGACCCTGTACTCTGCCAAGTATGATGTCCTTCTCCAGAGACTGATCCCTCCTGACAACGTGTCCAAAGTATGTAAGACGTAGTCTTGCCATCCTTGCTTCTAAGGATAATTCTGGCTGTACTTCTTCTAAGACAGATTTGTTCATTCTTTTGACAGTCCATGGTATATTCAAAATTCTTAGCTAACACCACAATTCAAAGACGTCAGTTCTTCTTTGGTCTTCCATATTCATTGTCCAGCTTTCACATGCATATGATGTGATTGAAAATACCATGGCTTGGGTCAGACGCACCTTAATCTTCAACGTGACATCTTTGCTTTTCAACACTTTGAAGAGGTCCTTTGCAGCAGATTTACCCAATGCAATGCGTCTTTTGATTTCTTGACTGCGCTTTCCATGGCTGTTGATTGTGGATCCAAGTAAAATGAAATCCTTGAGAACTTCAGTCTTTCTCCATTTATCATGATGTTGCTCATTGGTCCAATTGCGAGGATTTTTGTTTTCTTTATGTTGAGGTGCAATCCATACTGAAGTCTGTGGTCTTTGATTTTCATTAGTAAGTGCTTCAAGTCCTCTTCACTTTCAGCAAGCAAGTTGGTGTCATCTGCATAACGCAGGTTGTTAATGAGTCTTCCTCCAATCCTGATGCCCTGTTCTTCTTCATATAGTCCAGCTTCTCGGATTTTTTGCTCAGCATACAGATTAAATAGGTATGGTGAAAGAATACAACCCTGGAGTACACCTGACTTTAAGTCAATCAGTATCGCCTTGTTCTGTCTGAACAACTGCCTCTTGATCTATGTAAAGGTTCCTCATGAGCACAATTAAGTGTTCTGGAATTCCCATTCTTCACAGTGTTATCCATTGTTTGTTATGATCCATAGAGTCCAATGCCTTTGCATAGTCAGGAAAACACAGGTAAACATCCTTCTGGTATTCTCTGCTTTCAGCCAGGATCCATCTGACATCAGCAGTGATATCTCTGGTTCCACGTCCTCTTCTGAAATGGGCCTGAATTTCTGGCAGTTCCCTGTTGATATACTGCTGCAGCTGTTTTTGAATGATCTTCAGCAAAATTTTACTCGTATGTGATATTAATGATATTGTTCTATAATTTCCGCATTCGGTTGGATGACCTTTCTTGGGAATAGGCATAAATATGGATCTCTTCCAGTCAGTTGTCCAGGAAGCTGTCTTCCATATTTCTAGGCATAGACGAGTGAGCACCTCCAGCTCTGCATCCATTTGTTGAAACATCTCAATTGATATTCCATCAATTCCTGGAGCCTTGTTTTTCACCAATGCCTTCAGAGCAGCTTGGACTTCTTCCTTTAGTACCATTGGTTCCTGATCATATGCTACCTCTTGAAATGTTTGAACATCTACTAATTCTTTTTGGTATAATGACTCTGTGTGTTTTTCCATCTTCTTTTGATGCTTCCTGCGTTGTTTAATATTTTCCCCGTAGAATCCTTCACTGTTGCAACTCGAGGCTTGAATTTTTTCTTCAGTTCTTTCAGCTTGAGAAACACTGGGTGTGTTCTTCCCTTTTGGTTTTCCATTTCCAGCTCTTTGCACATGTCATTATAATACTTTACTTTGTCTTCTCGAGAGGCCCTTTGAAATCTTCTGTTCAGTTCTTTTACTTCATCAATTCTTCCTTTTGCTTTAGCTGCTCGATGTTCGAGAGCAAGTTTCAGAGTCTCCTCTGACATCTGTCTTGGTCTTTTCTTTCTTTCCTGTCTTGTCAATGACCTCTTGCTTTCTTCATGGATGATGTCCTTGATGTCATTCCACAACTTGTCTGGTCTTCGGTCACCATTGTTCAGTGCATCAAATCTGTTCTTCAGATGGGCTCTAAATTCAGGTGGTACAGGATCTCTTTTTTCTCCCGGACTAGTACTGGGTTTACTGGGAAAGCAGCCACACATGTAAGTTTGTGGGGACTATGGCTGCTTACCAAAAGGTCAGCAGTACAAATGCACCAGGCGTTCCTTGGAAACTCTGTGAGGCAGTTCTCCTCTGTCCTATAGGGTTGCTACGAGTTGTAATCGACTGGACAACATGGGGTTTTTTTTTTTTTTTTTTAATGGTAATTTCTGCACTGTTCATGAGCCTTACATATTTTAAATAGTCTGAATTATCATAAAATATAGTTAGGTTTTGTGTGTATAGAAATATGATGGACACCTAGGTAAAGTAATGGAAAATAAAATAAAAGGCGTATGATATATAATGAGTATTTGATAAGCCTACTTTAAAAGTCAGGGTAATCCTTCAAAGATTAATTATCCTCTACTCAGAAAGAGTCATGCTGTATTTAATATGCCATTCCTATTCTAAACGGTAAATGTAGATAATCCAAGAGAGTACGAATCTCTGTCAAATGGTTGAGATGAAAACTTGAATTTTTCTGCTTTATCATGTTCCATATTCTCAGCAATGAATTGACAGGAAACTTGTAATAATGGTCAACAAAACAAAACAAAACAAAACAAAACAAAACAAAACAAAACAATCCTAAAGTTATCTCTGGTATTGTTAGAAGACTACACTTTATATAGTAAGATTTAACCTATTTCCCAGATGGACCAAAAGAGGAGATTCTGTGGCTTGGTGATACTTAGGCACAGTTCAGTCGAGGAAACCAAAACTATTTATGTATTTTGAGACATATATATGTATGTATATAATGTAATCCCCTCACATATATACTTATGAGAATAATACAGAGAATTGGGTTATAATTGCTAAAGTGACTGGAGCAACAAATGAGTGGCGGAGGTGGTGGTATCTACAGACGTGCAAGTGTGGGACACTCTGGTGGCCACTTCCAGAGTTCATGCTTATCTGCCGACTTAGTCCCTAGAGGAGACCATGGTGCTGTGCTGCTCCTACTGCAGGGGCCTGTGCTATAAGACTGTGCGGGAACCTGCTGCTACTATTGCTGTGTGAGTCAAAGATAATGGATTCCACCATCTTCCAATTTCCTATTAAGTGCTTTTCATTGGAAGAACCTAACTTAGAATCCTGCTGACAAAAGAGTCTGAGAAATGTAGTTTCCAGGCTTCTAGCCCCTGTGGTACAGGTACAAGTTTAGGAAAATAGAAACGATGCTAGTTAACATTAAATGTTTGGTTCATCGAGACCTTTCTTTTTTTTTTTTTCTTAATCATATAATGTGTTGTCTTGCAAAAAAGATTCTAAGCTGCTTGAGAGTAGGAATAACTCTCTTATTCCTTTATAACCTTACAAAGCCTAGCACAGAGCCTTGTGCTCTCCAAGTGTTCTCTTGATATATGTGTGACCAAACCACAAACATGCCTTCAAATGAAAGATTGATCTTTTTTACCTCTGGTCAGTTTCAGAGGCACCAACTAACAGCATCTTTAACCCTGGATAAAAGCCAAGAAAATTTAAATCTGTTTTTTATAGGATTCCTAGAGTGGACCATCAGTGTATACACATATATGCTCATACCCATTCCTTCTTAACCTGTTGAAGTAAAAATCGGAGGCCCAAGTATATGCGGATAGTTCAATGAATAGTTACCTGAGTGACCATACATTACTATCGAGACAATTGTTTTATGGTGGTGGCGTACACTTCCTACTTAGTGAAAAAGGGTGAAAATTTCTGATTGATTTGCTGTGAGATGTAGAGAAAAAAGATCAAAGCATTCAGCAATAAAAACTTTTTTTCCCTCATATAAGTATAGCAAATATGCAAAAGATATTAAAAAGCATAGAAATATTAAAAAAAAAAGTCACATAAAATCTGGCTGCCTAAGTACTGTAGAGGTTTAAACATATTTCTCCAGGCCTATTTTTGTATTAATTCCTTTTCTTTTATGGAGAGTTTTGCATAGTTCATTGGGTCATGTTGAATACATTTTTATTATTGTATAAAATTTCACTAATTCAGTATGCTATAAGTTACATTTCCTTATTGGTAATCATATTTTTGCCCTTATAAACAATGCTGCATGATATTTTGTGCTTAAATTTTTCCATATTAGTGATCAGTTTCTTAAGATAAAGTTCCAGGAGTAGATGTGCTGGTGTCAAATAAATGAAACATTTGTCTTTATATTTTAAAATAAGTTTCTTAGTTGGAGTATTACATACATACAGAAGAGTACACAAATCATAAGTGTACAACTGAATGAATTTTTACAAATACTTTATATAGTCAGCTCCTCAATCATTGCCAGCATCCAAGGAACCATCTTCCTGCCTTCTCTTGGATTAGTTTTGCCAAATTTTGCACTCTGTATAGTGGAATCATATTGTATGTATTCTTTTGAGTCTGCCTTTTTTTTTTTTTTTTCCACTCACATCATGTTTGAGAGTTTCTAAGATGTTATTGCATTTATTTGAGTTACCATATAAGATTCTGTTACATGAATAAGACATTTTATTATCCATTGTATTGTTAACGGTCATTGAATTGTTTTCAATTTTTGCTATTATGAATAATGTTGCTATGAATGTTTTGTACAAATTTTTTGCCGCATTATGTGTGTACGATTGTGTGAAATACACACACACCCACACAAACAACATGCCTTAGGAGTATATTTGCTAGGTCATGAGGTATTCATACATTCAGTGTTAAAAGATTATATCAGACACCTTTTGAAACTAATTCAACCAAGCGTTTGAGGTTTCTCATTGCTGTATACCCTTGTCAGCACTTGATATTGTCAGTCTTTCTCATTCTAGCAATTCTGATGGGTGTGTAGTAGTATCTCTACATGGTTTTTATTTGCATTTCCCTCCTAATGGCTAATGAATTTGACAGATTTACAGCTGCTAACCAAAAGGTTGGCAGTTTGAATCCACTCACCCCCTCCTTGGAAACCCTATGGGGCAGTTCTGCTCTATCCTGTAGGGTCGCTCTGAGTTGGAATTGATTTCACAGCAGTAGGTTTGGTTTTGGTTGGTTTTCATATGATTAGTGAACTTTTAGATATACTCTTTTTGAAGATCTTACTTGACTTTCTTGACCATTTTTACTGAATTTTATTTTTCTTCTTGACCCATAAGAGTTCTTTGAATTCTTTAGAAATGAACTCTTTGACAGTTGGTATGGGTTACAAATATCTTTGCCCACTCTTTGATTTGCCTTTTTGCTCTCATATTGATGCTTTTTGATAGACAGGAGATATTAATGGTAGTCATATTTATCAGTCTTTTCCTTTATGATTAGTGTTATTTGTATTCTATTTAAGAAATTTTGTTCTGTACCCAAATCATGGAGATCCTCTCCAATGTTGTTTCCTGAAAGCTTTATTGCTTTGCCTTTACATGTAGATCTACAATTCACCAAGAACCAACTTTTGTGTATCCTGTGAAATAAAGGACCAATATTATTTGTTTCCAAGATGGATATAAAAATTGAACCCAACATTTGTTGAAAAGGCCATCCTTTCCAAATACCGTGCAAGACCGCTCTCTTCATAAAGCAAGTCCCCATGTATGTGGGCTCCTTCTCAACAATTTCATGTTAGAACACAGACTTTTGCTTAGATACCTATTTATGGCTGACTTTTCCCTCTACTGGTTGTCTCCATTAATTGACTTTGCAGCCATTTCATTTGAGATTTGGGTTGGAACACCTGTATCTCTCAGGCCAGAAACATACAATGTTACCAGTTCTACCTGGTTCCTTTATGAATTTGGCTTTTAGAATTGGTCTCCCTATGCCTAAAAATAACGTGCTAGGCATCTTCAGTGTTTCTAGAAAGCTTGAATGCTGTGGTTTATTTTCACTATTCTTTACACATGTATTGACTCAGAAATAATTTCAAGTTCTTATTTTTAGCTGTCAGTTATTCTCCTCCTAAAACTTTTTATCAGAGCTCTATGACAAAAGAAAGATGGACCAATCTAATAGAAATTTGCCTCCTCATTATCTCTTTTTGCAATTTGGTTGTGAAGGGGGTTTATAATCAGTAAAATTATCAGAGAATTTGACTAATGCACGAAGTAATTAAACCATTCTTAAATAATTGGGAGCCAGTTTTGAGAGTGGATTAGGAGTGCTAAAGTGGTTTATTTTAGGAAGCTGACTTTAAAATGATCTTTTTTCCATTGATAAGCTTGTATTCTCTGTCTTAGGAAGCCTTCACATAGCCTCTTTTATCAGTAAACGTTGGTGCTTCATTTCATCTGATGTTCTGAGATGAACTTGCAGAAAAGAAAGCTTCATCAAAAAACTGTCCTGAGTTTGCTACATTTATAGAGTTAATTAAGGATGATAAAAAGAAAAAAAGGATAAACCCTACTCATAATGCTTTAAGAAGTGTTAATGCCTTTTAGCTTTGCACATGTGTGCATGTATTTTTGCATATTTTTGCTAGTGGTTAACTGAATTGTTTAGACATTCCTAATGGCTGGACATCTGTCTGCTGTATCCAGCTGATTAATATGCTACATTTCTGGAAAAGAATTCCTTTAATTACTTTTTATGAACTGAGAGTGGCTAATTTTGTAAAAGAAAATTGCTGTAAGAAGTTCTTAGCAACGCAAGGAGTTTAGTAAATATCAGTCTATAAATGAAGAAAAGCTCTTGGTTTCTTTGAAACACAGTAGAACTTGTTCTATAACTACTACTCGTATAACACTGGCAATTTACAAAGCCATTTTTCCACTTATTTTCTTCTACATCCATATAGCAATGCTACAAAGACAGGAATGTTATCTATTTAAAAAGAAGGAAGCAGAGGCTCAGGGATTTCAAGGACTTCGGCCCAAAGGCATTCAACTAGAAAGCTGGTAGTAATAACAGCTAACGTTTATTGAGTGTTTATTGTTTTCTCAGAACTTTTCTAAGTGCTTTCATATTCCACCACTGATCTGGTTGGCCAGTGTATCACGCTGTGGTGGCTTAGATGTTGCTCTGATGCTGGAAGCTATGCTACCAGTGTTTCAAATTTCACCTGGGCCACCCATGGTGGACAGCTTTCAGCAGAGCTTCTAGACTAAGACAGAATACACTACTTCTGAAAATTAGCCAATGAAAGCCCTATGAATACGAACAGAAAATTATCCAACCTGCTTGCTTTGGGCATGTCTTCAGGAGGAATCAGTTGCTGGAGGAGGGCATTGTGTTTGGTGAAATAGACAGCCAGTGAGGACAAGGGAGTTCCTTGGTGAGATGGTTTGGTTTTATCGTATATAAGGTCGCCATGGATCAAAGCCAACTCAATGGCAATTGTCTATCATCTGTTTGTTTTTCTATCTGTCTATCATCTATCTCTTACACATATTAACTTTTTAAATCCTCACATTAGTCCTATGAGAAAGGTAATATTTATTATCCCCATTTTACCCATGCGGACACTGAGGCATGAAGAGGTTAAGTAACATATTCAAGATCCTAATAAGTGTCCAACCAGGATGCAAACAAAGCCTAGGTTTTTGCTGCTATCTTGTAGTCACCAGGACTTGGATGCATGTCTTTTGGCTGTGAGTTCAGGGCTCTTGGTTGCTGCATATCAGGGCTGCATAATAATATAGCCTGTTATGATGTATATGTATTGAGACACCTCATGTCCTGCCTGGGTTCAAAATTGGAATCTGTACCCAGTCACCATGTTTCTGCTCAGTGCATTGCACAATGGTAGGGACTGGCTGAATTGATTTGAATTCCCCCCATCTCACCTTTGTTTTCACTGTTTACCAGTGCAGTCTCCTTGCTGCTCCTTACTCACAGTCTCACCCTCTCTATATAGTTGTTCATTATTCTTCATCGCTACTTTCCCTGCTGCCTCCTACCCATCTGGAAAGGCCCACATCATGCAGTATCTGTGACCCCGATGGGCTCACATTCTTTTCTGACTGCCCGCACAATTCATTGTCTGTGTCTGACATCTTGTCACAAAAATTCTCCTCTGGCTTCTGTATTCTTTAATGCTCAAGTGCGTGCATGTACTGTGTTCCCAAACCTAGATTTGCAGTGAATATATGTCCTTAATTTTCATATATTCATGACTCTGTTTTGGGAATCTTGATTCTATTACATGGTCTGATTGTCAGTCCCTGTATTTTATTAGCTTGTCCCAACGAGTATGACTTTATGAAGAGTCTGATTCCCTTGTAGTGAATCAAAAATTTTCTTAATTACTCTTGGCCTGTTGGTTCTCTCTATGTATTTTAGGATTGGCCTGTCACATTTCACTAAATAGTGTGTTATTTTTATGGGTAGAGAATTTAGATATGTATTTTTTAAAATTGAATCTACCCATTCATGAGCATGATCTCTATCTCCATTGATTGAAATCTTATTTTCCTCACAGTGACATTACACACCTCTTGTATTTCTTTTAGGAACCATGTGCTATTTATTAGAATTATGAATAGGTTCAATTTTCTTCTCATATTTCCTGAATGATTTTAGTGGTTCATAGCAATGCTTCTTATTTTTGAATGGTTAATATCTAGGAACCCTTTTAAATTCTTCTTAGTCATATTAATTGCTAGATTCTATTGGATTTTCTAATACGTAACAACCAATATGGAGACTTTTAAAATTTTCACTTTTATTATTATTTTATTGCATGGCTAATTGCTTCCATGAATAGCTGCCTCCTTTGCCATGAGATCAGAGGAATTGGAGGTGCCTGGCTACCATTACTGAACATTTTGATCAAAGATACCATAGAAGAATCCTGATCAAAAGGGGAGAAAAGCAGAACAGAATTTCAAATTCCTTTTTTTTTTTTTTTTTAATAGATTCCAGATTTTCAGGAGCCATGAAGGTTGGATGAACCCCTGAAACTATGGCCCTGAGATAATCTCTAAACCTTAAAACCAAAAATGTCCCCTAAAGCCTTCTTAAAACCAAACAGTGGTTTAGCTTAACAACCAAAAAGTGTCTACTTTGAGCACTGTGCTCTCTTAAGAACTATCTACATGGGATCAAAGTGACAACAGCAACTTAGAAGATCAGATAGGAACCTTTGGGACAGTAGGTTTATGTTAATGAGGGAGGAACAACCTAGAAAAGGAGAGTGAGAATGGTTATATAACTCAAAGAGTGTAATCTCTGCCACTAAATGGTACATGTAAAAACTGTTGAATTGGTATATGTTTTGCTGTGTGTATTCTCAATGACAACAAAATAAATAAAATTATATATATATATATATATATAAAGTTATAGAAGGCATTCTTGTATTTTTCTGTATTTGTTTCATCCATAATTACAATGTTTATCATAGTTTTTAATATTAAAATAATAAATTTGAAATTTACTGAAGACAAAAGCACAGTCATTAACTATAAATTATCTCTCTTATAAAATTTCCAACATCCACCGATAAATACCTCTTAAGAGTATGTCATTTCTTTCTTTCCTTTCTCAAAGTTATGTAGATATAAAACCCCAAAACTAAACCCACTGCCATTGTGTTGATTCTGACTCATAGGACTGAGTAGAATTACCCCATAGGGTTTCTAAGGCTGTAAATCTTTACAGAAGCAGACTGCCACGTCTTTCTCCCACAGAGTGGCTCGTGGATTGGAACCGCTCACCTTTCGATTATCAGCCAAGCACTTTAACCACTGTGCTACCAGGGTTCACCTATGCAGATATAACTCTCCCTATATAAACACATTCATATACACATATTACCAAAAAAGAGAGATCTTTTTATAATATTTATTTTCACCTGTAATTTTCACTTAACAATAGATCATGGATAACTTTGAAAATGAACACTTTTGTAGAATTACTTTGTTCTTTTTAATGGTTAAGTCATGTACCATTTTGTGAGTATAACATCCAATAATTCCTCCGTTAGTACACATTTAATTTGTTTTTGCGACTGCAGGCGATGAAATAAACATCATTGTGTACATATTTTACAGATTTGAATTATGTCTTAAGGATATATTCCCTGAATAAAAGGATAGGCATAAACTTTTTAAACTTTCTATTATGGGAAACTTGAAGCATATAGTGGAGCAAGGAAAATACTATGAAAAATCCTCATTACCCAGCTATGATCAATGAATGGCTAGTCTTGTTTTATATATGCTCGTATGCTTTCCCTCCTTCCAAAGGGATTATTTAGAAGCAAATCTCAGATACCATGTTATTTTACCCTTAAATATTTCAATATGTATCTGAAAAATATAAAGTCTATTTTTAGAAACATAAACTCAGAACCATTATCATATCTGAGAAATTAACACTAATTCCTTAATACCAGCAAATATCCGGTCAGTGTTCAAATTTTTCCAATTGTCTCTCTCACTTTCTTTTCCACACTGTTTTGCTTTGACTCTAGACCCAAATAAAATCTATACATGGTTGTTGGTTAATTTGTCTTTTAGATTTCTATTAATCTATAAGTTTCCCCTATAGATCTATGTAGTTTTCAAATTTATTGGCATAAAATGGTTCAGGTACTCTCTTGTTTTTAATCTCTGTTGTGTCTGTTATGTAGTGTATTTTTATGCAAATAATGCACACCTATGTTTGCCAACTGCTCCCTCTTCCCTCGAGGTATTTTCACAAGCATGCTATGCTTTTTTTTTTTTTTTCCAGAAGTATGTAAACCAAACCCAAACCAAACCCATTGCCGTTGAGTCAGCTCTGACTCACAGGGACTCTATAGGACAAATTATAACTGCCTCATATGGTTTCCAAAGGTGGATTTGAACTGCTCACCTTTTGGTTAGCCATCTGAGCTCTTAACCACTGAGCTACTAGGGCTCCTTTCACCAGGCAGTATAATACTTCATATTTTTTCCCT
The DNA here is from genome assembly GCF_030014295.1 of Loxodonta africana. Lineage (NCBI taxonomy): Eukaryota > Metazoa > Chordata > Mammalia > Proboscidea > Elephantidae > Loxodonta > Loxodonta africana. The sequence continues at coordinate 66,205,082 of NC_087342.1, forward strand.
TTTCCTGAAAGCAAGATTTAAAAAATCATTGTATAATATTTGGTATATACAAAGAATATTCTACTATATAATATATATTATAAAAATATTACATCATATGTAGTCTTCTGTGACATAATCTTTTATTAACAATTATGTTTCTAAGATTCATCAGTGTTACCTGTAGCAGTGGATCATTTATTTTTTTCTATTGTAGCTGTGAATAATATTACACACTTTTAATATACTATAGTATATTTATCGATTTGCCCGTTTGTGGACTTATGTGTTACATATTTCCGTATTTTACTGTTAATAGCCGTGCCATTATAAACACTTTTGTATGTGTCAACTGTTGCACATGGTCAAGAGTTTCTCTAGGGAATATACCTTGGAGTGTGAAACTGCGTTGTCATGGATAAAGTCCATGGATCCATGACGTGTCTAACTCCCAATGCCGTTGGCTCACAGCTCTGATTCCAGCAGACCTGCAGCTTAGCCCTTTTGCCAGTTGACATTTTTGGTCTGTTTCTGGTCCATGGAGCTGTTTATGATTATACTCTTCGAGAGTTCTCTTTTAATGGTTGCAGTGAATTTGGAAAAGTGTGGTGTGTCCCTTGTGAACTCAAGGTGCCATCTTGATATGAAGTCTCCTTCATTTACTCCCTTAAATGTTTGAAAGAATGTAGACCCTTGCTGGAATTGTAAGGATGAATTCCTTTATATGATGGAACAGCTAGATTTTTCAGTCTTTTTTCATTTAGAGTCTGTTTGGAACGAAGAGAAGCAAATTTACTATTCTGACTTTTACGTATATCAGTAGCTTTCAAAGGAGGACGTATTTTGCTCCCAGGGCATATTTGACAATGCCTGGAGACATTTTTGATTGTCAGGAACAGTAACGGGGGAAGTTACTACTGGTATCTAGTGGGTAGAGGCCCGGGATACTGCTAAACATCCTGGAGTGAACAGGAAAAAAAACAAAAAACCAAATCCATTGCTGTTGAGTTGATTACAACTCACAGTGACCCTATAAGACAGAGCAGAACCGCCCCTTAGAGTTTCCAAGGAGTGGCTGGTGGATTCGAACTGCTGATGTTTTGGTTAGCATATAAGTTCTTAACCACTTTTCATACAAAAAAGTCTTCTTTGGTTTAAAATGTCAGTAAGGCTAAATTAAGAAATCCTGACGTACATGAAGGTGATCAGCCATTGTGTTCTGAAAAGTATCAGTGCTAAAAACTAGACGGATCCACTCAATTCTTTGTTTCTTTTTCACGCTGTCTTTGGAAGTGTGCTTTTGGAATGCCCACGTAATAGAGCTAATGAATTCCTTGCATGATTTCTAAGAAGTGTTCAATTAGTATGAAACGAAAGATTAATTATCAAGAAGTAACATGTGCTGATATGCTCAGTACATGAAAAAAAAAAAAGTCATGTTTGATTTCTGTTCCTATCAGTAAATGTAATTCTGTCTTGAGCCTCCTAAAAGGAGCCCTGGTGGCACAGTGATTAAGCGCTCAGCTGCTAAAGGAAAGATTGGCAGCTCGAACCCACCATCTGCTCCTTGGGAGGAAGATGTGGCAGTCTGCTTTCATAAAGATTTATAGCCTTGGAAACCCTACGGGGCAGTTCTGCTCTGTCCTATGTAGGGTCGCTATGAGTTGGAATCCACTCAAGGGCAAGGGGTTTGGTTTTTGGTTTTAGAGCCTCTATAGGGTCTATAGGGTCGCTATGAGTCGGAATCGACTCGATGGCACCGGGTTTGGTTTTTTGGTTTAATTTACCTGTTCCTCTTCCCAGCTGTCTCAAGCCTTGACCGGGAATAAGAGGAAGGCATTCTGGTCCATATCGGGAACAGCAGGGAGGGAATTTGCTCCATGGATTTGAAGGAATTTTGACAAAACATGAATACGCTTCACACTAGTTGCTTGGCCTCCACACAGCAGTAAGTCAATCCACTAAACGTGACTGAATCAGAAATCCTTTAGTTTGATTTGCTTCCTTTCTGTTCCAAGTCTCTCCCAGTCCACAAATTATTGAAACGTGAGTGTAGGCTCTGACAAAGAGAGTGAGAGAGGGGGATGGAAAGGAGGAAAAGGCAGATAACAGCAGAATGTAATCAGCATTTTATTACCATCCTCAGGAAGTAGGAATAGGGGGAAAAGGTAGGTTGGAGCAAGGAAAGTTAATTACGTGAGGTTATTTGACAGGAAATTACTAAATACAAACAGACAGAAGAAACACATTTTAAAGCAGGGTAGGAAATCTCAAGTTACCTCACTGTGTGTATTCAAAACCCCCAAAGCAAATTCTGAAAATAGCAGTTTAAACAAAAGCTATCTTATCAGATAAAAGCATGTCAAACACAAAGGGAAATTTATATATTGGGCAGGCAATCTTAAACGGATTTTGTTGATAACACTGCAAATTTAATTGTGGGAAACCCCCTCAGATGTCTAAATTTATCTTGCAAATGTTTTGAATTTATTTTGAACCTGGCACTTCAGTCCTATAAAGATGTGTGTGTGTGTGTCTATTTTACCCTGAAAAATTATATATATGTGAAATAAAATGAAAAGTACCTATGTTTGTGTTTCTTTTCAGTATTTTAGAATTTTTATGTGAGTTCGGTATTATTTAATATCTCCAGAACAGAGATATAGCAGTAAAGGACAAAGAACTGCGAAAGTGTTATCTTTATTTCCAGAGATCATGTGTTTTAATTTTCTGGAATTAATTAGCATAATATCATTTGTTATAACTTAGCAATAGTTGGCAAAGTTTGCAAAACTTTAGTAAATCAGCCAGACATATTTGGTAGTGTTTTTCTTTCAACGACTAGGTCATTAAGGAGCAGGGGCCTTTTTCTACCCTTTATTACTTCTAGTTCTTTAATGGACTACTGTTGGATAGTCGGAAACACTGGTGGTATAGTGGCTGAGAGCTACGGCTGCTAACCAAAAGGTCGGCCGTTGAAATCCACCAGGCACTCCTTGGAAACCCTATGGGGCAGTTCTGCTCTGTCCTATAGGGTTCCTATGAGTTGGAACCGACTCGACAGCAATGGGTTTGGGTTTTTGGTTTTTGGTTGAATAGTCATTGTTTCAGATTTAGAAAGGACAGGCAAAAGTGGCTGTTGAATAATCTAGCCTTTTTAATTAAGGTTCTCTCTGTCTCTCTATATGTATATATGCACTTGTGTGTGCATGCACACACACACACACACACACACACCTTTATCAGGAGGCCTGGTGGTGAGTTTGGCTGTTCAAATCCACCAGCCGTTCTTTGAAAGCCCTATGGGGCAGTTCTACTCTGCCCTATAGGGTCGCTATGAGCCGGAATCCACTTGACAGCGACAGGTTTGTTTGTTTTTTAAATCTGTCTGTGTATCAGTGCATCTGTGTTTCTATCTGTCTGTCTGTCATCTTTTCCAAAGAAAAGGTGGTTTATTTTCTAAGCCTCCTTAGTGGGTTACTTTAAGGATATACTTTGGATAGTTGAGATATTAAAGAGCTGTGTCATTACGAATATGTTCTCTGTGAATGTAAAATTGCACAGTGTGCGGATAAAGTTACACATTCCATGTTAGTTCAAAGAAAAAGCAATATTTTGAAAACATAAATGGAGCTCAAAGTCTGCATTCCATTTAAAAAGCCAACACCTGTGGAAGGAATGCAGGGTTATTTTCACTTAACCTTCAGCTCTGGAGCTGGGCTAGGTACTTCAGATGTTACGGTGGTTGAGTAGGGACACCTCTCTATATGATAGGCTCTTCCCTGCCTTTTGTCGGAAAGGGAGAATATGGCTACAGGCAGGAGTAGTCAGAGATTGTATCCTAACTCTTGCTTTGAAGAGCTTGCTTTGTACACCACTAGGTCACATGGCTGTAGGTGAGTGGGTATAGATAATGTGAAAAAAGCCATAACCTGTCTAAGCAATCAGGCTTACATTTTGCAAGTCCTGGGAAACCCAAGTTAGACAGTACACTTAGGCTGAGTCCTTGGTAAGTTGTTGGAGATAAAGACATCATTGATGTTCCAGACAGATTTACATCATGCATAAATAATTCCTTAGGACAGAATTAGCTGTCTTGAGTGGTACTTCTACTCTTTTAGGCCACACATTAGCTCAGCAGTTTATTGTGGTGTCTAAAGAACTAAATGCCCCATTCAGCACGAGGAAGAAGTTTACCCATAGAATATTCTTTTTCAACAAGCAATTTATAAGTCCAAACAACTTTTGATGAGGAAGTATGGAGGTCTGGGTGTTTTGTCATTCATTGATTACTTTTTCATTTGTTTATTCAATGGTTATTTCTTAATTGACTTCTCGCTGCTAACTGAAAGGTTGGATGTTAGAGTCCACCCAGATGTGCCTTGGAGGAAAGGCCTGGTGATCTGCTTCTGCAAAATCAGCCACTGAAAACCCTATGGAGCACAGTCCTGCTCTGACACACATGGGGTCATCATGCATCGGAACTGACTCCACAGCATCTTATTTTTGTAGGTTTACGTGTTAGGAATTGTTGTCCATGCTGGGAATACAATGTTGGGCCATAGCAGACATCATCCTTACTTGTTTACTGTCATGTGATCAGGCATCTTCTGAAAACTAGCTTTGTGATCTTAGAGAAGTGAAAATTTCTCTCTACCTCATTTTCTTTGTATAAGTGAAAGTTGTCTCCTCCCCACCCCCCAGGTGACTCAAAAGATCCTAAAATAAACAAAAAACCCTTAAGATCCTATCCAGTGCTAATATAGAAGTACACTTTTATTGTTAAATTTTTTTTTATCCCCTCAGTGCTCTGGCACAGTGACTGAATATGGCGGGAGTGAGTAGGTTGGCTTAAATGGTTATATTTATATCAAAATCATGGATTTGATTTCCAAAGGGACTTGTGGCCGTTGCTGTGTTTATACCATGTTTGTATCTCAAATCTGTTTGTCTGGCTTACATAGGTGTGCAGTTTCCTAAGATTCAAGGTTACTTTAAAGAGAAAGCACGGATTTCCATACATGCTGGAAACATTTCAATAGTTCTAAAGCATACTCTTCAAATACAAAAGATCATTGTCATATGTCCTCCTTTGCTGAAGCAGTAGGCCAGGGCAGTGGAGCTATTTTTAGCTCATCTTCAATGCTAGCAGACAGAGCTGAGCTTGGGGTAAGATTATTGAAACCAAGATATTCCACAATTTCATAACATTATTGGTAATGTTGATGAACTCATCCACTGATAGTACCACCTGTTTTTGTAAATAAAGTGTTACTGGAACACAGCCATGTCCATTCATTTGCGTACTGTCTGTGGCTGTTTTTGTGTTTCAAGTGCACAATTGAGTAATTGTGACAGAGACTGTATGGCCCACAAAGCCAGAAATATTTACTATCCAGATAAACAGAAAATGTTTGCTGACCTTTGGATTATAAGATAAATTTGTAGAATTTCAGGCCCCAAACTCTAGATTTTAAGATCATGTCAGACTGTAATGTACTTTTTTTTTCAGGATGCACGGTTTATTTACCATTTATGAAAAGTAATGCTTGTTAATTTGTAACTGTTCGATCTCCTACTATCGAGATAGCAGAATTTGATAACAACATACATCATAGTTTTTATTCTTTTGGGGATTTGTATTTTCCATTGGCTGGATACATACATGGTCTTGCTTGTGTTAAAAACTAGGAACCCTAAATTATTGCTAAAGCATTTTTCTGTTAACTAATAGGTCCCATGGAGCCTGAGATCCTAGATTTCTTCACATTTCAGCTGTGAGGAAAGATTAGACAGGATTTCATAAATGTGTCAGCACTTGGGGACATATGTTTGACCTTCCCCTACTGTTGTCCTGTGTTTGTTGTACATGACGCTTTAGGGCTGATGTGTTGCACTTATTATCAAAATTGGTGTCAGCAGTAGGGAAAGCTAGGGTCAGTCTAAGTTCTGGCCATCCATCCAAGGAGCTAGACCCAAAGTAAGGAGCTTAAGTATCAACTGACTTCAGTCAGTTCTGATTTAGGGAGATCCCATGTGTGTCAGAGTAGAACTGTGCTCTGTAGGGTTTTCAGTGGCTGATGTTTTGAAAGTAGATTGTCAGGTCTTTCTCCTGAGGCACCTCTGGGTAGACTCAAACCTCCAGCCTTTCACTTGGCACCCGAATGTGTTAACCATCTTCGCTGCCAGGGATTCGTTTATAGAACATCACAACCAAGAGTTGTGATGAGTAAGGAGAATTGAATAACAAGTAAGGACAGTCTACTCTAAGTGCACAGAGTAGACACACACACGGGACCTGAGAAGGTACTGAGGACTGGCACCTCTGAGAGCAGTGGGGTCAGTGCCATTCAGAAAAGATTCCTTGAGAAGAATGCCTTATTCTGACCCATTCCTAGGAAGATTCTTTCCTCAGCAAGGAAGCATGGAGTCTCTGAGGAGGACCCTAGGGGCAGCTGCTCAGACAAGGATTGCTAGGGAACCCCCCCCCGCCCCCGCACCTCCTCACTCTTCAGTCTAACTTCATCTACTTCACAGTTTTTCCTGAGGCCAGATCCTGTCTGAGAAGAGAGACATCTGCCAGGGACCCTGATTGTGCAAGACCTACAGCATCTATCATCAAGAGTGAGGCAGATTAGGTCATGGGGTGTTGTGAAACGAACCCGAAGGCAGCAACGTCAGAAGTGTACCAGACAGACCACTGAGTCAGGAGGCATCCCCTTCCTTCTCAGAGGCTGGCCCTGCCTTCCATCCTGAGTTCTGCTCTGTTCCCTGGCATTTTGTCGAATCTTTTCCTTCTTCCCAGATTTTATAATTAACGGAGATAAATAAAGGCCGGAAATCTGTAATAAAGTACTCACTTCCATTTATGCCAGATTAAAAAAAAAAAAACAAAAACCCTAAAACAAAAAACCAGCCCACAAAGTAACACAGTCTGGTGGGAAGAGATCAAAGGGCAGCCATCTGACTGGGCTGGCAGAGGGCTCCTTTCCCATGCTGTCCACATCCTGCCCGTTAGAGCTGAGACCAGGGGAAGGAGGAAGTGGTGTGCAGTTGAGTGAGTGAGTGCAGTTCTCAGGGATCTGGTCTTAGTTCAAGGGCTCCAGGGGTGTGACTGTAAGTATGGGAATGATAAGCACACATCTGCTTGTATTCATAAACACAGCCTTGGGAGGCCCGGTTTTAAATTACCACCCCTAGCACTGCTAAACCTCCCCTGTAATCCTATAAAGATGTCAGGTACAGATAGATCTTGGAGGGGTAGAGCCCTATCTGACAACTGGGTATCAAATAGCCAGAGAGCGTGAGGATTAAGTTGCAACAGGAATACCCTAATCTTGATTTCATTGTTTTTTCTCTCCCTGAAAGGGTGGGATTGAATTTGGAGGTGGGAGGAGAATCGGCAATGGAGTTGCTGACACCATGTAAGGAAAACCTCAGAGGCTGCTATTCCCATTTGGAGGACTCAGCAAAAAGGCCTTCAAACAAGCCTGCCACTGTTTAGTAACCCTTCCCGCTTCTGCTCGCGAATCTCACCCAGGCAGGCAGGCAGGCAGGCAGCTGCTGCTGCGTGGAGGGACTGCTGTTGTGATGAAGGGTAGCTGAGTGTTGGCTTTTGTGCGCTCTGGAATTATCACCTGGTGGACCTGTAGGCGCAAGCAGGCCAGGTGACTGCAGCTGCGACAGGAGGATGTGGAGACCTGTCACCTGCCAGGCTGTCAGCACTCTGAATGTCCACGACAGCTCAGGGGATTTATGCCTCCTCTCAGCTTTCAATGCCACTGTGGATATGCTTAGCAATTCCCTTGTGGGTTTGGGAATTTCCCGAGGATGGACCAGGGAGTGTCTCTAAAACACTACCTTTCAAAACAGGCAGAGACTTTTAGAAATTAGATAATTGTGGGATATTTATAAAATGAATTACACTGTACTAACAAAGTCGGGGCAGATGGTCCCGATGCTGAAGCAAATAGCACCTTTTCATTCACTAACTTAGGAGAGGGAGGAAAGCTTTTTTAAAGTTGTTACTTTACAGCTGAGCCTTGAACTGCAAAAAATTTAGACAAGTCACAAAGTAGGTCAAAATCAAGGTAAAATGTTTATGTCTAGGTGTGCAGGTCACGGGTAAGTTATCCTGTTTCATTCATAAAACACTTATTTTTTTGTTATCCCTGTGTGCAGAGAGATGCAAAGATAATAGTTTATTGCTCTTGCCCTCCATGAATTCTCAGCCTAGTGAAGGGGACAGATGTATAAACAGATAATTGCAATGTAGCGATCTAAGTGGTAACAGAAGGAGAGAAAAAAATGCCACAGCTGACTGAAAAAGATATCTACTTGCCCTGTAAATGGAGAGGAGGGAACAGCTTCACACAGGAAGTGATGTTTGAGCAGTGTTTGAAGGAAGAGGAGGGGTTTTGAAAGCAGACAAGCTTGGTGCCTTCTTTTGGTTCTTCTTATTCCCCAGGCCTCTCTTATCCCAGAGCCTTTGCACAAGCAGTTCCTTCTGCCTGGACAGCTTCTTCTGTCCTTCTTCCCTGGTTAAATCCTTTAGATCTCAGATTCCTTATTCCTTCCTAGGAAAGCCTGGCTTCTCTAAGTCAAATCTCTTCTATTATAAATGCTCACTCCTCGAGGACCTCTCCTTTAGAGCAGTTAAGACGGCTGTACTTCTACATTATTTGCATGATATCTGTTTTTCTTAATCGGGGGAGACGCTCCCTTTTTGTCCAACTTTGTTTCTTGACTAAATAAGCATTTGTGGGATGAATTACATGATGGGCATTCCAAATGTGAATAAACATTGTGTGTTCAGAGAAAGGCAAATAGCTAGGTATCTTGGATCTTAGGGTATGTGATTCAGGGAGGTAGAAAATTAGGCCATTTAAGGAACCTTGATGATTTAAACTTTATGCTTGTGTACTGTCGCATTTAATATTTTTAAGTATAAAAACATTTCAAAGATCTGCCTCTTCACTATTATACTATCAATATCAGATAGTTTAAGTTGAAGGCTAAGTTTTAGAAATATTTTTTAAAAATAAAGTTTTTTTTTTTGGCATATGGTTTTGGGCCTTAAATAGATGTGCAGTTAAAAAATTAAAATTAAATTATAGCATGCATACAGAAAGACTATATAATGTGTAATCATACAGCTGGATGAATTGTCACAAAGTGAGCCCCCATGTGTAACTGCCCCCTAGGTCAAGAAATAAGTATACTTCCTCGAGTCTGAAATGTAAAAATCAGTATGTGTATTGTATCAGAAATAGAAGAAGGAGATAGAAGATTCTTTGCCAGACTCTAAGAAAGTTCAGTCTTTCTGGAGAAGAATGGAGAGGGATTCTTAATGTAAGGTAGTGCCCAGATGCTCCCAGGCCCACTGATGAACTTCAGAAAGTGTGAGAGATGTCAGCCCCACCATCCCCTTGTCAATCCCCAGGCAGGGCTGTATAGTGCAGGTTGGAGGGGGGCTGAGTTTCAGAGAGACATGGGAAGGAGTTGCTCCAAGGAAACCTTGCATCCTGTCTCTAACCTCACCAGGAGCATGGTTTCTATAGCATGCCAACCCTCGCTGGTGTGGAGCCTGGGGGCGGAGTTTAGGTCTTGTCACCCCAGCATTCTGCAGAGAGTGTTGTTGACCTAACCAACTTTTAGAGCACGTGTGACTTCAAAACCCATTGCCATTGAGTTGATTCTGACTCACAGCGACCCTATAGGACAGAGTCAAATTGCCCCATAGTGTTTCCAGGGAGCGGCTGGTAGATTCAAACTGCCAACCGTTTGGTTAGCAGCTGAGCTCTTAACCGCTGGGCCTTGAGGGTCACGTATAACACAGTCATGCTGGCTTACCAGAGTCTGAATGCCTGGTCTGCCACTAACCAGCGGGTGACATCTAGCATTTTTAATTAATTGCCCTGTGCCTCATTTTCCTCATTTATTAAAAAGGAGGTAGTTAGTCAACCTCACAGAGTTATGAGGATTTAATATGTTCATGTATGTAAAGTGCTTACAACACTACCAAATATATAGTAAGCACACAATTGAAAAAGAAGGGCTCTCTAGTTGAAACGGTCTGCTTATTTTTGCCTTATAACAAGATGAGTATCCTTAATGGGTTACCAAAGTAATTTGAGGAATTAAAAAATTTTTTTATTATGGTAAAATATATATACCCAAAAGTGTGCCATTTTGACCATTTTTAAGTGTACAGTTCAGTGACATTAAATTCACTCACTGTGTTGTGCAACCTTCAGCACTCTCCATTTCCAGATGTTTTTCATCACCCCAAAGAGAAGTCAGTACCCCTTAAGCAATAACTCCCCATTGTCCCTCCTTGCACTCTCTGGTCACCACTAATAAACTTTGGTCTCTAAGCATTTGTCTGTTCTAGACATTTCATGTAAGTGGGATCACACAATATTTGTCCTTTCATGTCTGCCCTGCGTCACTCAGCATAATGTTTTCAATGTTCGTCCATGTCAGAGGCGTGTATCAGAACTTCATTTGTCTTTATGGAGGAATAATATCCCGTTGTATGTACAGACCACCTTTTGTTCATCCATTTTGTGGACTTTTAAAAGAAATGTTTCTGTATAAGAAAATAATTTCCTGTTGAAATGGATTGTGGGACTTTTCTCTTGAATGGCTCAGTCCTAATATATTCACTCTATGGAATTTGCAAGGCCAGTATTTCGTGATAGGGGAAACTGATATTTTTCCTCCTTTTAAATACACTTTCTCCATTTTCTTTGTAGAATGGTAGCACAATAGTTAGAAAATCATTAAGGTGTCCCTTGGTACACTATTTTAAAATACTTATTCTGCGATTTTTATTGAAGCCTTGAAATGTGTCGGAATTGTCTAGAAAGGCGTTTTGATTTACTACTCTTTCAATTTGTGGCTATTGTTTTGTTAGCTGTTGGACGTAGTAAATATGCTTCCTATTCACATGGTTACAACGTGACTGACTGCATTTGTCCTGTAATTTTAAAACTTCCATGATGTCTTATCTCTTGAGAACCATTAAGGGGGCGGTTGTAGTTCAGCCGTAGAATTCTAACCTTCCACGCCGAGACCTGGGTTCGAATTCTGACCAGTGCATTTCTAGGAAGAAAGGCCTGATGATCCTGATGACCTACTTTTGAAAATCAGCCAGTGAAAACCCTATGGATCACAACGGGACCATCGTGCATGGGGTTGCCATGAGTAGGGGGCTGACTTGACAGCAGCTGATAACAACAACAGGCGCCATTGACGTTCTTCTTATGGTGCTGAATAAATATGTCTGTACCGGGGGCTGGGTGATGACTGACGGCTCCTGAGTTCCCACTGTGATAGGTGCTGCACTCACATCTCAGTACCCAAGCTCTCGGTGTTTGACTCTCCAGCAAGGCCACGTTTATAATAAGCTAGGAGAGTCAATATTGTAACTTTGGTAGAGGAAAGAAGATGTAGGAGAGGGATAACTGCCTTTGTGAATACGCTTAGAACAGGATATGAGTTTGTAGACCAGGACCTCCTATATAAAAATGATAGACACATGGATATGGGTGGAGTATATCTCAGCAAGGAACAGGAAGAATGCATGTAGAAAGGGAATATCAACTAGATTTTCCAGATAATAAGTCAAAATTTGTGTGTAATTAGGGGAGGGGATACCATTGGGAACTCTCAGAGTGGGAAAACAGCAAGAATGATCTGTGAAGAACAGTCATGATAGAGGGTGTGCTCAAATGTCCTAGAAGAAATATCAGGAGAAAGGGATGAGTACTTATGACTTGGATGCCTAAACGCCATATAGCAGATGGCATATAGAATAAGGGAATTTGACATTAATAATGAGAGGTACACTCAGTTGCTTAGATATCACTGAAATATGGTAGAGAGGGATTCTTTCTTGCATATGGTGATGGGAAAAACAGTAGATACGAAGAAAGCATCTATGCACACACATACATATGTAGTTATGCACAAATATAACTTTCTACCCACTATTAGGCACTGTGTTCAGCAATACCTGTTTATTATTTGGCTCTATTTGGACAATCCTGAGATTATCTTGGCAACATATTTAACACCATATAGACATTTAGTAGTAGAACTGGGGATGGGATTTAAGACTGACCTTACGCCCAAGATTCTCTCTGTTTTACTACATTGATTGTCTTTTATTTATTATGGAGATATACACCTGTATTAAAAAAATAAAATTATATGCACACACACCTTGGAAGGTGAAAGCATTGAGACTAGCATTTGAGGTAGAATAAAAGGACAAGAGAAAGAAGTGATATTACTGTGGGCGTGTACCAAGGAGTGCCAGTTTACGTGGAGGAGGTTTGGGATTATGTTTTTAACGATTGAGTTACAAAATTAACAGAGTTCGTTGAGACAAGGGATACAAGACTTCAAATGCCTAGACAGTTAACAAAGAGTCTCTTTTTGCTAAAAACAGCATGTGATAAAATCTAGGCTTGCTTTTTTAAACAGTTTCATCCCTAGAAGGTTAAATAAATAACTAAAGAAACTTTAGCATAAAGTTTAGTTGTAACGAATAAAGAAAAATCAAAACTAACTTGAAAGTGGAAGAAACCTGGGTAAAATTAACATTATTTCAAAGTTCAGAACCAATGGAACGAATGGTAAAAAACCAAACCCATTGCCATTGAATTGAATCCGACTCACAGCGACCCTATCGTTGAATCCATCCCTCAGTTGCTGAATGGCGGAGAGATTTGTATTGAGTGCCAGTTCTGATTGGTAGAGCTGTTATTTGCAGTGCTCAGCTGAGAAATCATTTAAGACCTTGTCTAAGCGGAGTGGGAAAAATTACTTTGTGCAGATGTCTCGTGGGAAGATGCCTTCATTTGTGGAAATTCTGCCCGAGCCGTTAAGAGTGAGACTCAACCTAAAGAACATGTTAGAATTATATTGAGCTTCTTATTAACTAAAATGTGGAAGTATTATTTTTGTATCATAAAGCAGATCTTTCCCACTCACTGCTTTTACATTTCATTCTTAAAAGCTTAAATGTGGAATTTTATATTTGTGTTTATTAAACTCCATTGTGTGAGTTGGGGCTCATTGGTCCCTCCTGTAAAGATTTAATCCAATGGTGTGCAGCACACTGTGCTAAATGATGAGGGATCACTGATATGTGAGTCTCAACAGACAAAACAAATGATTATCATGGGTGTTATAGAAGTTTTTTCTGTTAAAAGAGAAGGCTAGAATACATTCTAGTATGTGCAGTGAGGAGTGGTAACTGCACACAACCTCTACACTGGGGCACACAATGGGTACAATCCATTTTTCTGCCCTAGAGACTAACACAGTGCCTGGTACGTAACAGGCAAAAATAGACACATAACAGGTAATGGATAAATGTTAGTTACGGATCCTAAAATGGGTCTTGAAGGAAGGACAGAGATTTTGAGGGTTTGGAAACAACGGGATGAGAATGCAAGGTATTCTGAGGGCAGGTATAGGGCAATATACAGCCCCAAATCATACAGGATTTTTCAGTAAAAGTCAATAGTTTTGTTTCTTTGGTATGTATTGGCCTATTGTTGAGTCTTGACTATTTAACATATTTACAATTCCATATTTCCTGCTGAGTGCCATCCAAGTCACTGAAACAAATGTTGAATAGGACAGACCAAGTGGAGATCTAAAGATACTCTGCCAGCTAACTTCATTCTGATATTTCTGGATCTACTTCAAAATACTGTTGGGAGTAGTTGTCCAACAAGCTTTCATCTGGGAATATTTTCCTTCTCCTTAAACAGCTCCCTTTACATTTTCTTCAGTTAAGGTATCTTGATGACAAAATCTCTCAGATTTTATTTAAATGCACTTACTTTGCCCTTATTTTTGAAGGACAGTTTCTCTGTGTATAGAAGTCTTAGCAATTATTTTCTTTTAGTGGATTAAAGTTATCATTTATGATATCGTGTCTTCTGGCCACCACATTTTTGTTGAGAGTCTGCTGTCTTATTTTGCTGTCTGAAAATACTAAGCCACGCCCACCCCCCCAAAGCTTTAGATTTTTTTCTTTGTCTTCAGAATTTTACTATAATGTACTTGGTGTGGTTTTCCTTATATTCACCTAACTCATGATTTGTAGAACTTCTTGGATCTATGGCTTAATTGTTTTCCATTAGTGTTAGAACATTCTTAGCCCTTATTTCTTCATTTATAAAATTCTCTCCTTTCTTTTCCTGGAATTCTAATTACATGTTGTCTTAGTCATCTAGTGCTGCTGTAACAGAAATACCACAAGTATATGGCTTTAACAAACGAGAAGTTTATTCCCTCACAGTCCTAATAGGCTAGAAATCTGAATTCAGGGCACCAGCTCCAGGGAAAGGCTTTCTCTCTCTGTTGCCTCTGGAGGGAGGTCCTCTTCATCAGTCTTTCGGTGGTCTGGGAGCATTTCAGTGCAGGAACCTCAGGTCCAAAGGGCATGTTCTGCTCCTGGGGCTGCTTTCTTGGTGGTATGAGGTCCCCAACTCTCTGCTTGCTTCCCTTTCATCCCTTGGATGATAAAAGGTGGTACAGGCTATACCCCAGGGAAACTCCCTTTATATTGGATCAGTGATGTGACCTGAGCAAGGGTGTTACATCCCACCCTAATCCTCTTTAACCACAGGCAGAGATTATGATTTCTAACACACAGGAAAATCACAAAATGGAGGACAACCAAATATGGCCTAACCAAGTTGACACATATTTTTGGGGGACACAATTCAATCCATTATATCTGTGTATTAGATTATGTTTCATATGTGTCTTTCCTGTATTTCCTTTGCCTTTTTAACTCCCTGCTTTAATATGGATATTTTCTGCTGAAGTATCATCCAGTTCACTTTTATCTCTTCAGCTGTATGTGATATGCTAGAAACCCATCTACTGAATATGTTTATATCAGTGATTATATTTTTAATTCTAGAATGTCCTTTTGATTTGTTTAATTCCTTAGCTTGCTATCTGATTATTAAATATATTAATCAGAGTTAATCTAAAACCCTCTCTGTATAAGTACAATAGCTGGAATCTCATCTGTCTGTTTCTCTTGTTTCTTATTTTCCTCTTGCTTTTTGGGTGATTTTTATTTTTGTAAGTAGAATTATTTTGATGAATGTTGTACATTGTGTATTAAAAGTGTAGGCTAATGCTTAGTTGTGGGTGATGTTATATTTCTCCAGAGAGGGTTTACTTTTCTACTGTTAGGCAGGCAGGTGGGGTAGATCACCTTGATCCAGGTAGGGATTGAGCTCTTCCAAAGGTGGGCTTTAGTCTTTGGAAGGGCTAGTCAGTTTCTGGTTTACACTTATTCCTGTGGTTTAACCCTTTAGAAATTCCATTTGAAAGCCTGGGTTGTTAACAGGGCTGATTTCCCTTATCAGGCCATGAACTCCAATTTTTGCTTACCTAGTTTTTTAGTAAACCCAGGTGGCATAGTGGTAAAGAGCTCGGCTGCTAACCAAAAGGTCAGCAGGCAGTTTGAATCCACCAGGTGCTCCTTGGAAACCCTATGGGGCAGTCCTACTCTGTCCTATAGGGTCGCTATGAGTTGAAATTGACTGGATGGCAACGAGTTTTTGGTTTTGGTTTAGTCAGGTGAGGTAGGAATACCATTCACATTCTTAGTCTCTCCTCTGCTGTAGAAACAACAAATGGGTTGAACCAGCTGCTCTCTCTGGGTCTCCCTTCTTTAAGTAATCTCGGCCCCGGAATCTTTGTGCCTTAATACTGCAAAAAAGGGTGTCCTGGACATTTGATTGAGATTGTTACTGGACATTGGAAGGACATGGAGAAGAGAAGAGAAGGAGGCAGGGCAATCTTAAGCAGAGACGGAGCTACAGAAAATAGTGCCTATGGCAAGCGCTGAACTTGCACCCCTGTGCAAACATCCGATGCCATCTTTTAGGTAACTTTACCATAATATCAGTTCAAAGATACAATTCAAGCTCGTTCATCTTTTACTTAACACGTTATAGCGCTACGTGAAAATTACAGTGATACCTTCCTTGCTTTCACTGATGAGAATTAGTCTATGATGCGCTCAAAAGTCATTTTTTTCCTCCCAGTTTCTTCTTTTTCTACGGTCAGCAGAACAGGATCACACAGTTCACCTTGTCCCATTAAAAAAAAAAAAACCCGTGGCCATCCAGTGGATTTGGGCTCATAGTGACCCTCTAGGACAGGGTAGAACTGCCCCATAGGGTTTCCAAGGAGCAGCTGGTAGATTCCAGCTGCCAGTCTTTTTGTTAGCAGTTGAGCTCTTAACCACTACACCACCAGGGCTCTCAAGTATGAAAGTATTAGTTTTAACCTGCTGAATGGTCTCTCACAGCTGGCAATAGAAACTGTATTTGTTAATAAGAACTGCTCAGTGGCAACTCTCCCCCCCACCTCACCCCCTTTCAGGTGGCACCCAGGGCACGTGTGATACCTGGCATACCTTAGATATGCCTCTGATATTCTAAAGGAAGAGCCTAGAAGTACAACCAGTTCTACTACTACTATTACTACCATCACTGCTACTACTATTTATGGAGGGCCCACTATGTGCCAGGCTCTGTGTTATGCTTGTACATACATTCTCATTTAATCTTTAACCCTAAATATAGTTACAATCACCGTCCCCATTTTACAGCCTTGTTCATTTGTCTGGTAATGAAGCTACTGCCTCAAATGGAACAAAGTGATGAAATATAAATTGATGATTAAATTGATGCAGAAAGGTCCTAGAACCAAGTCTGGGTGAATGCTTTAGAATTTCAATTTGCTGATTGGCAGAGCAGAGATTTTAGAAGGCTGCATAGGCAGTAGAATGTTGGATGGATGGGAAGCTGGTTGGGAGGTGGAAGAGAGCTGAGTACAGGGAGCAGTTGGGGGCTAGTTCAGTACAGCATGTTGCATAATGAAGCCCTCTACTGGAACGGAACCAGCAGGAAGAGAAAAGATGGGGCAGGGTGAGATTTCAAAGCTAGAAAGGTCAGGACTTGGTGACTATGAAGATGTGAAAAGCGAACGAGAGGAATGTCACGATGAGGAAGGTTTCAAGCCTGGGGACAGAGGTTCGTCACTGCTTGTTCCTGCTCTGTCCTGCATGCAATCCTGCTCTCCTGCCTCATCAAGTGAACTCCCGGAATGCTTCCAGGCTCCTGTTCACAGCCCAGCCTTCCCTTCACTATTCTTCCTGCCCCACCACAGGATGTAGCTCCTCCTGTTTCAGCTTTCCACGCGGTGTGTCCTTCCGGTGTAGTGTTGTGATTCTTTCTTTTTCCCTCTTCCCTTCTTTCATTATCCTTTCCCTACTTTTAACCCCCTCCCTTCTCCCTTTTCTTCATTACTTTTTTCTTAATTTGTGAACTTGTGTATTTAATGTTATATGGAGCTTTCGGGGGGCAGAGTCTGTAATTTAAGATTTTTATTGCTGTTATTTAATACAATGTCTGCCATGTATTACATGCTGAGAGAATGAATGAGTACATGGGAAATCGTGGTGCTAGCACCAGATACAGGTATATATGAGCGAAGTCCATATTAACACAGCATGGAAGCCAACTGTGATTGATTTTATTGTCAAGTGTTCTTCCTTCTCATTTTACCAAAAAAAGAAAAAGTGACATTAGTTTCAGCGCATGTCACCTCTGACTTCTCTATAGAGTAACATTCAACTCCATAAACTATATATTTTCAGACAACAATAACCAAGAAAATAAGAATCAACAAATCATCCTATATCATAACATGATTGATGGGTTCTAATATCCCCTGTGATAGCTTTCATTTCTTTTGACAATGAAATTTACCACCTCTTTCTGAATTTTCCCCCACCTCTTACTGTTTGGTAAAGACTCTGATGAACTATTAAATGCCCAAATATTGGACAATGGAAGGGAGGGAAAGAGAGGAAATGCTTTATAAAATGACTCCTTTGCTCCATAGAATTGAATATAGTAGATTCTTGGAGACTGCCAATTGTAGGACCAAAACCAAAAACCAAACCCTTTGCTGTTGAATCGATTCTGACTCATAATGACCTGCAGGACAAAGTAGAACTGCCCCATAGAGTTTTCAAGGAGCATTCAGTGGATTCAAATTGCTGACCTTTTGGTTAGCAGCCATAGCTGTTAACCATTTCACCATCAGGGTTTCCTCCAATTGTAGGAAGCAGGCAAAAATGGGAGTGCGCACAGTTTGGAATTTCAGAGGGGAGCTGGATTGTGGAGCAAAAATACAACAAAATTCGTTGAATTTGATGTAGATTAAAATTTTTATATTAGGAAAGATGTGTCAATAGAAACAACTTGCCACCTCATCTCAAACCCTGTAGTATGTGTTTAGAATTTATGACCTGATTGACAGTCATTAGCAGTGAGGAAGTTGTCTTGTGGTAGGGAAATCACACAACCTTGAATAGGAGCACTTTTATCCATTTCTGGAAGGAGATACTCGCTCTCCACTCTGTGTTTAGTTGTTTGACTATCTCTTCTAATGCAGCAGTGGTAGCACGTGCTTCGTAATTTTAAATATAATTTTATTTATTTTGTTGTTGTTCGAGAATTCACTTAGCAGAACATAGTACCAATTCAGCAGTTTCTACATGTACCACTAATGACACTGATTACATTCTTTGAGTTGTACAACCATTCTCACCTTCCTTTTCTGAGTTGTTCCTCTCCCATTATCATAAACTCATTGCCCCATCAGGTTCCTATCTAATCTTTGGAGTTGCTGTTGTCAATTTGATCCCATATGGATCTTAAAAGAGCATAATGCTCAAGGCAGACATTTTTTAGTGTTGTTTTGTGGTTATTAGGTGCCATTGAGTCAGTTCCAACTCATAGAGACCCTGTGTACAACAGAATGAGACACTGCCTGGTCTTACACCATTCTCACAATCGTTATGCTTGAGCCCATTGTTGTAGCCAAACTATTGTTTGGCTTTAAGAAGACTTCAGGGGATATTTTTGCTTTAAGGTTTAAAGATTATCTGAGGGCAATAGTTTCAGGGGTTCATCTAACCTTCGTGGCTCCAGAAAGTCTGGAATCCATGAGAATTTGAAATTCTGTTCTGCATTTTCCCCCTTTTGATCAGGATTCTTCTATGGAATCTTCGATCAAAATGTTCAGTAATGGTAACCAGTTAACATCTAGTTCTTCTGGTCTCATGGCAAAGGAGACAGTTATTCATGGAGGCAATTAGCTACGCATTCCATATCTTCCTCTTATTCCTGACTCTTCTTCCTCTGTTGTTCCAGACAAATGGAGACCAATTGTTGTGCCTTGGATGGCTGCTTGCAAGCTGTCAAGACCCCAGGCACTACATATCAAACTGGGACATAGAACAGAAGTACTAAACATGTTTTTAGACCAATTAACTGGGATGACCCATGAAACCATGCCCCTAAACCTCCAAACCAAGAAACCAAGGTGTTCAACTTATTGACAGCAGTTACAATAATTGACTGTGCAAACCTACCCTTAATCAACACAGTATTTCCATCACTGTTTACTTCCCTTTTCCCCCCTCCCTCCTGCCCCTGGTAACCACCAAACACATAAGATGCTCAGTGTCATTAGCCTCAGCAATATGCAAATCAAAACCACCATGAGATACCACTTCACTCCCACTAGAATGGCTAAGATTAAAACAAAACAAAACAAAACAAAACAAAACAAAACAAAAACAGAAAGCAACGAATGTTGGCAAGGATACAGAGAAATTGGTAACCTTGCCCCTTGCTGGTGGGAATGCAAAATGTTACAGTCTTTGTGGAAAACTGTGTGGCGGTCCCTCAAAAAAGTAAAAATAGGACTACCACTTCTAGGTATACACTCAAAAGACTTGAAAGCAGAGACTCATACAGAGACTTGTACACCAATGTTCATGGCAGCACTATTCACAATAGCCAAAATGTGGAAACAAC
Source organism: Loxodonta africana (assembly GCF_030014295.1). Taxonomy (NCBI): domain Eukaryota; kingdom Metazoa; phylum Chordata; class Mammalia; order Proboscidea; family Elephantidae; genus Loxodonta; species Loxodonta africana. The sequence continues at coordinate 66,225,007 of NC_087342.1, forward strand.
CTGAATGCCCATCAACAGATGGAGGGTTAAACAAAATGTGGTACATACGTACAATGGAATAGTTCTCAGCCAGTAGGAGAAATGAAGTCTTGATACATGCTGCAGTATGGATGGAGCTGAAGTACATTATGCTAAGTGAAGTATGTCTGTTACGAAATGACAAATATTGTATGACTTCAGTTATATAAAAAGGCAAGAAAAGGTAAATGTGTAGACAACAAAATTTATTAGTGCTTTGTAATTTTTAAGCTCCTGGGACCAGGATGGAATGGATTTTGTCTGCCTTTTGTCCAGCGACAACCACATTGTTGTAGAAAAAATAAACGTTCACTATAGTTTGTATGAGTTCAAGACTAATCATAAATAAAATCTGTGAATAGAGTTTAAGTAGCTTTTCCCAGTCCCTGGGATTCATAGCTGTCTCCGTTAGCATATGAACAAAGAGAGTAGCTGGACACTAGTGGTACTCAGGGCTGGTGAGCTTAAGGAAACTTAGCCTTTCCTTTCCATCCAGCTTTAAAATGAGATGTTATGAGACTAGGGAGAGTAGACTTTTCAGTTTAAATCCCTTCTTTTCCCTTAGGTGGGACTCCACATTTTAGATTTCATGGATGAATAAGTAACCTGAGTGAGTGATTTGAGACTATAGTACATAAAAACATGTCAATAGTTCAGGATGACTGATAGCTCCCCTTGTAACCAAAGCCACCTGCAATTTTTTATAGTCTTGGAGCATAAGCCATCTTGAACGGATAATTAACTCTATTGCAGAGTCACTTCTGTTCATCAAGGAGGCCCACTTTCTGTCCTCAAGCATGACTTAAAAAAAAAAAAATTAACCTACATCATTCAAGTGATCAAAACTTCTGAAACATCAGGTCACTTGTAAAGCTAGCCTTCCCCACCTCCTCTCTGTATCTGTCCCTTTTTTCATGATGAGTGAAGGAGGAATGGACCCATTTATGCAACTATAACAAAGATCTGTGAGAACGTCACTGACATATTCATGTGCACATTTGTGAATGCACACATGCTCTCTCTCTCTTTCTCACACACACGCACGCACATTTAGGAGTGGATATTTTTGTCAGTATTGCTTCTTGCCCAGCTTGCCCAGCTTTTGTAGCATTTCGATATTTGAAGGATTAGGAGGAAGCTTTTTTTTTTCCCCTCCTTTGAAGAAGTACGAGATTGCATTGCAACAGCAGTTTTCCAATGACAGAATTCATGTTTCTTTATTTTTCTCATTTTATTGAATTAAAAATAGTTATACTCTGAATTTGAATTCTGAATTTCTAAAGGGCATGAGGTCTTTGCTCAAAATATGCTTGTGAATTAAATGTTTTTTGATTAAACAGATGTAAATTACAGATAAACAGTGTACGTATTTTTCCGCATTCATTAAAATGCCATTACGCTACAGAGGTTGCGATGCTGCGTCTTATATTCATTTCTTCAACGTGGTGCACATGGTGTCATATTTGGCAGCGGAGTATTCAAAGTTATTCATATACAAATTAAGATATTTATTCACTCTACAAATATATTCATTGAACTCTAAATAGGTAACGGGGCTGGGGATAGAGCGTCAAACAAGATGGTTAAAATCCCTGCCTTCGGGAGCAGGCATTTGGCGAGGTGGGTTGTCAGCTGGGATCTAATCTCTACAAGTCTAAAATTCTCTTAGTAAAGTGAGGTCACTAACATCACTAACAAATAACGGTTGTTAAGGGACCACTGAATCTCAGAATTTCAGACAAGAGGGAAAAAGCGTCAATGAGCAAATGATCCTGGCTTGTTAGACATAGAGCATTCTTTCCAGATCTGAATTTCAGCTTGAGACATGGTTGTTACTGCCTAAACTTAAGCACTTTTGTCTTGGAGAACAACGTCAAATCCAATGGATTGTATCCTTTCTGCTTTGTACCAGAAAGCTTGGAAACAATTTAGATCTGTCATATCTAGAATTCCTTGACCCAGTCCAAACTGAAAGCTGACTTGGGGACATATTTTATTTGCATGTCATCTGGCCTCTAAAAAGACACATTAGTCACTGGGCACACTTCTACCACATTCTCCACTTATTTCAAGTCATTGTCTTCAGGTGCCATGATAGCCTAAAGCAGAGGTTCTCAAAGTTTGGTTCACAGACCCCCTAGGGGTCCCTGAGACCTTTTCAGTGGATCGCTAAGGTCAAATTTATTTTCATAATAATACCAAGGTGTTCTTTGCCTGTTTCATTCTGATTCTCTCATAAGTGTATAGGTATAAGCTCAGTATAACTCATTGAATCAATATTTTCCAAATTACCAGTGACTGATGTTACCAAAATTATGCATGGTGAAAGGATCTGTTCAACGTGCCAGATAGATCAATGGATTTTAATATATCAGAGTATATAGTTTAGTGATATGGGCTTACATTCCAATAGAAATGACCACGCGTTGAGCTTAGGTGTAATGTCAAAGAAAAAGTAGACACCATTATCTGAAAAGGCTGTTATTACATTAATCCTCTTCTTTCTAACCACACATTTCCATGAGAACGAGTTTTCTTTATGTACATCAACCAAACATGGTATCACAAGATATCTTCTATTAAGCTAGACATTGAAGAAATTTGTAACACTACATTTTTTGGAAAAAGCTAACAATTGTTTGTAAGTGTGTGCTATTTATGTTAACAAGTAATGGGTTTTTAAATTATTTTAATAATAAACATTCCTCAGCTTTAATTTGTAACATGTTAAGTATTGGTAGATATGACCCACATAAACAAAAGCATTTTGAAGTCTTAAGTAATTTTTAAGAGCATAAAGGGATCCTAAGACCAACAGGGAGTCCCTGGGTGGTATAAAAATTTAATGGGCTCTGCTGCCAACCAAAAGGCTGGCAATTTGAGCCCACCCAGCGATACCTCAGAAGAAAGACTTGGTGATCTATTTAGGAAAAATCAGCCATTGAAAACCCTATAGAGCATAGTTCTACTCTGACACACATGAGTTGCCAGTGAGTCAGAATCCACTCAATAACAACTGGTTTGGACACCAACAGATTTAAGAACCGTTAGTGTAAAGCAGGGGCCCTAGTGGCACAGTGGTTAAGAGCTTGGCTGCTAACCAAACAGTCGTCGGCAATTCAAATCCACCAGCCGCTCCCTGAAAATCCTATGGGGCAGTTTTACTCTGTCCTATAGGGTCCCTATGAGTTGGAATGGACTCGATGGCAAGGCCTGTGTTAGCGAATCCACCTTCCAGGAAATTAGAGTGTAGAGAGAATTTGCTTATTTTTGTTTTTATTTTTTGCAGAGTTGGGTGGGAGGAGGATTGACAGTCTGTCATGTCTCCCTGGGATCCAGAATCCACTCCTAGTTTTCATTTCAAAACAGTTTCCAGAAGTTCAGGTTGGACCTCTTGGTGTCTCCGGGCTCCCCTTCCTGTGTACAAAGACGAAAAGCCGTACAAGAATTCAGTCAGTAGAATCCATTTTTAATCTCCAGTCTCCTCTGTCCTGAAGTCATGCAATCTAGGATAATTTGAGTGTCAGACTGCAGCTACTGAAGTTGGAACATTTCACAAGGGCCACATGATGTTTATTCATCATGGAGAATGCAGCTTGCAAAGTCTGTCTGCTAAAAGGAAATCAAAGCTGCTTATTGGAAACACCTTCATTCTCCCTTTGGAAATGAAGTATTCAGCGGGCTGTACTTCCATCCCTGCAGGAAACTACACCAAGCTGACTTCTTCAGTCTGGGCTTGTTCTCAAGGTCACCCATGCAATTTCTTCCAAAGCCTCGATGTCCTTAGTATTCTCAGAGATAATAGCAACAAGCCCATCAGTCCTCAATTTTCGTTTGGCTTTCTGCAATTTTAATCCCAAGCCCCTGTGATTCCTTTCCATTGGGGCTTAAGTGGTCCCATTTACAGCCAATTTCCATCTAACATTCAATGCAATCTTTTAAAATAAACCAAACAAAACTCACTCTGCAGACTTTATTCCTTTGGACTTAATAAAACTAAAGGCCGGAGGGAGGGGAATTCAAAATGATGTGTTTTTTGTTTCATCATTTTTAAAGAAAAATAAAGAGACCTTTAGAAATCTGAAGTAGATATTTGTTACCAATGGGTTAGTTTCGGAATCTAGTGCTGTCATTTATAAAGGGAAAGACATCATTCTTTCATCCGTATCCCACGCTGCACCCGTTCTTACAAAGGAGAGAGGGAGGGAGGCTGAGGGTGGGGTAGATGAGTAAAGAAATCATAGATTTTTCTGGGAGCCGCTTCCTTCTAACCTCCTTTGGACGCCTTATCTCTGGCCCCTTCTGTAAGAGGATCCAGCTCATGTTAGCCTGACACATGAACCATGCAAGCCCTCTTTTTAAAGAGATTTGAATTCCTGCTTGACAGACTAGGCTGAAGCCCATGAGTGACAATAGTTTTTTTTTTTTTTTTTAAAGAATGAAAGCTACAGCGCACCTGGTATTTCATTGAATGCGAGACATACGTGTGTGTATGTGTGTGTGTGTGTATATATTTTTCCCCTCTCTGCAAAGGAAGAAAAAAAGCAGTTAAAAAAGCTAAGCTTTGAAAAATAAAACACAGCTTATATTGCCAGGAGTAATACATTAAGAAAAGAGATCCACCATTTTTGGCCTGCTTGAAGACTGCTTTTTCCCCTAATCTGTTTTAAATCTTTTGAGAGTTTTATCGTTTTTTTCCAATTCCCATAAAATTAAGTCATTTCTTTAATTTTTTTTTTATCCTAGTCTGAAATTTCATCCTTAATTAGCTCCTGTATGGCTAAGTATCAAAGTATCCTATCTCATATGATAAATGACGTCTCTCAGACCCACGATATTTGGATACTATCTAATATCCTGAGGGGACAAAGCTAGACAAGGGGATCATCTTTACGGACTGTGCAAAGCCCCATCCAAAGCAAAAAAAAAAAAAAAACCACAACAGGGCAATTTAGAACTTGCGTAAATGCCTTCTTGCAAATATAAAATGAGCTCTCTGTTTTATTTATGACCATAGCAGATTTCAAACAGCTTTCATTTCCCACTGGTAGTCTGCATTGCAAACAACTTTACGGATTTAGATATGTTGGAATAAGGGAAGATTAGTGGGATTATGAGTATTCTGGGGTCATACTGCCTGGGCTCAAATCCTGCCTTCACCACTCAGCAGATGTGTGACCTTGAGCAAGTGAACTGACCCCTCTGTATAAAAGGAAGGGAATAACAGTGCCTTTTTCATGGGATTATTGTGAGGACTGGGTGATTCATACCAGGAAAGTGCTTAGAAGGAAACCTAGCACAAGAAAATTCTATGTAAGTGTCTCATTGTAATTACTGCTCCTGCTGCTGCCACTAATACAGCTGCTACATCTATAATTTATGTAGAATAAAAGGCCTGAGAAGGTCCCTGGGTGACTCAGAGGGTTAAGCGCTCAACTACTAGCCAAAAGGTTGGCAGTTCTAACCCACCTCAGAAGACAGGCTTGGAGATCTGCTTCTGAAAGGCCACAGCCTTGAAAACCCCATGGAGCAGAGTTCTACTCTGCACATACGGGGTGTTGTGAGTTGGAATCAACTTGAAGGCAATTAACAACATCATCAACATCAAAGGCTAGAAAAGCTAGTTAAGAGAAATCCCATTTGATAGCTTGTTGGAAGTTTGGTCGCTCATCACACTCTGATGGTAGAAAGACAGTCATGCTATTTAATTTGGATACTAACATTGTGTACTTTTTTTAAGAGCTATGCTTCCCTTATTCCCAAGGCCATCTTCTCCCCTTCTCTGCTCTACTACCCCCAGCACACCTTAGGGTTTCTTTCCTGCTTTATAAGAGGGAAGGCATACATTTTAAATGTTCAGGAAGAACAGTGGAAATGAAGACCGCATCAAAGCAAAATACAAAGAATGTTGGAGAATCAGGGAATCAAGGTCCAAGGAAAAATGTTTGGCAGAAAAACCTAGGAAATATAGTAACTGCAGGTCTTGATTCAAGTTCACATCTTGAGCCTCAGCTTGTTTATATATTTCCAAGTATAAGTAAGTTTATGCAATAAAAGGAGTTAAAGGGGGAATACCCCTAAAGGAGGAACTATACTGTTAATCAGCGTGGTCCACAAGTTACCCAGCATCCTGCCTCCTGCCCTGCACTTTCAAGCTTGCTCTGTGTCCCCAAAGGGATTTCAGACAAGCTCATGACATAGAACACATAATGCTTAGACAGCTTCAAGAATTATGCATTTTTATTTATTTATATTCTGCTCCTTTCCTAAAAGGGTTTAAAGGAATGAATCAAATTGTTTATTACCCTAATAAGTGCTAAATTGTTCAGTATGGATCAGCATTAAAAAAGTATGAAATGAAAAACCATCTATATGAGACCAAAAGGTCAACAATTACTCTAAAGCAGAGAGGAGAGGATAAGGAGGCAGGGAGACTAGAATACTGGAAACAGAACAACCAGAACAAAATTAAAGAGAATGTAGACACAGTGTGAAAAATGTAACTAATGTCACTGAGCAAAATTTGTGTAATTGTCAAATGGGAACCCAATTTGTTGGGTAAACTTTTGCCAAAAAAACAATAAAATATATTTTTCAAAAAAGTATAAAATAAATGGCAAGACCATTTGACAGAGTCAAGGAAAAGAGAGTTTAGACCAGAATTTAAAGGAATGGGTAATGAATGACTAATCCAAAAATCAAACCCATTGCCATTGAGTTGATTCTTACTCATAGTGACCCCATCAAAAAAACCAAACCAAACCCAGTGCCGTCGAGTGGATTCCAACTCATAGTGACCCTATAGGACAGGGTAGTACTGCCCTGTAGAGTTTCCAAGGATCGCCTGGCGGATTTGAACTGCCAACCTTTTGGTTAGCAGCCATAGCACTTAACCACGATGCCACCAGGGTAAAACTGCTGCATAGGGTTTCCGAGGCTATAAATCCTAATGGAAGTAGACTGCCACATCTTTCTCCCACGGAGGCACTGGTGGGTTCAAACCACAAACTTTTTGGTTAGTAGTCAAGTGCTTTAACTGCTGTGCCACCAGGGCTCCTTCATGTGACTAATATCAAAAAAACAAACCCATTGCTTGACAAGTCGATTCTGATTCATAGTAACCCTACAGGACAGGGTAGAACTGCCCCATAGGGCTTCTAAGGAGCAGCTGGTGGATTTGAACCGCAGACCTTTCGGTTGGCAGCTGAACGCTTAACCACTGCACCACCAGGACTCCTCATGACTGATCCCAAAAAAACAACAACCCCATTGCTGTCCATTCAGTTCTGACTCATAGTGACCCTACAGGACAGAGTAGAACTGCCCCACAGGGTTTCCAAGGAATGCCTGGTGGGTTTGAACTGCTGACCTTTTGGTTAGCAGCTGTAGCACTTAACCACTAAACCACCAGTGGGGGCAGTTCTACTCTGTCCTACAGGGTCGCTATGAGTTGGAATCGACTCTACGGCACTGGACAGTAGAGGAAGGGAAATACATTGTCAATGGAAGGGGTGAAGGGCTTCACAGAATGTGTTTTCCTCTTTTCAGTGATATAGGATTTTAGAATGGCAAGCACACTTGTGGTCATTTATTGCAACCCCTTCAATTTAGCGTTGAGTAAATGCAGGCATAGGAGAGCTCAAGATAAATTCTAACACAGAGCCTGTTATTGCAGCTCTGCATAAAAATCCCCAGGCCCCTCCCTTGATTCCTTCTCTTTTCACTATAGCACCCTGTCTATGATATTTTGAATTTTGGGATCACATTTATATATTTGGAGAAACCAAAATAACCCAAACCAAACCCTTTGCCATCAAGTTTATTCTGACTCATGGCCACCCCATGTGTTACAGTGTAGAATTGAGATACGCTAGCAATCAAATGGGAACAAACCACTTAGGATTCCTTTTACCATCTCTAAGCTTTAACTTAGTCTTTCACGGAGTAGAATATACGGACATATATCAAGGCAATATGTGTAGCAATTGGGAACTCAGAACCTAAATCCCTGGGCTCAAATCCCGGCTCTGCCATTTATGACCTATTCCATTTTCTTCATCTTATAAAATGGTGTTGGAATAAGAATTAAATGAGGTTAGATGTGAACAAGTACCTGCTATATGGTAAACTTTCAAATAATGTTAATGATATTTTTCTAATGAATAGAAATCAGAAACTTTAGTGCTTCTTGAAGACTTGGTGTATTTACATGCTTTAGTAGGAGCTAAGCAACAACTTTCAAACAAAGTTCTCACAAATCATTGATTTTTGTCAATAGGCAAAATCATCTGGTGGAGTTATTCCGTTTATTCTCATCCCATGGGAATCTAGAACTCGATTTGGAAGTTTTTGATAACATCTTCAACATCTGACTTAATATCAACATTACCAACTCAAGGTAAAAGTTACTTTTATTTACTTAAATACCTATTACCAGTTACTGAAGCATGGGGGAAAAATATGTATATATATATAAAAAAAAAAAATTTTTAATAGATGTATTCTGACATCTAGAACATATCAAATAGGATTCCAGTTTTTTTAACGTTGAAAAATTTGATGATGCAATCCTGATAAAAAAGAGAAAAATAAGATACAATGGATAAGGAGGAAAACTTGTTTTCACTTATGTTTTTGAAAAGCTTCGTGATAAGCATTTTCATATCAACTTATGAAGTCCACAGCACCCAGTTGTTGAGATAATTTCATAAAATACGAGGCAAATACAAATAACCTAAGAAACAGCTTACTGCAGGCCAGAAGCAATTGGTACACGGAATAGGAAATCCCTGGAAAACATGCAAACATTGCTGTTAAAAGCAACAGGAAGTGAGCCTGGAACCCTCCATATTCTCCACCAAGGGTCCCCCAAGGTTTGACAGAAGAGAAAATGTGCTCTGAGATCTCCCATCCATTTTGTGCCTCAGTAAATTGTTTCATAGAGTTAAACATGAAAATCAATTTTTTAAAAAAAGTATGTGGAAAGCTTTCAGTATCTGGCTTGTTTTCCAGTCAACTCTTTTTCGTTTTCCCATGCTCTTAACTCACTATATCACCTTAAACTTCCGACCCCACCTCCTAGTCCAGACAGAAGCTTTAAAGGTGAACTGCCTCTTTTTGGTCTCCACGCCCACACAGTTAACCTTCACTCACTGGAAAGGAAGACAGGCCACTCCTTCACTCTCACTCAGCTCTCTTCTTCCTGGGCTCTGGAACCCACCCCCTCTTTCCTCCTCAGCAACTCACACCCACTCCTTTCTTCTCTTTATCATCTGCCTTTCTTGCCACTTTTTCCTTCTTTCCAACTCCTTAATTCTATGTTTCACCTGCTCACTCTTACTATTTCTTTTGAGATATAATTCATATGTCATATCATGAACATTCATGTACATATTTTTGTGGGGACATATGTTTTCTGTTCCCTTTAGTGTATATCTAAGAATGGAATTGCATGTAGCTCTGTGTTTAACTTTTCGAGACACTGCCAAACTGTTTTCCAAAATGGCTGCACCATTTTACATTCTTACCAGCAATGTATGAGGGTTCCAATTTCTCTACATCCTCCTCAACACTTGTTATCAATAGTCTTTTGTATTTATAGCCATCCTAAACGCACTAGCCACATCCATTGCCATCAAGTCCATTAAGACTCATAGCGACCCTACAGGACAGAGTAGAATTGTCCTATAGGGTTTCCAAGGAGCAGGTGGTGGATTCAAACTGCCAACTATTTTTGGTTAGCAGCCAACCTTTTGGTTAGCAGCTGTAGCTCTTAACCACTGCACCACCATGGCTCCTATAGCCATCTGAGTAGGTGCAAAGTGGTTACGTACCTTTTAGTATCTTTTGGATGTCACTTCCCCTGGGAATCTCAACATCACCTCCTCCTCTTCCCAGATTATGTTAGTGGTTCCTCCTGTGTATTTCCATAGTGCCCTGTGCTTATCCTTGGAACAGCCCTCTGCACACTGAATTCTAGTTGTCTGTTAACTTTATTTCCTCCATTACATTGTGAGCCCCTTAGAGAAATCACTAAAATATCGTTTCCTGTGGTATCTTCGTATCTCCATGGTTAACATAGTGTCTAACACGCTTATTTAGTCTTATCTTTGCTGTTTTATTTTTGTTTGTTTGGGGGAGGGGACTTGTAGACTAGACTTCACAGCATTATTACCTGTGCCCCTAAACACAAGCAGAAAACACTCACTAGTATTTGTTACCTGATACTTAATTGTCAGGGAAAGAAGACAGTACTGCTTAGCCTGAGGGTTTGGCTTTCTAGAAGTTATTTTTTTCTTTGACGACTACACTAATACAGTAAAAAAAAAAAAAAATACAGTACTGCCCCTTAATTCACAAAGAAATTGGAAGGGAAGGACTAGGGATACTGCACAATATCACCATAAGGGGAAAACGCCTAGGTGATTTTTTAAAAATATAAATCTATCAGCCATTTCTACTTTGATCTTAAAAAGCATAGCTAATTAAGGGCTGACTGTTCCTTTTTTTTTTTTTTTTTAAAGTAATACCAGTTACATATACTAGACTAAAAAACATCTTAAATGTAGGAATCAAAGGCAGTGTCCTGAAATTGTGGGCCTTCAGAAACAATGCTCAAGTCTAATGGTGTTTAGTTACATGTATCTGAAACCTGAGATTCGTTCGCATCAGAGTTGAATAGGCAGGGTCAGCGCTGGGGAACAAAAGCTGGAAGTAGACTTAAACATAATTAAAGACTTAAAAATAAGTTTGAATTAAAAAGTATATCCAACTTGAAGTTTGACTTATACTAAATTATGATACCCTTTTTTTTAAGCATAAAAGCACAGATTAAAAAGGCAAATTTAATTAGTTCTTTTGAGCATTTTTTCCCAAAATCCATTTATGTCTTAACAGTCAATATTTAGATAATTCTGTTTCCTGTTATTATTTACGATCCCATAAAGATTTGTTTTAGCTCTTTAGATTTTCCTTAATTGAAATAAGGTTATGCTTGGCCTAGCTAGCCATTCCCTTATTTGACTGTATTTCCAGTGTATTCTTGGAAGCCCTAGCCAACTTCTTTGCTATGATTTTTGCATGCTTCTGGAATGAAGAGGAAATGGGGGAGGGAAAGATAGAGAAACAAATGTAAGTTGGACCCAGATCAGTGAGATAGTATCAAATGAGGCCAAAATGAATTTGGCAGATACTCTTCGCATGTTTCCCATTTGAGAGCACACACGTTGTTACTTGGAATGCCACTTGTACTTATTTCATATCTCTAAGACTTTTCTTCAGTTTCAGTAACAAACTAACTGCAAATAGGAGTCAGGAATGGATATTAAAAATTTTATTGTATTTTTTAACATATGTACGTGCTTAGAATGGGTATTTTGCAATTAAGGTTTGGTTAGTAGATAACAGAGTAAAACCAGTTTCCACTGAGTCTGTTCCAACTCATGGTGACCCCTTGTGTGTCAGAGTAGAAATGTGCTCCGTAGGGTTTTCATGGCTGTGATCTTTCAGAAGTAGGTTGCCAGGCCTTTCTTCCAAGGTACTTCTGGGTGAACTCGAATCTCCAACTTTTTGGTTAGCAGCCAAGTGCCAAGTGTGCTGATTGCACTACTTAGGGACTCCAGATGGTAGAGTCGATGCCTTCTAAGCATGGGAATGAAAATGTGGAGGGCGGCGATAGAGCAAGGTGTATCATCTTTGAAATTGTATAGATCTGAGTCTGATTCCTCAATTTGCCAGTTGGTAATTGCATGGTTTTGATAAATTAATCTCTTAAGAATCTTGTGTTCTTTGTATATAAAATGGGTTTATTAAGTTTTACTTTAGAGGGTTGTTGTGATAATAAATGAATTTAATGACAGATAGAAGGCACTCAGCAAATATTTCAAAAATTATCTTATTTGCTGAGAAAGGGGATTTATTAATTATTAGGGGAAAAAACCAATGTTCATATTAAATATTCTTTTTAATATCAGCTAGGCATTTTATTCTCATGATATTCAATTTAGATATGATTTAGTACCTCCATTTCCCTGGTGCCTGTATCTAAACATGGTAGACAAAAAATGGAGACACTTTGAGTGTGGGAGTGGATAAACGTGTATAGAAGAAATAGTGCAGTGTCATGTGGTAATAGGTACTTCAGACAAGTTTATCAAAACTGAAAGTGATTAGAAGGGATTCAATATTACTTATTTTATTTCTTGTGGTATTTAGATAGAACCTTACCTGAATCACTGTAGACAACTGAGAATAATCTATATACCCAACCCAGTGCCGTTGAGTCAATTCCGACTCGTAGCGACCCTATAGGACAGAGTAGAACTGCCCCATAGAGTTTCCAAGGAGCGCTTGGCCCAAAGGAAAAGTTGCTATATAAACTTCCCAAAAGGCCATTTTTATAATTAAAAAACAAACAAAAAACCCCAAAGCTTTTCATTTTAAAATAATTTTAGGCTCACAAGAAAGTATGAAAATATAAGAGTTTCCATGTACCTTTTACCCAGCTTCCAACGATAGCATCTTCAATGACCATGGTCTATTTATTAAAACCAGGAAATTGACATTGGTAGTTTACATTTTGAGACCATAACTCATCCTTCTGTTTTTAAATGCTTCATGTGTGGCTTAACTGATTTTCACTTAAGTATACCTTTTGACCACCAACCATCTGTCAGTTTGTTGTGCTGTGGTATCTCGTGTGTCGCTGTGATGTTGGAAGCTGTGCCACTGGTATTTCAAATACTCATGGTGGACAGGATTCAGCCGAGCTTCCAGACTGAGACAGGCTAGGAAGAAAGGCCTGGCTATCTACTTCTAAAAATTAGCCAGTGAAAACCCAATGGATCACACCAGAATATTGTGCCATATAGTGTTGGAAGACGAGCCGCCTAGGTTGGAAAGCACTCAGAATACACAGTGACCGCAACAACGGGCTCAAGCGTACCAATCGTCGTGAAGAAGGCATAGGACCAGGCAACGTTGTGTTCTGTTTTATACGCGGTTGCCATGAATTGGAGCTAACTCACCGGCAACTAAAAACAACAACATACTTTATGAGAGCCAGTATGCTTAATGAAAAGACATTTTGAAATCAGAAAGCCTTGGGTTTAAATCTTGGCTCTTCTACTTACTCCTGTGTGACCTTGGGGACTTTTCTTAGCATCTTTAGTAGCCTTTTCTTCATCTGTAAAAGGGGGTATCATTTACTTGCAGAGTTATTCTAAGGACTAGCAATTGTGTATTGTAAAGAGAACCTTTACAATAAATGGTAGCTTTTACCATTACTCTTCTCTTCCTATGTTTTCTTCAAAACTGAAAATAGAAGTTCATTATCTTTGACATGGTTACGTGTACTTTGTGAACTCCTGTAAGTTAAAGACTTTTTTGTTGTTGTTAGCATCGAGATGGTCCCCAAATCGTGGTGACCCCATGCACGACAGGATCAGACCTTTGTAATCTATAGGGTTTTCATTGGCTAATTATCAGAAGTGGATACCCAGGCCTTTCTTCTTAGTCTGTCTTAGTCTGGAAGCTCTGCTGAAACCTATTCAACATCACAACAGCATGCAAGCCTCCACTGACAGACAACTGATAGCTGAGCAGGAGGGGCATTGGGTGGGAATTGAACTCAGGTCTCCTATATCCAAGGGAGAATTTTACCACTGAAGCACCACTGCCTTCTATCACTTATGCACGAAAGCCTGGTAAATATGATAAAACAACTTCATAGCTCCTTTGTCTCCAACCCCTTTTTCATATGCTGGTGACTCTCATTATTCATAGTAGTGTGTTGTATAAAGTCACCACGAACACTGACTTAGTCAATACTAAACCATTGCTCCAAGGAGAAATACAAGGCTAGGTTCCTGTGAGCCTCTGGTCACAATGTTTTTGTTAACCGATAAATATAAATAATCTTGTTTTATGTTTTCTGTTTAAAGACACCTTATTTAAAATGTATTGTTGATTCATTAACGTTTTAACTCACTGCCAACAGCACTATAAACACGCCGGAATGAAGCTTATCTAGCACACATATTTTCTCCATAAGGCACCTCACCACCTTCTTGCGCTTAGGAACGCTAAAAAGCGTGTCAGCATTAGGCGTGGGGGCCATCTTTAATAGCGAAGTCACCAAAAAAAACAAAAAAAAACCTGGCACTAAGTAGACCACAAGAAGAATACTTACAGTATGAGACCTGAAATAAGACAGAGGGTCACCGTTTTCGACCTCACTGGGAACATGGTGTTGTGAGACTCAAATTTTTTTGCCTTTGCACATGTCTGTGGTTGATTTTGAGAGTACCTTGAATGCTGATTTTGAGGTTACAAATAAATTGTAGCAAGTAGGCAAATTCACAAAGCCCTGGTGGCACAGTGGTTAAGAGCTCGGCTACTAACTAAAGGGCTGGCAGTTGGACTCCATCAGCCAGTCCTTGGAAACCCTCTTGGGCAGTTCTAGTCTGTCCTATAGGGTTGCTAAGAGTCGGAATTGACTCGATGGCAACAGGCTGTTTTTTTTTTTTTTTTTTTTTGTAGGTAAGTTTATAATACAGGATCTGCAAATAATAAGGATCAACTCTACCTATTATGGCCTATGTGCGTCTCTCTGCTTCCTCCACCTTACCTGAATAACCAGCTCTTCTCTGTTTTTTCTAGATGATAGGCCAGAAGCAAGGAGCCCTGGTGGTGCAGTGATTAAGTGCTCAGCTGCTAACTGAAAGGTTGGCAGTTTGATCCCTCCTAGCTGCTCTGTGGAAGAGAGACCTGGCAATCTACTCCTATAAAGATTACAGCCTAGAAAATCCTACAGGGTAGTTCTGTTCTATCACATAGACTCACTATGAGTCGAAATCCACTCGGCAGCACCCAACAACAACAGGCCAGAAGCCCTTCCCCTTCTCGTAGGAATTACATTTCTTCTTTAGGTACATTTTATTATATGGGTTCTACAGATCTTAGTTCTTTTTAGATTTTTGTTGTAAATATCACATCTTCTAACTTAATTTTTTTCTGCAAGTAGTTGATTATAGGCCTAGGTTCATGCCAACTTCATATCCCAGTTTCTACAGCCAGTTCCCAGGGGATCCCTATGCAAAGGTCACCCTCCAGGAAACACTGTTTGCAGCCATGTGTTGGTGAGGTTGATGATGTTACTACCTCTCTGTTCCCCCACTCTATGGATACAGGGAAGGATGGTGGTCCTCTGTTGCCCGACCTGTCCGTGCATTCTCATCCCTGCACTTGGATGCAGCTGCAAAGTTAGAAACAGAGTTCTGTGCTCCTTGTCCTTGTGGTCTTTTTTCACTCTGCTTAGCCAAGAAGTGTTATTAAGCCCTGTTTAAATACTTAAAAATGACTCTTTTTGGCAGTGGTCTACTAGCTGTGTTTTCTGGTCAGACCTCCCAGTATAAATCTGCCCTCATAAGAAAATATTTAGTTGATTTGGAATAGAAATTTTCGTTTGCTGTTAGTGTTTCTTGAACTGGAAATTGGGTCCTGCCAATTGGCTTTTCTAGTTTCTTATACAGTGTCTTCCCCTGCTCTAACTTAGCTTCCTGCTCTCCTAAAGTCTGAGTCGCCTTCTCCTGTTTCCAAATTTTTTGTTTTATTATTTTAGGTCTTTAGCACTTCTCCCCTTTTCATATTTTCCAGCTTCCCATTTCCAAGAAAGGGGCTGTATTTTGATATATCTACCTCTTATTTGGATGCGTTTAAAGAATGTTTAAAAATATCCTTATGTTTTAGCAAGTGGCATCTCATTTCCTGCTTTGGATTTTGGCCTTAGTCCGACAAGCCAGGGCTGAAGTCGGGGTGAAAAGTTCACTGTCCAGTAGTGCTGTGTAAGTCAGCAACACGTGGCCAGGAGCAGACCTGGACTTGGTAATTCCCTGTGGATATGAATCTTCAGGAGAGGGGCCCTTGGTCAATTTTGCTTTCTGCACTTGAGTGATTGTTCATGATTCCTGGTTTTTAAGGATTGCTTGGCACAATTATTAGTATTCCAGGAACTCACTGTGATACCCTTGTCATTGCCTAGATCAATCTTATAAAATCGAAGCTGTGACCTAAGTGTAGGTTATGAAATCAATTTTGTGGGGAGAGATAAGTGTAAAAAAAGAAACAGAAAATAGAAATAGAGTACAGGACATGTCATATGAAGGTGTTGTTTTGTAAAACTTCTGTTTGATGATACACATAGGCCTATGCATACATACGTGCATACACACATACTGGGTTTGGGTATGAAGTGCGTTTGCTCGTTGTATTTTGTGTGTTGCCATGAAAGTTTGAGAAAAACTAGTCTTGATGTACATTTGAATACTAGGCAAAGCATTGGTATAATTAGCCACTTTGAAAAAAACACTTAACTGGTAGATAGGAAGCCTGGTTTCTGTTTACTGTTGGCTTGTGAGTTAGGACAAGTTACTGGTCCCCTTTGAGTGTCTGGTCTTATCATTTGATGGGAGGAAGTTTGGGAGGAGATTATGCTGTGGTTTTTTCACCCTCTAACATTTAAATGATTCCAGGCATTCTTATCCAGTTTCAGAAAATGAGCAGAGTTACTGTTAAGCCCTTAGTCAAGCCCTAGTTACCTTACGCAGGGAGTACTCCCTACACCACCGTCTCTTCTCTAGCCCACGACTTGTCCTCCTGTTTGCCCAGCCTCTCACAGCTCTGCATACGTGAACCCCACACACTCATCAAGGCCCTGCTGAAGTGCCTTCTGTCTTACAGTTACTGGGAGAAAGCCGTCTTTGATGTCAGAATGAGATGATACTTAGGGTGTCAAATTTGTTTGCAACCTGGAAAATTGTTCTCTGGTTTTAAATGCTTGAGTAATATATGGTTTCACATTTAAATAATGTTGTAGTAAGATAGATGACATTTGATATGGCTAGGTAGCTTATCACTTCATGGTTTGTAGAACTTTCTGGATTGTAAGATTTCTTCTTCCAGGTTACTAAATTGGTGGTGACATTAAGGTTACATATATATGAAAAGTGAAGAGAATGACTTGAATGCTAATTCCGCCACTAATTTAATTTTTACTTCAAATCCTAAACATTTCGATGTGTTAAGACAGACCTGGCAATATGCTCCTGAAATGTCACAGCCTTGAAAACCCTATGAAGCAGTTCTACTCTGCACATGTGGGGTCACCATGAGTAGGAGTCGACTCAATGACAACCACAATAATAACACAACAATATATGGAGAAGAGAGGAAAAGGATTAAAAAGGGTGCCTGGGGTGGCCTGCATTTAAAAAATGGCATGGTGGCAGCTAACACCAAGGGTCTTAATTATGATTTACAGTCACAATCTTTTTTTAAATTTCTTTTTAATAATATTTTATTGTGTTCTTGGTGAAGGTTTACACAGCAGTTTAAGTTCCCATTCAACAATTTCTATACAAATGGTTCGGTGACATTGGTTACGTTCTTCACAATGTGTGAACATTTTCATTATTTCTATTCTGGTTGGTCTGTTTCCATTAACCTAGTTTCCCTACCCCCTTACAGTTTCATCTTTGTTTTAAAGTGATTGTTGACCATTGGTCTCATATAGGTGATACAGTTGTAATCATGACACAGCTTTCTGGATATTTCTTTTTTCCCTTGGCTTCAACCTGTCTGCATATTGTACATTCTTTAAAACCTCCTCTAGGCACGATCCCTGGATCCTTCCTACCTCAGGCTCCCTCGGTGCCTTCATCTGTATCTCCAGAGCTGGGCTTTGTGCCCAAATCCTCCCCTTATTGTGTCAGGTGATCGTGTTTGCTTCTCTGCCTTTCCGTTTTCTCGGCATTAAACTCCTTTATGGGAAAACTATGTTTAAAATAGGAATGTAATAGAACTTAATAAGTTGAAGGAAACATTTTAGTAAATGGCTTTGAAGTACCGAAAAATATTAAAGAGTGCTTAAATTATGATATTAAATTAAATAATTTAAAAAGGTACAATAATTTTTCAGTTTTGTCCCCCCCCCCCCAATAGCTATCTGTGTTCCCAGGGAATGGAAGTGTGTACTTGGGGTTTGAGGAGACAGGGGGCTGGGTTTCTTAAAAGCTTTTGACCTGGAAAATGTTTATGCATATTTTCTAGAGTTAAATTATCATGTTATCATTTCAAAGAGTATTAGAAAATGAAATGAAGATTTTAGCGGGCAGTTTTGGAAGTGGGTGGGAGTGGATTTTACCAAGGCTAGTCTGCTTTGCTGGAAACTCGCCCATTGAGTTAGCTCTCCTAAGTTGCATCTGTTTCTCATGGCGTCTTCTCTGATCTTCACAGTCTTTCAAAACACCAACTAGTTTTATAACATTCTTATTTAGTGGTGGTTCCAGGTCTTGTAAAATGGCTATAAATACCAGACGTTACTGACATCCATATGAAAGTCAAAAGCTGAGACTTAGAAGGGTCAAAGTATGAATTGTGAAGGTACTAACTAATATATAAACATGAGGTTGTCGATGATGTTATTCCTTCTTTTTTGCGGGGGAGACCTTGGATGTAGAAGAGGACATTAACTATAATCCTATTTATGGTCATTGATCATTGCCAGTGTTCACAGAGCCATGTTTGTGCTTGTATATGAGCATGTGATGGAATGTATGTGTTCCCCTTTGACCACACTCCTATCCATCAGGGACCCCACCAGTCAATGTGTATGCAATAATGAGTGAATGTGTTCTTATAAAATATACATCATTCACATTTTGAATTTATTCTACCTGTGTTTTAATTTGCATAAATTATGTTGTATTATATGCCGCATTCTGTTTCTTACTTTTTCCACTCAACATTATGTTCTAAGGCCCATGAGTATTGTCATGTGCACGGCCAATCCATTGCATCCAGCTGCTCGTAGTATGTTACGGTCTGGTCCGAACACATTTTACTTACATTCTTCTCCAGGATGGACACCCATATCATCTCCATCTCACCTCACCACAAACAGTGCTGCTATGAACAATCTCAGACATGCTCCTTGCTGGACCTGCATGAAAATACCAAGGAAAATTCATTTGAGATCTGAATTAACAGTAGAATTGGTAGGTCACAGGGCCTGTGTATAGAGCTCAGATTGTTATTGTTAGTTGCTGCCAAGTTACTCCCAACTCATGGTGACCCTGTGCACAATAGAATGAATTGGTGCCGGATCCTGTGCCATCTTCTTGATTGGATTGGGCATCTTAGGATCCATAGGGTTTTCACAGGCTGATTTTCAGAAGTAGATTGCCAGGTGTTTCTTCTTAGTCTTTCTTAATCTGGAAGCTCACCTGAAACCTGTTCAGTATCATAACAACATACAAGCTTCTACTGACAGACAGGTGGTGGCTGTGCATGAGATACGTTGGCCAGGAACTGAACCGAGGTCTCCCCCAAAAAAGGAAGGCGAGAATTCTACCACTGAACCACCAGGGCCCTCATATACAACCCAGATCCTGTATATCATATGATTTCACAAAGTACTCTCCGATTACTCTTCAGAATAATTTACCAGTGAACTCTCCCATCAGCAGTATGAGGCTTTACATACCCACATTGCCTCCCTCCTACGCTTCTCATTATTCAGCTTTTTCCTGTTCCTAATGGGTGAAAAATGATATCGTTTTGTTTTATTTTGCTTTTATCTGATTACTGATAAATTCAGTCATCTCTTCATATGCTTGCTGGATTTTGGAATTTTCAGATTCATTGCGTGTTTTTCTGTTGGGAGTTTGTATTTTTCCTATTGATGTGTATAGTTCTTTGTATATTCTAGTAGTTCCTGAGTAGTTTGAGACATTACAAGTATTCTCCTAGCCTGTTGTTTTTCTGTTAGCTTTGTCCATTATGTTCTTTTATTGAATGGAATTTTTTTCTTTTTTTTTAATTGTGGTAAAATACAATAGAATTTTACCTTTTTTTTTTTTTTTACCATTTTCAATTGTACAATTCATTGACATTGATCACTTTCACAGTGTTTTTGTAATCATCACCATTATCTGTTTCCAAAATTTTTTGTCACCCCATACAGAAATCTTGTACCCATTAAGCAATTAGTCTCAATTTTTCCCTCCCCCAGCCCATGGTAACCACTATGTACTTTCTGTCTCTATGCATTTGTCTATTCTAGATATTTCATATAAATGGGATTCTACAATATTTATCTTTCTGAGAAATACTTAATTTTGCTGTGATCCAGTTCACTAATGTTTTACTTTGGAGGCTTTATGAAATAAATGATTCTCTATTTATGTATTATAAAAATTGTCTTATATCATCTGCTACATTATCTTTCACATTTAGCTCTCTAATCCTTCTGGAGTGCACATGTGTATTTGGTGGTAGTTAAGAATCCAGTTTTTCTTTTTTTTCATGTGATGATTCTGTTTTCTCGACAAGTTGATACCACCTTTGAGCTCTCTAATGAGTTCTATTGTTCTCTTTGTTTGTTAACCAAAGTTCATGCTGTTTTATTTACTATAGCTTTGTAGTATGTCCTAATATCTGTCAGAATAATCCTACGCATCTGTGGAACTTTACTTTTCCATATGAATTTTAAAATAAAATGAATCTATTAAGTTCTTCAGAAATACAACTGAAATTTTGATTGAGGTTGTATTGAATTTATAAATTTAAACTAACATCATTCTAGTAAGTTGTCCTGACTGGGAGCTTTCACTGTTTATTTCAGTCATCTTCTATGTACTTTATACTACTTTAAATTATTCTCCGTAGAGATATATTCTTGGTGACACATGCAGCCAATAGAAAGCAAAGACAAATAATCCTTAAAATAATTCCAAAATAGTTAAAGAGGTTGAGGATTTAGCAGTTGTTAAAGTATTAGCATCCTTCAATCATAGATTTATTTGTGTTAGAAGAAATCTTAAAGACAATCTCAGATATCCCAACATACTATGAATAAGAAAACTAGTCCTCCGTGAGGTTAAATGACTCAATTAAAATTACAGAGTCAGAGAGTGAGAGAACCTCAAATTGAAATCATGTTTTCTAATTCCTAGTCCATTATTTCTGCCAACAAACCAAGCTCACAACAACCATATCTTTCTCAGACCTTGGCATTTAGTGATTTTTTTTCCCGCTTTTTTGCATTTTAGATTTAATATTAAGGTTTGCTTATGCTTCCGGAATTCAGATTCCTTTCCTACTGATGATCACACAAAGAATGACTAACCTGTCAGTCATAAGATAGAAAGGGGAAGGGGGGGAAGGTTCCCGAGCACCATATTGTTTTCTTATTAATATGGCGTTAGGCTCATTTTCAGCAGTTATATCCCTGCATTCTAGCTGTGGTTATAATGACTTTAAAAAATATACACAATAGCATGCTGATGAAGTATTAGAGCGCTAAGCATGGCTAGCGCACTGAAGCAGGAGGGAAAGGATTTATCCTCCCTGCTGCATCAGCTGGATGACAGAATTCAAATGGAAAGCCATGCTTGGATTGAGTGGCGAAGCGGAGTGGCGAAGCGTTATTCATTATTGACGTGCATTTTCTACCTTCTTCCTACATGTGTTTTGAAACGTGATCTTTCCTGTCTTAAAGCCACCTAATTTCCCCCCAAATCAGTTGGTTTCGGGACAGAAAGGAGTGCTTTTCCTTTCTTTTTTTAGACAGAAAGCAGAACTCATAAGGGAATAATTACAAGTCTAATTCCTCTGTTTTAATGACATCAATTGAATAACATTAAAAAGCCGAAGCCTACATGATTTCATAGAATTTTAACTCTGCATATTTGAATTTAAATAACATGTCACTTTGCTGTGAGTATGTCTGTGTTTTAGGGCCGTTAACTTAAAAAACTAAATTCTTGGTGCGTGCGTTCATCTAGTCATGTTGGTGAGTGGCAGAGAGAATTCTTGCATGTTTCCTGAATGTCAGAAGGATGTCAGTCTGCTTTTGTAAGCAAACATAGATACTACTGTCCCATATAGGAAAATTTGGGAATGCTGCCGAGCTGCCCTATGGATGAGTGACTTCTAAATCTGGATCTTCCTGCTCAGCCTTTCTTCTGAATTTGTTTCCTATTTCTACCCACTTGTCAGGGCTTCTCCTTCCAGCTCTCCCCTAACTACCTACTCCCCATAATCTTAATATCTAAAACCAAGTTCATTGTCTCCCACTAAACACCATCCTCATTTGGAGTCTGTTATGGATTGAATTCCAAAAATATGTATTGTAAAGCCTAATCTCTATGCCTGTGGGTTATAATCCCATTTGGAAATGGGCTATATTTTCATGTTAATGATACAGGATAAGTGTAGGTGTATCTTCAGTCAATCTCTTTTGAGATATAAAAGAGATTAAACAAGCAAGCAGAGCAGAGAGAGGGGAAGAGAGATGTCAACCCACAGGAAGATCACCCAGGTGCAGAAGCTCAAAGACGAGGACCTCTCTCCAGTGCCCACAGAGAGAGAGAGAAAGAGAGCCTTCCCTAGAGTCGAAGCCCTGAATTCGGACTTCTAGCCTCCTAAACTAAGAGAAAATAAGTTTCTCTTTGTTAAAGCCATTCACTTGTGTTATTTCTGTTGTAGCAACACTGGAAAACTAAGACAGAATTTGGTGCCAGAAGGGTGCTGCTCTAACAGATACCTAAAATATGGAAGTGGTTTTAGAATTGGGTAATGCACAGAGGCTGGAAGAGTTTTAAGGTACCTAATAGCAAAAGCCAGGATTTCCTTGAAGAGACTATCAGTAGAATTATGGACATCAAAGAAAATTCCGATGCAGGCTCAGAAGGAATTGAGGAGAGCTGTAGGGAGAGTCTTTATCATCCTAGAGAATATATATGGTGCCAGTAACAGAATGTTGCTAGAAAAGTGGATGTTAAATTTGATTCTGGTGAGGCTTTAAAAGAAAATGACAAACATGTGATTGGACAATGGAAGAGGGGTCATGCTTTTTATGCAGTGGCAAATAACTTGTTTGGATTATGTTCAAATGTTTGATGGAAGGTAGAACTTGTGAGTGATGCACTTGGATATCTGGCTGAGGAGATTTCTAAGCCAGGTCTTAAAGGGGCCATGTGGTTTCTCCTTGCCACTTCTAATGAAACGAGAGAGGAAAGAAATGGCCTTAAAAAATGAACTGTACAAAATGAAAACAAAACTTAAAGATTTGGAAAACTCGTTTATACAAACTAAGGACATCTATCCTAGAATTTTCACCAAGGACATGGCTGCACAAATGTTTGTTAAAGAACTTAAGCCTATGACTGATGAATCTAACCAACAACTACAGCAGAAAATCCATCAGTTTAGACTGAAAGAGACAGAGAAAGAACAAAAGGAGAGAATGCTGTCTGCCTCTTGGAATTCTATAGGCAGGAAACAGGCCAAAAGAGCTTTTGTTGTCCTCCAAGAATAGAAAAGAACCAACCCTGGAGCAGCTTGGAGATCAGCAGAAGTGTTGGAAGGAGCATGGGAAGCAGGACCTTCTCAGTTTTCAAAGGGTGGGGCCACAGGCTCATAGATTTCAGAGTTGGATCCTTGCTGACTCAGTTCTGGAGTGTGGGGACTGCCATTAAGGTGAGTAAGCAGGATGGGGCCACAGCACAAGCACAGAGAGTGGGGCTACTGTGACCCAGGGGCAGAAGAAAGTGGCCTGCTGAGGCCTAGGGGTACAGTAACCTCTCAGATGGACTAGGAGAATGGGGCCGGCCAAAGCCAAGGGAGCAGAGTTGCCATTCCAGTGAGCCTGGAAGGTGAAGCTGAAGCCCAGGGCCAAGGGACCTCCACTCAGAATTCAGAGGGCATGGCCAACACCCAGAACCTAGAGGGTGGAGCCATTGCCCAGATGGCTCTAAAAAACAGATGATTATTTTCAAGCCCTCAGAACTAATGTAAATTGTTCTGCTGAGTTTTGAACTTGCTTGATGCCTGTTATTCCTTCTTTCCCTCAAATTTCTTCTGTTTGTGATGGAAATGTCTACCTTGTGCCTGTTCCACTATTGGACTTTGGAAACAGAAAACTTGTAGTTTAGATTTCGTAGGTTCACAGATGAAGAGGAATTTTTCCCAGCTTAGTATATGCCCAACATCGCACCCATATTTGATTTAGATGACTCAGAAGATGAGATTTTGCAGGTGGAGTTGATTTAAGCCTTTTGGGATGATATGATGGGGTAAATGTGTTTTACATATGACAAGGACATGAATTTCAGGGGGCCAAAGAGTAGAATGTTATGGATTGAATTGTGTCCCTCAAAAATATGTGTTGCGAATCCTAACCTCTGTGCCTGTGGTTATAATCCCAGTTGGGAATGGGTTGTATTTTTAAGTTAGTGAGGCAGGATTAGTGTAGGCTGTATCTGGAATCATTCTCTTTTGAGATATAAAAGAGATTAAACAAGCAAGCAGAGCAGAGTTGGGGAAAGAGAGATACCAAGCCACGTGAAGATCACTTAGGAGCAGAAGCTCAAAGAGACAATGACCTTCCTTCAGAGCCCACAGAGAGAAAGCCTTCCCCACCAGCCAACTTTCTGAATTCAGACTTCTAGCCTCGTAAACTGTGAGAAAATAAATTTCTGTTTGTTAAAGCCACCCACTTGTGGTATTTCTGTTATAGCAACACTAGATGACTAAGACAGAGTCTATTTCTGCAAGTGTTAGCAGCACTTTCCCAGGCTTGTTAGGCTAATTGCTTCCCAAGTCTAGTCATTCCTTCAACTCCTGATCACTACTACTGTATAGTGTCACTCACATTTCTGCCTTTCTTCTGCTCCTGCTCCTTAGTGTAGGTCTCATCACTCACACCTGTGAAAGCAGTTGCTTTTCGTTCCGACTCATGGCAGCCCCACGTGTGTCAGAGTAGAACTGTGCTCCATAGGGTTTTCGAGGGCTGACTTTTCAGAAGTGTGTCAGCGAGTCTTCCTTCTAAGGCATCTCTGGAACCTCCATCCTTTCAGTTAGCAGTCTAGAGCATTAACTGTTCGCACTACCCAGAGATATGGTTACATTGTTCTTAGGTGCCATCAAGTTGATTCTGACTCATAAATACTCTATGTGACAAACTAGAACTGCCCTGTAGGGTTTTTTAGGCTGTAATCTTTAAGGGAACAGATGGCCACATCTTTCTCCAGTGGAGCCACTGGGAAGGTTCAAACCGCCAGCCTTTTAGTTAGCAGCAGAGAGCTTAATAGCCGTACCACCGGGAATCCTTCATATATATATATATATATATATGTGTGTGTGTATATATATGTGTGTATATATATATGTGTGTATATATATGTGTGTGTGTATATATATATGTGTATTATGTGTATGTATGTGTATATATGTGTATGTATGTATGTGTGTATGTATGTTATGTATATGTGTATGTATATATTTGTGTATATGTGTATGTATGTATTTGTGTATATGTGTATATGTATGTATTTGTATATATGTGTATGTATATATTTGTATATATATGTGTGTGTATATATATATGTAAATATGTATATGTTGTTGTTGTTAGGCGCCGTTGAGTTGGTTCCGACTCATAGAGACCTTATGCACAACAGAACGAAACACTGCCTGGTCCTGTGCCATCCTTACAATCGTTCTCATGCTTGAGCTCATTGTTGCAGCCACTGTGTCAATCCACCTTGTTGAGAGTCTTCCTCTTTTCCGCTGACCCTGTACTCTGCCAAGCATGATGTCCTTCTCCAGGGACTGATCCCTCCTGACAACATGTCCAAAGTATGTAAGACGAAGTCTCGCCATCCTTGCTTCTAAAGAGCATTCTGGTTGTACTTCTTCCAAGACAGATTTGTTCGTTCTTCTGGCAGTCCATGGTATATTCAATATTCTTCAACAACACCACAGTTCAAAGGCGTCAATTCTTCTTCAACCTTCCTTATTCATTGTCCAGCTTTCACATGCATATGATGTGATTGAAAATACCATGGCTTGGGTCAGGCGCACCTTAATCTTCAAGGTGATGTCTTTGCTCTTCAACACTTTAAAGAGGTCCTTTGCAGCAGATTTACCCAATGCAATGTGTCTTTTGATTTCTGGACTACTGCTTATATATATAAGAGAGAGAGAAAGAGAGAGAGAGCCCTGGTGGCACAGTGGTTAAGAGCCAAAAGTTTGGCAGTTCGAATCTGCCAGCCACTCCTTGAAAGCCTACGGGGTGGTTCTACTTGTCCTATAGGGTCACTATGAGTTGGAATCAACTGGCAGAGGGTTTTATATATTTAAAAAAAAAAAAAAACAAAAACACGTTTTATATACATATATTTAATTCTTCCTTATAAAAAGCTATTTTTCATTCTTGTGTATGCAGGCAGCGCAGCTGAATCAGGTGATGGGAAACATAAAGATACAAGACAATCCCACCGATATTTTAAGAAATGTACTTAGCCAGTGGTTTTCACTATTCCCTTTAAACTTGTTTTTATAAGTAAGAAATGTTTATAAGTGAGAAAACTGTTGATTTTTTACTTCTTTTTTCTTCTCCTGGGCTGCCTTGGGGACCTGCTTGTTTAGTGGAAAGAGCAGTGGCTTTAAAACAACTCAAAAGTGGTTTTCATTTTATATTGCATTCAAGAGGAGAAGGACATGAGTGTAAATCCTAAATAATTTGTTGGAAGAGCTCAAGCAACAAAATCCCAACCTTTGAATTTGTGTTTGACATCCCACAGGTCACAGGTCCCTTTAGGTTCTTTTTTGTCCTTTTTACAAAGGTTTCCATTCTTCCGTGTGTTCATCCAGATTATCGACCTGGGCCATCCACTTAGGTCTGAAAAAATAAACCCTGTAGAACCTTAATGATAACAGTCAATGATTTGTGTTCACTTTGTGTGTATGTGTGTGTATACATACTATCATTTGCTCCAATTTAATTATTGTTATCATTACTTATAAAGCCCCAAGTGTTTAATAAAACCCATCAAATAAATGGACACCATATTCACAAAACCACTAAGCTCTAAGTAAATATTGATGTCAGCTTTTGATGCAATGTTGTATGACAGGAAGAACTCTGGAATAGAATTTCTCAGAAACTTGGGGCAAGCAATTTACTCTCTCAGTTCCAAAACATAATATCAGGCGGTTAAACTAGATAGTCTCTAGGGTCTCTTCAGCTTAATTTTTTTTTCAGAATCTGTGACTTTATGTCCACTTCTTGCCCCATTAATCTCTCTGCCAGAAGAAAACCTTCTGTCTGGCAACAGGAAATAGAAACAGCATGTTAACAGGAATTGGAAAAAACTCTGGAATGAAGTGGTTATTTCCTTCACTGTGCGCTAAAGACAGCAGTATCTGGAACATCAGAGAGTGAACAAGATGGATCAAAGGGTCTCACTAGTCCTCTGGGATAAAGAAGTTAAAAACAGGATAATGTGGTTTCACCCATCTAAAAACAGCCGAGGGTAGCTTAGAATTGGGATGGTGGCTGTCCCGGTATTTTTGTAACTTGATTTAGGCAAAGACAGTCTTATGGTGGTTATTGTTAGCTACCGTCGAGTAACCAGCCCCTGCTCACCTTGTGGTACCTCCATCTATTACACAGTAGAACTGCTCCATAGGGTTTTCTTGGCTGTAATCTTTACTGAAGCAGATTGCCAGGACTTTTTCCCACAGAGCTGCTGAGTGGGTCCAAACTGCCAACCATTAGATTAGCAGCCCATTGCACACTGCTAGCACCACCTAGACTCCTTCTTATTATGGTAATATGACTAGCAACGTATACATTTATTGCTGGCTTTCTATGTGCAGGACATTCTATCTAGAATTGACTTACATTGAATCAGTATCATTATTCCCATTTTTGAGATAACAAAATGGAGGCTTAGGGAGATGAGACTTCTCCTTGGTCCTGTATAAGATGAGTGGAGGAGTCTTGATCCAATTGTCCCTGAATGATCACTAATCTTGTGCTCATTTCCATCCATACCAGATTTTCTGCCCCATGTCCTATTTACAGGCTCCTGATCTAGCACTTTGTTTCCATAGTTAGCCGTGTACACAGTGTGTGTGCTTAGACTCACTACCAGATCTCTTCTGGTGTTATGACTTAATTAAGTGTTGAATAATAACGAAGGCACACTTCTATAGGAAGTGTGAAAGCACTGTTTACACCTGACAAAATCAACTCAGTGTTATGTCTGTCAAGGTACAAGAATGCAAATTGTAAAGTGCCAGACAAAGGCCTATTTTATCCTCTTCTCATTCTTAAAATTAGGAGCGAACAAAATCAATAGAATGAAATGAATATTTTTTTTTTCAATTGTAATTTTCTTTTCTAAAATGCTCATGGACCAACCTGACTCCCGTTTTTAAAACGTCATATTGCCTTTATTGCAAATCTTAATATTACATAAAACATAGTACAATTCCTTAAAAAAGGATCATGTGACACAGTATTTTAAAATACAGGCATCTTTAGATTGATATCCCCTATTAATTTTTAGCTTGGTTTCTAAGGAAGCTCTCAGTGAAATTTAGAGCCCATTAAATATTTGGTCTATTGAAATTGAATTGCAATTTCAGTTTTCAAAATTATGCTTTCATTCTGGATTTTAAAATGATTTTGTACCAG
This sequence comes from Loxodonta africana, assembly GCF_030014295.1. NCBI lineage: Eukaryota > Metazoa > Chordata > Mammalia > Proboscidea > Elephantidae > Loxodonta > Loxodonta africana. The sequence goes on from NC_087342.1 coordinate 66,253,571, forward strand.
GACTCGGGTGGTGTTTTATTTGTGTCCTACAAACCTAATTAAGCCTTCTAGAGCTGTGCTGTCCAATATGGCAGTCACTAGCCACAGGCCGCAACATAAATTAAAATAAATGAACATTAAATTAAACAGAAAACTCAGTTCCTCAGTTGCACTAGCCACATTTCAAGTGCTTAATGGCCACATGTGGCTGGCTGGGGCTGCCAGAATGAAAAGTGTGATATAGTATGTTTCTATCATCACAGAGAATTCTGTTGGACAGCATTGATCTAGAGTCATTTTAAAAACCAGTTTATTTTTTTAAATAATTTTATTATAGTAAAATACATATAACAAAAAATTTCCCGTTAGAACCATTTTTAAGTGTGCAATTCAGTGACATGAATTCATTCACCATATTTGGTAACCATCACCATTATCTGTTTCTAAAAGTTTTTCAAGACCCCACACAGAAACTCAGCATCCTTTAAGCAATAGCTCCCCACTGCCCCCAACCCCCACCCCCTAGAAACCACTGATAAACTTTTGTCGCTGTGCGAGTGCCTGCTCTAGGTATTTTCCATAAGTGGGCTCGTATAATATTTGTCCTTTCATGTTTGACTTCTTTCACTCAGCATGCTGTTTTTAAGATTCAGCCGTGTCGTAGCGTACATCAGGACTTCATTGCGCTTTCTGCTGAGTAATCTGTTTTTAATATTCTGCTTATTTTGGGTTAAAACGTTATGAATTGGGTTATTGCTATAAAAGGTAGCTAGGTCTTGTAGAGAGAAGAAGTTCTGGGATAAATATTGTGCTTTGGATACTTTGGGAGATACTTGCGAACCCTTGACCACATAAGCAGTTATCTACTATGTTGTTTGCTCTAGTGTATGTAACAGTGTTGGTCACTGTAATTTTACCTTACTTCAGAATTTGTATTCTAAATAACTATAATTTTATTAAGTACACTCACAGTGCCACTGCTTTGATTGGTTGTATCTTTGGCAGTGGATCGGGTAAGGAATAGCCACAGACTCAAACTAATTCGGCATAAAATCCTAACACAGTGAATCTTAAGTTACAGTACTGCTTGCTAAAGTTCATTTTGTCATCAAGAGATTGGCCTAAAAGAAATTCACCCTTGAAGGCCGCAGGGAGTTCAGTAGTCTGTCTGGTGGCTGTCTGTCCAAGTTCCTCGAGGCAAAGAAAAGAGACAATGGATCCTTGTTCTTTGACAGCTTTATTGAATGTCTTCAGTCTCAAGTTTTGAAGGATTTGTTTAACTGGAGATATTTTGCACAGTGAATAACATTTCCTTGGTATGAAATTTAATCCTCACAGTATCTTCAGAATAATTGTAACACTTGCCAGAACTCTGTATCTACTACCCAGCTCCGGGTAGGTGTCCAAATGCCTTTGCTAGTTGAGAAAAACACTCTACTCTGCAATGCTGATTTGTTATGCATAGTAACAGTTAGGAAATGAAGAAGATGTATGTGTTTAAAATATGATATAGAAGATAATTTGTTTTAATGCTTCTCTTGATCTTGCTCCCTCCAAACATACTGTATTTGACCGAGGGTTGTTTTCTCTGCTAATTGTTGTGTTTCTCATCTATTGGTGACTGCGTACGAGAACCATACTTCAAAGACAATTCGCAAACTGCACAGTTAGCTTATGGGTAGTAAAAAAATGACTAGGCGAGTCACACCTCCAAGGGCTAATATGAAATTGAACATGAACTTGGAGAACAAATTTATTCTCAGCTAGCATTGGCTGTTCTTTATAATCTTTGATGATTATAAACATCTTCACTTAAAATTGTTTGCTTCATCTGTAAGCTAGTCTTGATATTGAACTTTTTGCTTTGTTAAGATGCCGTTCTGTCCTTATAATTTTACCAGACCCCATGCATATTTGAAGGGTGAATGAATTGCTACCAACCTCGTAAGCAAGCCCCTTCCTTTAAGAGATCTATCTATGGAGAGAAATGAAGCAGGTATGAGTGGGTGGGTTGGCGCCCCCAGTGATATAATCTTAGCATCCTGTGTTTGGGAGCTTACAAAGGATATCAGCTCTTTATCATCCTTCCAAATTCTCTCCTATCCCAACCCTTGTCGAGTCACAATACAGAAAGCTTCTGCAGTGAGTCAAGGCTGCATGCTAAAGAGCCAGTCCGGCAGATGGACCGCACAACATTTACTTTCCTAAGACTTCTCTACTTAAGTTATAATCCTACCTGCTGTGGTTGTCATACTTGTAATTTCCTCTTCTGAAAGTGGCAAATTGTTTAGGTTTGCACACACACACACACACGCGCACATTTGTTTTACAGGCTAGTTTTTTTTTTTTTTCTCTTTATTGTGGTAAATATGTATGTAATAAATTATTTGCTGTTTGAACATTCTTCATGTGTACAATTCAGTGCCATTAATTATGTTTATCATGTGATCCAATCATTACCATTATTTCTAAATTTTCCCATCATCCTTAATGGAAGCTCAGGGTCACCTAAGCAATGAGTCCTGTTTATCCTCCCTCTATCCTGTCCCTGGAAACCCTGGTATGTAGTAGTTAAGAGCTAGAGCTGCTAATCAAAAGGTCAGCAGTTCAAATCCACCAGGTGCTCCTTGGGAACCCTATGGGGCAGTTCTACTCTGTCCTTTAGGGTTCTTATGCATTGGAATCGACTTGATGGCAATGGGGTTTTTTTTGTTTGTTTTATCCTGTCCCTGGTAAACACTAATAAACTTTAGTCTCTACACATTTGCCTATTCTAGATATTTCATATAAGTGGGATCATATATTTGTCCCTTTGTGATTGACTTATTTCACTCAGCATACTGTTTTCACGGTTCATCCATGTTGTAACATGCATCAGGACTTCATTTCTTTTTGTGGCTGAGTAATATTCCATTGTATGTATGTACTGAGGAAGAATTGGTGCATCTGAATTATGGTGTTGCTGAAGAATATTGAATATACCATGGACTGCCAGAAGAACAAACAAATCTATCTTGGAAGAAGTACAACTAGAATGCTACTTAGAAGCGAGGATGGCAAGATTTCATCTCACTTCGGACATGTTTTGAGGAAAGACCAGTCCCTGTAGAAGGACATCATGCTTGGTTAAAGTAGAGGGTCAGTGAAAATGAGGAAGACGCTCAACAAGATGGATTGACCCAGTGGCTGCAGCAACGGGCTCAAATATAGCAATGATTGTGAGGATGGCACAGGACCAGGCAACATTTCATTCTTTTATACTTGTGGACTGACTTGACGGCACCTAACAACAAGAACAACAGCAATCGTAATTTGGTTTTAAGTAACTATAAGAATTTAGCTAATCATCTGTACTTGCTTCTCTCTTTTCGTAAGTGATTTAGCCTAAATTAAATAACCACTGAATACCCCTTCCTAAATAAAAGGTAGGGAAATATTTATTCTGAAATATGGTGAACTTAACAAATTTGTTTGTTTTGTTTGAGGGTTCAGAATAGAAATATAAAATGGGTGACATTATGCTTGGTTTCAAACTAGGAGTTGGGCCATGGTTAAGCTGGAATGTTTTCTTAGTATGACTTTATAGGAATGAATGAGGAGGATGGGACAAATACAATATTACCTATACATTATTAAAATAATACTGTTAAAGTATTAATACTTCTCATTCTGTGAAAGAGGAACCTGTGAATATATATGAAAAAAAAAAAAGAGTTTATATAAAGCATCGTTTTAAAAACTCAGTCCTTTGTTCTTCATCCTCACTTTGGTGTTGTGTAGCTTGGAGAAACCAGTATGTATTTCTATTTTCTATTTCTATTTAACTTGATTTTCTGATCTTTCATATTTGGCCAGCTACTTTCTGAGAACATATTGTACACATGTTCTGATGCTGTTTGAAGGCCCTGTGAGAGACAAGAGTTGATTGAAAGCTTTCAGTTCTACTGAAGTGGGTGGCCAAAGAGCTGGAACTGAACAGCTGTCGTATGCTCATTGAACTTTTGTCATTTATAAATTATTTTCCGTGCCATCTGGAGCAAGAATGGTGCCATGGTTTAGAGAAGTTCTGTGAGGTGCATTCTTATCCCTATCCAGTGCTTATATAGTTTGCTTACTAGCACATTCAATTGAAGTTTTATGCTCTTTATTTGCTGGGAGGCTTTAAGACGTGAATAAATACAAGCGATTTCTCTAAATGTCTTCTTAAATCACCACCCCCAGCCCTACCAGTGTTTTCCCTCCCTCTCTTTCTTCTAGTGCAACATCCTGCCCGCCTTCAGTTCCAGTGGAAAATACATTAACCCCAGAGTCTCCATGAGGTTTCCTGTTTGATGACATAATCAGAAAATCCTTCTTACATTGCCCTTGGAGTTGCTGTCTAGAGGTTATGTTGTCTTGGTGGGCGTAACTCAGCCATCAAAAAAGTCAGCACAGGGCATAAACTCGGGTCCTGAAATGCATTAATATAATTTAAAAAGAAATAAAGCTGTGGACATGTCTGCAGCACTGGTAGGGAATTTCATTAATCTGCAGCTTCTCACTGGCACTGGATGCGATGGCTGGTGACTCCAGTTCATATGGCGTGAGCTGGTGCAGTGCCACTGGCAGAAGGTATTTGAACTGCTAAGTGTAAGCTGTTAGACTACATCTTGTGGAAAAATACCCGAATCCTTAGACTTTGGTAGTGTTGATTTAAGTTAGTTCAACCTGCCCACCCCCTACTTTGGAGCAGTCTGTCTATAAAAAAAAAACAAAAAAACAAATGGTTTATGCTTGATTACTAAAGTTAATTGGCCCAGGAGCACCATGGAAGAAGGTCCTTGTGATCTGCTCCCATAAATATTTCAGCCAAGAGAGCCCAATGGAGCTATTCTACTCTGTCACATGGGGTTGCCATGAGTTGGAATAGACTTGAAGGCAATGGATTTTTGTTGTTGTTGTTTGATTTTAAATTACTTACTAAGGCCTGCCTTTGGTTCTTGATCCCAGGAAGCTGGGACAAAGACAAATCTTCTGGGACACAATCTACTACTGGAAAGAGTCGGGAAACATTTTGGGACTAGAAGATGAGAACAGGTTTTAAAATGAAAAAAAGCAAAAGATGGCACCTGCTGTGGAAAGTGGTGTTAAAAAGTTCTGAGATAAGATATTGTGATGTAAAAACTTTGGTAGCTGTGAATTAGTTGGAAAGGAGAAACCTTAATATAAAAGTTGAATCAAGAGTATGATATTTGGATGCCAAAGGGCGTGCACAGTTTTACAAGTTTAGAAGTTATTGGCATAGGCAATTGAGCATATGCTTAAATATGGGTTTTTTCCTTTGGTACTTGGAGAATTTTTCATATTTTTTTGTTGTCATTTGGTAGGCTGCCATAACCCTCCATTTGATTGGCTTAGATGGAGTAACTCTGCCTTGGATCTTGGAAGTCCAACCTTGATTGGCACTTGTTCAAGATGAGAATGAGGCACGGTTCCCACAGCAGGATTTACAAGTTCTAGATCCAAGCAACCTCTACGGTTCTCCTTTCTGTTGGAGTATGACACTACTACCTCTAGCTCAGGGGGACCTGGTAGGAGAATGAAAAGGATGCCATGTGGTGGAGCCTGAAAGAAGGGAATAAAAGAGAAAGGAGAGGGCTTGTGCCCCAGTTCCAGCCCCAGCAAGTGTGGCAGCATAGAAGGTCTGGTGAGATGTTGTCACCATTTCTGCCTCCTTATATCAGAGATGTAGTTTGGTTTTCTGTATTGTACTAGGCAACTGTACACCTTTTACCAGTGCTTTCCAGTGGGGAGTCTGAATTAACAGAACATGAGAGAGAAAAAAATGATTTTCCTTTGTGGCTATTGTAGACATTTTTGAAATTTATAAGGGACTACTGAATGAACTCTAAGGCATGGAATTATAGATTTCAGGTTCTCTAATTTGTTTTCTTGTACAGTGCTGTAATGGTTACATGCCACTATATGAGCACTTCCTCTCAAAATAGACTCACTTTATCATCACATTTTCTGTACTAGAATAATAGTACCCCAGGATGGGGAAGCTTGCTTTTAACACATCATCAGGAAGGACCAGTCACTGGAGGAGGACATCATTTTTTGGTGAAGGCAAGGGCAAGGGAGGCCTTCAGTGAGATGGATTGTCACAATAGCCATAATGATGGATTCTAACATGCTGGCTATCATAAGGATGGCACAGGATCAGGCAGCATTTTGTTCTGTTGTGTATAAAATCTCCACGAGTTGGAGTTGACTCAATGGAAGCTATCCATCCATCCATCCAGCCATCATCCATCCATCCATTGAGGATGGGAAAGAACTGTAATATCATATCTGATACTTGTATCTTTTTCTACTGTTAACATTTCTTTCAAACATTTTCTGTGCCAAGCTTGAGTATATTTGATGACAGAGTTCAGTACCTTCTTAAGAAGGTCATTCAGTCTTTGGGTATGTCATATACTTGTGTTGATCAGAAATCTAATTATGTTTTCATCTTTGGTGACTCTGTGCTATAACAATTTAGCTAAACTGTACCTACAATTCCCAGAGTCCAGTTCCTTGTTCTGGGCTGGGGTTGGCCACAAGAGAAATATATGCAAGGTTTAGGCAGTGGAAGTGAGGGAGCAGCCATTTTTCATGCTCTGAAGTTCGTGGTAGGGAGCCCACCACTGTGCAGCTCACACGTTTTGTCTTCCTTCATTGGTCCCCTGCGCCGGTGTGGGGTAGCACTTGGGCCTGTCCCTCCTCCAGCCCCTGTATGATGTCCTCTATTGGTTTCTCCAGGTCCTGGGTCAAGAGTGTGCAGCTCTGTGAAGGCACAACCTTCTCCTGCAGGTCACCCTCATCAGTGTGGGAGCTGATGAGAGATGTGGGTCCCAGTTTGTCCTTGTGTTCCCACTCCAGCTTTCCTTCCCAGCTGTTGACACTTGGACTGTAACAATTTCAGGCCAAACAGCAGGCACAGCTCCTACAATTGCATACAATTTAATTTCTTTAATAAATCCCTTATTTTATATCACCCATAGTGATTTATTTTACTTCCTGATCAAGTCATGATTAAAACACTATTGACGAGCTCTAATTCTTCCCTCTGAGGACACACAGTCTTACATATGACATATATTTGAAGACAGCTATTGGGTCCCCTCCTTTCCTATCCATAGTTGGCTTTCTCTTTATAGTTCATGCAAGTATCCTTCATAATACATGGTTTCTTGTCCCCCTCATCATCCCGATGAATGTTTTCTAGTTATTCTCTAAATCTTTTATAATATACCCTGCACATTGAGTGCCATTACCCACATGGGATAAGACCAGAGAGAGAAGGGGGGACTATGGTCCTTTTCGTTCTAGATATATAATTTTGTGCATAACTGTGGATATTGTTTTTGTTGTCAGTTGCCATTGAGTCAGTTCCGACTCATAGCAACCCTGTGAACAACAGAACAAAACACTGCCCGGTCCTGTGCCATCCTCACAATTGTTGTACCTGAGCCCATTGTTGTGGCCACTGTGTCAATCCATCTAATTGAAGGTCTCCTCATTTTTGCTGACCGTCTACTTTACCAAGCATGATGTCTTTCTCCAGGGACTGATCCCTCCTGATGACACGTCCAAAGTACGTGAGACAAAGTCTTGCCATCCTTGCTTCTAAGGAGCATTCTGGCTGTACTTCTTCCAAGGCAGATTTGTTCGTTCTTTTGCCAACGCCACAATTCAAAGGCATCAATTCTTCTTTGGTCTTCCTTATTCTTTGTGGATGAGAATCAGTGTAAAGCTGATTCTCAGAAGGCAGAGATCAGTCTTATCCTTGCTTGCTCATTTCTGCATCATTTCTGATACCAGCCACCTACAGGGCACTCTCTCTCTGGCCCTAGCCACTCAGGGCTAGATAGACCTTACAAGTTGAGGACAGCCCCCTTGAGTTTGTTTATTCACTGGTATGACTTAAAGAGCTCACAGAAGATATTATAATTACAACTACTGATTATGTTATAGTAAAAGGATATAAATCAGGGTCATCATAAGGAAGAGATGAAGTCTGGGAAAGTTCCCAATGTGGAGTTGCCATGTCTTAGAGAGGGCACATCACCCTCCTTTCCCATTTAGGAAACTCTCTGAGCCTGAGTGCTCCAGGCTTTTATTGGCCAGTCCTGCATGACAAGCTAAATCATGCCTCCTGAGGCTGGATGTTATCAACCTCCCAGGTGAGCCTTTTCTGGTCTGGCCAACCCTCATTCATCAGCACACATCTTTTGATATAGCCTGGAAGTCCCAGACCAAGGCACTCCAATTACTCCAGAAATCATTTCTTTGGAGCTAAGGACAAAGTCTACCTTACTTAGGTTAAAACGAGGTATTTTACCCCATAATAATGCACTTTGGTTGCATTAACAATTTTACCACCTCACAAAGTACACTGAGCCGAATGTTTCATAACATCCCACATGGACAAAATGATACTCATGTGGACAAATTGGGCTCTGTTCGATGTCATGTCTCAGGCGCTGCCCTTCACTTCTGTTTGTCAAGGTAGCTTTGGATCCCGTGTCTGTAGTTGGTACCTCTTCCAGGTTTTGGTCAAAATGTGAAGTCAAAAGACAGCTTTGGTTCAATCCCAGCCCTGGTATGTTCTAGCCTTGTTACCTCAAATGAGTAATTTATCCACTGTAAGTTTTAATTTCTTCATTCGCAAAACGTAAGTTAAAGTGTTCTAATTCCCTCATAGAGTAGTTGTAAAAGTAGAGTATTAGTATGTGGAGGAGTGTTTTGGGGAAAATAATACACCATACAAATGTTAGTTTTTACTAAGAAAATCTGGTAAGCATTCCTTCTTCAGTTTCATCAAGATCATTGGTTAAAAAAAAAAAAAAAATGATGAAGCCAGTGGAACAAGGACAAAACCCTACCTCGAGAAACATTCCCATAAAATAGCATTGATTGGATGTTGACATCAGTTTGGTTCAACTGTGTATTAATCTAACAAATGCCCCAGCATTCAGCCTGTATTTTTACACCTTGTCCTTTAAGTTGCCACGAGAGACCTTGTCAGATTCCTTACTCAAGTCCAAATATATTATGTCCATTGTATTTCCTTGGTCTGCCAGGCTACCAGTCTTGTCAGAGAAGGAAATAAGGTTTGTCTCATCCCTATTGAACCCACCCTGTCTGCCAGCGTTGTTGCTTTCTTTTCTGAGTAGACACAAACCATTCTTTTAACAGTCTGCCAAGAGTCTTGTCCAGGATCAACATTAAATTCACTGCTGGTGTGTAGTGTTAGAGTTCTCTCCTTCTTTTTGTTTTTCTTCTCTGTCTTATGGAAAGTGGGGACTTGATTTTCCTCATCTTCAGTCTTCTGGCACCAATCCTGAGTCTCTCATCGGCATTTACAGTAAGTAAAATTCAAAAGGAGCTAACTTTTGTTTTAGTCCACGTTGTATTACCATTGTCTTTCTGATGGCTCATCTCATTTTTGCTGAGGTTGTGGTGTACTTAGTGGCAGTGGCCTGTGTTTACCATTGTAAATTCATAATAGTTAAAGTCTCTGTGATTGGAAGACTTCAGAATTGTATTCCTATACATTATAAGTGCATTTTAAAATCCAGTGTTACTTTCAGTTCCTATATAAAAGCAAAACCACCAATTAAAAAAAGCCGATATGTCATTAAGAACGTTGAGATAACCTAATTTGATTGTTGAAAACAAAAATCTGTTTTTTTTTTTTTTAAACAAAAAAGAACCTGAGGAAATTCCATGGAAGAAATTTTTACTTTGCCTTGTTAGTTGAGTTCACTGGACATGGACAAATGATATAAATTAAAACTATTTTCTCTTAAGCAAGGTTTTGTTCTAAACACTAATACTCATAAAAAGCTGCTGTTTATTGAAGAACTATTGTATTCTATGCTATATAGCAGACATTTTGCATTCATTATCTTATTTAATATAATTACTTTAAAAGGTTTATTAGTTGCCATTAAGCCAATTCCAACCTATGTGTGCAGACTAGAATTGCTCCAGAAGGCTTTCAAGGCCGTGACTTTTTGGCTCTCAAGCCCCCTCTGAATGGGTTCAAACAGCCAACCTTTTGTCTAGTAGTCCAGGGCTTAACTGCGCCACCCAGGCACTTCTGCTCTGAAAGGCAGGGTTTTGTGAATTTTGGAGATGAGAAAACTGAGGCTCAGACAGCTTCTTTTTTTTTATTGTGCTTTAAGTGAAAGTTTACAGCTCAAGTTAGTTTTTCGTACAGAATTTATGCACACATTGTTATGTGACCCTAGTTGCTCTCCCTATAATGTGACAGCATATTCCCCTTTTCGATCCCGGATTTCCTGTGTCCATTCAACCAGCTCCTGTCCCTTGCTGCCTTCTCATCTCGCCTCTGGACAGGAGCTGCATATTTAGTCTCATGTAATTATTTTTTATCTACCTGAGCTAAGAAGCACACATCAGGCAGCTTTAACAAGATGCCTAGTAAGTGCCAAAGTGAAATTTGAATTTAGAGCACCTATTGCAAAAAAAAAAAAAAAAAATTTTTTTTTTTTTTTTATTGCAAAGCCTTAGGAGCCCTGGTGGTGCAGTGGTTAAGAGCTACGGCATGCTACGGTTACTAACCAAAAGGTCGGCAATTCGAATCTACCAGCTGCTCCTTGGAAACCCTATGGAGCAGTTCTCCTCTGCCCTATAGGGTCAAAATGAGTCAAAATCAACTCGAAGGCAACAGGTTTGGTTTGGTTTGGATTGCAAAGCCTCACATTTTTCTGTTGCGCTGCAATGTAACTTTAAATTATGCTTTCCATTTGACTTCACTTTTTTTTTTTTTTTACTTATTTAGCATTATGATGGCCATACTGAGTGGCCTTTAACTAGGGGCGCATCAGTGGGGATTGCTTTAATAAAGCTGTGCTGTATTATGGCACTGGGTTGGGTTGGGTATTAATAAAATGAGTGATTTCTGAGTTGGACTGCTTTATGCATTTTAGAATAAACAGATTTACCAATGAAAAAAGAGCTGCCTTTATCAATTGCTGGTTATAAGTGGAGACTTTGCTTTATTTACTACAAATCAATTAATGGCCCTTTCCTCTAATACCCCATCAATCAAAGCATAGATGTTTCCATTGATAAAGATACCTCACCCAAAGTAATCAATTCTCCTTTGTCATTTTGACAGGAATTAGCTATAAAAGGTGGATTAATCCAGAATACAGTAGGGAAATGCCCACAGGCTAAGGCCAGAACCTAATTTTGTAAAATCACAATTGTCGTAGTCATATTTCACAATCGTTAATGACAAAAAGCTGTGCCCCTTGTCCCCATAAAAAAAGCATAGTAAGGATTAATTTGCCTTTCCGATCTAAGATTTTAAAACTACTTTTATTTTTTCATTTTAGCACTTTAATCCCATTGCCAGATGCTGCAGAAAAGCTCAAGATAGTGTATGCACTGTTTTCCAAGGGAACAGCTTGGAATTTAAACCATTTTAATAGGAAACTGTATAAGAAAATCTAGTGTAATGCCTGAAAAATGTGCAGTTGCAGACCTGGCGGATGAGGCTGTGTGCTGGCCCTAATACAGGAATTCTGTAAGAGTGGGCCAAAATGATCTGAGAAACAGAGGTTCTCCAAAGAGATGTTTGACCCAGTACAAGCATGGTCAACACAAGGGCTCTCTGCACCTGGTATACCAGTATTCCTGGTACCCTGAAAGATTAAACAAAAAAACCAAACCCATTGCCATCAAGTCAATTCTGACTCATGGCAACCCTATAGGACAGAGTAGAACTGCCCTACAGAATTTCCAAGGAGTGCCTGGTGGATTCGAACCGCTGACATTTTGGCTAGCAGCTGTAGCACTTAAACACTACGCCACCAGGGTTTCCCTTGAAAGACAGGGTTTTGCAAATTTTGGAGATGAGAGAACTGAGACTTAGCTTTAATAAAATGCCTTGTAAATGCCAAACTGGAATTTGAATTTAGATCACCTGTTGCAGAGCCTCTAGACGGTGGTGCAGTGGTTAAAAGCTCAGCTGCTCACCAAGAGGTCAGGAGATCGAATCCACCAGTCGCTCCTTGGAAACCGCATGGGGCAGTTCTGCTCTGTCCTAGAGGGTTGCTATGAGTCGGAGTTGATTGACAGCAATGGGTTTAAATTATGTTTTGTTGGAGTGCAACAACCCCAGAAGCTTCATCTAAGGAGTCTTATTTTAAAAAGGTGATTGCGCACATGTGAGTAGTTTCCATGGTTATAGCTAACGATCGAACGTGCTATTTCCATAATTCTTAGGAAAATTCATTTTAAAAGGCATTTAAAAAATTAGACTTTAAACACCCTTTCTGCTTAGCTGTGTGATGTGAAGTATTCAGGGAAAAAAAAATGCATGCTTCTTCTCGTTCAGGTTTATCCCCAGGCTTAAAAATTTTAAACCATTTTTAGTCCCTTCCTTCGAGGATATTACTTAACTTTCTGATTTATACAATTTATATTATGTAGGTCAATTTTTTGACTAGAGAGTCATCCAAATAGGGTTTACTTCTGAATCCCATGTTTAAATAGCTTTGGGAGAAATGTGTTTAACTAAATGATTTTCCCTGTAGTAAGACAGTCATCACTGAGTGTTTTTTTTCACTTTTAAAAATGTTTCAGTATTTTTAGGTTACCATTCTTCTTTGAAATGTAGAAGTAGTTTTAAGTGCTACTTCTCCTGTAATATATTTGAACACTTTTGAAAAAAAGGTTTACATTTTAATTTTATATAAACCTTTATAATACACACCTTGATGCTAGACAATCTCTTTTTCTGGGTATTTCTTAAAGAAATCCCATATATCTGTTCTGTTCAATTTGCTGCGGGATACGGTTTAAACTTGTTTCCTCATCTCTTGATAGCTCTTAGTACTTGGCTCTTAATAGTAAAGTAAGTGATTAGTGTTTGGTTTAGAAATTGTGTTTTTAGGAATATGGTATAACTCACGTATGATTATAGTATTTCAGCCTCTTTTAGTCAATACTTTGGCTAAAAAGAAATATTTGTATCCCTAAAAATAAATACTTTGTCCATTTTTCCATAAATAGTAATCAAGCTTTCACCTAATTCTAAAGAGTTTTTTTTTTTTTTAAATTGCTTCTACTTATTTGGAGCCCTGATGGAGCCAGTGGTTAAAAGATCTGCTGCTAACTAAAAGGTCAGCAGTTCGAATCTACCAGCTGCTCTGTGGAAACCCCATGGGGCAGTTCTACTCTGTCCTGTAGGGTTGCTATAAGTCAGAATTGACTCAATGGCAATGGGTCTACTTACTTAAACAATTCTGCATGAGTCTGATATTTTGAATCATCTTAGCCACAGAGCATGTAAAACCACCATTGCTGTAAAGATGATTCCAACTCATAGTGACCCTACAGAACAGTGTAGAACTGCCCATAGGGTTTCCAAAGAGTGACTGGTGGATTTAAACTGCTCATCTTTTGATTAACAGCCAAGCTCTTAACCACTACACCACCAGGGCTCCACATTGAATATAGTATTGATATATTTTGCTAGTATTAACTTTGTTTTAATTCCAAACGTGAGACCATATGCTGAGCCATCAAACAAGTATCTACAATTTAAAAAGGATTGAACTCATGCACAGTATGTAATCTGACCACAGCAACATTAAATTTTAAGTTAATATCAAAGCCATCTAGAAAATTCCCCCAAATTTGGAAAATAAACAACACACTTTGGAATAACCCATGGGTCAAAGAATAAATCAAAAGAGATATTAAAGTAAATTTAGAAATGAATAATAGTGCACGTTACATCAAAGACTGTGAGAGATGCAGCTAAAAGTGCTGCTTTGAGGGAAATTTATAGCTTTAAATGCACTGCTACAAAATAAATGTTTCAAACACTTGTAAAACTCAATTACATTTTAGGAATACAAACATAGCTGGCAAAACTGCCAAGAAACATAAGACACACAGGCAGTGGTTTTATGTGAGGCACTTTCAAGCATTTGGAATAGCAGGAATAAAGATGAAAAGAGAAAGTAGCACATCAGTTTGCCTGACCAGAGTGAATACATCTCCTGGTTTTTGTCCCCAGGATCCTAGGCATCAAACTATCTCTGTTTCTCAAAAGAGCCCTGCCATGTTGCCAAAGTATGACTAACACTTAATAAACCAAAATCAAAACCAATGCCATCAAGCTGATTCCAACACATAGCGATGTTATAGGAGAAAGTAAAACTGCCGCATAGGGTTTCCAAGGCTGTAATCTTTACCAAAGCTTACTGCCACAGCATTCTCCCATAGAGCAGCTGGTGGGTTCAAACCATGGACCTTTTGATTAGCAGTTGAACACTTAACCACTGCACCACCAGGGCTCCTAAAGCACTTAATAGTGGCAGCCTTATTATTTACTTTGTGTATGTCTTAGTTATCTAGGGCTGCTGTAATAGAATTGCTACAAGTGGGTGGCTAACAAATAGAAATTTATTTTTTCACAGTTTAAGAGGTTGTTGTTAGGTTGTTGTTGTTAGGTGCCCTTGAGTCGATTCCAACTCATAGCAACCCTATGTACAACAGAACGAAATACTGCCTGGTCCTGCACCATCCTCACAATCTTGTCTGTGTTTGATCCCATTGTTGGAGCCACTGTGTTAATCCATGTGTGTGAGGGTCTTCCTCTTTTTTGCTGATCCTCTACATTACTTGTGTTAGTCATCTAATGCTGCCATAACAGAAATACCACAAATGGATGGCTTTAACAAAGAGAAATTAATTTTCTTACAGTCTAGTAGGTTACAAGCCCAAATTCAGGGCATCAGTTTCATGGGAAGGCTTTCTCTCTCCGGTGGTTCTGGAGGAAGGTCCTTGTCCTCAATCTTCCCCTGGTTGAGCAGCTTCTCAGGCACAGGGACCTCGGGTCCAAAGGATGCACTCTGCTCCTGGTGCTGCTTTCTTGGTGGAATGAGGTCCCCAACTCTGCTTGCTTCCCTTTCTTTCTATCTCTTGAGAGATAAAAGGTGGTGCAGGCCGCACCCCAGGGAAACTCCCTTTACACTGGGTCAGGGAGGTGACTTGAGTAAGAGTGGTATTACAAACCCACCCTAATCCTTTTAACATAAAATTATAATCACAAAATGGAGGACAACCACACAATACTGGGAATCATGGCCTAACCAAGTTGACACATATTTTTTTGGGGACACAATTCAATCCATGACACCAAGTATGACGTCTGTCTCCAGGGGCTTGTACCTCCTGATAACAGGTCCAAAATACGTAAGACGAAGTCTCGCTATCCTCCCTTCTAAGGAGCATTCCGGCTGTACATCTTCCAAGACAAATTTGTTCATTCTTCTGGCAGTCCATGGTATGTTCAATATTCTTCATCAACACCATCATTCAAAGGCATCAGTTTTTCTTCCTTCTTCTTTTATTCATTATCCAGCTTTTGCATGTATGAGGCAATTGAAAATTCCTAGCTGGGGTCAGGTGTACCTTAGTCTTCAAAGTGACATCTTTGCTTTTTAACACTTTAAAGATTTGCCTAATGCAATATATCATTTGAATTCCTGACTGCTGCTTCCATGGACATTGATTGTGGATCCAAGTAAAATGTAATCCTTGGCAATATCAATATTTTCTCTGCTTATCATGATGTTGCTTATTGGTTCAGTTGTGAGAATTTTTGTTTTCTTTACGTTGAGGTGTAATCCATACTGAAGGCTGTGATCTTTGATCTTCACTAGTAATTGCTTCAAGTCCTCTTCACTTTTCAGCAAGTAAGGCTGTGTCATCTACATATTGAAGGTTGTTAATGAATCTTCCTTCAACCCTGTTGCAACATTCTTCTTCATACAGTCCAGCTTCTTGGATTATTTGCTCAGCATACAGATCGAATAAGTATGGTGAAAGGATACAACCCTGATGCACACCTTTCCAGACTTTAAACCACACAGTATCCCCTTGTTCTGTTTGAATGGCTGCCTCTTAGTCTAAGTACAAGTTTCGTGTGAGTGCAATTAAGTGTTCTGAAATTCCCATTCTTCATAACGTTATCCATAATTTGTTATAATCCACACAGTCTAATGTCTTTACATAGTCAATAAAACACAAGTAAGCATGTCTGGTATTCTCTGCTTTCAGCCAGGATCCATCTAACATCAGCAATGATATCCCTCATTCTATGTCCTCTTCTGAATCTGGCTTGAATTTTTGACAGTTCCTTGTTGATGTACTGCTGCAACCCATTTCTGAAGTGTCTTCTAAATTTTACTTATGTGTGGTATTAGTGATATTGTTTGATAATTTCTGCATTCTTTTGGATCAGTTTTCTTTGCAGTGGGCACAAATATGGATCTCTTTCAGTTGGCTGGTCAGGTAGCTTTCTTCCAAATTTCTTTGCATGGACAGTGTTTCCAGCATTGCGTCTGTTTGTTGAACATCTCAATTGGTATTTTGTTAATTTGATGCTTCCTGCATCATTCAATATTTTGCCCGTAGTATCCTTCAGTATTGCAGTTCAAAGTTTGATTTTTTTCTTCAGTTCTTTCAGTTTGATAAATGCCAAGTGTGTTCTTCTCTTTTGGTTTTCTAACTCCATGTCTTTGTACGTTTCATTATAATACTTTAGTTTGTCTTCTTGAACCACTGTTTGAAATCTGGAGATCTGAATTCAAGATCCTGGCTCCAGCGAAAGGCTTTTTCTCTCTGTCAGCTCTGGAGGAAGGTCCTTATCTTTTCTGACCTTCTGCTCCTGGGCAATTGTCTTGTGGTATGGCATCTGTCTTTCCCATCTCTGCTTCTTCCATGCTTCTTTAATCTCTTTTATATCTCCAAACAAATTAATTCAAGACATACCCTATGCTAATTCTGTCTCATTACCATAACAAAAGTAATCCATTCCCACACGAGATTATAACCGCAGGAATAGAGGTTAGGATTTACAGCACATATTTTGGGGGGATGTAATTCAGTCCACAACAATGACTTATGAAGTCCCTGTGCTCCTATTTTTTGCTCATTTACTAGTGCCCTGGGATAAGAGAAGTTCAGCTTAATTTGTTACCTACTAGAGCTTAAAGAGTAGAATTGACCCAAACATCCCTTGGATTGAGGGCTTATGATGTTGACTACTTCTATCAAATAAATCCATCATTGATTTATTCATCAAAAAAAAAAAAATCAGAAAATTGGTTGTCCTCAAGGGATGTTAAAACAAAAATAGTATTATACCAATAATAGAAATGGATTGAAGTTTTTTTTTAAATATGTGATTTGTAAATCAGGACAATATTTCTGACTAGAGTGTCAATAATGTTCCAGAGAAGAAAGATCTTTTACTGGTTTTTATTCTCCACCTTATTGCTAGTAATTATGCATTGCCATGGAAACGGGGCCAGAATAGTGTTTACATAATAGCTGATGGACAGACAACATTTTCTTGATGAACAAGTCAGATAATTATGATTCACCCTAATATATAACTTCTAGTCTGAACTTTGGGGTTTGCTGTTTGTCAAAACTCTCTGCACATAGACAATTATATAAAAGAACTCAATGCCCAAGGCAAATGTTCTTTACTAATTAAGCCAAAATATCATTTGACTTAAAGATGGTTTTCAGGAAACCAGTTTTTCCAAGATTTAATGCTCAAAGATTATCTCAGAACAATAGGCTATGTCATTTTTAGCCGCCGTGGATTTAGAGATCTGGTTTCTATGAGCATTAAAAACACCATTCCTCAGGGAAGAGGGAAGATAGAGGTGCTTGGGGTATGATCTGAGAGGGACTTTTTTTTTTAGGGGGCTGCAAATATTCAATTTCTTTAACTGGCATTGTACGTGGGTCTCCATATATATATATATATATATAGTTTTTTATCCTTACACATATTTTAAGTAGATGTTTCTTTTTACCTAGTCAATATTTAATCCATTATAAATGAAAAATGAGTAAGTGGAATATATTTGCTGAGTGTCTTAGTTAACTAGTGCTGCTGTAACAAAAATATCGTAGACGGATGGCTTTAAATAACAGAAATTTATTGTCTGACAGTTTGGGAGGCTAGGTGTCCACATCTGGTCATGGAATCTAGGAGAGGGCTCCTTCTTGTTGGTAGCCCAGGATGTTCCTTGGCTTGTAGATGGTTCCACACATGGTCTCTCTTTCCCTGCGCGTGTGCCTCTCTCTGTGTCTGTTCTTCACTTATATAAGACACCACCCAGGGGGATTATGTTTTGGATCCACCCAACTCTGACATGACCTCATTAACATAACAAAAGAAAACTCTATTTCCAAGCAGTGTCACATTCACAGGGACAGGGGTTAGGATTTCAACATATATATATTTTGGGAGGACACAATTCAATCTATAACCCTGAGCCAAGTGTTATCCTTCTGTGTTAGAGCATGTTATTGATATTTCCAGGACTGTAGTTTTTATGTTTAAACTATGGGAGTAAAAACAAACAAACAAACCTGGCCATCAAGTTAATTCTGACTCATAGCGACGCTGTAGGACAGAGTGGATCTGCTCCCAAGGCTGTAGATCTTTATGAAAGCAGACTGCCACATCTTTCTCCTGCAGAACAGCTGGTGGATTTGAACCTCTGAGCATTCGGTAAGCAGCTGGTAGTAGCTGTTTGTAAATATTTAAGAAATGACAAAATACTGTCACTTGTTAGGTGCTGTCAAGTCAATTCCAACTCATAGTGACCCCATTTGACAGAGTAAAACTGCCTCATTGGTTTTCTAGGCTGTAATCTTTATAGGAGCTGATCGCCAGGCCTTTCCTCTGTGGAGCTGCTTTGTGAGTTTGTACCACCAGCTTTTCAGTTAGCAGCCGAGCACTTAGCTGTGGTGCCATCAAGGCTCTTTGTACTATCACTAGTGTGTAGTTTTCAATACTCCATAGCTGTAAGATTTAATGAGAATATCTAGGTAAAACACTTACAACATGTGCCTGGCTCAGTACATATTAACGGTTATTAGATTTTTTAGTACTACTACCATCATTTATTGTTATTATTTCATTGCCGTTTCGTTTTCTGGAAAGATATAGGCTCCGAAATGTATCTCACACAATAGACCCTGGGAAAAGGGTGGTGAGTTAAATTTGCTGAGAGTATAGCTGTTTCCCGCTGGCCTGAGGTTAAAACATTTTAGAGTGAGATTGTTAGTCGTCCTCCCAGGGAGAGATACGTCACTGTTCTGCCTCCAGCTCTAACACTGCTCTTCGCCTTTGGGGATTGGGCAGCAGCAGCAGCAACAGATAATATTACGAGACAAATTTCTCATTCCAGGGCAACTTCTATCCTTCGGGTCGTATCTATGCTTTTTTAGAGGAGGCTAGGAAAGGACGAGATGGGAGGGGCTGGGAAATTACTTTTGAGCTATTTAGATTTAAATGTGTGGACCTGAGGGGTACACAGCCATCAGTGTGTGTATGTGTTGTGTGAGTGCATGTGTGCATCAGACATATGTAAATTGTTATTTGCTGTGGAATGACATTAATAGTCAAAGCGCTACTGAATGAGGAATGAAATGAAGTCTAGGTGAAGTACGCTGTTATTAGAAAGCGAGGGGAATAAAGCAATTTGTCACCAAATGCCCTGACCCCCCTAAATTGATCAGTCAACCTCTATCTCTCTGTCTCTCTCTCTCTTCTTTCAGCCTGCTATGATGCTTAGGATTCTAGAGTTAGAAATTTACTCTTTGGATTAAAGACTGTTGGATCCTTCCAAGAATTTCTTTTTAAAAGATGAATATTCTTGGAAGGTAAGGCATTGCTTCATGTGAGGGACTGACTCATCATACTGCTTTCCCAGATGGTGGTTGGGCTGAGTGTAAGGATGGAGGAGTGTATCTGGACACGTGTTGGGTATGTGGGCTCTGCAGCCCTCAGGCCAGTTCGTCTACTCTCAGGGGATTTCATTCTCTACTAGAAGATCTTAACTTCCTGTTTTCATTGATAACGATACTAAGCTGATATGAAAACATTCTGAATCATCTGAGTGATAATTTTATAAGAGTCACTCCATGAAATGTCAGCACTGGTGTTTGCATTTGTGATCGCCCTAACTTAGGAGTATTTGATTGCTTCTGGCTAATGAGAAAAGTGGGATGATTGATTTGTAAATAATGTCTTCCTACCAAGTTCAGGCTGCTTGGTGTCATTTTCTAATGTAAGCCTGTTAGAGAATAGTGTTGGGAGAGTTGGCGCCCTAGTCATGTTATCAGTGACAAATTAGTTGTGGCAAAACCTCATCTATCACAGTAAATTAATATTGTTCACTTGAGTTATGTTGCTTTTTAAACTGTTCTTGAATTTTTCTTATAAATTTCTTTTGATGTTTGTAATACAGTAGCGTCAGACCTTGTCTAACTTTAGGGGGAGAGATGAGAAAGAATCAAGATCAGCCCGAAGCTGATTCTTTTGAGGTGGAGGTCAGGAATACCTCTAGTCTCCATGGTACTCTACTCCTCTGCTAAGTTCGGTAATTTGTGGCAATGGCTACACAGAACTCACAGACCATACTCACGGTCGATTATGGGATTTATTAGGGAAGTAAGAGTTTACACTTCAGGATCAGGATCAACTTGGAAGTAACGGGAACAACTCAGGAGACAAGAAACAGTCTGTTAATCAGGAGAGCTTCCAACCAAGAGCTCTCAGTTCTTTCTTGGAGGTGCTGGCAGGCAGGCCACACTCATGGCCCTTGCCCTGCTTGAGTAAGCATTCCAGCTCTTTAACTCCACCAACACATGCCTGGAAGGAAGCACCGCACTCTGCCAGCAAGCTTCTTGCCCGAAGGCACTCAGCTTTCTTGCTCTTTGGGATCAGCAAGCCCCACCACAGTCTTCTGGTGCTGGTCTCCTGGTTCCTGCCATCTTGTGCCACTGCTGCTCTTGCCTCACCATTGCCCTTGGTCTCTCACTGTCTTCAGTGTTACAGCCCTCTCTGTCTTCTGGGTCTAGGTCTTCTGGGTCTTAGCGCAGTTACCCTGAGTCCAAAGTACATGCTCTGGTCCAGGTTCTATTTCATGATAGTAGTGAGGTCCCCCTCAACCTCTGTTGGATTGGCTCTTTTAAGCCTAGCAGGATGGCAAATCTGATCAATGCTGTTTGTAGGTCACAGGCATCTTATTGCATAGTCATTGTCCAATCTCCAGAAGAGTTTTATATACCTTATTTGCATAGTCCCAGCCAATCATTTTGTGGGAGTTTAGAGATCATGGCTAGAAAGGTTATATAAAAGCAAATCACTGCACTGCCATGTTGTAGTTGTGTAGGAGTTATAAGAAGTTTTTCCTAGTGGTGTACATACTTTGAAGCTTAATAAGCCAATTTAAATCAATACTGGGATTATGAGTAAATTTTTCCTTTCAGTGGGAGTTCTGTAGATTACTCAATTTTGAGAAGTGCTGGTCTGGTGTAGTGTGTGGGTGCTGTGATGAGGGATCCTGGGTGGAGGGGAGGAATTGGAAAAGGGAAGGAGGCGTCAGGATGAGAACATGGAATACTTGAGGATGGAGAGAAAGGTTATTTTGTAGGTGCCCAGGGTAAATAAAGGGGAGCTGGGAAAGGATTTCAGAAGGCCCCAGACAAACACTTAATCTACTTCACAATTTGGTCTAGAGCTGACCCTCTCATATTAACTAATGGGAAGGCTATCTCAGGAAAAGCTACATTGCTCTTCTGGATTACTTTCAAAAACAAATGTATTTCCAAAGTGATTCATTATGAAAATTGGGGTCAATAACCTCCACTAAGAAAGGTGGAGTGGTGTCAGACCCTTTCCATTTAGCTACTGGCCAGTCCATGGGCCAGATGTGGGGTCTGAACCTGGCACCAGAGCAAATGGAGTGAACAAGGGTTAGACAGCAGGGCAGAGAGGGCAGGGCCCCAGCCAGAGAGCGCTACCCCCACGCCTTTGTATTTGGTGGAGCCTCAGGCTAATGCCCACTTCCTGCACTTAAAAACTGCAGTTGAGGGAAAGCTGCTTTATTTTTGTGTCCTTTTCAGTTCTTCATTAACTAATCACACTTTTAAATGGATTCACAGATGAACCAGTTTTATATCCAATTCAGAGAAAAGAGGTTGTGTCATCAGGTTCTCCTGTGGTGGACATATTTGCAGGAACGGAACATGAACTAAGTGACCTAAAAATCTCTTCTAATTAAATAGGCGTATAACCCTAAGTCTAAATTCAAAATGCAAAGGTCTTCTTAAAATGAACATGTTGGAAAGTTAACACATTGGTGATTATTTCAAGGAAATATCACTACATAGAAATAACAGTGATGCATAGAATTTTGTAATTCCAGGGCCTTTTGGCACTTTAGAATACTGTCGTGTTGTTAGTTGCTGTCAAGTCAGCTCTGACTCATGGTGACCTTATATATAACAGAACGAAATGGCACCCAGTTGTGCACCACCTTCATGATTGTGGTATGTTTGAGCCCATTACTGGGACTATTGTGACCATTCATCTCATTGAGAATTTCCCTCATTTTCAATGATGCTCTAATTTACCAAACATGATATGCTTTTCTAGTGAATTATCTTTTCTGATGGTGTGTTCAAAGTAAACAGGACGAAGTCGCCATCCTCACTTCGAAGGACCATCTTATTTGTGTTTCTTATAAGAATGATTTGTTCGTTTTTCTGGCAGTCCATGGCATATTCAGTACTCTTTACCAACACCATCTAGTATTGTAGGCAAGCATTTAACCTCTGAAATTCAGGCATTTTTTTTTTTTTTAAATAATAATAGGAATGTACTAATCAGACCAAAATAAAATTTCAGAATTCCGTTTTCTTAAATCAATGGTAGAATTACCATTAAAGTTTCTTAGAAAGAAGATGTAAAATTGCTTAAGGTTGTATATATGTGTATAAATATTTGCATATATTTCATTACATATATTATGCTGTACGTATACAACTAGAGGTCTCTCAATATGCACTGTAATACAGAACTGTTCTCATTTTCCGTGTTTACCATTTATCCATTTTTTCCCTATACACTGTGGCAGAGAGAGCTGCAGTACATTAAAACCAAGTTTTTCGATCTTCATTGACTTCAGCAAACTGATTGGAAACTGGGTTTAGGTTTCTGTATACACCCTATCACTTCCATTTTATATCCTCGTCAAACCCCAGAAAACAATCCTTCCTAAAGGATGAGAACAGGGGAAAAAATGAAAAATGAGACTCGACTTCTATAAAGTGAGTAACAATACTGAAAATGTACGTGTTAAATTAACAACAACAAAATTAAGCCAGCCTAACGAAAGGGTAGAGCCCTGGTGGTGCCATGGTTAGGAGCGAAATGAAAAACTGTCTTAGAAGATGTGAATGGAGTCGGAGATCCAAAGGTCCAAAAAGGAAGGGATGTAAGTGTGAGGTACAAGGAAGAGATTAAGAAACAGATACTGGAAAGAAAGACCAAATAGTAAGTTGAAACATTACAAGTAGGTTTGAGTTTCAGATCTTTCCTCAAATGACACCTATTAAGATTTTGTTAAACTAATCTACATTGATTTGATAATGAAAGAAATTCTCAATGTGTGGTTATTTTAAAAGTTTTTTTTCCACAGTAGGATAAAAATATGTGCCTCCCCTCTTTTTTCCAAGAAGCTTTCATTAATGTGTTAAATGAAATAGAACGATTTAAAAGGAGATTTTTCTTTTGTGACTTTTTCCTTTGATCAAGGGAAGAGGAAAACTTTGATGTTTTCCGTGTTCAAAGAGGTTCTACCTAGAATGACCTGTTCATATTATACAGAGTACTAAAACCTTGTGCAGGTAAAAATGCGGTAAATCCATGCAAAGGAATGACAGTGTACCATGCACACACATAACTTCCACAGATGCACTGATATCAGAATTCTAATTTATATTGCTTAGTGGATTTCCCAATGTCTAAAGTTGTAAATTTTTTCTCCCCTGCAGGAGGTAGGCAGCACTTAGGGATTGTATTACTAATGAACTCCCATAGCAAGCATTTTCTGTTCCCTTTGAAATAAGAAATCCATGCTGTAGCATGCTGTTGTTGGCCTCAGACTCACAGAGATCCCATGCACAACTGAATAAATTGCTACCTGGTCCCGCACCAGCCCCATGATGGGTTGTGGATGGGACCTTTGTGATCCATAGGGTTTTCACTGGCTGACTTTTCAAAAGTAGATTGGGAGCCTTTCTTCCTAGTCCATCTTAGTCTGGAAGCTTCGCTGAAGCCTATTCAGCATCGTAGCAACACACAGGCCTCCACTGATCAATGGTTGGTGGCTGCGCATAAGGTGTGTTGGACAGGAGTTGAAACTTTGTGATCCATAGGGTTTTCATCAGCTGATTTTTTGAAAGGAGATCTCTAGGACAGCATATTTCCTGTAACATTCTCCATGCCACCTCTTATAATGGATTAAGACATGGCAGGGGTGTGGCAGGTTCCACTGTGTGGCAACTGATGATAAAGCTTTACTACTGTTTCTAGCACCCTGTTCCTCAAGCTCCATTCTAATGATTTGGCCTCGTGGAGCCATGAGTCATACCTAATGTCTATACGTTATCTGTGCTCTTTGTTGTCAACCTCTGAGTTATCACTGAGCCATGGAATGGAAGATCAAACTCAAAAATTATTTCCTCTTCTTCCCATATTTGGTAGAGAATCACACGGATGATTGCATTTCTTCAGTAAATCCTTGGTTGCTTTCTTCTCTGCCTTTCAATAGTTATGTTTAGGAGCATTTCCTCCTCCTGTAAGCGTTGAAAATAAGGCAGCCAATAAATTTGTTTTAGATAAAAGTAGCCAAATAAGAACATTTGATCCAGAGAAATATTAGGAAAATCTATAATACAATTAACTTGATGGTTAGTTGTGAAGGCCTTCTATGCAAATCTATATATTCTTCACACTCAAACCAAACCAAAACTGTTGCTGTCGAGTCTACTCCGACTCATAGCGACCCTATAGGACAGAGTAGAACCACCCCATAGAGTTTCCAAGGAGCGCCTGGTGGATTTGAACTGCTGACCTTTTGGTTAGCAGTCATAGCACTTAACCACTACACCACTAGGGTTTCCATTCTTCACACAAACAGTTTGATATACCACCTTTTAGTAGAAGTTGTCATGTGCCGGGTCCTTGTACAATTCTTTTTAACTCAAATTTAGACTGAAATTAGGGAAAATGGGAGAAAATTAGGAGATTAAATAGCAAAATAAATCTTGAAGTTACCTTGAAAGGAATGTTGCATTTAGTCCAAACTCTAAGGTAGATAAATGTGAGCCTTTCAGGATATTTCCAGCTTGTTGTTTAGTATAGCTCATTCTATTTATTTGTCACCCTAAATGGCCAAGAGTTCCTCTATATCCAAGTGGAATCTCCTCTATTTAAACTACCATTAGAAAAAAGAATTTTGTATTGCTTTTCGCTTTGGGTGTGTTTGTATCTGTTACTCTTGGAGATTTTTGAAAAAATCAAAAAACACTTATGTCACAGAAAATGTTTACTGTCTTTAAACAATAGTTTACTTTAAAAAAAAATAGGGGATGGAGTGTTGGGGCACGTATTTGAAAATGTTTTAGACAGCATGGTGGCTGAGTGTGAGACACTGAAGTCACATGGTTTGGCTTCAAATTCTGGCTCTAAATGCTAAGGATATAACCTTGGGCAACTTAGCCTCTCTGTGCCTTAGTTGCTCCTTGTGTAAAATGGAGTTGATATTAGTAGTACCTCAAAAGGTTTTTGAGGGTATTTAAGAGCTTAGAACAGTAGCAGGTGTATGTTGTTGTTGTGTGCGGTTGAGTCAGTTCTGACTCATAGCAACTCCAGCTCACAGGGTAGACCTACCCCATTGGGTTTTCGAGGTTATAATTTTTATGCGAGCAGATTGCAGGTCTTTTCTCCAGCAGGTGGGTTTGAACCACCAACCTTTCGGTTAGCAGCCTGGTGCTTAACCATTGTGCTACCAGGGCTCCTTACCAAGTACATAATAAGGCTTAAATGTCAGCTGTTATTACTAAATAAATTAGTAAAAAATAAATGCTACCCATTATTTTTAGTTTTATTGCTTGGCAAAGTGGCTTCTCTCTTATTTTTGGTAGGTTCCTGGGGGAGTGGGAGAAGTGACTGAGGGAGGCAGTGTAATTTTTCGTTTCTAATATGGTCATTGGAACATCTTTAACTGGAAGGAATGACTTGAGTTGTGTGTTTTTATACATATGTCAAAGCCATGTCATTTTCCCCCAATTAATGCCAAGCTCCAGAACTCTGTGTCTGTCTATGGAGCTCTGGAGATGACTTCTAGTCTTAGAGCTTCATGTTCTATACTGGAAGCCTGATAACAAACAAAGAGAATATTTGGTTCGTCATCCTAGTTTCAAAAACCTTGTGTGGCTATTGGATACTGAAGGTCTCACTGTTTAGGGTCCCAGGAAACGATAGACATACTTACCAGTGGTTGTTACTGGAGTTGTCAATGGGCAGCTAAAAATACCAGATTCCACATACCTGTTGGTGACATTGGTTGCTTTTCCAGTCACGGTGTTAAGTGATTAAAATGCAGTTATTAGTTAGCAACCATTTATTTACATAGTTAAATTCCACAGAACTCTATGTAATGTCATTACTGACCATAAAATTGACAGTTTGATATTTTAGGATGACTTTTACTTGTTAGATGTTTGTCTTTGGAATATTTTGAGAAATACGCTCCCTGTATATAAATCCAGTCTCATCTCTGAAGTATTTCCAAGTTCTTGGTTTAGAATTTTTCCTGATAGTTTGCCACTAAAATCAGAGGCTGTGATGTGTGTTCGAGAAATTCCAAAACCTTCTCATCCTTTACCCCTGAATTCTTTCTCTAAATGGTTTCTTTCAATGTATATTATTCTTTCAACTCCCTTCTAGAATGATGACTTCTAACCCTGTGTTTGCAGCCTGAATACATACATACATCCTCACATTTGCTCTAACCTCTTCAGAGACTATTTCATCTGGATTATCCCATCCTCGCTTCAAATTCAGTGTCTTCAAAACAGAATTATTTTCCAAATTAACTCCTCCTTCCTCCCTCCCAGTGGCTTATTGGTGATATCCTTCTTCTCCTGGCTACCACGTACAATCCATGGCTATTTTTTGCTTTCCCTTTCCTTTATCTTCCGTATCTACACAGCATTGAAACCGTTTCATACTTCCTTAGTGCTCTTTCTCCCAATCATTTCTCATTCAACTTTTTTACTGCTTCCTTCCCAGACCAATGGCTTCATGCTTAGATTACCAGAATATCCTCCTGACTTGCCTCTAGGATACGACCTTTCTGTCCTCTCTTCCCCGGGTAGCAGCTAGATTAGCCTTCCTAAAGCCTACGTTTTATCACGTTCCACTGCTGAGCTAAACCTTACAGTGGTTCTGAGTGAAGCCCAGCCACCTCAGTGCAGTGCACCTTCATTTGGCCCTACAGCAATGGGGCTTAGCATCTTTTCTGCAGCATGAATTTCTTCTTTATGCCTAGCATCATAACTCTTTCACACTAGGCTCATTTTTAACTTCTTTTGTTCTAACCCTTTTTAATCTTCACCCATATTTCCACTCATGTATCTTTCACCCACGAGCCCCGGTGGCGTAATGGTTAAGCACTAGGCTGCTAATGGAAAGTTCAGGCGTTTGAACCCACCAGCCACTCTGTGGGAGAAAAGACCTGGCGATCTGCTCCCGTAAAGATTTCAGCCTAGGAAACCCTATGGGGCACAGCTCTACTTTGTCCTGTAGGGTCACTGTGAGTCAGAATTGACTCAGTGGCACACAAGAATAGCATCTCTCCATGCTTCCTTAAGTTTGTACTCAAGTCTTCCCATTCTTCTTCAGGAAACCCTTTTATACTCTATAACCCTTATTTTCTGTATATCTCATTTCTTGCCTTCCATGGATACCTGAACTGTATTTGTCCATTTTTTTTTTTAAAACATTTACCATCAGATATTAACTCCCTAGTAACAGGTTTTATTACTTGCCTTTCTATTTTCTCTCAGTGTGATTTATAACCAGTTAACCCGTTGCTTTTGAGTTGCTTTCAACTCATGGAGACCCACATGTTTCAGAGTAGAACTCTGCTCCACAGGGTTTTCAAGAGCTGAGTTTTTGGAAGTATATCACCAGAGTTTCTCCTGAGATGCTTTTTGGTGGACTCTAACCACTAACCTTTCAGTTAGCAGCCAAGTGCTTAACTATTTGCACCACCCATGACTCCAGTGATTTATATAACAGGCACTAAGTAGAAGAATGTGGAACGAACCTATGGTTAAATATGGGGAAGTCATTACATGCCCTGCTTGGGCTCAAACAAATGTTATGTAAGGCTGCATTCATATAAGCACTATGCAGATATAAGGGGTAGTGATTAACTGTTAGGCATGTTTTTCGGATTTTGCTGATACTATCCCCTATTCTGGAATAGCAATACTCTACCTAGACTTCTTAAGACCTTCAAACTTTAATTACTGTCACTGTGATGTATTTCTATAATACCTGTTGTCATAGAGTTGGTTCTGATTCATAGCAACCCTTTAGGACAGAGTAGAACTGCCCCGTAGTTTCCAAGGCTGTACTCTTTATGGAAGCAGACTGCCACATCTTTCTTCTGATTTCTGTAATAGGTCACAGAAATAGAATACCATTTGCTGATATTGTGGTGCAATGGATTGCTTTTATATGGCCTTTCTCACCGTGGTCTTGTAACTCCCAACCAAGTGACTGGGAGGGACTATGCAAATAAGGTAATGTGGCCCACCAAGAGGATTGGATAGCTTGCTAACAATGCAAACAAAGTTCATGACACTCGTGTGGGGGTGGACCATGCAAATAAAGTCTATGGAACCCTAAAGAAGGAATTGGTCAGTTTTGCCATCCCATTAGGCTTTATTGAAATCGAGGATCCCAGAGGTGGGAAGGAGAGGATCTCACCACCACCAAGAAACAAGAGTCAGTAGTGGAGTGTGTCCTTTGGACCTAGGATCCCTGTGCTGAGAAGCTCCTGGAACTAGGAGACTGAGAGAGAGCTGTAACACTGAAGATGATAAGAAGCTGCGGCAGCAGCGGCAGGAGACAGTGCAATGGGCTTCCCAGCCCACAGAGCAAGAAAGCTGAGTGCCTTAGGGTGAGAGTCTTGCTGATGGAGTAGGGTGCCTCTGGCACTAGGTGGAGCTAGGTTTGCTGACTCATGGAGCTAGAGCTGAGCGCTTTCGGGCTGAGGCTTGCTGGTGAAGTAAGGTGCCTCTGGGCACTTACTGGCAGAGCTTTGGGAACCCTGGTGGCACAGTGATTAACAGCTATGGCTGCTAACCAAAAGGTTAGCAGTTTGAATCCACCAGCCACTCTTTGGAAACCCTATGGGGCAGTTCTACTCTGTCTTCTAGGGTTGCTATGAGTTGGAATTGACTCGAAGGCAGCGGTTTGGGTTAAAAGAACTTTGTAATGCTTGCCTGAACAGGGCAGAGGCCAAGGGGCCAGAGAGAGACCTGACTGCGGGCTTGGCTGAGAAGAGGCTGTCCTTATGGAAGAACTGTATCCTGAGTGCTTCTGAACCTGAATTGTAACCTGTTCCTTTCATAATAAACCTCATAATTTTAAGTATTGTCTGTGAGTTCTGAGTGACCTTTGCAATGAATTACCGAATTCAGCGAAGAAGTAGAGAGTGCCATGGGAGGGACCGATGGTGTAGGAATTGGTAGAAAGGGCTGGCAAGAGGAGGTACGTCTGACCTCTGCCTTATAGGAATCAGCCGGGGGCTGTTGGTCTTTATTCTCCTTCCCCAATGTGAAGTTATGGGAGGTCAGATGCCTCCGCCACACCATTTTTATATTATTTATATATTTTTTACTAGGCCTTGTATTTATTCACTATGGTTATTTGTTCGTCTTTCAAAGCTTTCTAAAATAGATACACTGTTTATTGTTATCTTGTCACTCCCCTGGTCTCCAAGGTTAGACCATGAAACATATTTACCTTAATACACACAATTGCTTGAGGACACCGATGATATCATAGTTTTTTGCATCTTTGCATTAACCCATGTCGCATTCCCACATTGTCACCTGTACCACGTTGTCTAATCTGGAATTTCGGATGCTGTTCCCTTTAAGCCATTTCCATGTTTCAGGTGGTACCAGCTATGAGAGAGAGGGGAGCTGCTTGCATTCTGCAGTAGAGCACTGTACAGTTGAGCGTTTTGGTGAAGAATAATATAGGGTCTATAGCTGTGTGGCACAAGTAAGTCTTTTTCTCATTTGATAAGTAGTGTATCCAAGGAGGCTTGGTGGTGCAGTGGTTAAGCGCTCAGCTGCTAACTGAAATGTTGGCGGTTCAAATCCATTAGCTGCTCCACGGGAGAAAGATGTCGCAGTCTGCTTCCATAAAGATTACAGCCTTGGAAACCCTATGGGGCAGTTCTACTCTGTCCTCTAGGGTCACCATAAGTCTGAATGGACTAGATGGCAATGGTTTTTTTTTTTTTAAAGTGGTATGTATTTCTTCCCCAGATAATTCTGTATCTTTATTTTTTTTAATTCTTCTTTTAGGTGGTCCATTTTAATGAATGTATTATTTTTTTCTGCTTGTACTTCCCTGGCATTATCTATATTCCCTGCAAATCTAAAAAGTGTGCCTTCTTTTACTGCCCTCGATCCATGGTTTCAGTTCTCTGTTGTCCATTCCACCAAATGGCTTCAACACTAACAGACAGAACAGGGAAAAGGCTAATAGTAAGAGGTTATTTATTTATTTTCAGTAATTTGTTTCCTCTTCTTAGAGGATTTCTAACAGTGACTTTTAAGTCCCAGCAATGCAAGGTATTTGTTATGAGTGGGTGGTATCAGTACTGTTCAAAAATTCTGTGGGCCTACATTTTGTTTTTAGGATATGAACATTTAGGCATCTAGGAATGCTTTGGTTTTTTTTGGATCCCTTTCATTGTGGTGAATCAGAAGGAAGAAGATGAAAGAGCACATTAGAGATATTACAGATAACTTTTTCAAACACTCAGACATTTTTTACATTCTCCTGAGGTTCAGATCCCAACTTTTCATGTATTGCTGGATGTGTCCTCTGGCATGATCCACCCACACCTTACACTTAGTATAAAAAAAAAAAGTATAGCCAGAGACAAACTCATTGTATCTTTTCTACTATAACCTTTTCCTTTGAGTTTTCTACTTGGGGTTATACTTTTCCTGCTTCCCCCTAACCCTAGCTTGCCAATCACTCATTCACTATAAATCGTCATGTCCTCCAAAATATTTCTCAAATCCAACCCCATTCTTTTATCTGGCCCTTGTCAGAAAACCATGGTGGTGTAGTGGTTAAGTGCTACAGCTGCTAACCTAAAAGTCGGCAGTTCAAATCTGCCAGGCGCTCCTTGGAAACTCTATGGGGCAGTTCTACCCTGTCCTATAGGGTTGCTGTGAGTTGGAATCGACTTTATGGCAATGGGTTTAGTTTTGGTTTATTGTCTCCGGCCTTGGCTGGTTTAGTTCAGGGCTTCCAACTGGTTCGGACCTCTGCTGAGAATCTGCACTTCTAACAAGTTCCTAGGAAGTTATACATAAGAATCACCTGAGCATCTAGTTAAAATGTAGATTCTGATTCAGTATTTCTGTGGTTGAAATGTAAATTCTCAGCAGGGAACTTGTTAGAAATGCCAGTTTTCAGCTGGGGTTAGACCTGGAACAAATCAGTTTGAAGTCTTGGTTCAGCTACCTTCATACTGGGCTATCTAACCTACTGTAGGTACACCACAATACTTCTAACCCTTTTGAAATGGATCCCATTGTGTTATTTCCCTTAGTGACTAAAGAACACAGCTGAAGCTTTTTAGCATTCCACACACTACATGTTGTTTGTATAACCTTCCCACAGTTGGAGCCACTGATATCTTCAGTTTGATGGTCTAGCCCTGGTCTAGCTCCCGAGTCAGGCCTGATCAAGACGGGTGCGTGTAAATATTTTCCATTCCTGTCTCACCTCTTCCCATATCCAGTGGACACTTAAAGCAGACGAAAAATTTGGTGGTTGAGGGATGACCTCTTAGTTGCTGTCTTTCCCATTGTCTACAATATTATTCAGATCAATTGCATTCTGTCATCTGTCTTTAGAAAACCCTGGTGGCGTAGTGGTTACGAGCTATTGTTGCTAACCAAAAGATCGGTAGGCACTTCTTGGAAACTCTATGGCGCAGTTCTACTCTGTCCTATAGGGTCCACTGTAGGGTCACAATAAGCCGGAATTGATTCAATGCCAACAGTTGGTTTTTTTTCAGTCTGTCATCAGGAGCTCTGGTGGCATAGTGGTTAGGAGCTCAGCTGCTAACCAAAAGGTTGGCAGTTCGAATCCATCAGCCACTCCTTAGAAACTCTATGGAGTTGGAATCGACTCAGTGGCATTGGGTTTTTTGGTTTATGTATCATCATTTGGTGGCCATGATTCGTAGCCTTCCACCCATCTCGTAGGAGACCCTGGTGGTATAGTGGTTAAGAGCTATAGCTGCTAACCAAAAGGTCAGCATTTCAAATCTACCAGGCCCTCCTTGTAAACCTTATGGGGGAGTTCTACTCTGTCCTGTAGGGTCGCTATGAGTTGGAACTGACTCAGTGGCAACAGGTTTGGTTTTTTTGGTTACTCATCTTATATTGTACTAGTCTTGGCTTTTACCTGAGTCCCTATTCCTAGTTTTTGATCAGTTATTCAATATCTAATCTTCCTCTAAGGCTTCAGCTTGGAACTCAATTATTTCTTGACAGATGGGAACTTTCCCATCTGAATTATTCTTACCAAGACTTGTGATTGTATACCCAAAAGCACTTGTGAGATGGCTGTGTACTTACTACAGTGAAACCTGTGAGAGCTGGAACTCCATGGGACTGCCTTGCTTTTCTTGGTCTTATAAGTTTTCTGCCTTTGGTAAGGTGCAGTTTTATGACTTTTCTCTTGTTCTCTATTAGTGGAAAATATTTGACTTTTCCTTCTCTGACAGGTTTCTGCCTTACACAGGGTCTGGGTTTCACAGGTTTTTCTATATTTGTATTAGTTTCCTAATGCTAAGAACAAATTACTGCACACTTGGTGACTTAAAACAACAGAAATTTATTCTCTCATACTTCTGGAGACCATAAGTCTGGAATCAAGGTGTTGTCAAGGCTATGCTCCTTTCTGAAGCTCTGGGGGTAATGCATTCCTTGCATCTTTCAGCTTCTGGTGGCTGCTGACATTCCTTGGCTTGTGGCCACATCACTTCAATCTCTGCCTCCGTGATCACATTACCTTCTCTTCTGTCTGCGGTCAAATCTCCCTTTGCTTCTTTCTTATAAATACACTTCTAATGGCATTTAGGGTCTACACAGATAACCCAGGATAATTTTCCCATTACAGGATCTTTAATCATATCTGCAGAGTCTTTGCCATATAAGGTAACATTTATAGGTTCCAGGGATTATGACCTGGTATCTTTGGAGGCCATTATTCGGCCTACTACACTATGTGTCATAGCCTCCAAATTTGGTTCGGAGGAGAGTGGACTCCCGGATTTCCAGTCTAGGACAGTTGCTTAATTCTAAGTGCCCTTTGGATATGGGAAGAGGTAAAGGGGGTTGGAAAACATTTACAGACACCCTGTGGTTAAGCGTGCGGCTGCTAACCAAAAGGTTGGTAGTTCAAATCCACCAGGTGCTCCTTAGAAACCCTATAGGGCAGTTCTTCTCTGACCTGTAGGGTTGCTATGAATCGGATTCGACTCAACAGCAACAGGTTTTTGTTTGTTTGTTTCAATCAGGACCAGGACTTGGCCGTGGAATCAAAGACTTCAGTGAGTCCAGCTGTGGGAAGATTATGGAAACAGCATGCCACATCCTCCAAATTGGGTTTTACCTATCTAATATGGGCCTTCTACTTCCCTTACAAGAAGCCCAGGTTGGCAGTTCGAACCCTCCCAGTGGCTCTGCAGGAGAAAAACCAGGTGATCTGCCCCTGTTAAATTGTTGTGAAGAGAACCTTTTGGGCAGTTCTACCCTTTCACATGAGTTGCTATGGGTTGAAATTTACCAGACAGCATGCAACAACAACTTCTCTTGGAAGAGGTCCTGGGTGGTGCAAACAGTTGATGTGCTCAACTGCTAACCGAATTTCAAGTCCCTCTGGAGGTGCCTTAGAAGTAAGGCCTGGTGACCTAATTCTAAAAAATCAGCCATTGAAAACCCTATGGAGCACAGTTCTGCTCTGATATATTGGGGTTACCATGAGTTGGAGTCAATTATGACAACTGGTTTGTTTTTTTGTTTTTAACTTCCTTTAGATACCCTAGTCTTGAACATTCCTGAATCATGGTTAAGCTTGTCATGCTCTTCTGCCTCCTTACCCACGTCACTTATATGTAGGGAACTGAACTGGCCTCAGCAATGTTATAAAGTTCCCCAGAGCCTGTCTCATGCTAGGGGCTAGTACTACATTTCCTACTCCTGCCACTTCTCCTCCTGCCCATTTTGCCTCAGTCTCAAACATTGAGTTATAGAAATATGAAGTCTCTTTTCAAAAATCTCATGCCATCATGCTTCCTCCCTCACAAGACAAAATAAAACAAAAAAACCCAAGCCTGTTGCCGTCGAGTCAATTCCAACTCATAGTGACTCTATAGGACAGAGTAGAACTGCCCCATAGGGTTTCCAAGGAATGGCTAGTGGATTTGAACTGCTGACCTTTTGGTTAGCAGCCAAGCTCTTAACCACTGTGGCACTGGGGCTCCCCTCCCGCACAAAGACCTTGCAGTTCAGACCCTCCCAGATTGTCTCTATGTGTTCACAAACTAGGACAGACCTAGACATGCCCTAAGATGGGGCTGCCATTTGCTTATCTAGAATGTCCTTTCCTTTCTTCTGTATTCGGTGAAATATTGTTTATTTTGCAAAGTGCAGTTCAAGTGTCAAATCTAATGAAACTTCTCTGAGCCCCTCCTCTCTCTCTCTCCCCCTTTCCACACACAGTTAATTATCTCTTCCCTCTGTTCTTCCCGAGCACTCTGTTTATATTTGATTCTAACCCTTACCACATTGTATCATGCTTTATTATGTCTATGCCTTCCCCTTGCTAAGCTTTGAGGTTCATGAGAACCAGGAATAGGATGCTATTCCTCTTTTTTCTTTTAACTCAACACAGGACGCACAATCAGTGCACTAAAAAATGATTGTTTAATTAATTGATCAATTCAAAATTTAAAATTTCTGTAATTCACAATATCTAAATACATTTGAAGTCTCAAATGTATTTCATATACATCTCAGGATTGCCTTACCAACCTGAAGTCTCAAATGTATTTCATATACATCTCAGGATTGCCTTACCAACCTGAAAGTGATTGTTTACCTTAGATGGCTCTGCATGGTCAATTTTGGCTTTCGTTTGCAATATAAATTGATTCAAAATTCTCTAGTTTATGTGTTCTATGCTTAAATTTTGTTCAGTGTTGGGGTCACTACCTTTACCCTTCTAGGGAACCAATGTATTCGAATACGAGACTTTACTAAACCTTAAAAGTTACCAATGTCATGTTGTCACTTGATTGTCTTCTTGAAGGCCTAGACTTTTAAGCAAGAATTTGGAATTTTGTCTGTGAGGATTACTTCTGTTGACTTATTGGAAGCCTGTGGACAAAGGACTATTTTTCCCTTTCCCTGGGTGTTTGTCAGAGTAGATCTGAATTTCGGAGTTAGTCTTCTTACCTTTTCACTGGTAGCTGGGAACAGAAATGCCCACAGCCTCCCTGATCTCGAATGTTGTGTCCAGTGAGGGATCCAGCCTGCTGTACTGCTTGTGTCTGTCTTCTGTTTCTACAGCCTGGAGCCTTTCAGGAGTTTTTGCAGAGGGTGTTGGTATTTTATTACATTGAATGTCTCACTGTATTTACGAGGATCTCAAAGGGCTTTGAGGATTTTCTTTTTTTGGTGCCTAATCTTCTAACAGTTCTCTGAGGTAGGTAGCGGGAAGTGTTATCTCCATTTTGCAGATGTTATAACAGAGGCATAGCACAACTTGATACAGGCCCCATGGTAACTCAAGGATAGAGTAGAAACCGTCACCTCAGCCTTTCAACCCCCATGTCAGTGATCTAGATGCCAGATAACATAATTTTAATTTTGAACACCTATCCCCGTTTTTGGTTTCGCATGAAATCTTATTGTCAGCATGCATGTGGCAGCCAGTGCTCTGATTTTAGAATTAATTTTTCTACCTTCTGCATCCTCCAATATTTTCTCTCATTTGTTACACACACATATACTTGTGTGTGTATTTTTTTTTTTCCCCAAATAATTTATCTATAGAATTGGGTGCTGCAGAGAGGTTACTTAATCTGGGGACTGTATGTAAATGTGTGAGACTTCAGCAATAATGATATATTTGATATTTCTGACATTTTTCCTTGTGAGTTGAATAAAAAAAAAAAAAAAACCATTTGCCGTCAATTCTGACTCATAGCAACCCTATCCCAAAACCCAACCCTATAAAAAAAAAAAAAAATTATAGGATATATAAATATTACCTATAGATGTGAACGAAAAGATCACTTAAAAATACAACCTGTGACAATGGGAAATCTAAGAAAGTAAGAAATGCCATAACATTGAACAGCAGGTACTCAATAACAAATGAAATCAGTGTATTTATGTAGCTAATTCTTACATGTGAATGATGGTATCCCCAAAGTAAGCTCATACCCTTTCATAGAAAGTGTAGTTTTCATACCTTTTCCGTCAAACTTTAAGATTTTTTTTCCTTCAGTTAGAGGACAATGAATGCCTTTTTTAATTTAAAATCTCACTGCAAATACAACTTCTTGATCCGGTTTGCCTCAGCCCTTAAAGGGAGTGTTTAGAGGGGCTTTTTGTTACTGTGCAGGGTGTGTGGAAAAGCTTATTTTCTTCTTTATGACTGAATTTGGAATGTCCCTCTCTTCCACCGAGTGGCATTAATTATACTATTGCTCCTGCAGCACTAAGAAACTGCCTAGCAGGGAAATTTCTCTACAGTTCTGGAGTCTCTGAGGCACAGTTTCAATTTATTGCTGTGGAATGATGGGGGGCCAGGCTCTGACACAAGTAGCCTTAATGAAATCAAACTTGAGACCCCTGTGTGATTTCCCTAAGACAGGAGAGATTTTGAGCGCCTGGTGAGGGGATACGACTTGCACCCTCCACTGTCTCAGCCTCTCACCTCCCACCCTCTGCACCACCCTGCAGTGGTAACGGTAGTGGCAGAGGTGGCGGCGGCGGCGGCAGCAGCAGCAACAGCAGCGTTATTTTGATTTGAAACTGTTTGGAGCTGCTGGAATGGAGGCCACCCAGAGCTTCTGTGAGCAGCTGTAGCTGCAGGTCTCCTATTGGCCAGAGCCGAGAATGTTCTCACTTATCTGCTCTGAACATGGGTGGTCATGATCCCTTAGGATAATG
Organism: Loxodonta africana; assembly: GCF_030014295.1. Taxonomy (NCBI): domain Eukaryota; kingdom Metazoa; phylum Chordata; class Mammalia; order Proboscidea; family Elephantidae; genus Loxodonta; species Loxodonta africana. Next base: position 66,291,032 of record NC_087342.1, read on the forward strand.
TAATTTCTCACTGTCTGGAGGTGGAAGCTATTGTCCTCCTTTCCAGCTTGTTGTTTGAAGTAGTTTTGTAAGGCTTCAGGCTTTTGCTGACTCACAGGGACACGGACACACACACACACACACACAAACTCCCTGGCTTTCTCACCCTCTCTCTCCCTCATTCCCTCTCTCTCCCTTACCCCCATTTAATGGTTTTTGAAATGGTTAGGAGGATAACACATCTTTCCCCTGCTAGGGAGTGATAGCTTAAATAGTAAGCAGAAAGAACTGTTCTGCGTAGTTCCATAAAGTTTGAAAAACTTCTTACTGCCTTCCTCTTTCACTGCTAGCTCCATTTCCTCCTCCTTCCCCTCTCTCTCTCTTCTTAAAGCTCTCTGTGTCTGCCACATGCATAAATGTGGTTTGCATGTGATTACAGAGGCATAATTCACATATGGGGGCTTTTTCTGATTAGCACGTTGAAAGACGCCATCTTTGTTTCTCCAATAGAAAAATGCCATTTCTAGTGAGCAGTTTTTATGAAGAAGGCTTCTGAACCTACCCTTCACTTGCACTAAACTATAATTAAAACGTAGGGAGAACTTGATTCATGGCGTGTGCACCTGGGTTCTTTGTTGAGTCCCTCTTTGCAGTGTGCTGTGAGAACAGACTGGCAGTGGATGGATTTTTAAAGCAGAAAATCAAGCTTATCCACAATGGAAGCTTATAGTTTTAGCAGCAATATGGCTAGGAGCAATGCCGTTCTGCAAGATTTGGCAGGCATCAATGTACCCAGTAGCCACAGTGACCGAGATTGAAAATATAGAAGGTCAGCTTTCATTCTTACTTTTAAACAACATTTGCAGATTTGCAGAGCCAGAGCCACACTTTCAATCCTTGACTGTAGTGATACTTTCTCTTGTAATGAAATAACGTTCTTACGTTGTTTTAGTGTAAAATGTGACTTTTTTATTAAAGGAAAAAGTGAAAGAGAGCAGAGACAGCAATCCTACCTGGTGGTGTGTGTAAACTTCTTATAATTAGCACCATGTAGTCACTGTGCGCCTGGCAAATTCCAACGATATTAAACCTCCTAGGCTGTGCAGGCCACTACTTGCCCAGCTGGGTAAGTCACTTAAACGATAACATTTGCACCCTCCTCAGTCATACTTTAGACTAATATTGAGATACAAAAATAGACCCTGTCCTTATTTTATTTTGATCATTTCATGAAAATACCGCCAAAGGCCTGGAAAACAAAATTTTCTCATGTTTTACAACACAGCTCCCCTGGGCCTCCAGGCTTAATTTGTTCTTAATAATTTTTCAAAAGGGACTCTGTCCTTTAGCTCCCCAGCAATGTCTGGACTGTTCATAGAGAAAGCTGCAGTCTGGTGTACACACTCTGCAATTCCTTGGCAGGGAAAGGTCTGGAAAGTAGATTATTTCCTTCTGTGGTAGGAACAAGATAGCTTTCAGGTGTGTGTGTGTGCACTTGACATATACGTATGTAGCTCCTAGTGCAAAATTCAGAAACCTTTCAGTTTCCCCAAGGCTTCTCTTTTCAACATTGTATCTTGAATGCAGATTGTAATAAATAGAAGCAGTCTCTGTCTGGAATTGCTGGACATCTCTGCCTTGAGTTAGAACTCTTGTTCCAGGCCTCTGGGGATAAAGATAGAGGGTTGTTTTCTAGCTTGCCCCAGAGCCCTTCTGCCTTTCTCTGTTGTGGTATCTTGCCTCCAGCCTCCCACAGTGTGGGGAGGGAGGGTAGGGAGAAGTGGGAGAAGGCAGCTGAATTATTCAGCCTCTGCTAAATGTCAGGCCCTGTGCTTGGTGATTTACATATAGTTCACTGAATCCACACTACAACTCTGAGAAGTAAGCATTCTGGACCATGTTATATAAATGAAGCAGTTTAGAGCTTCAGAGCACAGACTTTGGAGTCAGGATGCTGGGGGTTGAGTCATAGCTCTGCCACTTTTAAGCTGCATGGCTTCTTCTTGCCTCAGTTGTCCCATTTGTACAATGAGGATAATGGTAGAACCAACCTCACACGTTTGCTATTGGGATTAAATGCATTAAGGATTGTAAAGTGCGTAGAACAGTGCCCACTGTGCAATAAGTGTTTAGACACATGTTTATTAAATAAAAGAAATAGGAAACAGAGGCTAGTTAACTTGCCCAGATCACATATAGCAAGTGGCTGGGACACGATTTGAACTTGGATCTGCTGGTTTATAAGATGTGATTTTTTGCCATACTTCTTTTCTTTTCTTCCTAGTTATATTTCAGTTCATATTCTGCATCACATCTCTCTCTTTACCTCCTTACCTTTTCTGGGTAAGTGGGTTTAGTGGTCCCTGCCTGTATCACTCTGATTTTCTGTTTTTGACTCAGAGCTTAAAAATCTAAGGCTGTCTTCAAATTCTCATAGAGTCTAGACTTTCTGGAGCCATGGAGGGCGGATGAACCCCTGAAACTATTGCCTTAAAATAATCTTTAAACCTTAAACCAAAAATATTCCCTGACATATTCTTAAAACCAAGTAATTAATAGTTTAGCTTAACTAGTAAAAAGGGTCTGCCTTGAGCATTTTGAGGATTATACTCTTTTAAGAACTATCTATGTGGCATCAAATTGACAACAACTCAGAAGATTAGATAGAAACCTTAGGGAGTAGTGAGTTTATGTTAATGCGGGAGGAACAACTCAGAAAGGGAGGATGAGAATGGTTGCACAACTCAAAGAATGTAATCAGTGCCACTAAATGGTATATTTAGAAGCTGTTGAATTGGTGTATGTTGTGCTGTGTATAGTCCCAACAACAACAACAAAATAAATAAAATTTAGGAAAAAAACGTATGAAGTGCTACCTTTGTAAACTCTGCCAATTAATGTACTATAAATGCGCCCTTGAATAATAAGTAATAGTAATACATTTAAAAAACAAGGGAGAACAAAACAAAACTAAGGCTGTCTACACAGGTGGGTGATAATAATTCCTGTCCCCAAAGCCCTTGAAGGTTGAATTGACCATTTTAGTTGTGTGGTTAATCTTTTAGATTGGAATGAATGATCCTTCCTTGTTTCCTTTTTTATTTTGGTAAATATATATGCAATGAAACGTTTCCCATTTCAGCATTCTTCACATGTATAGTTCAGTGACATTAACTTATGTTCATCATGTTCAACCATCACCCTTATCCATTCCCAAATTCTTCCATCATCCTTAACAGAAGCTTAGTGTTCCCTAAGCACTGAGTCCTCCTGATTATTTTGTGTTGAGTTTTTCCTTTCTGAAAAACAGGAACACCTGGCAAGCAGAGACTGTCATATATGTCCCATTGTACTCTCTCTAAGCAGTTGACTCTTTGCTGGACATATATGTAGCAGCTCATGGATGCTTGAATTGAGATGGAGAACATTACATTAAATGGATTTTTCCTGCCTCTAAGCATAAATTAAAAAAAAAAAAATTTTTTTTTTTTTTCTAAACATAAAATGCTGTGGTACAGCTTTTTTCCCTGTTCATACTGGCAGGATCAGGGGTTTATACTCTGGATTTTGGGATCTTTTAATGCATATTTTGCTTTATTTGGGAATTTCTGCCAGGGTCTTCAGTTCTAAGCTTGTGCACCTCTTTACCATAGGCCTCCAAATGTTGTCGAATTGGCTTGAATGCATGCACCTTATGCCAACTTTTCATCTTTACACTCTTTCTTAAGAAATGGTACTAACGATGTAGAATATATTTACCAAGCCCTTACAATGGGTTTGGTTTGTTTGTTTTTTTTTAGGTATGATGATGAATAGCATAACATTTGGCCTCCAGTATGGAAAAGACAGAAGGGATTTGGTTTATTTTTGCCTCAGCCCCACCTAACCCACCTACCTGTGTCTAGATTATTTTGGGCAGGAGTTTTTTAATAATGTTAAAGTTTCTGTAAACTCCAGTGGGGCTTTGGACCAAAGATGCAGGGTCTTTAAAGGCAAGACACCACTATCAATAGAATGTGGATATGTGTGGTTTATTTTTGTTTTCAAAATGGAAATGTTTCTTTGGGGTTTTGGCATGCCCTTTGATATGTTGAAAGATGAGAAAACATCACTTGGGAAACTCAGCATTTATACCATATAAGGAAATTTACAGTGCTTCAGATTTCATATTTTATGTTTTAATTGCCTGGTTTGGTAATAGAAAAATTTCAAGCTTCTCTCTTTTCCTTTAGAATTACCAGCTTTTTTTTTTTTTTTAAAATAGTGGTGGGCTGTTGTGTTACCAGCTTCTGCTTTCCTGCCCCTGTCCCAGCGTGGACTGAGTATCTGAGAAAGCAGTTCATCACATGTCATTTTAAGTGAATATCATACAGACTTCTGACTTAGTGGGGTTTTTCCTTTTCTATAATACCACACACGCAGCTGTTTCCTATGGTGCTTGCAAATATCTCAAAAGTGCAGTTAAACAGCTGTATTTTTGCAACTTTTCAGTCTGTTTTGAATAGAGGAGGCTATTTTGAACATTATGTAATATACACACGCCAAAGGAAATGCTACCATCCTGGTCCGAGGGCAGCAAGTAAGAGGCAGGCCTGTACTTTATTTAAAAAAAAAAAAAAAGAAAGAAATAGAGTGAACATGGGAGGTTAAGTTGGGTATTCCTTGGGTGTTAGGCCTTCTGAAAAAATCAAGATCCTAAATAGAGTTGAAATTAACTTTTATTATTAAAAAAGTGACTCGTGGTGACTCCATGTGTTTCAGAGTAGCATTGTTCCTGAGGGTTTTCATGGCTGTGATCTTTTGGATGCAGATCACCAGGCCTTTCTTCTGAGGTGCGCCTGGGTGGGCTCAAACCACCAACCTTACGGTTATCGGCCGAGTACTTAACCATTTGCACCACCCAGAGGCCTATACTTTTCTCATACATACCTTCTTAAGGACAAAACAATGATAAAAGGACTTCTAAAGTTCATTTCTATGGACAAAAAAACGTGGAGGGAACAATCCTATACATCTTTATTGTCACACAGTCACAGGGCTTAAAGGAGAAATAAGTTCTTATCTGGAGAAGTAAAGCTCTATCTCTAGGCAGCTGTGAGTGGAGATTATTTTTTGTCTTTTATGAATAGTTATGTCTAAATATTAGTTGCAATTAAAATGGTTATGTTTTTCAATATTCAATTTTATTTTTTTTAATTGTATAGTAATACATACTCTTTGTTCAAAATTGAGGAAATACAGAAATTCCTCCAGAAGAAAATTAAAATAACCAATAATCTCATAACCTAGAGAGAATCACAGTTATGATTTGGATTTATTTCTTTTTAGTATTTATCTCTTTGTGCTTATATCTATATGGGGAAACCCTGGTGGTGTAGTGGTTAAGCACTACAGCTGCTAATCAAAATGTTGGCAGTTCAAGTCCGCCAGGTACTCCTTGGAAACTCTGTGGGGCAGTTTTACTCTGACCTATAGGGTCGCTGTGAGTCAGAATTGACTCGACGGCAACAGGTTTGGTTTTGGTTTTCTACCTATATGAAGCCCTGTGGCATAGTGATTAAGAGCTTGGCTGCTAACCAAAGTTCGGCAGTTCAAATCCACCAGCCATTCCTGCTTGGGAACTCTATGGGGCAGTTCTACTCTGTTCTATAGGGCCCCTATGAGTCAGCGTTGACTTGATGGCAACTTTTTTTTTTTTTTTAAATATCTGTATGTATTTATATAAATGGGCTCATATCGTATATGCATTTTTGGATTCTGCCTTTCTTCCTGTAACCATGAAATTCTTCAGCAACATGGTATGCAATGGTTGCATTCTAATTCTTGATCACAATTTACATTATCAGTCCTCCATGGGTTTTCTTTGTAGTTATTATGTTGTTGTTGGGTTGTTGTGTGAAGTTAGGTAATGCTGTAAAAAGTGTCTTTGGGCATGAATACCACAATCAGCTGTGGTCAAGTCTATTCCAACTCATGGCAACTCCGTGTGTGTCAGAGTAGAGCGGTGTATGATACGGTTCCCAAGGGCTCATTTTCCAGAAGTACATTTCCAGGCCTTTCTTCCAAGTTGCCTCCGGGTAGACTTGAACCTCCAGCCTTTCTGCTTGGTTGCTAACCAAAATGTTGGAAGTTCGAGTCCACCTCCGTCAAGTCTACTGACAGACGGCTGGTGACTGCGCATGAGGTGCGTTGGCTGGGAATGCAGGCCAGGTCTCCGTCATAGGTTAGAATTCTCACCACTGAACCACCGATGCTCTCCTCTGAAAGGCGAAGCGGGGCAAATTGGTCAATGCAGTCAGACCTTTTGAGTTTGAATAGTAGAGCGGCTTTTTTCCACTTAAAGGAAACACTTTGTCCTTGTAATTCTTTCTACATTTTTCCAACAATAATTCCCTTTAGAGAAGACATTTTCTAACCTGTTATATGGTTCTCTTCCTCAGATTTCTGACTGCAGCAGCCCCTGGGGTAATCATTCCAGTGCCTTCCTTCTCTGTCTTACTTAGCCTCCAGTTGGGAATGCAGTTACATATGTTGTTGTCGTTAGGTGCTCTCGAGTCAGTTTCAACTCATAATGACCCTGGGTACAACAGAAAGAAACTGCCTGGTCCAGCACCATCATCACAATCATTATGCTTGAGCCCATTGTTGCAGCCACCATGTCATTCCATCTCGATAAGAGTCTTCCTCTTTTTCTCTGACCTTCTATTTTACCAAGCATGATGTCTTTCTCCAGGGACTGGTCCTGATAACATGTCCAAAGTACATGAGATGAAGTCTCACCATACTTGCTTCTTAGGAGCATTCTGACTGTACTTCTTCCAAAACAGACTTGTTCATTCTTCTGCAATCCATGGTATATTCAGTATTCTTTGCCAACACCATAATTCCACGGCATCAAATCTTCTTCGGCCTTCCTTATTCATTGTCTAGCTCTTGCATACATATAAGGCAATTGAAAACACCATGGCTTGAGTCAGGCACACTTTAGTCCTTAAAGGGACATCTTTACTTTTTAACACTTTAACGAGGTCCTTTGCAGCAGATTTGCCCAATGCAGTGCATCATTTGATTTCTTGAGTGCTGCCTCCATGGGCAATGATTGTGGATCTAAGTAAAATGGAATCCTTGATAACATCAATCTTTTCTCTGTTCATCATGGTGTTGATATCGGTCCAGTTGTGAACATTTTTGCCTAATTTATGTTGAGGTATAATCCACCCTGAAGACTGTGGTCTTTAATTTTCATCAGTAAGTGCTTCAAGTCCTCTTTACTTTCAGTAAGCAAGGTAGTGTCATCTGCATATTGTAGGTGTTAATTAGTCTTCCTCCAAACTTGATGCCCCGTTCTTCTTTAGACAGTCTAGCTTCTTGGATTATTTGCTCAGCATACAGATTGAATAGGTGCGGTGAAATGATACAACCCTGATGCCCATCTTTCCCGATTTTACACCACACAGTATCCTCTTGTTGTCTTCGAACAACTGCCTCTTGGTCTAAGTACAGGTTCCTCATGAGCACAGCTAAGTGTTCTAGAATTCCCCTTCTTCACAGTGTTATCCATAATTTGCTATGATCCACACAGTTAGATGGCTTTGAATAGTCAATAAAACAAAGGTAAACATCTTTCTGGTATTCTCTGCTTCCAGCCAGGATCTATCTGACATCAGCAATGATATACCTGGTTCCATGTCCTCTTCTGAATCCGGCTTGAATTTCTGGCAGTTCCCTGTTGATATACTGTTGCAACCGCCTTTGAATGATCTTCAGCAAATTTTTACCTCTAGGTGGTATTAATGATGTTGTTCGATAATTTCCACATTCTGTTGGTTCACCTTTCTTTGGAACGGGCACAAAGATGGATCTCTTCCAGTCGGTTGGCCAGGCAGCCGTCCTCCAGATTTCTTGGTGGAGATGAGTGAGCACCTCCGGTACTGCATTTGTTTGTTGAAACATCTCAGTTGGTATTCCGTCAATTCCTGGAGCCTTGCTTTTCACCAATGCCTTCAGTGCACCTTGGACTTCTTCCTTCAGTACCATCGGTTCTTGAATATATGCTACCTTCTGAAATGATTGAACATTGATCAATTCTTTTTGGGACAGTGACTGTGTATTCCTATATAGATTTATTAGAATTTTCAGAAAGAATTTCCCAAATGCTAAGTTGTTCCTGTAATCATCTTGGGCAGATATTTTTGGGAACACCAATTTCAAAGTAGGAATCTAAGTTTCACTGAGGTTGAGTGACTCTCCTGAAGCCAAATAACTAATAAGTGGACTGTGAGGCTGAGGCCCAGGTGTGATTGGCGCTCTTTGTAATTAATGCTGTCACACCTGCCATTGAGCTACTGCTCTATTCATTCATGTATTCATTCATTCATTCTTTTTTTTTATAAGCTGTGATTGACCACCGGGTATGTGTTGTGCCTCAAGATAAGTCAGAGGGGGCCAAGACATACACTTTCTTGTCCCCCCTTGTAGTTGGACGGGAACATGGATGGCAAACAGGTGGTTGCAGTCCCGTGTGGTAAATATCGTGTTGGGGAATCCCTGGTGCTATGGACGCACTAGGAGGGACTTACAGCCTGAAATTGTGCTGGGGGTAGGGCTTTCTGAAGGTAGTGATATCTCAGCTGAGATACTGGGAATGGATTAAGTGTCTTTGCAAAGGTATCAGTAGCACAAAGGGCCAGAGATGAGAGAGAGTAATGGTAAATTTGGGAAACTAAATATATGCATATCTGTCTGGAGAATGGAGTATAAATTGGGAAGGGACAAAGGTGAAACCAAAGAGGTAGACAGTGGCTAGAGATAGATCATGGAATGCTTGCTTAGGCGTTTGAACTTTCTAGACTACCATGAGGTACTATTTGGAAGGTTTGGAGCCTGAGAGTGACAGGAGGTAATTGGCCGTATGGAAAGATATTCCTGGAAGCGGTGGGAAGGGTGGGCTGATGATTGCAGTAGTTGTTGCAGTCTGCTAGGACAGAGGTAGCCTCACGTGCTTTCCCCTTCTTCAGCCTCTGGAGTAGCAGAGGAGCTGGGAGGCCTCTTTTTGAACATAGCTAAACCCTGGTGGCACTGAGATTAGGCATTTGGCTCCTAACCAAAAAACTGACAGTTTGAATCTGCCAGCCGCTCCTTAGAAATCCTATGGGGCAGATCTACTCTGTCCTGTAGGATCACAATAAGTCAGAATTGACTCAATGGCAAGGGGTTTGGTTTTTTTTGGTTAACTGGTGGTGAAGAGTGAAGTTTTCTGTCTTACATGTTTTGGATCAAGTTACACAAGCCTTGTTTTTGTCTTTTTAACATCTAAGTCTCAAAAATAGGAAAGTGGCTTAAAAAGCCATAATGTCACAACCACTCTTCCTTTGTCCCACTAGATAACCAGTACAAACTTTGACTTTTATTAAAATTATGAACTTTTCTCTTGGTCTCCAAGCTGTGGGTCTGAAAGCAAGTTGCTTTTTAAAAATATTTTTCTAAAATTTTACAGTAACTTAAAAGTATCCATCTGCAGCAAATATAATAAAATAACCTTTGAAGTATAAAATGTAGTCCAGGAGCTTTTTGTTAGCACTCGGGTTCATCAATAGAAGCACATGGCAAGGTAAAGCAAAGAAGCCTAGGGAATGGTAAAGGCCCTTGTCAGACAGTCTTCTTGTTGTTAGCTCCTATCCACATTGGCCACTGACTCATGGTGGCTCCATGTACAACAAAACAAAAACTGTCCAGTCCTGTGCCATACCCATGAGCAGTTGCAGATTGGACTGTTGTGATCCATAAGATTTTCATTGACTGATTTTTAGAAATAGATCCCCAGGCCATTCTTCCTAGTCCACCTTAGTCTGGAAGCTCCGCTGAAACCTGTTTAGCATCATAGCAGTGCTCAAGCTTCCACTGACAGACAGATGGTGGCTGCTCATGACACACTTTGGCTGGGAATCGGACCTGCATCTCCTGTATAAAAAAAAAAAAAAAAAGAAATCGAGAATTCTACCAAAGAACCACCAATGTAACCACACATACAAAAAATTAGTAAATAAAAAAGCAAACTCATTGCTGTTGAGTCAATTCCAACTCATAGCGACCCTGTAGGACAGAGTAAAACTGCCCCATAGGGTTTCCAAGGCTGTAATCTTTATGGAAGCAGACTGCTGCATCTTTCTCCTGTAGAGCAGCTGGTGGGTTCTAACCTCCTACTTTTTGGTTAGCAACTGAGTACTTAACCACTGCTCCACCAGGGCTTCTCACCAGTGCCCTCATCAGACAGGTATGGTCCCTTGCCATCAAGTTGATTCTGACTCATAGTGATCCCGTAGGATACCATAGAGTTTACAAGGCTGTAAATCTCCCTCAGAATGACTGGTGGGTTTGAACCACCGACCTTGGTTAGCAGCTGAGTACTTAACTGCTGTGCCACCAGGACACATCAGACAGGTATAGGGTGTCAAATTGGTCAATGTAGCCAAACCTTTTGAGTTTGAGTAATAGGCCTGATTTTTTCTATTTAAAGAAAGCTTTTTTTTTTCCCCCACTCATAGTCCTTTCTACATTTTTTCCATAACCAATTCCCTTTAGAAAATCCGTTTTTTAATTTCTCTCTCCCTTTTCTCAAAAAGAGAGATGTTGAATTATCCAAAGAAGCTGCCAGGAAAGAACCAAAAGCAGAGGTTGGGGGAAGGAGACATTGCAGGCTCAGGTCATCACAGTCCCAGGAGAACTCAGACTTTCAACTTGGTGGCCTCCCCCTCAAACATCCCTCAGGTGGCCTCATTCTTTCTGTTACCTTGGTACAAAGTGTATGTGACTTCCCTGCCTGCTTGGTAGTCTCGTTGCCATGGAAACTTCCATTCCACACACCTGATTCACACATCACGCTTGGCTAAGTCCAGACAGAGGTTGCAGACTGGCATTTGCCCTTTGTTTCCCCTTCTTGTGTTTTCTGGGCACTTAAAAATGGAAGCAGAGGAATGAGAGGTGGTGGTTGTGTGCAGGGTAAGAAAGCTTTGTTACCAGAGCTAGAAGTTTGGGAGTTTAAAAAAAAAAAAATGAAAAGGGAAAAGCAGAGCAAATGGAAAACTTTGATTGTAGTTTTAAGCTCCTCATGTAAGGGAGGGTTTTAATCCTATGATGTGTCTGAAACTGATTTTCCGGATTTCCGGGTGAGAGAGGAAATGAGTATAACAGACACTCATATATATAACAGAAGCTAAGGAGCTCGTGACTCCTTAGCCGGCTTTCGATCTTGTGTCACCAAGTTGCCCGATAATCTGAACTCCGTAGTGCACACATTGGGATTCTGTGGCAAACCATCAACCAGAGCTGCATATTAAGGATCAAGTCATCTGATACTTCTTATATTGTGACTTTATTTTTATGTAATTTATAATATTTTTGAAAGCACCAAGAGTTTTGAGGAAAGTATCTTTCATTAAGAGCCCCTGGGTGCTTCAAGGAAACCCTGGTGGCATAGTGGTTAAGTGCTACAGCTGCTAACCAAAAGGTCGGCAGTTTGAGTCCACCAGGTGCTCCTTGGAAACTTCCTAGGGCAGTTCCACTCTGTCTTATAGGGTTAATATAAGTCAGAATCGACTCGACGGCAACGGGTTTGGTTTTTCGTGTTTGGGTACTGCATAAGTGACAGTTTATAGCTTCAAGTCCACCTTAGTACCTTGGAAGAAAGGCCTGGTAATCTGCTTCTGAGAAATCAACCACCGAAAACCCTGTGGAGCACAGTTTGACTCTGACCCATGTGGGGTCGCCATGAGCCAGAGCTGATGCCACAGCAGTTGGTTTTTCTTTCATCAAGGCTTAGTACACTTAATGAAGTACATTTGTTTTCCTTCTGATTTTTTTCTTTCCAGAAAAATCCTTTAGTATGTAACTTAGAGGAAAAGACACTGTAGGAAGCAGATTATTAATCTTCTTCACCAGCCAGAATTTCCTTTATATAGGCTGAGACATTTTCTTTTGATTCCAGTTTATTAGGCTTAAGTTTAGAGAAAAAAAAATTTTTTCCAAAGGAACATGGTTTTCAGCCCTCCTAAAACATTAGATTTCAAACGTTATGTGTAGTGTGGTTGGCATCACTCATTTCTTGACAGTGGAGGTAACCAGAGAGTTCCTGCCCCCACGTACCACTACTGACTCTCCTGTCTCCTCTAATTTCTTAATATCCCTCTTATTTAAATGCCCTCAGTTTGCCAAGTTTCCCTTCATAGTTAGCGGTTAAGTGCTCCAGCTTGGAGTCAACCAGAGCTGAGTTAAAATGCTCATCCCTAATCTTCACCAGTTGAATGCCCTTGGACAAGTATTTCATTAGCCTTAGTCTCCTCATCTTAGTGGCATAAAGTTGATGTAAAAAATAAATATTAGAATTTTTAAAGTGCTTTGCACCCTGCCCTATCCTGTTAGATCGGTTTGGAAGTAACCCGTATAGCATCCGAAAGAATGTTCTTATCATCAGAATTGCTAGTTTTGGTTGTCGCTGTTGATGTTATTGTTGTTACTGACCTTGGCATAGAGAAAATATGTGGGGGCTAAGAATCTGAAGGGTGGATTAAAAGAAATCAGAAAATTCTTTCAAAAAACAGGCTGTAATTTGCACATTCTTCCTCCCTTTCTCTTATTTGCGTGCACACAGTCTGTATTTCAGTCTCAGTGGAAGTTTGAGCAGCAAAATAAAAAGGTTGTACACTTGTTGGAAGACAAAATGTTGTAATAGAGACCATCCTGATTTAAGAGCAGTGGTACTCTTCAATGTCTCAACGTAGTCACACGTGTGAATTCCTACTCGGATAATCCAGGGACCATTCTAGTCCCCCTGTCCCCTTTGGCTTCTTACTTTCCCCTTCTTCCTCTCCTCACATTTTCTGCTTGCGTTTTGATTAAAGATGGTGTGACGTTATGCTGGGTCAGGGCTTCGTTGTGGACCCTTTGTTACTTCATTAGCCAGAGAGTTGCTTATGCTAAAAGCTTTTTTTCTGAGCAGTTTTAAAGACTGTTAGAAGTAAATAGTTGGACCAAGGGAATATGTACGTTTGGGAGGAAGAGAAACTTAGGAAAAGAGGAACCTGTGAGATTTCTAGATTCAATATTTTATCTCCATCTGACAATTCCTTGCAGTATGAGTGCTTGGTCTTAGTGCTCTCCTGAATCTCACCACAGGATGGAAGGTTGAGTTTGGCCTTGGAGATGTGGCCTGGCTGACAGGCTGTCGCCCTGTCATCCTTAAGGAAGCTGGGGTGATTAGTCAGCATTTTCTCACAGCAGATGACTCAGAATGAAATATAGCTCCAGATACAAAAATCATTTCAGAAAACAACCATGCCTCCCTCTCTTTTCAAGTTTGCCTATTTCTAGATTGATTGTAAAATATTAACGATGATCTTAAGTTAACTTTCTTTTTCATTCATTCATTCACTCACTCATTCATTCAACAGTATTTATGGACTACCCAGAACAATGCTGTCCATTAGATATATAATGCAAGCCACAAATACAGTTTTACATTTGTACTGGCCATGTTAAAAAAGTGACGAGGGACATGTGATTTTTCACAGTTGATTGTAATTTTAATAGTGAATTTTATTTAAACCAGTGTATCCAGAATATTATCATTTCAGCATGTAATGAATACAGAAAATTAATGATGAGATATTTTACTTTTTTATTCATACCATAAATCTCTGACACCAGTGTACATTTGAAACTTACAGCAGATCTCAATTTGGACTGGCCACATTTCGAATGCTCAATAGCCATATGGCTAGTGGCCACCATATTGAACAGTGTCAACCTAGAATACTAGAGGTACTGAGGATATAAAGTCCAGAAAAGACCAGTCCTCACCTCAGTCTAGTGGGCATTACAGATCAATAAGAGATTAATGATGGTGTTGAGTGCAGAGAAGATAGAGTGTTACGGAAGCCCAGAGGAGGGGCTCCAAAGTCAAAGCCCCTGAGCAGCGGCCTCCCTGGAGCAGATTCAGGTTCTTCTGCTGCCAGTGGACCCCACTCCTTTGAATTACAGCCTGTGAGGCAGTCACTGAGCTAGAGTTTGGCATGGGCGCCCATCCATCAGATTTCAACTTTTTCCTATTGTGTTAGAGAACCATTGGCAAGCTCACATTTAATTGCACACTTAGCTCTGGCCATGGGACTGTGAGCTGGAATTTCAGCATTAATCTTACTGTTATCTGGCTCACCTCTCATTATTCCCTTAGGTGGAACTGCTTGCCTCTTCCCCCAGAGAGTGCCCTCTGGCCAGGTACACCACCTTGCTCATGTTCCTTTTTGATGCAAGGGAGGGTTGGAAGTATGGTGCTGAGGGAAAAAAAAAGAAGAAAACATTAGATTTCCTTCTTTGTCCAGACACCCCTCCACTCACTTCTGGGAAGTGACACCAAGAGCTCTGATTGCTCATGGAAAGATCACTGTCATCACATGAGCTTCCATGAATGTGTTTTGTCCCACCCTGACCACCATACACACCCAGCTTCTCAGGGAGCTAAACCCATAAAACCCATTGCCATTGGACTCCTAAGAGGTACCTAATGTGGATGGGCAGGCCTCCTACAGTTAAACAAGTACATGCATCTTCCTGGCTGTCCATGTGGGGAAGGGTGGCAGAGAAAAGTTTACAGATATAGCCAGCCAGGAAGTGCAGGGGAAGAGGAGGAGCTGTTCCCACTTCCCTCCCACCTCTTTTTGGCTTTCTCTTCTGGCATTGCCTAAGCCCAAAAAGGGATGGGAACCTGGCAAAGTGAAAGTATCTCATTGTACTTCCCCTCCCCTCAGTCTCACCTCCCTTCTAAGGAAGCCAAGCTATTTTTTTTTTTTTTTTTTTCACCCAGGTCACTTAAGACTCAGGGATTCGAAATTCCTTTCCTGCCACTGGTGTGGAGGAAACATGTTCCTTTCCAGGAGATGAGTGATACAACAGAAAGACAGGGTCAGATGAGGCCAAGGGACCGGAGCCAGAGTCTTACCAAACTCTCGCAGGCAGCTTTGTGACTGCTGGGCATGTTGGAAGGCCAGGACTTGGGACTCCACACTGTCCGGATTCCTCCACTGATAGACGGAATCAAGGCCGGTATGGGGGACTTCAGGAAAGGTAGCAATCACTGCAGCCCTTCTGGAGACCAAACTAGCCTATGATGACATGTTAATGTGTTTAATGCTTCACCAACTGATGTCAAAGTCCTAGTCTAAGGCTCTGCTTCTGACAGCACCTAGACTCTTTTTAATCGTATTTTAAACCTCCTAATATTAACATAGATTTCTCTGAGAATTCTATACATTTCCATCCCTGAGAATCAGATTCAGGGTGTAAAGACTACAAGAATCTAAATAATTGACTAAATTAAAGAAGTCAAATAAAAGTGTTTCTTCTCCCAGGAAAATAAAATAGTTGGAACAGAGCAACAGCTCATCTCATTATTCCACTCTCAGAAATCTAAAATTCAAAACTGGGCCTCTGAGTTATATTGTTGTTGTTGTTGAGTTAATTTCCACTCATATTTTCATTGACTCATAATTTTCATTGTCCAAAAAGTGTTAAATTAAGGAGTTAACTCTAGGAAATTGAAACTGATGAAAATGGAATATGGAAAAGGCCATACTACTTTAAAGTTAGCCATATATACTTATTTTGTACTGGAGATAATAAAAGTGGGTCATTGTCACTGCCAGGGGCTATGGACACAGGTATCTCAGAACCAGAAAAGTTTTTGCATTTTTCTTCTTTTAACTAGATAAGTTGAGTGTTAGATTGAGTGCCTTCAACAGGTCGGTAGACCAGACCAGAAGCTAGCTGTAGTTATACAGGGGCTGTGGTCAGACACCATGAGCAAAATCCAGCACAGCAAAATCATGGGATCTGAGTTTGAATCCTGACCATACTTCTACTTAGCAAGTTAGCCAACCTCTCTAAACCTTACCTTTTTTTTTTTTTTTTTCCTGTGAACTTGGCATTTTAAATTCGCATTTGTGGAGATTGTATTAGGTGATCTATGTAAAGTACTTAATCCATGTTTTAGTTGTTTACAGCTATCAAATTGGCTCCCAACTCCTAGGGACTCCATATACAACTGGATTGGACCACTGTGATCCATAGTGTTTTCTTTGGCTGATATTTTGGAAGTAGATCACCAGGCCTTTCTTTCTGGTCTGTCTTAGTCTGGAAGCTCCACTGAAACCTGTTCAGCATCATGACAACAAGAAAACCTCTACTGACAGATAACTGAGCATGGTGACTTAGCATGAGGTGCATTGGCTGGGAATCGAACCTGGGTCACCCACATGGAAGGCGAGAATTCTACCACTGAACCGTCACTTTTCCCACACTTTATCCATGAAGCAAAAACCAAACTCATTGCCGTTGAATCGATTCTGACTCATAGCGACCCTATAGGACAGAGTAGAACTGCCCGATAGGGTTTCCAAAGAGCGGCTCGTGGATTTGAACTGATGACCCTTTGGTTAGCAGTTGAACTCTTAACCGCTGTGCCACCAGGGCTCCATAGCGCCTGATAAATAGTAAATTCTGAGCCAGTACTAATTGCTGTTATTACTACTTCAGCTGAAAATGCTGGGTTAACTGGCAATAAGCAGCTGTCCTTGTTTGTTCCTGCCAGTAGCAAAGCAACCGATTGTTTGCTTAACACTTTCTTGACCTCTTTGAAAAGTTCTTCAGTTATGTATACTTTTTCTATGCCGTATTGCAGGTTTTTGGCTTTTTCTTTTAGTGAGACCTGCAATTACTCCTTGCAGATGGAGCTGTACAAACACAATCCTTCCCATGGCAACTTAAAAAATATAAGCAAAAAATTGGAGGTTACATAATTGCTGTCATTGGACTGGGAGGAGTGTGGAGATCATGAAGTTTTTTGTGGGTTTTGGTTTTCTGTTGGTCAAAGGTGTTGGGTCAAGATACAGAGATCCTACTGAGTAACTGAACAGGATGCTGATGCTTGCTTTGAAGTAAATAAATTGGTCAAAAGTACAAGTGGGAGGGGAAGTTGAGGTTTAATGAAGGAGGCTCATTATTAATGTTTCCATGGTTTTAGCAGTTTAAAAGTTGGGGGTTTAAGTTCAGTTGTTGGTTGTGGGAGAAACAACCTGCAGACATTCAGACACGGTTGAAGTTTAGTCTCTCTGTCTTCACTTTAATCTGAAAATAAGGAGCCAAGGCTTCTGAATATCGTAATAGAGGGATCATTTCATAACTTTAATAACCTGAAATGCTAATTATTGCATGTTTTCAAAGCTATACTACTCTACTCAAGTCCCAATTATCTGCAGATATTTTCTTGGAAGGAGAAAGGATATTACTATTTTGGTTTGAGAAACCCTTCTTCCAAATGATTTATATTTCTTCCTCCAAAACCTATAAAAAAAAAAAAACCTATATGTAACCCAAAATACGTTAGCTTCCAATGAACAGGTGCTGTCTTTTCCCAGCATCCATAAAATGAAATCTGGATACATTCTCTTTGTATTCCTTATGTTGTTGTTGATGGGTGCCGTTGAGTCCATTTTGCCTCATTGTCTCAGGCTAGGTTCTCTAGAGAAGCAAAACCAGTAATGCATATAAATATATATAGAGAGATGGATTTATATCAAGGAAATGGCCCATGCTGTTTTAGAGGCTGGAATGTCTCCCAGGTCCGTGGATCAGAATAGAGGTTTCTCTTGATTCGCATAGCTGCATGGACAGGCAAACCCAAGATCAGCAGGTGGGAGAGCAGGGCTCTTGCTTGCAGGCTGTGAATATCAATGAATGCCAAGATTGGCAGTCAAGACCACATGGCTTCTCCTGATTCACGTAGCTGCAGGGGCTGGCAAGCCCAAGATAGGCAGGTCGGAGAGCAGGGCTCTCACTCACAGGCTGTGAAGATCGATGAATCCCAAGATCAGCAGATAAGCTGATAGCTCAAGTCCCAAGAACCGGAGGTCAGATGAACAGGAGGCAGCTGCAGGATCCAGAGCGAGCGAAAAGCCAGAACGTTTGCTTATATTTGGATGCAGGCCACATGCCCAAGGAAACTCCTTTTCAACTGATTGGCTACTCACAGCAGATTCCATCATGGGAATGATCGCATATAAACACTGAGAATTATGGTCCAGCCAAGCTGACATGCAATTTTAACCATCACATTCATAGTGACCCCATGTGACAGAGTAGAACTGCCCCATAAGGTTTTCTTGGCTATAATCTTTATGGTAGCAGATCTCCCTCAGAGCCACTGGGTGGGTAGGAACCACCAACCTTTCAATTAGCAGCCAAGCGCTTAATCATTGTACCACCAGGGCCTTTTGTATCCCTCATACAGGAATTAAAATGGAAGGGTTCACTTTTTAATTGGAAAGTAGGATTGACTTTTTCACTGGAGATTGGGCCTTTTTGATAAATACAGGCAGATAAAAATGTAGCAAAGATAGATAAAAGTATAACACCCTTCCCAAATGTATGTTAATCAATGTTAGGCTAAGCTCATGTTTTAGTCTTTTTCTAAAAATTAGACTGTTTTGCCCTCTAGTGACCCCAAAGATAGTGTAAAACCAAGTCTACATTACCAAAACAATTGGAGAAAGAAAGAATATAGACAATTGAAACCCATAAGTTTTTCTTCAAAACCCAATTTCAAAAAACCTCTTTTACTCTTCAGCTCTTTAGAGAATATAAGCAAAGGATAGAGAGTGAGAAAGAATTACTTTCAGTGGGTGCTCATGGCTCAGGGCACTTATAGGAATTCTGGATTAGAATACATCCTCTTCCAGTTACTTGTTGAACATTGGGAAATTTATGTAACTTTTCTGAGTTCTCCTTTCATATTTACAAATAGAGATATTTGCGATAGTTGTTGTATTGAATGGGATATATGTGACAGTTTGTAATCTATTGGGCACTCTCCATATGGTGATTTCTTTTATCTGTCTGACCTCAAGAGAGGGAGGAAGCACGTAAAACCACAAGCCTGGCTAAGTATTTTATTTCATTCAGTCTTAAATTACCAAGAAAACCCATTGCCTTCAAGTCAATTCCGACTCATAGCGACCCTATAGGACAGAGTAGAACTTCCCGACAAGGTTCCCAAGGAGCAGCTGATGGATTTGAAGAGCCAGCCTTTTGGTTAGCAGCCAAGCTCTTAACCACTGTGCCAGCAGGGCTCCTAAGTTATCAAGAGAGGACTATAAACCAAAAACTCTTATTGTCTGACCTGCTATCAGTTATAGCTGCCCCAGGCCCAAGAGCTGCTATTGTTAAAGCAGAATGAGGCACACAGGACTAAAAGCAAGAGTCCAGGTTGCACAGTGGTTAAACACTTGGCTGCTAACCAAAAGGTCTATGGTTCGAACCCACCAGCCACTCTGTGGGAGAAAGATGTGGCAGTCAGCCTCCATAAAGATTTACAGCCTTGGAAACCCTATGGGGCAGTCCTACTCTGTCTTAAAGGGTCACTATGAATCTGAATCAATTCGATGACACACAACAACAACAATGCTTTTCTTACCTGTTTACTCATCTCCATCCATGATGGTCAATTGGAGATATCAACCTTATTCTGATCTGCAGGGTGAAACAAGCAAGTTTTTCTTTATTCTTTCCAGGAATCTTTTGTTGCCAATTTCATTATTTGTAAGTTATAGGAGCTGGAATTTCTTCTCTCCCAATATTGGCCTTGTTTACATTGACACACTGGGAACAAAATTTGGAAATATGGAGGGAGAAATGGAACAGTGGCAATTTCCTTTAGCCCAAGGAGCTCAGGACTTTTGCAATATTTCTGCTCCAAGGGCCTCTTCTACCTAGATCTACCTAGAACTTAAATAAGAAAATCTATCTCTACTTTCCATCATCCTCGTCTTATTTTAATGTAACAAGATAACTCTTTCCTAATAGGATTGCTAACAATTTTGTCAAGTAATCTTCATTTGAAGAGTGGAAGGAACATGTCCTTACTGTCTCAACTGGTTTTGGTTCAAACCAGTGTTGGAAGGTGACCTTTTCATAGTTGCTGTGTGTGTGGGTGAGATGGTGCACATGACTTCTGTACGTGCAGGCTCCATGCCCATTACAATAACCAGTGCCCTCATTTCTCTTGGGACTTTTCCCAGACCTAGCTCTGAGCACATATTCTGTGATACCAGCATCTTTGATGAATTCTGAAGTCAATGTATTAAGAGCCAACCATAAAAAAGGAGTGCATGGTGGGCTGAATAAAAATGGTAGAAATAATGTAAAAATTCATTCCAGTGGCATAATAAAAAACGAAAGTCAGGAGTCAAGATTAGGACTCTAGTCTCGATGTGCAGCTAACCAGAAGTGTAAAGGTGGTAGAGAAACTTGATTTCTGGGCTTCATGTGCCTGTTTATAAATAAGGTTTGAATTGAGTTATATCCCCTGTGATTCCGTGTTTTTAAGTCTGACACTTCTGATTATAGTTGTTTTTCTAAAGATGAAAATATTTATATTACTTAAAGAGCACCACATATAATTCAATATTGGTCATTTCCATTAACATACTCAACACTCAAAGCACATTGAAGACAGGACAGAATTTTCTGTGCCTCTACCCAATCTGTCCTCCAAGTGGAGGATATTAGTCAAGATTAAACCCCATTGCCATCAAGTCAATTCTAACTCATGGAGACCCTATGTATGCCAGAGTAGGACTGTGTTCCATAGGGCTTTTGATGGCTGATTTTTCAGAAGTAGGTAACCAGGCCTTTCTTCCACAGCACCCCTGGGTCAAGAATAGTTTTCTCATAAAAGAAAATAAAAGAATCTGAGATGAAGAAGGCTTCCTGAGTTCAAGACTAGATATCATTTTTGGAAGCTTTAAAATGGAATCATCAGATCAGAATGTATTTAGGTATTCTCTGAAGGCAGGAGAATTTTAATTGCTCTTCTAAATTGTGATTCTCAACCTTAGCCAGTGTTCAGATGTTTCTCGTTAGCATAAGCCTCTGCTGTTTATGAATTCTTTGCAGAAGAAATGTAGAAAAAAAAAATCTAGGTGGTTATGAAAGCCAATAGGGTTGTAGTTGGAAGGTAGACGTGTTCCTTTAGAGAGATTTATGTGAAAGCCTGCTCCTCAGAAAGATGAGTGAACAAT
This sequence comes from Loxodonta africana, assembly GCF_030014295.1. NCBI lineage: Eukaryota > Metazoa > Chordata > Mammalia > Proboscidea > Elephantidae > Loxodonta > Loxodonta africana. The sequence goes on from NC_087342.1 coordinate 66,312,136, forward strand.
GAACCGGGCTGTCCTTGTTCTTGTTTTAGGGTAAACACATTTGTAGACTTGTAGTTGGCAGCTGACGAACCGTTCATGAAACCATTCAAGGCATGAGCCTTGCATCGGTATTGAATCAACTGAATAAAAGCTGTTTATAGCAGTGTATACCTTTCCAACGTAAACACTATCTTAAGTAAATCATTTTTATGTTAGTTATATATAACATCATGTGGAACCTTTTTCTTTTACATTTTGTCTGATCTGGACTGATAGGCATATACGTATCTTGACAGTGGGGTTCTAGGTTATCATTTTACATTCCATGTTGGCATAATCCAGAGTTACTGTATTTTACATTTGTCAAGGGATGGCACTTCTTGCTGTGTCATAACCAGGGCTCACGGTCAATGAATATTTTCAAAAACTGTTTCAACTTTCTATCTACATATACAAGTATATCCTTTAAATGAGTGTCTGGATTGAGAAGTGAGGAAGTGTTCTTTACGAATTTATAGCTTCATTATTGCCTTCCACCTGAAATAGATTATTTCCCTCAAGAATCTCATGGAGCTTGGTTATTTATAAATATGTTTTGTGTTGACTGTATCTAAGAGGATAAGGAACACTATGCATTGTTTTCAAAGAAGGTCGGAATTGTAAATATCAGTCTGACTATATTTCAGTTCCTTTTATGTATTTAGTGGATTTCATAAAGCTGACCTTGGATTTTTACAATACAGGAGTGTTTTTTTTTTTTTTTTTGGAGGGGGCTCTGGGTATAGGAGACCATTATCAGCAATGTGATATATACTAGAAATTTTGGAAGGTTGGACTTCTTGACAAACCTTAACAGGGAGTGTGTATCTGAACCTATTAATTAAGAGGTCCACTGACCTGAAAGCACTGTTAAGAGATATAAATAGGTTTTAGTTCTTTTTCTGAATTGTATCTCTCTGGAACAGGTAATATTTCCATTCCCTTTTGACCTATCATTTTCCTCATAAACAGTTTCAAGAGCTCCATATACCTATACGATAAAAAGGAGACATCAAAGTATTCTCCACTAGCTGACTCCCACCTGCCTTTCCAAATATTGGCCTCCATATTCTCCTTTGTGAATGTATATCCTCAGAGGCAGCTGAATGTGGTGGACAGGGAAAGGCCTTGGATTTAGAAAACTCTGGACTCAAATCCTGGTGCGGATTTATTAGCTCTGTGAACTTGGTCTAATCATGTCACCCCCTCTGAACCTTACCATCCTAAAGGGTAAAATATATGATAAATGTATTGATTCTTATCTATGATACCATATGAGTAAATACTGTGTTGTGTGTTGGTTTCTGTCAAGCTGGTTTCAACTCATGGCGACCTTCTGTATAAGAGAAGAAATGTGGCCTGTTTCTGTATCACCCTTATAATCATTGGTATGTTTGAGTCCATTCTTGGGGCTGTTTTTGTCAGTCCATCTCAGTGAGCATTTCCTTTGTTTTTGCTAACCCTGTACTTTATCAGTCATGATGTCTTTTTCTAGCAATTGTTCTCCCCTGAGGACGTGTCCAAAGTAAGCGAGCTGGAGTCGCACCATCCTCTTTTCTAAGTAGCATTCTGGTAGTATTTTTTCTAAGCCTGATTTGTTCATTCTTCTGGCAGTCCACGGTTGGATCTACTCCTTGAACTGCTTAATACTAGCTAATTTGGTTTTGCAGCATGCACACATAAGCTGTGTGGCATTTAAGCAGGACTTCCTTTCCTTGTCATCCATTTAGGTTATAAATTCTTTCTTTCCTATTAGCTAATATTAGGACACTTTTGGCCACACCAAAAGATAACTTTTTAAAAATAAACTAGTGGCTCAAACAGGTCATCTATTTTGAGTTAATAAATAAAAAAAGGTCATATACAAATCTTTTTCAAATTGGTATGGAAGTTTAAATTCATGTATTTCTGACTTATGGAGAAGAGAGAGAACATAAAATCTGACTTTAATCAGATTACTTAAATGCTCAGTATCATATTTTTTTGGTTTTATTTAATCCTTCAGAAATATCTAGGAGGATATACAATTCGGTGTCCTCAGATACTGTTCACCATCTGTTTTCAAACTGAAAACTGAGGATCATGTTAACACCTTTATTCCCTTTGCCTGCTAAATTAAAACTCAGGGGAAAGAGATCACTACTTATTCTCTTTACAATTAACTTGATATTAACATTACATATTCCATAATCTGCTTGCTTTGTCTAATTTTGTGGTAAACATTAACTCTTACTTCGCCTCTTCACATATTTATTTGTTCATCAGAAATGTTTGGTTGGATTTTCCCAAATCAAAAGTCATTTTACTTTCTTTAAAGGAGCTCTGGTGGCACAGTAGTTAAAAGTGATCAACTGCTAACTGAAAGGTTGGCAGTTCGAAACCACCAACAGCTCCGTGGGAGAAAGATGTGGCAGTCTACTTCTGTAGAGATTTACAGCCTTGGAAACCCTGTGGGGTTTTCCAGAAATAAAAGTCATTTTGCTTTCTTTAGTTAAAAAAAAAAAAAAAAAATTATCTTCAAACCTGATTCAGTGTGGAAGGGAGATAAATTTATAGCAGAAGAATCTTAGAAAATGAAAGTGAAGCACAGCAAGCCTGCAAATTTAGGGAGAAATTGGGAGGAATAAAAACTTAAAGATAACATGGATTATCTGTTAGCTGCTGTAGAGTTGGCTCCTGACTCATGGCAACCCTATGCATAATGGAGAAAAGTGCTGCCTGGTTCTGTGCCATTCCCATGATCGGATGCATTTGGACCGTTGTGATCTGTAGGGTTTTTATTGACTGATTTTCAGAAGTAGGTTGCTAGGCCTTTCTTCTTAGTCCGTCATAGCCTGGAAGCTCTCCTGAAACCTGTTCAGCATCATGGCAACACTCAAGCCTCCACTAACAGACAACTGGTGGCTACACATGAGGAGCACTGGCCAGGAATTGAACCTGGGTCTCCAGTATGAGAGGTGAGAGATCTTCCAGTGAACCACAACTGTCCCGTATCTGTATATTAGGTGATTTCATTTACATTATTTCAATTTAAGCTTTGCCTAAAGCATTAGCTATGATGAAGACGATTGTGATGATGACTGTTCTCATTGGAAGATAAGGAAGTAGCCTCAGAGAGGCGAGTAACCTGGCCTAAAATATGTTGCTAGTAAGCAGCAAATGTGTTCCTTGATTTTACTGTTATCTGTGACTCAAAGAATTATTTTTGTGCAGTTGTATGGGTTGTAGTAAAAGCAGCTTAAGGTTAGTGACTGTAAGTTTAATCTACCATACTTCAGTGATTTCATGCTGTACAGGAACATAATATTTTAGGATCAGTGTTCTATGCTATCTTCTTTGTCATCTGCTCAAAATGGCAGTGGATTTATGGGAATGACTTGTTCAGGATAAGCTTTTTCTTCATTTCCAGAATTTTCTAGAAAAGTAATCATTTAAAAGACAAGGACAAAATAGAAATACCTTATGATCCAGCATTGCCACTCCTAGGTATACATCCTAGAGATACAAGAGCAGGGACATGAATAGACATATGCACACCTATGTTCATTGCGGCTTTACGGGTAATGGCAAAAAGATGGAAACAACCTAAGTGCCCATCAACAGATGAATGGATAAACAAATTGTGATACATACACATGATGGAATAGTACACAACTATAAAGAGTAATGAGGAGTCCACGAAACATCTTATATTAAAACATGGATGAACCTGGAGGACATAATGCTGACTGATAATAAAAAAATTAAAAAAGAACAAATATTGCATGGCTCACTTTTATAAAAAGACAAGAATAGGTATACACATGAAAAGCAACGTTCTTTGATGTTTACCAGGGTTGGGAGGGGGAGGGGGAGGAAATCACTTTCTAAATAGTAGACACTTGTTATTTTTGGTGATGGGAATGGCAATACCCAATACATGTGAAACTTGTCCAAGGTAAATGAAGACGCTAAGAAGTACACAAGAATAAGGGACGATTTTAGTAAATGCTGTATCACATAATTTTGCAAAGATAGTAGTAACAACCAGAAAATATGTGTGTGGTTACATACGTAGATATGTATGCATATATGTGTATAGGAACATACTTGTGAGTATATGGATGTACATATATAGGTGTATCTGTAGGCATATGTATATATGTGTTTGTGTACGCTGTATATATATTCATATATATAACAAAGCACATACAGGGCACAATTATGGATACTTTCTGGACATAACCAAATACCTTGCAGGACTGGTTTTCTGAGTTTGAAGGCTTGGGATCATAGTCTTGTGGGACAACTCAGTCAAATGGCATGATATAGTTCATAAAGATAATGTTCTACATCCTAGCTGGTGAGCAGCATCTGGGGTCTTAAAGGTGTGCAAATGGCCACCTAAGATACAATGTTTGTCTCTACTCATCTGGAACAAAAGAGAATGGTGGAAACCAAAGACTCAAAGAAGAAATTAGTCAGCAGGACTAATAGCCCACATGAACCATGGCCTCATCTAGCCTGAGGCCAGAACTAGATGGTGTTCAGCTACTACTACCAACCATTCCGACGAGGGACACAATAGAATTTCCTGGACGGAAATGGAGAAAAATGCAGAACAAAGTTCCAATTCCTAAAAAAGGCCAAATTTAGTGGATCAGTAGGAACTAAACAAACCCCTGAGATTATTGCCCTAAGATACCCTTTGAACTTGGAACTGAGTCTGCTCCAAGTGGTCAGCTTTCATCCAAATAATAGACTGGCTTATAAAATAACCAAAAAACTATGAGTCAGAATCAATTCGACAGTAATGGATTTGGTTTGGGTTTGGATATAAAATGAACAATATCACTTGTGAGTACTGTATTCCCTTAAATAATCAGCTATATGAGATCAAATTACCCTAAGACAAGGATGAGAAGGTAAGGAGGGGCAGGGAAACTAGATTAATGGAAGCAGAACAAACAGAATGGAAATAATGAGAATGTTGACACATTGCAAAAAATGTAACCAATGTCATGGAACAATTTGTGTAAACATTATTTAATGGGAACCTAATTTTCTGTGTAAACATTCGCTTAGAACACAATAAAATATTAAAAATAGAAAAGACAAGGAAGTATGGTTATGACCATGTAACAATACCTCTAACAATTATTAAATGTTTCTTGTGTGCCACGTATGATTCTATTTGCTTTACCTGTATTAGTTTTTTCACACCATACAATAATCCTTTGGGTAGGCACCGTTATTTTTCTTTTTTACAGATGAGGAACCTGAGGCAAAAGAAGGTTCATAAATTGCCAAAGCTCCAAAGCTAGTGTCAGAACTGAGGGTCAAATCCTCTGGCTCCAGAGTCACCCCCAATCGCTGCCCTGAGCCTGATGAGTTAATGACTTGTGCTTCCTGGAGAACCTTCACATTTGCCTGAGTTGACATAGAAAATATTTTCACATGTGTGTATTTCCAAGCCTATCATGTTTTTTCATTAGTTATAAGTTCTTGTACATTTTGAAGGACAGTAGCTGTAAAATAGAACTCAAGACATAGTTAGAGGGTGGGAGAGGATTTAGTCATTTGGGATAGCGAGTAGAGGTTCTCCAGGTGCCCTTCCAGGAAATCAAAGCTTTAACTGGGCATAGTGACTGTGAATGTTTGGAGAAAGCGGGAGATTTTGTGTATGCATAGGTGTCCCTGTGTCATCTAGGGTTTCAGTCTGAACCACCCAGATGATGGAAAAGTAAATCTTGGAAAAGATGAAACCGTCAATCTAAAGGAAGTATCACATAGGTGACACAGAACTAGAGTCTCATAGCTGTAATTTATAATGTCCATTGTCCTTGCAAGAATTTACATGGAATTATCTTTTTCTGTTTGGGAATATATTTTCCTTTATATTTAAAACTGAACATTTCGGTCAAAGATTCTGTAGAAGAATCCTGATCAAAAGGGGGAAAATGCAAAACAGGATTAAAAATTTTCATGGAATCTGGACTTTCCTAGAGACAGTAAGGCTGGAACCAACCCCTAAAATTATTGCCTTTAGATAATCTTTAAACCTTACACCTTAAACCAAAAATAACCCCTGAAGTCTTCTTTATACCAAACAATAGCTTAATTAGTAAAGAATATCTGCCTTGACCATTGTACTTTTTTAAAAACTATACGGGATCAACTTGACAACAGAAACTGGGAAGATTGATAGGAATCTTAAGGGCCAGTAAGTTTATTTTAATGGGGGAGAAATAATTTGGAAAAGGAAGGTGAGAATGGTTGTACACCTTGAAGAATCCAATCAATGTCACTGAATTGTACATGTACAAATTGTTGAGTTGGTGTATGTTCTGTATGTATTGGCAACAGCAACAACAATAAATTAAAAAAAAAAAACACTTTAGAATCCTTCTAACTGTAATAATTCCCACCACTCCACTGCCATCGACTGTAATAATTAGAGGAAGGAAATGTGCAAAACTAGGGTTTTTTTTAATTAATTTTTTATTCCAGCCTTTTTCTTCCAGTCTTTGGGATAATTTAAGTGTTTATTTGCTCACTCTCATATTTATTCAACAGAACTTTTACTGAACACCTATTATGATTATGTACCAGACCACCTGCTAGACTCTGGGAATAAAATATGAATAAAATGCTGAAGCTATCCACAGAGTATTTGGATTCTAGTGCAAGAAATTGGCTTGTACCCAGTTAGTTACAATGCAATTTAAGAAGTGCTACGTTCACAGATTGCCACCGTCTGTCAGTTTGTCTTGCTGTTGTAGCTTGCATGTTGCCATGACGCTGGCAGCTATGCCACCAGTATTTCAAATACCAGCAGGGTCACCCAAGGTGGACAGGTTTCAGCATACCTTCTACACTAAGGCAGACTAGGAAGAAAGGCCTGGCAATTGTCTTCTGAAAAGTCATGAAAACTCTATGTATCGTAAGAGAATATCGTTTCATATAATGGTGGAAGATGATCCCCCTAGTTTAGAAGGCACTCAGAATACACAGTGGCTACAAGAGTGGACTCAGACATGCCAATGGTCATGAAGATGGCCCAAGAATGGGCAAAATTTTTTTCTGTTGTACATGGGTTGCCATGAATTGGAGCTGACTCAATGGCAAGTAACAACAGCCACACATTCACAGAATGAAAAGTCCTGTAAAGGCCCAAAAGAGAAAGGAAGTAATTCCTCTTGCAGGTTTCAGGAAAGGCTTCTCAGATGAGGAAACATTTCAGTTCAATTTTTTAAGTGATGAATAGTACTGTTGGGTAGGCAGAGGTAGGCAGGGAAGGCCTAGGAGACAGTGCTGGTCAAAAGCCAAGAGTAGTAAAAGGGCACAAATAATTGTAATCTCACAGCTAGGAACTGTGAATGAAGTGCCAATACCCAGGGTGCCCAGCCACCTAGTCTTCCATTACTACTGTGTAGAATAGGGCTCGCTTTAGTCTTACAAATCCCTCCACCCCCGCCCCCCCTTTTTTTTTTCTGGTACTGTTGTTTAACTTTTCTGACTTGCTTGGTAGCTTTGAAGTAGATGTAGGTGTTTTCCACATCAGGCTGTAATCGTACTTGAGGGAGTAGGAAAAAACTCAGCTGCCAACTAGAACACAGTGGAATGTAATATTTTCTTACATTTGTTTTTATGTCATCTTATTTCTGTCTCAGGAAGTTCTGTTCTCTGCTTTCCATTAGAGTATGTCCCTATGATCCCTACCTAAGTGCCCACAGTACTGCTCCCCTCAGCTTTTTGGTGAGCTGGCCCGGATAAACATTGCATGGCAGTGCGGAGACTTCCTCTGCATAGCGCCTAAATTTGCTCCTTTGGGGTTTTGTGTTGGGATAGCAAAATGTTCATATTTAAAATAAATAACGGAGAATTCCTGGGAAATTCATAAAACTGTCTGACATGATGTTAAGTAGTTTGCGCCTGTAAGAAGTTTTTGCAGAAAACAAAAACCCTCACAACTGGACCAATAAGTAACATCATGCTAAATGGAGAAAATATTGAAGTTGTCAAGGATTTCATTTTACTTGGATCCACAATCGACGCTCATGGGCATTGGGCAAATCTACTGCAAAAGACCTCTTTAAAGTGTTGAAAAGCAAAGATGTCACTTTGAGGACTAAGGTGCACCAGGCCCAAGCCGTGGTGTTTTCAATTGTCTCATATGCATATGAAATTCGTTGGACAATGAATAAGGAAGACCAAAGAAGAATTGATGGCTTTGAATTATCGTGTTGGCAAAATATATTGAATATACCACGAACTGCCAGAAGAACAAACAACTCTTTCTTGGAAGGCTCCTTAGAAGCAAGAATGGTGAGACTTTTGTCTCAAGTACCTGAGACATGTTATCAGGAGGCCCCCATCCCTGGAGAAGGACATCATGCTTGCTAAAGTAGAGGGTCAGCAAAAACAAGGAAGACCCTTAATGAGATGGATTGACACAGTGGCTGCAACAGTGGGCTTAAACATAGCAACGATTGTGAGAATGGTACAGGACTGCGCAGGGTTTCATTCTTGTAAGTAGGGTTGCTATGAGTCGGAACTGACTGTATGGCACCTAACAACAGTAGTAGAAATTTTACAGATGGCCAAGATAAGTATGAAGGGTGTTTTATGTGTTTTGACTTACTGTCTTTTTAACTACATTATGTAAAATTCAGCAGACTTTTCTATGACCATAAAGGAAATGAACTATTTTCCTGTAGCAAATCACGAATCTCCCTATCCCCATTGCCGTCCAGTCTGTTCCAACTCATGGCGACATTGTAGGACAGAGTAGAACTGCCTATAGGGTTTCCTAGGCTGTAATCTTTAAGAAAGCATACTATGTCTTTCTCCCGTGGAGCAGCTGATGGGCTCAAACCGCTAACCTTCCACTTAGCAGCCGAATGCTTCATCAGTCTTGTCGTGGTGACTCCTTCCTTTGATAAATCACAAATACTCAAACTATGAGGAATATAATTGACAAGTATCAGTTAATAAGAACTTTAGTTTTCTACAAAACCATAAACAAACAAACAAAAATCAAACCCATTGCCATCAAGTCAATTCCAACTTATAGCGACTCTGTAGGACAGAGTAGAACTGCCTCATAGGGTTTCCAAGGAGTGGCTGATGGATTCGAACTGCTGACCTTTTGGTTAGCAGCTAAGCTCTTAACCACCACACAACCAGGGCTCCTCACATAAATGTAGTGCCCACCATAATCTTATTTGTTTATGTATTTTAATTTTATTATGGCTTTATAGATATATATATATATATAACACACGAATTCACTATTTTAACTGTAAGTGTACAATTCAGTGACATTATATTCACCATGTCGTGCTACCATCACCACTATTTCAAAAAGTTTTTCATCACTCCAAACAGAAACTCCATATAACTTAAGTAATAACTCCCCATTCTTCCTTTCCCCCAGCCCCACTAATAAACTCTTGTCTCTATACATTTGTCTCTTCTAGATATTTCAGACATTTAGGAGCATACAATGTTTGTCCTTTTGTGCCTAACTTATTTCGTTCAACATAATATTTTCACGGTTCATCCATGTTGTAACGTATCAAAATTGCATTTCTCTTCATGGTGGTATAATATTCCAGTGTATGGATATATCACATTTTGTTTATCCATAACATTTGTTGATGGTCACTTGGCTTGTTTCCATTTTGACTATTGTCAATAATGCTGTAATGAACATTGGTATCCAAGTATCTGAGTCCTTGCTTTCAATTCTTTTGGGTATATAGCTAGAAGTGGAATTGCTGAGTCATATGGTAATTCCATGCTTAACTTCTTGAGGCACCACCAAACTGTTTTCCACAGCAGCTGCGCCATTTTATAATCCACCAGCAATACATGAGGGTTCCAGTTTCTCCACATCTTCACCAGTACTTGTTGTTTTCTGTTTTTCTGATAACAGCCATCCTGGTGGGTGTGAAGTGAGTAAAAATATTGTGATTAAATTTGTATTTATTCCAGAAAAAATTAACTTGAGGAGAGAATACAGTATCCTTAGCATGCAATAAAATCTCACATTTTATGTAATTCATTTTGTGATTTAATTGTTTATAATTTAGGCAGTAAAACCTAGTAAGCAAAGTAGTGTCAGTGAGTGAATTTAGGTAAAGCAAAAGTGCGTGAATGACTTATCACTGACAAAATGAACTGCCCAATTTGTTGTGGGTATGGTTTTTGCAAGCTTTCTTTTTCCTTCCTCCCTGTCTTCTTTCAGCCCCATCCGTACATTCTTCCTTCTCACAATAACCTTTGATCCAAGGAGTGCGCTTTGAGGTAACAAGCCTTTGGGAGTTTGAATATAATTACATTTAGGGTGAGATTTCTGTTCAATATAACATCTTTGGCTGGTTTAGTAATTTCTAGAATTCTGCCCAGACTTGAAAATACTTTTCAATGCCCATTGCCACTGCTGTCTGCATGTTTTCCTCCTGGGATTGAACTGGACAAGATTTCGGTTTTTTAAAGTACATTCCAGTGAGTATAAGTATATTGGCCAGTACAGGTTCCCTTAATTGACCTGGTTATAATAAACATGAACCAGTGCTCCCTCCCACCCTCCGACATTAATAGCCTGTGTTGTTATCTCCCTCACTGTGGGGAGCATGGTTTCCAAAAGTAGCTTTGGGAGTAGATCTGGAGAGGGACTAGGATTGTAACAAAACTAGGTCAATGCTTTCTTTTAAATTACTCATGCACAATTTTACGTATTAGGCTACTACATTCATATTCTGTACCCTGTTCACGTAAGGGGAAGCCCTAAGCAAGATAATCAGTTCCAATAAAAATTCCCTTTGCCTATTTTCTTTTACTGCCTTTCCCCACTCCATTTTCTCTGCTCCCAGTTCCTTGCATCCAGCAGGCATTCAGTAAATTGCCAGTGAATGAATCCCTTTGTCATCATGTCTCTATTAAGTAAAGTGGAAGTCTGCACTGGAACAATAGCCGGTGGATGGTCTTCACTGGGGAGGCCTGGGCTCGACTTCAAAAGCGATTTCCCCATCCTGACAGGGCAGGACATGTTCTCCTTGGGCTGAGAAGTCACAGCTTTATCCCTGTGAAAGACTGTAACTCCTCTTTGCTTGTTTCCTTCCCAGGAGCTGTTGAGTCCAAGTACGACTACCAAGAAGAATCCAGAAAAGCCAAAGAGCCAAGCATGTCAGACCTTCCTGCAGCCCACCACGCATACTTAAATCCCAAAGGAAATGAGTGAGAAGCATTGGGAAGATGAGCTCCAACCAGGTGAGCAGCCACATCAATTTGAGGGCAAAAGCAACAGGAAAGGATTCTTGGCATTGCTGCTTGTTTGGCAAGCTCCAGATGTGACCTGAGCTTACACTAAATTACCTCACAGCAAATTATTTTTTATCAAACACTGTAAATTGAGGATGACTCCACCCAGCTCTTTGGCACTGGACAGATGAATACATCAAAGGCTGGTAATTAGTCTGCAGGTGTGGTTGAGGGAATTGTCTCTTTCCTTTCAGGGAAGGGTTAAATCCTCTTATTTTTCTCAAGTGAGCTTCTTTTGCTTGAAGCCAATGTAAGAGCTTTAATATAAACTCTTCTGGTTTTGGTGTGCGTAAGTGTGTGTGAATCTCCACAAGGGTGGCCCAGGCTGTTTTTCCTCTTTATGAATATAAAGCTCCTTGTTGCAGTCTCTGCGTCCAGACTTTGAACCATCCTTCTAGGTGCATTGGATTAGAATAGGTCATTTCTTGACATTTCAGTAATTAAATCACTGGTTGGAGTCTTAAGCTAAGTTCGGTGCCATATGAAGATATACCAAGGTTCCATTGTGATTCTAAGTTAGTTTTAAACTTCTGACCCTTGCCTTTCTTCCCGCTTATGTGAAATGTTAGTACTACGCAGAGAGAAGTTATTCTAATGATAGCAAGATGTCATTTAGAATCTCCTTTTGCGCGACTGCTCCGAAAAGCACATAGACTATTAAAAGGTAGAGTTTAATTCATAGACTATTAAAAGGTACAGTTTAATTCATAGAAACAACTCTTAAGCAGGGTCCTTCTACTTTATCACTATTCACATTTTAGGCCAGATAATGGTTTGCTGTGGGAACCTGCCTATGTGTTGTGGGGTATTTATCAGCATCTCTAGCCTCCATCCAGTAGATACCAGTAGCATGTGCCCATTCCCCTGAGTTGTGACAACCAAAAATGTACCATTAAGAATTGCCCTGAGCTGGAACCACTGCTATAGAGATATACATTTAAGGAAAATACGGTTTGAGAAATGGGACGTTAGCAGAATGAAATGAAAGTGAAGCGTAGAATATGGATGTGTTGTTTCTGATTTCTAGTGCATTATCTGTGTATTTACAAAGAAAGTAAATCCCAAGGATGTGGGGTCTGCCAGAATTCCCATTTAGCCACCAATTATCTGTTCATTGTTGAGTAGAGCTTGGTTTAGATTCATACAACTGCAACTCACTCAGAACAAGATACTGATTTTGATGCCTGATTATCAACCGAAGAACCCCCAGGTATTTATATAACATGCAGAACATTCTGTGAAGATGACACTCTGATCACTGGGTGCTTCCATGGTGGTGATGTTAGCTGCCACTGAGTTGCCCCCCCAACCCCCGACTCATGGCAACCCCGTGCACAATGGAACTAGACATCATCCCCATGATCGGTTGTGGACTGGACTATTGTAATCCATTGGGTTTTCCCTGGCTGATTTCCGGAAGTAGATCATCAGGCCTTTTTTTCTAGTTCGTCTTAGTGTGGAAGCTCCGCTGAAACCTGTTCAGCACTGTAGCAACACACAAGTCTCTACTGACAGATGGCTAGTGGCTGTGCATGAGTGCATTGGCTGGGAATTGAACCCAGGTCTCCTGCATGGAAGGCAAGAATTCTACCACTGAGCCACCAATGTCCCCTTGGGTGCTCCTATAGTAATGGTTTTTTGGGGGAAAGAAGGAGCAGTTGGAGAACAAGATACAAATGAGGCTTACATATGACTTTAATAACTGAACGCATGAGTTGAATGAAGAATCACGCCCTACTCTCTAATACGGTTCAGCAGTTTTATAAATGAAACGTCAGATGTGTGATTTAAAGACACATTTCACTCAATTCGCAATCTCTTACAGTATGGGAAATGGTCCAGAATAGTGCACTCTTCCTGTATAGGATTATAATTCTTTCTCTCTGTTCTCACTTTCTTTTCAAATTTGCCTGTATCTTTATAGTAGAATTTTTGAGCTACCAGGCAAGTAGAATCATGTCACTACTGTGATATGAATTTCCTGTTATCTTTATTTCAAATTTTCTTTTTACTCTTTCTATTCTCTCCTCCCCTCTGCTCACATGAACATACATGCTTGCCAGGTACATTCTTTTTTTTTGTGGCGGGGGGGGGGGTGCGGAGGAGTCTCTTGGATTCTCCATCCGTCTTGTCCTTGTTTTCTTCCCTTTTTTCTGGCTATAGAAACTGTCGGGTGCCTCTTCTGGCATCTTCCTACCTTTTTTGAACCACATTACCCAGGAACTTCCATTTATTATGTCTCAGACACTCACCTCCTTCAGTGCTGTATCTCTCTGAGGGATAGTTAATGATCTTTGCAGCAAATGAAGGTGAACTCTAGCCACATTATTGTTATAGTATAGCCAACTGTATGGAACAGATTGGGCTGAGCATTGAACAGCTGGGGCTGGCAGGGTGAGTTTGACTTCTCTCAGAAGAGTTGCAGAACTGCCAAATTATCAAACTTGAAGGGGAAAGAGGGACAGGAAAGGTGATGGAGATAGTGGTTTCTGCAGGTGCTTTTTGCGTTCGTGATCCACATTTTTGAATTTTCATTCGTTTGTGGATCTGGCAAAGACAGACTAGTTGAACACTGGCACTTCTATAGCCTTGCAGGCTTAGTGGTTGTGAGGTTGTTTTACTGTTCATTTGCAGGTACTGAACATGTGATAAGAGAGATGCTTTTTTGTTTGTTTAAAACGCATGACTCTCTTCAGTCCTTTGAAACTCTATGTAGTTTTAAGGAGAGTTTTTATTTTTGAAGTGTGGGTGGCCGTAATGAAAATTGAATAAAGGCTCTGTTGGAACTTTTGGACTCCAGCGTGGCTTCCTGGTGGATACAATGAATGGAAGCATGTGGGGCAGATATCATAAACTGGTGGTCCACAGAGCCTCATCCAGCCACCAAATACGTTGTGTTTGCCCATACAAGGAGTTATGTGTGTGATTAAGAATTAGATGCCAATATTGACACTTTTTTTTTTTAAATAACATACAAATCTAGTTAATTTTTCCAAAGAAGACAGGAGATCTGGCTTCATGGAACTACAATCTCCCGTAATAAGTATGGGCTGAGGTGGAGGAACAACTACCCACACCTCTCCTGGGCAGGCAGGGGGAGTGCTTTGCAGTTCACTAGAGACCCTACCCTCCACCCTCCACAGTTACTCCACCTGCTGGGCTCTGCAGGACAAGTTTCAAAAGAGAACAGACATAAGCTTTGGGGCTGGGAACCAGGTTTGAATCTTAGCTCCACCTCCAGCTTTGCCAATTTGGGCAAGTTACTTACCTTTCTGCATTTCAGTTTCTTCATGTGTGAAATGAGAATATAATTTTTCCCTCATATGGTTGCTGAAAAGAATATTAAATGAGATATAGTATATTCAAAGTTTCTAAGAGAGAGCTATGCACATGCATAGTAGAGTTTCTTCATGTATTAGCTGCTATTGTAAGTTTTTGTTTGTTTTCCTATTAGAAAACATTGCATGGTTTATTATAAAATTTAAAAAATAAAGATAAGCAAAAACAGATCAATGTTCATAATTTCATGAGCAAAGATGACCGCCTTTTGGTCTATACCATTCCAGACCTCCCACTGCCATGAATTCTAAGATGCATTCTTAGTCACAGTTTACCATCTCTGAAGTTGGAATGCATTTTTAGATTCTGGTTGGCCAGGCAGTAGTAATGATATAATTGTCATTTTCCGCATGTGCTCATGAAAGTTTGTAGAATGAATTTCATCAGCTTGGAAGAAGATATTGAAGACAAAAGTGGAATATTCTTTTAAGAAATGCTGTATCCTCATTGCTCTTGGTGCATGGTGAATGGTACTGTGTGGAAAGACAAATGACCAAACAAACACCCCTACAAGAATGTCAAAGTCTCTGAGTCAAAAAATGATTCAGAAAAGTCAAACATGGAATGAGAATAGGTTTTAGAAAAGCATTAACCTATTTAATGTATATTGTCTTTTCTGCACATATGAAAGACTGATCACAACCTTGCTTGCTGAAAGTGAAGAGGACTTGAAGCACTTACTAATGAAGATCAAAGACCACAGCCTTCAGTATGGATTATACCTCAACATAAAGAAAGCAAAAATCCTTAAAACTGGACCAATGAACAGCATCATGATAAACGGAGAAAAGATTGAAGCTGTCAAGGATTTCATTTTACTTGGATCCATAATCAACAGCCATGGAAGCAGCAGTCAAGAAATCAAAAGACGCATTGCATTGGGCAAATCTGATGCAAAGGACCTCTTTAAAGTGTTGAAGAGCAAAGATGTCACCCTGAAGACTAAGGTGCGCCTGACCCAAGCCATGGTATTTTCAATCACATCATAGGCATGTAAAATCTGGGCAATGAATAAGGAAGACCGAAGAAGAGTTGATGCCTTTGAATTGTGGTGTTGGTGAAGAATATTGAATATACCATGGACTGCCAAAAGAACGAACAAATCTGTCTTGGAAGAAGTGCAGCCAGAATGCTCCTTAGAGGCAAGGATCACGAGACTGCGTCTTACATACTTTGCATGTTGTCAGGAGGGATCAGTCCCTGGAGAAGGACATCATGCTTAGCAGAGTACAGGGTCAGCGGAAAAGAGGAAGACCCTCAACGAGGTGGATTGACACTGTGGCTGCAACAATGGGCTCAAACATAACAACGATTGTAAGGATGGCGCAGGACTGGGCAGTGTTTCGTTCTGTTGTGCATAGGGTCGCTATGAATCGGAACCAACTCGACGGCACCTAACAACAACAACAACATATTTATTTAATGTATATCGCCTTTTCTGCATACATAAAAGAGTGATATAGGATCAAATTCATTTCTAAATAAGTCTTTAAAAGCACAATCATTATAAAATAAAAATGTTATGGATAAGGAAGAATTGTATCATGTTTAATTAGTAACTTTTTTTTCTTGGTGGTCCAAAAAATTATAATGCATCTAATAATGGCATTTTAGAGTCAATGTTGTTGCTGTTAGGTGCCATCGGTTCTGACTCATAGCAACCCTATGTACAACAGAACAGAACACTTCCCATCCTCATGATCATTGTTATGCTTGAGCCCGCTGTTGCAACCATTGTGTCAGTTCATCTCCTTGAAGATCTTCTTCTTTTTCTCTGACCCTCTGCTTTACTAAGCATGATTTCCTTCTTCAGGAACTGATCCCTCCAAATAACATGTCCAAAGTATATGAGATGAAGTCTTGCCATCCTTGCTTCTAAGGTGTATTCTGGCTGCACTTCTTCCAGGACATATCTGTTCGTTCTTCCGGCAGTCCACGGTATATTCAACATCCTTTGCCAACACCATAACTTAAAGGCATTAATTCTTCTTGGGTCTTCCTTATTCATTGTCCAGCTTTCCCATGCATATGAGGCAATTGAAAACACCATGGCTTGGGTCAGGCGCATCTTAGTCCTTAAAGTGACATCTTTACTTTTTAAAACTTTAAAGAGGCCTTTTGCACCAGATTTGCCCAATGCAACCCCTACTTTCATTTCTTGACTGCTGCCTACATGGGCGTTGATTTTGAATCCAAGTAAAATGAAATCCTTGACAACTTCAACCTTTTCTCCATTTTTCATGATGTTGCTTATTGGTCCAGTTGTGAGGATTTTTGTTTTCTTTATGTAGAGGTGTAATCCATACTGAAGGCTGTAGTCTTTGATCTTCATCAGTAAGTACTTCAAGTCCTCTTCGCTTTCAGCAGGCAAGGTTGTGTCATCTGCATAACACAGGTTGTTAAGGAGTCTTCCCCCAATCCGGGTGCCATGTTCTTCTTCATATAGTCTAGCTTCTTGGATTATTATTATAACATTTATTATTATAAATAATTATAGTCAATAAAATATGGCATATGTAAACCATTGTAATTTTTAATTGCTGTGTACCAGTGGTGAATTGATACATTTAGAGTCACATTGGCCTTGTTATAAAATTAGATAAACACTTCTGTTTCTCAGGACAGTTGAGGAGACTTTATGCCTGGGCCTGCCGAATTTTTTTTTGTTTGGCAATATAAAATATAGAAACTGATCTCTTTAAAAAAAAAAAAAAAAAATTTTTTTTTTTTTTTTTTTTAGAGTGGCATTATTTGAAGACAAAATGTTATACTTTAGTTCACATTAGCTAGACTCTTGCTTTTCTTTTGATATGGTCATGTCTTTGTGACTTTGGATCTAAATTCTCAAATTTTCTGTTTACCACCCCACCCAATTACATCCAATATCAAGGTGATGATAACCCTGAAGAGGCTCAGAATCCTCATGGAAAGAAAGTTACAGAAATCAGAACACTACATAAATTAATACATTCTCTTAATAAATGGTGGGAGTTAAATTTAATTTTTGTTAAACTTGCAATGCTGTGTTGAAGTCTGCAGTTTATCGGAACTTTACACACATAGATTCTTTAAAGTTTCAGAGGATTTTTTTCTACATTATTCAATTGGCATATTTTCTCTCCCATACCTGACCTTTGACATCTGTCAGAAGGTTCCAGCACATGTTTGGCTGCCACACCAGGTGGGGACCGGGGCTTTCTGGTTATCACATATGTGGTTAAGAAATACAGGTCTTTCCACCTATTTTTCCTCTTCCTGCTAAGATAGATTTCCTTTAGATGTGGACATTTCACGTAAATGTATGCTCTTGTCTCAAAGTGGTAAAGGATAGCAGTGCAGCCTTTTCTTTTTAAACGTTGCAGAGGTGACTGAAAAACTCTGTGATTTCTATTGAAATTGTCCTTAAAGAAGGCAGACTGGCTAGAGAATGTTAAGGTAGCTCTGGGACCCTTGGGAGAAAATAAGGTAAACGTGATTTGGGATTTGCTGAGTTCCAGGGTTTAACCACGCGTTTGTATGTCACCAGCTATGTTTTCAATCTTACACCCACTTTGAATGAGTGAACATTGTCAGGAGGGTAGGCGGCCCAGAACGGAAGACATGAGAGGAGAAAGAAAACATTATTTTGAGAATGCTACTTTTAAAAATTTTATGAATAGAGGTAGAGGTCTAAAAGGAAGTCATTAGTCCCCAAAGATACTAGTATATGTTATGGTTTGTGAGTATCCACTTTGAGCTACTGCTTCAAAAAATTATGTATATTATTTGAAATTGAGCCGAAAGCCAGATCGGGATATCTTCAGTTTCCTGCCTCCATCTGACACTGCTTGCTTGAGCAAAGGAAGTAAATAATAAAAGAGGGAAGAAGAGTGTGGCTGAAAAGGAGAGGATGAAGAAAATGAAGATTATCTCTACTTTAAATTTTTTGTCCAAATCACCAAAAGTCTTGTGGTATGTGTGAATCTAAGAAAATATTTAGCCATATGAAATTGTTACTGTTTTAATTGGGCAAAAATGACAATTTCATATCGTTCAACCTAATATAACTATTACATTTTTTTTTTTTGCCAGAATTTCTCCAGGCCCCCTGACTAGGTGTATAAAAAAAAAAAAAACAAGGTATATGGAGTGGTTAAAAAAGCCACCCCTGTTTCAGCATATGGTTTGTGAAGTTCTTGCCTATACTTAGCTAGAATATGCAGACCTTTTCTGTTCTGATTTTCCTTGTCATCAGTTTTTCCTAATATTGTGGTTATTACCTCAAATCTTCAGAGTAGGGGAACAGTAGAGACTAATAGGAGAATATGGCATGAGGCGTGATTCCAGCCAGTGAAATCTCGTCAGACTGTTTCTCTGTGGGGACAAGCGTGGCTGACTGGGTTGGGTTTGGTTCTGTGGTTCCAAAGATCCAAAATAGGGTCTTTTCCTTGGCTGACTTAGAATTGTTTTGAAACTAAGAAATGGGTATAAAAAGATGAAAAGCTACTTGGACACGATTTATAGCAATCTGTTGTTTGGTTAGGATAGATTGAACCTTGTTGAAAGTTGTGAAATTTTCCCAAATTGATGTTCTTTCCTTCCTTTTCTGGGTCAGAATGATTCCATGATGACTGTAAAAGTTTGGGCAAGAAACACGTTGGCTTAGTCAAAAAAAAAAGTCCCTAAGAAAGCCTGGAGGTAGTGAAATCAGTGGTCCTCTAGTGTCTTGTGTGTGTGTGTGTGTGTGTGTGAGTGTGAGTGTAAGATTCTTAGAGGTTTGTTCAGAGTGAAAGAGACAGATGCTTCCTTCGTTTGCTTGTTTCCTGGTTTTCAAAGCCTCTTTTTTTGTTGTTTTATTTTAGGGTCCGGTGCCTTCTTGGTCTGGCAGTGTGGGCATGAAGTGCCTACAAAAGAAGGTGCCTACCTTGGTAACTTGCTGTTCCTTGTGTATCATCAAGTGGAAGTGCGAAGCACCACAAGCTGCCTTGAGCAGATCCCACTTCCCTTCACCCACAGAGAGCGTGAAGCAGTTACACCAACATCAATCAAGGAGAACCCACAGGCTGAACTCACACCGTTGAAGCAGGTGCACAAGCGAGCAGTCTCCAACAGGCTTATGTGATTGAGGTGCTCCCTGCTGCCGGGCCCGCAGATGTCAGTTACAGTGTCTGTGTGTGCCTGTGCCCACTCCTCCTGGCCAAGACAAGCCTATCTCACTCGTGGGAGAGAGCAGTGGAGCTCGTGGCGCTAAGGGAGCGGTTGAGTCGAACGTTCCTGAATTGGTCTCTCTTTCTCTTCACTCATTCACTTGTTGAATGGTGAGCAGAAGGGTCTGAAAAAAATAGTATTTTATTTTCTTCCTGTGGAGCTTTGCAGTGAGAACAACCCTTGGATTGCTCGTTTAAAATAGTAAACAGGAAAACACTAGCAGCAGCTGATTTGCTCAAATAAAGGGGAAACGTGCAAGGTCTAGAATCTGTGTGTGTGTGTGTGTACATAGACATAAATATATACCACATATATGTGTGTGTGGATATGCGTATATATGTGCATGTGTGTATAAGTAAACACACACACACACACACACATATGTATACACACACACACACCCCCCCATATCACCAATTTAAAATAAAACCCACATGGGCCATGAAGTAAGGAGAGAATAGAGAATGTAAAAATACCTGACATATTTTTAAGTGTCCAATGATAAGATGAAAATATTAGTAGGAAAAAGAAAAAAAAGCATATCTCATTCTGTGTTGAACCATCCTGATACATACCAGGCTTTAGAAAATTTCCACAAAAGTTTTTAGTGATCTTAAAGAAAAAAGAAAAAAAAAAAAGATTGAAACACTGAACACTAAGACTGTCACGTATACTGTATTTAAGTTTTTAGCCCCAAAGCTACTAGTACATGTTGTTTATGAATATCCACGTTGAGCTGATGCTTCAAAATATTATGCATTTTACTTATATTTGAATATTTCAAAAAAGATCACCCTTTCTCTAAGCAATGTAAATTGAAATAAGACGGTTTTTAACTATGAAAATGGTTAAGTCGAAGAATAATTGTAAAACCTATCATTAGTATGAGCCTGGGAAAAGTCGTGTACTATTTGGCAGAAAAATTTGTATATGCTCTCTGGAGATTATTTTTCAGATATAGGGTCAAAAGCCACAAATGTGCTTATTCACAGTTCTAGCAATTCAGCTTCTAGACAAATTTGACCTAAGACTATGTTTAAACTTATATAAAAAAATTAAGCTACAGGACTGTTCCTCACAAGTTTATTTATTTCCAATGTATTTTTTAGGAATGTCTAAAAAAATTAGAGTCACCAAGTAAATTATAGAAGAAATATACAATAAAATGCCACCTGAAGTATTAAGACAAGGGTGTAGATTTTAATATGATTAAAAAATACCTGTTACATGCATACATGTTTGAGCAGGCCTTAGAAACAGTTTGGGAGATTTTGCATAAATTAAAGGCTGCTATCTCTAAGTGACTTGAGGGTAATCAAATGTCTTTATTTTGCCTGTCTTTTCGTAACAATTTTCAAATATTTATGTGTTATTGTTAATTGCTGTTGAATCTGCTCTGACTCACGGCGACCTTATGTATAATGAAATGGCAGATCCTTCGCCATCTTTGTGATTGTTGGTATGTTTGAATCTGTTGTTGCGGCTATTATGTAGTGCCTTCCAACCTAGGGGGCTCATCTTCCAGCACTATATCAGACAATATTCTGTTGGATCCATAAGGTTTTCACTGGCTAATTTTCAGAAGTAGATTTCCAGGCCTTTCTTCCTAGTCTGTCTTAGCCTGGAAGCTCTGCTGAAACCTTTCCACCATGGGTGACCCTCTTGGTATTTGAAATGTGAGTGACATAGTTCTCCGCATCATAGTGACACACAAGCAGCCACAGTACGGCAAACTAACAGACTGGTGGTGGAATATTCATATGTATTTTCTGGGTCTTAAGTACGGTAGAAGGTAAACGTGGAAATAGCATTTGAAGAGTACACTCATAAACATTGTATGGAAAATATTTGTGAGGTCTAGGAAGGGAAAGAACTATTTTTAATTTGCAAAATGACCTCTTAGCAGACTACTGATTAATTTACTGATTCAGCAAATATTTGTGTGCCTACTATGTGCCAGATGCTGAGCACATGTTGCTATGTGCTTTTCACATGACAAGTGGTTGAGTCAATTCTGATACTTCTACATACACGTGGCTTCACTAACAAAGAGTAAAGAATATAAATATGAAAGTACTTTAAAATGGACATGTAAAAATTAAGATTTGCGAGTGATATTTTGTTTTATAATATTGTATGTGTGTTTTATCTGCTCTATACTGTCTTGTGGAAACCCTGGTGGTGTAGTGGTTAAATGCTATGGCTCTTAACCAAGAGGTCGGTAGTTCGAATCCACCAGGTGCTCCTTGGAAACTCTACGGGGCAGTTCTACTCTGTCCTATAGGGTCGCTGTGAGTTGGAATCTACTTGACGGCAGTGGGTTTGGGTTTTATACTGTCTTCGGGTGGAATCAAGGTTTTCCTACCATGTAGCTACTTCGGACAACTTCAGTCATCTGGAAAGCCAAAGGCAGCTAGGAACATTATTTGAAAGCCTTGACACCGTGTGTGGAAACTGTAAAGGACATTAAAAAGCCTATTGACAAGTGCTTTGAAAAATCTGACCTCTCTTCATTTTGTGGGTTTTTGGCTTTGAAACCCAATCTCGCTTTCATGTTCTGCAGGTGTCCTTCAGGGAATTAGGACAGGATTTGAAGGGTGGGAGATTACTATGATGAATTCAGTGTCCCTCCCATGTGGAATGTGGAGCCTGTGGAGGATATAAATACTAGGTTCTGATTAGGGATGTTTGATCAGAATTCAGGGTGACTTGGAGATGCTCATCTAGAGGTTCCAATGCTTCTCTGAGAACTGAAGAATCTACCCAAAGGATAGTCTTCTGACATCCAGGCTCTGTCACCCCAATGAATCTAGAAGTGTAACCTCCCATGTGACCTTTCAACACTTCGGCCTCTCATGCTGTTGTTGTTAGGTGCTGTTGAGCCAAGTAGATTTTGGCTCATAGTGACCCCATGTGACAGAGTAGAACTGCCCCATAGAGTTTCCTAGGCTATAATCTTTACAGGAGCAGATCACCAGGTCTTTTCTCTCATGGAGCTGCTGGGTGGATTCTAATGGACATCCTTTCAGTTAGCGACTCAGCACTTAACCATTGATCCACCAAGGCTTCTTATAGTGGTATGCAATTAGAAATAAAATTCTGGATGAACCACCCAGGGCTCCACAATGAAAAGACTTTTCATGACTCTGACTATAAAAATACAAGGATTCTTGAGAAGAAAGGTTTGTTTTGGATCAGTACCAATTTGCCAGATTACTTTTGGTGTCTTCGTCTAGGGCAATGATTATGGCTTCTTGAACTTGGTTGATTGCTTTCCCGTTGGTGGAGAGAAGACATTACACTTTGGATTTGGTTCTCTTTCTTTTGTCCAATGAATCAAGAGAGTTGACCCCATCTATTACCCTACTGCTGTTTTGCTGTGATATTGTGGGAATATTTTTATCATATTCACTTCCCTCTTTTTCTCTCCATCCTTCTCTCCTGTTAAAACAGATATGGTGCCATTAATGAGTTACCTTGGGATAGCTTGAAGTACAACAGGGGGAGGTGGAGGAGCATTTTAGCTATTCCTGAGACAACCCTAGAGTGAAAAAATCAAGAATTCAAGAAATCACTTGTCTTAAAAAAAAGAGAGAGAGAGAGACTTGTAAATAGACAAAGATTGAGAAAAACATGTCTTTAGGCAGGCTAATCTAATCACATACAGAAGGCAGCCTGTTTTCTTGCTTGTTGGATCACTTCCACTTTATATTCTCACAGGGAACAATATATTAAGTACAGTATTTAGAAATAGTTGTTGAATCCTACTGTCTGATTTTGGCAAGTCCCAAGGAAAAAAAGAATATGTCTTGGACTGCTAGAGCTTTCCTGGGAGGATATTAGAGTTTTCCCAGGGAGCCTGGCTTCACACTGTGGGAAACACTGGGTTAGCAGATAACACTGTTAGACTTTATATTTCAGAGGGCATTTCGTATTCTTCAGGTTTTTGGAGTAGCTGTGGCTGATCTTTTATCTCTCAGGATCTGAAGAAACCTAAAGTGTATGTTAGCCTTTCCTCACGTTGATGTAGTCATTTCCTTTCGAAGGGCTCCCTAACTTGAACCCAGTCATCCTGTTATAGCAACAGGCTGAGCTCACCAGAACACAAATAATCCAGTTAGCGTAGCAGAAGAGAAAATACGGGCTATAACAAATGAGAGCTGTTGAAAAATAGGGCACTATGAGGTGAAATGTCCATTTGCTGATGCTGTTTTTCTCTTATGGAAGGCTGAAGTACCAACATTTCGGCAAAATCCTAAACTGACTGTTTAAATGTGGTACTCACTGATGGCATTGACTAAATGGTTGAAATTTATGATGAAAATAAAAGCAAAATATTTAGAAAGTAATGCACCTTTATTTAAACTTGTGGCTAAAATACAAAACAAAACAAGCAAAAGTATTGCCATTGAGTCGATTCCAACCCATCACAACCCTATATGACAGAGTAGAACTGCCCCACAGGATTTCCCGGGAGCAACTAGTGGATTCAAACTGCCAACCTTTTGGTTAGCAGCTAGGCTCTTAACCACAGCACCACCAGGGAGGGCTCTGTGACTAAAATAAATATGTATTATTATGAATAATCTAAGTGAAATAACTTCCTTTAATTTATGTTACTCAGCTTATATCTGGCACAAAATGACCCTACCGTATTAATGCAAGGCTTTCTCTCACAGTCCATATTCCACTGGTTGGTAGAATGTGAAGTAGGCATCTAACCAAGTGATTTGCTCTTCAGCTGGCTTACAACGTTGGAAAGTTATTTAACCTACAGTTTCTCATCTCTAGAATGAAAAGTAAGAGCAACGACCTCAGAAGGTTTTTTAAAAATAAACTTTTTCTCTTAGAATAGTTTTAGATCTACAGAAAAGGTGCAAAAATAGGACAGGGAGGCCCCATATGCCCCCTCATCCAGTTTCCCTTATGGTTAATACCTTACCTTACTATGGTACATTTGTGAAAACTGAGGAACTAACATGTACTTACTATTAACTAGTTACTAAACTCCACAGTTTGGTCATGGTTCATTATCTTTTTTTCTAATGTACTTTTTCTGTTCCAAGATTGCGTCCAGGACATCAAACCAAAAAATCAAACCAATTGCAGTCGAGTCAATTCTGACTCCGATAGACCCTGTAAGGACGGGGTACAACTGCCCATAGGGTTTCCTAGGCTGTACATCTTTTTCCTGCAGAGTGGCTGGTGGGTTCAAACCATTGACCTTTCAGTTAGCAGCCAAGCACTTTAACCACTGCATCCAGGGTACTCCATCATATTTGGTTGTCAGGCTCCTCTTGGTTGTGAATATTCTGTAGACTTTCCTTGTTTTTGATGACCTTGACAGTTTTGAGGCCTGCTGGTCAGGTATTTTGTAAACTGTCTTCGCTTAGAATTTGTCTGATGCTTTTTTCATGATTAAAAAAAATTTTTTTTGAGAGGAAGACGTATTCTGAGGTATGACAATTCCATGCCATATCAACATAACATCACTGTTGGTGCTGGCCTTGCTCTCCTGGGTAATGTCGTGTTTTCCAGGTTTCCTCACTACAAAGTTACTTTTTCCCCTTTTTTCTATACTCTTTGGAAGCAAGTCATTAGGTGCAGTTGTAGGGTTGTTTAAAAGTTTAAATGAGGTGATAAAGCTCTTAGCACAGAACTGGTGTGTAAAAACACTCATTAAATGTCAGTTGTTATTATAGTTACAGCTTTTGCACTAGTCCCTTTCAACACATAAATGCCAGCTTTTTTTTTTTTAAATAATATTTTTTTATGTTTGTAGTGACTTGCCAGTGTTTTTAGAGCTGCTTGCTTGTAGCTATAAGGTTCTCAGTCATTTGTTGATGTTAGTCAAAAAATAAAAAAAGAAGGGTACTCACAAACCTTTCAAATGAGATGACTCCTATACCCAAAGGCATCTGGGATGGAGAGGTATGAATTCACTCAAGCTTTACCACTGAATGACTATGCTAAACCAGGATCACCAGCACCTGGCCCTGCTTCCTGTGGTATAGTCCATTAATATGGGTGAGGGTGGAAATCAGTTGGAGAAGGGAAGGAGGATGAAGGAGAAGGGTCTTGAGCATGACAAGGAGAAGGAAGGCCATTTTTTTAGGAGCTGAGCTGGTATTAAAATGGTGAGATATATTTTTCTTGGTCAGGTTCGATGGCTTTCAGGTAGAATTTTGAGTTCCTGTTAGAATAAACTGTCTTCCACACTTCTCTATAAAATGAGGGCCTTGTTCAATGACCTGAAATGCTTCAGAGCCCCTGCAATTGTTGCCAGAGTAGTTCACTGAGCCTGGATAATAGAGCCTGGAGTCCTGTGTAACCATGTCTGTTAGAATAAATAAGAACAGCTGGTCTCTTGTACAGATACTGTTGGCATGAATTTTTTATTTAAGTCTCTCCATGTATCTAGTAAACAGTAAGCAGTACTCTGACATTACTAAAAGCCTCTCAAGCCTCCTTCCAATAAATTTCATTTACTACTCCCCATTTAAAAGTTCAGGGTGTAGGGCAGGGTTAATGTACCAGAGAAGGAATGCTAGGAAAGTATTTCTAAGTTAGAGAAAATAAGGTTTCCCTTCTATGTATTCTTTCCCATTTGACCTTCAGCTTCTCTCTGAGATAACAAGTTTTTTGGACGGTTTCTTGGGAAAGCAAGATTTCTGCAGACATTCTTCTGCTGTTCTGAATGTACTGAGTGAAGAGAGACTTATATTAAAATGGAATATTCTGTCCCAGAGTGCTTAATGGGGAGTATATCTGCATTTACATTAAGGGTAGGTGAGTGATGAAATATTCTCTTGGACCCCTTTAAGTGACTAGTGAGGAAATTCTTTCCATATATCTCTCTGTGAATTTCTGTCTTAACAAGCTTACTAGAGACTAAGCACCCTACCTCTTACAGAGAACTGGGGAAGCACTTAAAGAACATAGATGACTTCATTCATTCATCTGTTCTGTTACGTTTGTTTCTGACAGCAGAAAGAAATAGTCTATTTAACTTTCCAGATAACCCTGAGGTCCTAAGGAGCGATAACTATCATAGATACATTGCCTAGTCTCCTTCTTATTCTTTTGTCAAGCAGACATCGAGTTCTCTGTGCTGGGGGATTAATGATATAACTAAGAATAAGCTGAGATCTCTGTACTCCAGGAAGACATTGGTGGTTCGGGATTCTTACCTTCCATGTGGTAGACATGGGTTTGATTCCTGGCAAACGCAGCTTATCACAGCTACCACGCATCTGTCAGTGGAGGCTTGCATGTTACCATGATGCGGAACAAATTTCAGTTGAGCTTCCAGACTAAGACAGACTAGGGAGAAAGGCCTGGTGATCCATTTCGGAAAATCAGCCAATGAAAACCCTGTGGCTCACAAGGAACATTGATCCTCACTCAATCATGGGGATGGCACAGGACCAGGCAGCATTTTTTTTTTTTTTTTCTTTTCAGTTATGCGTGGGGTCGCCGTGAGTCAGCAGCTGACTGATGGCAGCTAACAACAACAACAACAATGTGTACTTCGGGAGTTAAGGGATAGTCTTTGTGGGCTACAGGAGGATCCTTTGTTTGTTGAAGCCTTTGTAAAACTCCTACGGGCATTAAGGATGTTGACAAATGTGTTGATTCCCCTCTTTGGGGACAGTTAGTGCAGTTGCACTTTCCTGCCCTCTTTGAGGTGAGACATGACCATGTGACTTACTTTGGCCCATAAAAGGTGAGCAGAGGTCATGCATGTCACAT
Organism: Loxodonta africana; assembly: GCF_030014295.1. Taxonomy (NCBI): domain Eukaryota; kingdom Metazoa; phylum Chordata; class Mammalia; order Proboscidea; family Elephantidae; genus Loxodonta; species Loxodonta africana. The sequence continues at coordinate 66,339,739 of NC_087342.1, forward strand.
CCAGATGAAGCTTCAAGAGTCACTGTGTGATTTGTTTCATCTCTTGCTTCCTATGTTGGTAGAAACCCATGCTGAGGTGGAGCCTGCATCAGCCTGGTCTCAGACAGTGGTGGAAAGACATCCTAACCTGTGCTGGACACATAGAGTGAGCAAGAATGAGCTTTTATTACTAGGCCACTAAGATTTCGGGCTGGTGTGTTACTATAGCTTTATCCAGCCAGTCCTGATGAATACGGTAGGCCTGATTATCTCTTTAGAACTGGTGGAATTAAGCCCTAAATTTCTTAGGCTCTGGAGCGTGGATATTCACAAGTCTGAGAGTAGCAACAGTTTGAAATCTGTACACATGGTAGTTGTTCTTGTTGTTAGTTGCCATCAAGTTGGGGTCGACTCCTGGCGACCTTATGTATAACAGAATGAACTGTTGCCTGGTGCTGTACCATCTTGATGATTATTGGTATATTTGAGTCCATTGCTGTGGCCACTGTGTCAGTCCATCTTGTCGAGAGGTTGTTGCACAAAAACTGGACATCTTATCCTAGAGGTGTGACCTACTCTTCGGTATAGTTGTTACATTTCCTGAAGGAGATCGTATCTCTTCTGCCACTCTACTTATAATTTTGAATGAATATCTTTACATTATGAAGAGTAATCCTAAAATAGGAAAAATAAAAGGACTCACACACACATTAACTTAGTCTCCCAAGAGTCATATGAGAGTTTTCAATGCCAAACTACTGGTCGAGTGCCAAGAAGAATTTTTTGGGTGGATGTTATGCTTAATTTATATTTAGGGACTTTCCACTGCTAAATCACAGAGCTTGTAAAATTTAAAAAGAAAAGGGAAGGTGGGGGAGGCAGAAAAAGGACCTAGGGATGTGGTCGACAATATTCCTTTTAATTTAAAGCCACCTGAAGGCTTCAGCTGAATAGTAAAGTAATCCCCATATGGTTTCCGTTCTTTCAATGTCAGACCCTCAGAAATGCAATCTACTTTTAGCCTTGGCTTCTGCAGGCCTCTTTGTCAGGCTGAGAATGCTTCCCGTCTGTTTGCTGGTAGGAAATGTAACCAAAGCTGCCTTCTCTGGGGGATAGTTCCCAGGCACCTTAGCTTCGCTGGCAGGAAGGGCTTACTCCCTCAGGGCTCTCTTGACTCTTGGGTAGTCAGGCTCACTCCGTAGGTGACTTCATACTTCAATTAGTGAGAGAGCATCCTTAACAGGCACTTATTCTCAACCCCCTTTTGCTCTTCCCTCCCTTACAATTCTGTTTACATTCAAGTGCCCTCCTACCCCAAGGAAAAACTCGGTACTCATTTGGATTTTGATGTTTTCTCTTGGAAGAAGTTTCCGTAACCCTCAGAATCTGTCGGAGGGCAAAAATTCAGGAAATCCTGAAACTTGAGTGTGTAGATATTTTCAATCACTTTGTAATTTCATTACTAACATTCCACCTAAAAATTTTTCCTCTTTTCCTTAACCTAATGTAAGTTAACTTTCCTCCTCTGCTGATAGGAGTTCATGAAATACTCAGCAAGTTCATGAAAAAACACCTGAAGAAACACCATTGTCCTGTGTCGTGCTTACTCTAATCCTGCTGAAATATGTGAAAAGACATCCCCTTCCCTTCCTTTCCCTTCCCTTTTCTTCTCTCCTCCTTCTTCCCCCCACTCCTGTCTTGTTTTCTTTTCTCCCAGTTTTCTTTCTTTTCAGTATTAATGAAAAAGTTACTTCATCTCAAATGTTAATGAAAAAGCAGCTGGTTTTGAGAGAAACTGAGAGGGAAAAAAAATTATTTGTGTGTGTATATATACAGAGAGGGGGAGTTGTGTGCTTTCAAGTTAATTCTGACTCATACAGTGACCCTGTATGACAGTGGAGCTGCCTCCTAAGGTTTCCAGGCTCTCATCTTTATGGGAGCAGATTGCCAGGTCTTTTCTCTCGTGGAACCATTGTTGGGTTTTAACCATCGACCTTTTCATTAGCAGCCAAGTGCTTAACCATTGTGCAACCAGGGCTCCTTCATGGATACCTAAGTCCCAGCACACTTATTGGCTTTCTAGCTCTCTCTGTGTTCCTCCCTTCTTCCCTCTCTTTCTCTATATATCCCTTGGTGGTTCAAATCATTAAGAACTAGATTACTAGCTGAAAGGTTGTCAGTTCAAACCCACCCAGAGGCACTTCAGAAGCAAGCCCAGTGACCTGCTTTTGAAAGGTCATAGCCTTGAAAACCCTGTGGAGCATTTCTACTCTGGCACACATGAGGTCACAATGAATCGGAATCAACTTGACAGGAACTAACAACAACAACACACACATGTATAACTAAAGCTCTTCATCTTGTTTTTGAAATAGGTTTTATTAAACCAGCTGGTTGGGGCAAAGGGTTAATACTTTGGCTGCCAACTGAGAGGCTGGAGATTTGAGACTACCCAGAGACACCACAGAAGAAAGGCCTGGCGATCTACTGCTGAAAGATCATAGCCATAGAAAACCCTATGGAGCACAGTTCTACTCTGATACACCATGAATTAGAATTTATAGCAACTGGCTTACTGGTTAAGTAATGGAAATCTCTTAGGACCACGTGATCTGGGCTATGTGCAGTTGTTCTGTCTTTCAGAACTCCCACAGTAATATCATATTAAAAGGTCATGATTGTTCCTCAAGAAGAAGCTGGCTAGGAAGTCAGAAGACTGGAATTTCGGTCTCTAGTTCATCCTGACAATGTCACTACTTCAGTTCCATACCTGTTTGCCCATTTTAAAGATGAGATTAAATGATATGCCATCTCTCTACTTTTCATGTAGTTGTAAAATTATTTCTCCACACAAGGATTATCAAAATAATGTATATAAAGTACCTGAAAGTTTTGGAAGAAAGGGCCTATAAAAATATAGATAGAGGAAGAACATTACACTGAAGAACAAGAGTTTGAAAAGTAAAAGGGTTGCTGGCTCTTTCTGTGTTTGAGAGCTGTTCCCTTTCCGCCAAAGCCAGCATTTTGAGAAGAACCCTCTGGCAGAAGGATTGCATCAGCCAATTCCTTCTTAATTTAAAATGAGAAAGTACGTGTTGAACAGAGAGGCCCTGTAATAATGAGCTCATGCCAACATGGGCCTTCATGATCCTCAGAAATCACTTGTAGAATACATTATGAGGGGGAAAATGACCTTACCTGGCCTGAAAACTAAGTTTCACAGTTTCTGTCTCCTGCACAGTGTGTCCCCAACCAGTGTTCCATATGTTTCTAGAAATTCCTTTTATAAGTTAGCTAATATACAGCATGTGTCTTTTTTCTTTTTGCTAGATTTTTAATTGTTATTTGCTAATAGAATGACTTCAAATCAAATGTAAAAACAGAAAGGAAATCAAACATGATCCCAGCACCAATCCCAATTGATGTGAATATTTCCACATCCTATAATCTCCTTCAATATGAGATTTTTTGATGGTGGCGTCACCTTGTTTTTAGAAAAGCTTTACTTCTGGTTTCCTTGTAAAATTTTCATAGCATATTTAAAAGTCTATTTCATGAGATGAAAATACCAGTACCAGCTGCTGTGGACTCCAACTTATGGAGACTTCATGTATGTCAGAGTAGAACTGTGCTCCATAGGGTTTTTAGTGGCAGGTTTTTTGGAAGTAGGTCACCAAGGCTTTCTTCCAAGGCACCTCTGGTGGACTTGAACCTCCAACCTTTTGGTTGGCAGCTGAGCACATTAATCATTTGTATCACCCAGAGACTCAAGATTAACATACAAGCCCCCATCAGTCCCTTTAGTTATTCATGCCCTTTCAGTTTCTAATATGGGCAAACTGCATTTATTTTCACATTGCTAAGGTTGTTAACCTACCTACCTAAACCTCGCAATTGGACCAATCCAAAAATCCTCACAACGGGACCAATGAACAACATCATGATAAACGGAGAAAAGATTGAAGTTGTCAAGGATTTCGTTTTACTTGGATCCACAATCAATAGCCATGGAAGCAACAGTCGAGAAATCAAAAGAAGTATTGCATTGGGTAAATCTGCTGCAAAGGACCTCTTTAAAGTGTTGAAGAGCAGAGATGTCACCTTGAAGACTAAGGTGTGCCTGACCCAAGCCATGGTATTTTCAATCACATCATATGCATGTGAAAGCTGGACAATGAATAAGGAAGACCGAAGAAGAATTGATGCCTTTGAATTGTGGCGTTGGCGAAGATTATTGAATATACCATGGACTGCCAAAAGAACAAACAGGTCTGTCTTGGAAGAAGTACAAGCAGAGTGCTCCTTAGAGGCAAGAATGGCGCGACTGCATCTCACATACTTTGGACATGTTGTCAGGAGGGATCAGTCCCTGGAGAAGGACATCATGCTTGGCAGAGTACGGGGTCAGCGGAAAAGAGGAAGACCCTCAACGAGGTGGATTGACACAGTGGCTGCAACAATGAGCTCAGGCATAACAACGATTATGAGGATGGTTCAGGACCGGGCAGTGTTTCGTTCTGTTGTGCATAGGGACACTATGAGTCGGAACTGACTTGACGGCACCTAACAACAACAACAACATCATCAAGGTTGTTAATAGTTCCATTCTATTCTGTCCCCTATTCTGTAACCATTGTGAAATCTTCCATGTTACATATAGAGGCTGATTCTAAAAATTGAAAACTAGTAACCAGTGTTTAAGGAGCCCTGGTGGCGCCGTAGTTAAGTGCTCAGTTGTGAACCGAAAGGTCAGAGGGTTGAATCCATCAGCCCCTTCCACGGGAGACAGATGTGGCAGTCTGTTTCTGTAAAGATTTATAGCCTTGGAAACAGTACTGGGCAGTTCTGCTTGGTCCTATAGGGCTCCTACGAGTCAACTTGATGGCAGTGGATTTGGTTTTGGTTAGCCAGTGTCTACGTAGATCACTGCAGGACGAATTAAGATATTCTGATTACTTTCTTTTTTCTCTTATTCCAATTTCACGACCCTTCTGCGTCTCTGTGAAAGAGCTGAATGCAAAGTGTCAAATGAAGATGACTTTTCTAGCTTTATCAGTTGATTGAACCGCATGACATTCAGTTTACTTCAAACTTGTCCTGTAACTTTCTTGAACGATTTGTTAACCCTCAAGTTTTTGATCTTTCTTTTTTCTTGTCGGGAGAAGAAATACAAGTCTTTAAAACAAAAAGCTGTATTCTCTTTCTAGGTTCAGTATTGTTTTTTTTCTCGTGAAACTTTTGGGTTCTCTTTTAATCTTGGTGTTCTCAAATTTCATAATGATGTTTGGGTCTTGTTAACCCATTGCCATCTTGTCAATTCTGACTCACAGCTACCCTATAGGACAGAGCAGAACTGCCCCATAGGGCTTCCAAGTAGCGACTGGTGGACTGAAACTGCTGATCTTTTGGTTAACAGCTGTAGCAATTAACCACTGTGCCACCAGGGCTGCTGTTAACCCTGAGTGGTACAGAAATCTGGAAACTGTATCTTCCTTTGGCCCTGGGAAATGTCCTATATTATTTTGGAATCTTTTTCCTTGATTTCCTCTGTTCTTTCCAAATGAAACTCCAGTTAGTTAGATGTTGGATCCCCTGACTTGGTCTTCTACATCTCTCTTTTTTTTTCTTTCATATGTATTTTTTTATTATGCTTTAAGTGAAAGTTTACAATTCAAGTCAGCTTCTCATACAAAAGCTTACACACATGTTGTTATGTGACCCTAGTTGCTCTCCCTACAATGTGACAATGCACTCCTTCTCTCCACCCTGTATTTCCCATGTCCATTCAACAAGCTTCTGTCCCCTTCTGCCTTCTCATCTCACCTCCATACAAGGGCTGCCCACGTAGTCTCGTGTCTACTTGAGCTAAGAAGCACACTCCACACCTATAGCATTTTATGTCTTATAGTCCAGTCTGATCTTTGTCTGAAGTGTTGACTCTGAGAATGGTTTTAGTTTTGGGCTAACAGAGGGTCAGGGGGCCAAGACCTCTGGGGTCCCTGCAGTCTCAGTCAGACCATTAATTCTGGTCTTTTCACTAGAATTTGAGTTCTGCATCCCACATTTTTCCTGCTCCATCAAGGATTCTCGATTGTGTTCACTATCAGGGCAGTCATTGGTGGTAGCTGGGCACCATCTAGTGCTTCTGGTCTCAGGCTGATGGAGTCTCAGGTTTATGTGGCCCTTTTATTCTCTGGGACTCATATTTTCCTTGTGTCTTTGGTGTTCTTCATTCTCCTTTGCTCCAGCTGGGTTGAGACCAACTGATGCACCTTAGGTGGTCGCTTGCTAGCTTTTAAGACCCCAGATGCCACTCACCAAAGTGGGATGCAGAATGTTTTCTTAATACACTTTGTTATGCCAGTTGACCTAGATGTCTCCTGAAACCATGGTTCTCAGACCCCCGACCTGCTACTCTGTCCCTCGAAGTGTTTGATTGTATTCAGGAAATGTCTTAGTTTTTTGATTAGTACAGTTGTGCTTACTTCCCCTGTATTGTGTGCTGTCCTTCCCTTCACCTAAAATAATTCTTGTCTACTATCTAATTAGTTACTATTTCTCTCCCTCCCTACCTCCCTCCCCGCACTCGTAACCATCAAAAAATATTTTCTTCTGTGTTTAAACTTTTTCTTGGGTTCTTCTAATAGTGGTTTCATACAGTATTTGTCTTTTTGCAACTGACTAATTTCACTCAGCATAATGTCTTCCAGATCCCTCCATGTTATGTTTCATGGATTCGTCATTGTTCTTTATTGTTATGTAGTATTCCATTGTGTGAATATACCATAACTTTTTTACCCATTCATTCCTTGATGAACACCTTGATTGTTTCCAATCTTTTTGCTATAATAAACAGTGCTGCAATGAACACGGGTGTGCATATAGCTATTCGTGTGAAGGCTTTCATTTCTCTTGGATATACTCCAAGAAGTGGGATTGCTGATCATATGGTATTTCTATTTCTAGCTTTCTAAGGAGGTGCCAAGTCGATTTCCAAAGTGGTTGTACCATTTTACATTCCCACCAGCACGTATAAGTGTTCCAGTCTTACCACAACCTCTCCATCATTTATTATTTTGTTTTGTGCTTTTTGGATTACTGCCAGCCTCATTGGGGCGAGATGGTATCTCATTGTACTTTCGATTTGCATTTCTCTAATGGCTAATGATCATGAGCATTTCCTCATATATATGTTAGCTGCCTGAATGTCTTCTCTGGTGAAGTGCCTGTTCATATTCTTTGCCCATATTTTAATTGGGTTATTTGTCTTTTTGTTGTTGAGGTTTTGAGGAATCGTGTAGATTTTAGAGATTAGATGCTGATCGGATTTGTTGTAGCCAAAAAATATTATCCCAGTATGTAAAAAAAAAAAACAACTCACTGCTGTCAAGTCGATTCTGACTCATAGCGACCCTATAGGACAGAGTAGAGCTGCCCCATAGAGTTTCCAAGGAGCACCTGGTAGATTCAAACTGCCGAGTTCTTGGTTAGGAGCCATAGTACTTAACCATTTGCCACCAGGGTTTTCTCCCAGTCTGTAGGTTGTCTTTTTACTCTTTTGGTGAAGTCTTTGGATAAGCATAAGTGTTTTTTTTTTAGGAGCCCCCAGTTATCTGGTTTCTCTTCTGGTGTTTGTACATTGTTAGTAATGTTTTGTATACTGTTTATGCCATGTATTAGGGCTCCTAGTGTTGTCCCAATTTTTTATCCCATGATCTTTATCATTTTACATTTTATATTTAGGTCTTTCATCCATTTTGAGTTAGTTTTTGTGCATGGTGTGACTTGTGGGTCTTGTTTCATTTTTTTTTGCGTGTGGATATCCAGTTATGCCAGCACAATTCATTAAAGAGACTGTCTTTTCCCCCATTTAACAGACTTTGGGCTTTTATCAAATATCAACTGCTCATAGGTGGATGAATTTATGTCTGGATTCTCAATTACGTTCCACTGGACTATGTATCTGTTGTTGTACCAGTACCAGGCTGTTTTGACTACTGTGGTTGTATAATAGGTTCTAAAATCAGGTAGTGTGAGGCCTCCCACATTGTTCTTTTTCAGTAATGTTTTGTTTATTCTGGGGCCTCTTCCCTTTCCATATGAAGTTGATGATTTGTTTCTCCATCTCATTAAAAAGTGCCATTGGAATTTGGATCGGGATTGCATTGTATCTGTAGATCACTTTGTGTAGAATAGACATTCTTACAATGTTGAGTCTTCCTATCCATGAGCAAGGAATGTTCTTCCACTTATGTAGGCGAATTTTGGTTTCTTGCAGTAGTGTCTTGTAGTTTTCATTGTATAGGTCTTGTAATTCTCTGGTTAGATTTATTCCTAAGTATTTTATCTTCTTGGGGGCTATTGTAAATGGTATTGATTTGATTTCTTCTTCGACGTTCTCTTTGTTGGTGTAGAGGAATCCAACTGATTTTTGTATGTTTATCTTGTATCCTGATACTCTGCTGAAGTCTTCTATTAGTTTCAGTAGTTTTCTTGAGGATTCTCTAGGGTTTTCTGTGTATACGATCACGCCATCTGCAAATAGAGATACGTTTACTTCTCCCTATCCAATTTGGATGCCCTTTTTTTCTCTTTTTTTAGCTTAATTGTTCTGGCCAGGACCTCCAACACAGTATTGAAAAAGAGTGGTGATAAAGGGCATCCTTGTCTAGTTCCTGATCTCAAGGGGAATGCTTCCAGACTCTCTCCACGTAGGATGATGTTGGCTATTGGCTTTGTATAAATGCCCTTTATTATGCTGAGGAATTCCCCTTCTATTCCTATTTTGCTGAGAGTTTTTATCATGAATGGGTGCTGGACTTTGTCAAATGCCTTTTCTGCATCAGTTGATAAAATCATGTGATTTTTGTCTTTTGTTTTATTTATACTATGGATTACACTGATTGTTTTTCTAATGTTGAACCATCCCTGCATACCTGGTATGATCCCGCTTGGTCATGGTGAATTATTTTTTTGATATGTTGTTGAATTCTATTGGCTGGAATTTTGTTGAGGATTTTTGCATCTAAGTTCGTGAGGGATATAGGTTTGTAATTTTTTTGTGGTGTCTTTACCTGGTTTGGGTATCAGGGATATGCTGGCTTCATAGAATGAGCTTGGGAGTATTCCATCCTTTTCTATGCTCTGAAATACCTTTAGTAATAGTGGTATTAACTCTTCTCTGAAAGTCTGGTAGAACTCTCCGGTGAAGCTATCCAGGCCAGGGCTTTTTTTTTGTCGGGAGTTTTTAGGTTACCTTTTTCAATCTCTTCTTTTGTTATAGGCTTACTTAGTTGTTCTACTTCTGTTGTGTTAGTTTAAGTAGGTGATGTGTTTCTAGAAATTTGTGCATTTCCTGTAGGTTTTCAAATTTGTGAGAGTAGAATTTTTTATAGTATTCTGTTATGATTCTTTTAATTTCTGTTGGGTCTGTTTTGATATTGCCCATCTCATTTCTTATTCGGGTTATTTGTTTTTCTTTTGTCAGTTTGGCCAAAGGTTTATCAATTTTATTGATCTTTTCAAAGAACCAGCTATTGGTCTTGTTAACTCAATTATTGTTCTATTTACTGTTTCATTTAATTCTGCTCTAATTTTTTTAATTTGCTTTCTTCTGGTGCCCGAGAGTCTCTTTTGCTGTTCTCTATTTGTTCGAGTTATAGGATTAATTTTTTTGATACTGGCCCTTTCTTCTTTTTGGATGTAGGCATTTATGGCTGTAAATTGACCTCTGAGCACTGCTTTTGCTGTGTCCCAAAGGTTCTGGTAGGATGTGTTTTCATTCTCATTTGATTCTGTGAATTTTTTTATTCCATCAATTTCTTCTATAATCTGGTAGTTTTTGAACAAGGTGTTGTTCAGTTTCCATGTGTTTGATTTTTTTCCTTGCTTTTTCTGTCATTGATTTCTACTGGCTTTATGATCAGAAAAGATGCTTTGTAATATTTTGATGCTTTGGATTCTATTAAGGCTTGCATTATTGCCTAATATGTGGTCTATTCTGGAGAATGTTCCACGTGTGTTGGAAAAGAGAGTATAGTTGGCTGCTATTGGGTGGAGTGTTCTGTATATGTCAAGTTGGTTGATTGTGGCATTTAGATTTTCTGTGTCTTTATCGAGCTTCTTTCTGGATGTTCTGCCCTTCACCAAGAGTGGTGTGTTGAAATCTCCTACTATTATTGTAGAGCCGTCTATCTCTTTTCAATGCTGTTAGAGTGTGTTTTGTGTATTTTGGAGCCCTGTCGTCAGGTGCGTAAATATTTATTATGGTTATGTCCTCCTGGTGTATTGACCCTTTAATCATTATATAGTGTCCTTCCTTATCCTTTGTGGTGGAGTTTACTTTAAAGTCTATTTTGTCAGAAATTAATATTGCCCCTTCTGCTCTTTTGTGATTGTTGTTTGCTTGATATATTTTCTTCCTTCCTTTCAGTTTTTGTTTGTGTCTTTAAGCCTGAGGTATATCTCTCGTAGGTAGCATATAGACAGATTGTGTTTTTTTAATCCATTCTGTCACTCTCTGTCTCTTTATTGGTGCATTTAGTCCATTTACATTCAGGGTAATTATTGGTAGGTATGATTTTAGCGCTGTCATTTTGATGTCTTTTTGTGTGTGTGTGTTGTTAACAGTTTCTTTTTCCTGCTTAATTTTCTGTGCTGTGTTGTTTTTTATATTTTCTTTTCCTCTTTTTCATTGTTGATTTTGTATTTGCAGAGTCTTTATGTTTTTCTTGGTTTTTATTCTGATGTGTAGGATTGTTAGTTTCCTTTGTGGTTACCGTAATATTTACCTTTATTTTTCTAAGTTTAAACCAATCTTTTATTTCTTTATGTTGCCTTGACAACCTCTCCATATGAAAGATCTATGACTACATTTTTAAGTGCATCTTTTTTGTTTTAATGTTGTCATCTTTTACCTGATGACGTCTCTGTTTCCCTGTTTTGAGAGTTTTAGCTTCAATTTATTTTTGTGATTTCCTTATCTGGGTTGATATCTGGTTGCTCTGTCCTGAGTTCTAGCCTTGGGTTGTTATCTGATGTTATTGACTTTCTAACCAGATGACACCCTCTAATATTTTGTGTAATTTTGGTTTGGTTTTTGCAAATTCCATAAACTTCTGCTTGTCTGGAAATGTCCTAATTTCACCTTTATATTTGAGAGAAATTTTTACTGGATATATAATTCTTGGCTGGCAGTTTATTTCCTTCAAGTCTTTGTATATGTCATCCCATTGCCTTCTTGGCCTGCGTGGTTTCTGCTGAGTAGTCCAAGCTTAGTCTTATTGACTCTCCTTTGTAGGGGACTCCACTCTTAAAATTCTCTCTTTATCTTTGGTTTTGGCAAGTTTAATTATAATACGTCTTGGTGACTTTCTTTTTAGTATCTACCTCTTGTGGAGTTCAGTGAGCATCGTGGGTAGATGTCTTCTCATCTTTTATGATATCAGGGAAGTTTTCTGCCAATAGATCTTCAAAAATTCTCTCTTTATTTTCTGTTAACCTTCCCCCCCTTTCCCTACCCCCACCCCAGCCTCCCCTGTTCTGGTACTCCAGTCACTCTTTGGTTATTCCTCTTGATAGAGTCCCACATAATTCTTAGGGTTTCTTCATTTTTTTTAATTCTTTTATCTGATTTTTCCTCAAATATGTTGGTGCCAAGTGCTTTATCTTCAGTCTCACTTCCATTGCCTCAATTCCACACTTATAACTTTCTATTGAAATGTCTAATTCTGAAATTTTATTGTTAATCTTCTGAGTTTCTTTTTTCTGTCTTTATGGATTCTTGCAGCCTAGTAAATTTGTCATTATGCTCTTGTCTAATCTGCTTTAGTTCTTCGAATGTGTTGTCTGTTCCTTGGCTTGTTTTGACTGATCTCCTTCCTGTTCTCTTAAAGAGTTCTATATTAATCTCTTGTATTCTACCTCTGGTAATTCCAGGAAATTCTCTTCATCTGGAAGATTTCTTGATTGTTTTTGGGAGCTTCCTGAAGCCATCGTGGTCTGCCTCTTTATCTGATTTGATATTGACTGTTGTCTCTGAGCCATCAATAAGTTATTATATTCATTTATTTTATGTTTGCTTACTGTGTTCTAGCTTCTTGTTTTGTTTTGTTTTGATATGCCCAAATAGGCTGTTCAAGTGAGCTCCTTTGATTATTGGCTTCTTTGAAGCTCTATTGTCCTGTCACCAGATGGTTAGAGCTGTTACTATGTATATGAGCCCAGGAGTCCATTCACTTTTCTTGTATGGATTCAGCTCAGGTATCCAGGAAGTCAGTCACCAAGTGTGTGGTGCAGGGTCTGTCCTACTGTCTTCTTAGAGCAGTACAGGTGGTTGGTGTAGGCACTAGTATCTGGTTGTAGCAGGGGGTCATGTTGCGAGCAAGGCGGGGGCTGACAACTGTACCCCGAGTGTCTGTGAGGAAAGTGTGTCCCTGTTTCCTAGAGCATGTAGGTGGATGGGTTTTGCATCCAAACTATGGGCACCCAATGCTGTTGGCTGTAAGGACTGGGAGGTACCACTTATTCATGAACCCCTGTCACGTGGGTGATTAGGTGTCATGGGTGGAGCCACCAGTCCTCAGGCCCCTGATGTGGGTAAGTGAGAATCCTGCTTAATAGGCAGAGCGGTGTAAAATTACACAAACTTGCCTCTCTACCACGTAGCTGAAACAGTTGAAGTTAGACTTCAGGTATATACCCTGTTGTACTATGCTAATGAGGGCCTACCCTGTTGGAATGGGCCCACACAGGTCTATGCAGGGATGAAAGGCATTCAAAATCTGTGGACCCCTTATGCCTGTGCCTAGGCAAAGGAGCTGGTTCTGCCCTGAGTTCCTGGCTTAGGGCAGCTGCAGATTATTTTTTCCCTTTTTAAAAATTTGTTCCCTCTCCAAGGCTAGGAGAATGACTCAAGGCGAGTGCAGGGTCCTTCTTCAGCCCAGGGTGTACAGCTGGCTGGGACCCAGTGCACAGTGGGAAGGAAGCAAGTGAGAGGTTTTTCCCAAAGGGGTATTTTTGGATCGCGATGGGTTAAACACGGGTACTTATCGTATGGAGGTTGTTGGCCTCTTCTCACTTGTTCTGGAGGGCTGAACAGAATGTCCATCATTTGACCTCCTCCAATGTGGTAAACACGTCCCAAACACCTCTGCTTGCCTCACTGTGCTGTGGCAGCAGGGGATTCAGCCTGTGGGGTGCTGGTTCCTGCTGGGTCAGGTCTGGTAACTCCTTGCTGCTTCTGAGCCAGTTTTCCCTCACCGTGACTCTCAGTCCAATTCCTCAACTTTCTCTTTGGTGTTCAGGGCTCCTAGCTTGTCCTATATAATTGATTCACTTGTTTTTTTTGGGTCTTTATTATAAGAGGGACCAGGGGAAGTGCCTGACTACTCCTCCATCTTGACCTCACCAGCTTCTTTCATATTTTTTTTATATTTCTGTGTTTGTCCTTATGTTCTGGGAGATTTTGACTCTATCTTCTAACTTTTGTCTTATTTTTTCTCAGTAATCATATTTTTTCATTGCTAAGAGCTCATTCTTTTTTTTGGAATATGTTTTGAATTATATTGAAACAGTGGTATAAAGCAGTCTTTATACCATTTATACGGTATAAAGCCAGGAATACAGCTATTATGAAGATCTACATTATGAAGTTGAATTCTCTATGTAGATTTGAAGAGAAACCTAGAAAATCCCCCAGTTTCATAATCTTACCACTTTAAGAAAACAATTTCAGTTGTTTATTAGTCAGCTGATTTGACTTTTACATCACCAATAAGTGAATACTAAACATTAGTGATATATAGAGTAAGAAATAAAAAACACACAGTGCTGCTTCAAAGAGTTTGTAGTCCAGTTGAAAGAAAAGAGAAAATCAGAAGCATTTTAAGAATAAAAAGTGGCAAATTATACAGTATAGAGCCAGAGAAGGTGTTTTATTTTTTTTTTAACGCAGATGAACCCTTTAATACGTATTGTTTTTTTCATAGTTTGAATTTTTTTATTTATTGAGAATTACAGAAAGTCAAATTGTTGGCTGAAGACTGTTGCTCTTGATACATATTGCCATATTGCTTTTATAGTGCCATTCATAATCTATCACAAAATCAAATGGCAATGGGTATTGTGATATTTTTAAAAATTATGAGTAGGTTAATATGTGAAAAATGGCATTTCAGTATTTTAGCTGGGGTTATTTAATTACTATTATGTTACCTTTTATCTTTCATTGACATTTATATGTAAGTCATATTGTACATCAATGCAAAAGATATTTCTCCTCACCCTCTTCTTTAATATCTTATGCTTCCAAAGTACCAGTATATAAATATACCCAGTCCAACTTGTGTCTGAATATTTTCTACATATTTCCTATTTGGAATTATGACCACATGGAATTGTTTCCTGGAGAAGTGGTTTGATGTATATTACATTTACTATTGGTTAGAAGAAAGGTGTTGGTTTCATAATTTAAGAACATTATGGCCATCTGCTTTTAGATTATAAGAAATGTAAATGTGGCTCTCGTTGGTTTAGGACTTGAGTTGGAGAGCAGAAGGTATTTGTTTATACTCTTGAACTTTTTCCTGAACACAAATTTCCATGGCTTGTTTAAAGGCTATCTTGATATGCAGTGGGAGCACCATATCCAGAAATTTGGTTTCTTAACCTGGCATCAGAGCAGGCCTTAATTCAATCAGCTCGTCACGGTGTTACTTCTGTTTTGAAAGCTCTCTAGAAAGATATACAAAGTTTGACAATTTCATTCAAAGAGAACAATAATTGGCCCTACTTTCTAGAGCTCAGTTTCCATCCTAAAATTGTGCTTTGATTTTGAGGAGTGGCTGTCAGTACGTTTTGGCTGAGGAAACTCAAGAAGAAATATTGTTCCATTTAGAATTAGGTATTACGTTGGTTGGTTTGCTCATCAATAAAATGTTTTATTTCTTGAGTTAGCTAATGTATATTACATGACATTTAGAATAAAGTTATTTGAGTAAGAGTTTTCAGGATGAGGAACTATCCTGCAGATGTTGCTATGATTATTTACACTTTTATCAGACCTAAGTTTCATATTTAAGAGCTAAACATAACTTTCTCCTTTAACCCAGTGGAATTATCTTAAATTTCTGGGTAAATAACATTTAAATACTTTGCTGATGGTTAAAGCCCAACATGAAGGTATTGTCTTGGATGTAGTGCTGTTGTTGTTGGCTCTTAGCACATTATCTAGCAGAATATGTGTGGTACAGACAGGAAGAGTCATGGAAAGTAATTTAATTTAGTTTGATTTTTTTAAGAAGAAAAATAGAATTATTCATTTACGTACAGGGTAGAACTGCCCCATAGAATTCCAAGGAGCACCTGGAGGGTTTGAATTGCCAACCTTTTGGTTTGAAGCTATAGCATTTAACCACTCTGCCACCAGGGTTTCCAGTATATATGTGGGAATATGTATACACACACACACACACACACACACGTATACACACACATATACGCGTATGTACATATATACACATATATATGTATATATATATGGCCCTGGTAGCACAGTGGTTAAGAGCTTGGCTGCTAACCAGAAGATTGGCAATTTAAATTCACCAGCTGCTCCTTGGAAACCCTATGGGGCAGTTCTATTTTGTCCTGTAGGGTCGCTATGAGTCGGAGTCAAATGGGCAGCAACAGGTTTGGTTTGGCTTTGCTTATCACTCTAAAGGAGCACTGGTTGCATAGTGGTTAAGTGCTTGGCTATTAACCCAAAGGTAGGCAGTTCGAACCAGCCAGCCACTCCTTTGAAACCCTGTGGGGCAGTTCTACTCTGTCCTATAGGGTTGTTATGAGTTGGAATCGACTCGACAGCAACGAGTTTGATTTTTTTTTTTTAATGCATAGATGTATGTAGAACTGCCTCGTACAAGGTTTTCAAAGCTGTAATCTTTAAGGGAGCAGACTGCCACATCTTTCTCCTGCGGAGCAGCTGCTTGGTTCAAACTGCTGACCTTTCGGTTAGCACTGAGTACTTACCAATGCACCACCAGGGCTCCTCCATGGATTATAATACTTAATATAATAAGGATGCCAAAACTTTGTGCAAATGCATTCCTGTAGTACATGTGTCAGTGTTTGTAGGATGATGTTGATAAATTGCATGATTGCTTTTTTTTCTGATTGATGGTAACAAATGACAGTGATTTATCACTCAGCCTTTCTGATGGGCTCAAATGATGATAAGCAACTAAACTATTCACCCTAGAAGTGGACCTTTCTGTTCTGCCCAAAGCATATGTCCAAATATTAACAAGGGGATGTGAAGGGAAATTGTGTAAGGGTTGTTCTGGGAGCATTCCTTGTAGTCAGAACTGAATGAAGAGCTCATTTTCATGCCTGGCTCTGTATCTGCTCTGTCAGCAGCAGTAGTATCTTGATCTTTATCAGGTTACTGCTGCTGATGTCTACATTTTCATTTACCTTGGCTGCCATTTAATTGAAAAGAAAAAAAAAAAGAGACAAATGATTAAGGTGAGGCTAGGAGTACAGCTAAGAATGGATGTCTTGTTATAAATCTGTGATTCTGTCACATCTCCTGAATGTTTATCATGGGGCAAAGCCTTCTTTTTTTTTTCTTTTAATACTATTTTATTGTGTTTTAGGTGAAAGTTAACACCGCAAGTTAGGTTCCCTTTTAACAATTTTTATACAAATTGTTCTGTGGTAGTGAGTACAATTTTCACAATGTGTCAAGTTTCTCATTATTTCTATCCTGTTTGTTCGGTTCCATTAGTCTAACTTCCCTTCCCCTCCTTGCTTTCTCATCTTTGCTTTTGGGTAACTGTTGACCATTTGGTCTCATATAGTTTAAGGTAGCACATTACTCACAGGTGATGTTATTTATTTTATAAGCCAATCTATCATCATTTGACCGAAAGGTGACCTCCAGGGGTGGCTTTAGTGCCAAGTTGAAAGGGTATCTTAGGGTGATAGTCTCGGGGGTTCTTCTAGTCTCTTTCAGTCCAGTAGGAATTTGAGTTTTGTTCTACATTTTTCTCCCTTTCTGTGTGGAACTTTCTATGTGTTAGAATGGTCGGTAATGGTAGCTGGGCACCATCTAGTTCTTCTGGTCTCAGGTTAGAAGAGGCTGTGGTTTGTGTGGGTTTTAGTCCTGTGGACTAGTTTCTTCTTTGAGCCTTTGATTTCCTTCATTCTCTTTTGCTCCATATGAGTAGAGACCAACAGTTGTATCTTAGATGGCTGTTCATAAGTTAAGACCCTAGATGTTACTCTCCAAACTAGGATGTAGAACATTATCTTTGTGAACTATCTTTGTTTGACTAAGTTGTCTCCTGTGACTATGGTCTCAAACCTTTTAACCCAGTAAGCCAATCCCACAAGTTGTTTGGATGTGTCTAGGAAGCCTCCATAACTGTGTCCCATAAGTGGTTTATTACATATGTGGGTATATATGCAGCACATACAAGTGTGTATGTACATATGCCTACAGATATACTTGTACGTGCAAGTGCATTTACTCACATACGCTTTCCCATGTAACCACACATGTATTTTTTGGTTGTTTTATCTGTTGTTGAAAAATTGTATATGTTACGGCATTTAGTGAAATTGTCCCTTTTTCATGTGTACTCCTTAGTGTCTTTATTTACCTTGGTCAGACTGTGCTGACTTCACCTATATTTGGGATTGTCTTTCATATCACCAAAAGTAACAAGAGTCTACTATCTAGAAAGTGATTCCTCCTCCTCTCCCTCCCATCCCAGGTAACCATCAAAGAATTCTGCTTTCTGTGTGTATATAGTTGGCCTTCTGTACCGGCAGGTTCCACATCTGCAGATTCAACCAACCAAGAAGAATAAAAGAAAGAAAGAGCTCCAGGGCCTGGGGGCAATACGGAGAGCGGTACGAGGCAAGACAGGATTCAGCCTGAGGAATGGTATAGTGTGAAGGCAGCTGCACCTGGACACAATTTGGACAAGTGAGGACTCTAGGAATGAAATTACAAACTTATGCTCAACTACTTCTTGGCCTGACTGAGGATCTAATGGAGCATGTTTGCTGCAGAGGTCTCAGGACTAGAAGGAGAGAACAAAGTTGGTAGGCCCAGAACCCAGCACTCTCTATACCTTGTATGTGAGGGTGTTCAAAGTCACCCGGGACCTCCTACCTGAAGGACCCCTGGCTTGAGTGCAGCCTACAGCAGGATGGCCTGATATGGCTGTCCTTAAAAGTGTCTGCTATGATCCAGCACCTCATGTGTCCGCCCTAACCTGGCTCGACCATCGCTATTGAACTTCAAAGTAAAACACTGTTCATTCCTGTGCCAGGTTAAAAAAAAAAATACTATGCCATTTTATGTAAGGGACTTGGGCATCGCCGATTTCGGTATCCATAGAGGTCCTGGAACCAATCCTCACGGATACCAAGTGATGACTGTTACCTATTCTTGACTTTTTATAATAGTGGGACCATATAATATTTGTGTTTTTGTGATTTACTTATTTCACTCAGCATAATTTTTTTTTTTAATGTCCTCCAGATTCATCCATGTTATAAGATGTTTTGCAGACTCCTCATGATTCTTTATAGTTGATGGTATTCCATAGTATGTATGCACCACAATTTGTTTATCCGTTCACCTGTTGATGGGCACTTAGGCTGTTTCCATCTTTTTGCTGTTGTGAATAATGCTGCAGTGAACATAGATGTGCATATATCCATTTGTGTCACTGTTCTTGTATCTCTAGGATATATATCCAGGAGTGGGATTGCTAGATCATAAGACATTTCATAAGATATATTTCTAGCTTTTTGAGGAAGTGTGGTACTGTTTTCCATAGTGGTTGTACCATTTTAAAATCCCACTAGCAATGAATAAGAGTTCCAATTTCCCCACAATCTCACCAGCATTTGGTATTTTCTGTTTTTTTTGGGGGGGGGGTCATTGCCATTTTTGCAGGGGTGAGGTGGTATCTCATCGTAGTTTTGATTTGCATCCTATAGGGTCGCTATGAGTCAGAATTGACTCAACAGCAATTTTTTTTTTAATGACTAATGATATTGAGCATCTTTTCTTGTATTTGTATTTGTTGTCCTCTTTGGCAAAGTGTCTGTCCATGTCCTTTGCCCATTTTTTGGTTGGATTGTTTGTCTTTTTGTTGTTGAGTTGTTCAAGTTGCCTATATGTTTTAGAGATTGGACCCTTATTAAATATATCATTGAAAAATATTTTTTCCTGGAGCAAAGTCTTTTAATTAGACCAAAGCAGATTCCCAATTTTTGCTTTACTAATTTTTGTCTAAATTTTAATAATTTTTTGAAATGGTAAAAGTGGTGAGAACTCTGAGGTCCCATTTCTAGAAGTTGGTGGGTTTCAGACTGTGTTTTAGGACTAGAACAAAGATGCTTCTAATGCCCCAGTGGATAGACGTAAGAGAAGAAGAAGGTAACATCTCTTTTGCCTTCTCGCATTCCCTGTCCCTTCAACCAAGGCTGCTAAATTATATATTGGAATTCTGTAAGATTTCTTTTAGGAAGAAAAATCTGCTGAACAAAGTTTGAAAACCGTTGGTTTAGGCCATCATACCTTTTGAAACATCTTCTGTCCTCCAGTATCCCAGCATGTACAATTATTTTGCTCCCATTTTGTACAACACATTTCCAAAAAGCATATCTACATGAACCATGGCTGGAGCTGACTGCTTTCCTCAGACTATTATGCTTCTTTTTAATTCTTCATTATAAGTGTTTCTGTTACTGAATAGGTGGATGGTTGTATTAATGATTGGATGCAGAATTATATATAGAAAGAAAGAATGCAAGATATGCATACATTTATTTCCATTTATTTATTCCTTTTTTTTTTTTAAATTACTTGATTATATTTCTTACTACGTAGGACAGGAACTACATTTCCCTATCTCATGGGCACTTAGAACTCCCTCGTCACTCTTTTATGTATTTATGGGGCAGACACTTTTCTAGGTGGTAAGGGTATAGCATCAAGGCAAACAGACAAAAATATCTGCCCTCATGGAACATCTTTCTAGTTGGAAAAAAACTATAAACAAAGAAGTGAAACATATAGTAGGTCAGTTGATGATAAGTGATATGGAGAAAGGGAGGAGGTAGTTATTTTAAATCCAGTGGTTGGTGACATTTGCACAAGGACCTGAGTTGGTAAGGAGGAGGCCTGATGGATATGTGGGGTAAGAGCCTTCTAGATAGAAGGAGGAGCAAGAATAAGAAGCAAGAGCATGCTTGGTATATTCTAGGAACAGCTAAGAGACCACTGTAGGTAGATCAGAAACAACAAGGGGCTGATTGCTATTTAATTAAGGTGGAGAACCATTGGGGAACTTAAAGCAGAGGAGAGACATGATCTGACTTATGTTTTCAAAGAACCACTCTGACTTGAGTTTTGAACATAGACGAGGGGTCAGTAAACTTTTCTGTACAGGGCCAAATAGTAACTATTTTAGGCTTTTCAGACCATAGAGTCTCTATCACAAATATTCAACTCTACTGTGTAGCACAAAAGCAGCCAGGGACAATATTTAAATGAATGGGCATGAGTGTGTGGCAATAAAACTTTATTTAAAAAACAGGCAGTGGGTTGGTTTTGACCCACATGCCATAGTTTGCCAACCTCTGAAATGTACCATTGCCAAGTGGCTTTGAATTGTGGGTATGAGGAGAGTGACTGTTATGTCTGTATCAGTTAACTATTTATTCCACACTCAATATAGGCTACTATCCATTGATAATTCTTTATACATATGTACTATCTGTACAGCTTATCCCCTCAAAGCCATGGCTATAATTCAATGAATGTTTATTGATGCTTTTAAAAGACCTGTCTATTGAAAACAAAGTTAGAGGTATATAGATTCTCTGTATCAAGGTTTCCACATCACTTTGTGGAATGGGATATCCAAGACGGGGACTGTGTTCCTTGCTATAATTGTTCTGGGCCCTGCTTGCTCTGAGACTCTTTACCCTTTTCTCTGACTGGACCAGCCCTGCACTGTCCAAGAGAAACGTAACACGGGTCTCAAAGTATCAACAGGTTTAAAATTTCTAGTAGCCGCATTTAAAAATTAAAAAGAAACAGGTGAAATTAATTTTAGTAATGTGTTTTATTTAAACCAATGTGCCTAAAATATCATTTCAACAGGTACTCAATATAAAAATTATTAATGAAGTATGTTATATTCTTTATTTTGTATTAAATCATCGAAATCTGGGTGTGTTATATAATTTGGACTAGTCATGTATCAGGTACTCCATACCTGCATGTGGCTGGTGGCTACCATATTGAGCAGCACAGGTCTATAGATACTAGACAAGGTTCAGAGTTTGGTCTTCCCAGCTGATAAATGTCCTTCTCTAAAAGTTATAGTAAAACTGATAACCTAGCAACAGGGTAAAAGTTAATCTTTGAAAATAATTTACTTTTCCTCTGGAAGAGTACACAGAATACTTTAGAAATGTTGGAATCCAGCTTCTTGTTGCTCTCCTTCAGTTAACAGCAATGATTAACAGCAAACTATGATAGAAGGAGGACTTTTAATATTCAGTGTGCTCTTCTTTTCCTAAACATTATTTTTTCCATTTAAGTTTCAAATATGCTTACTAGTTACATAAGTAGGAAAGTCATCTTCACCGACTTGCCAGTCCCATCCCCAGCTTAGCAAGGGCCTCTTTTAGCACAGTCCTCTATGTACATTGTCAGTGATTTCTCTGTGAAACAGGACTCAGAGGTGGAGGCTCTTAAAGGCCCAGCCTGTAAATACAGCTTAGAAATATTCATTCTGCACATTTTAACTATGTGCACATGTACTTATCCGTAACCAGTTCCCCCATGACAAAATTATCTGGAATTTTCATAAGAAACAAAAAGTTTTACATAAACTAGGAAAACACCTAAATTTTTAATGATTTTCCATGGGCATATGAGAACATAGAATTTGGGAGTTTTGGGAAAAGAAGAAGGGCTATAAATAAAAACCTACAGAGTTATTTGACTGAACATTCTGAGACACTGAAGAACCTGTAGCCCTGTGATAGGGCTCCTCCTGTGGCCTGTAATACCAGGAATAACAGTACCTTTCCCAACTTTGGCAGTGACCACCAATTTTGCTTTTATTGACTTGAGGATCCCTATGCCATTGTGGGATTACCCAGTGAGGTGCACAGAGAACCCAGCAGGTCCTCCCAGAGAGTACTGGCCATAGAATCTGTTGAAGCAAGTAATAAGAAGTGGTAAAATTTGAGTTATATCAGTTTCTGTAACCACGTCTGATTTTACAAGGGGGTCAGGCCTGGTTATTGTTGAGTTCTGCATATAAGCAGTTAGATCTTGCTCAATTAATTACTTCCAGGCACAACCAGACTCTTGAAGTAGTAATGAAGAGTTATAAATGGACCATGGCATTTCCAAGTCTTTGTAGATTTGTAGAGCTAGTCGTGGTCATTAAATTTGATCTTCAGCCAAGTAATTTCAATTTATTTAAAGAGAGAGTTTGGCAGATGTTGGGATGGAAGGGGCCACCTGCTTTCTGGAATTCTTTGAAGTAGAGTACTGTTGAATCTAGTAAAAAGAAAAAAAAAAGTATTCTGATAATGTAACAGCAAAGCAACAGTGACAACTAATTCTTACATATAACCTCCTCTGACCAGGCACTTTTTAAGTGCTTTCTGTAGAACTCATTTAATTCTTATAACAATCATTGCAGGTAGGAATTTTTCTTGTTCCCCATTGTACGGGGGAGAGAACTGATTCCTAAGACATTTCATAACAAGTGGTTAGGCTGGGATCGAACCCAAGCTGCCTGACTCCAGAGTTCTTTCTCTTCCTCACATATTCAATAAATATCCATGCACATGATAGATAAAAAATAAAATAAAATTTTTTTTCATGATAGATAGACCTGAAAAAATATTTCACAAATCAACTCACATTACATGCTTTAAGAGTTTAATACAGTTCTTTGATGAATCCTCGTGAAAATGAAATACACTATTAGCTTAAAATTTTATCATTTTTAAACATAGACCTCCTAAAATGGAGGTCATTGATGGCGGGGGGGATCCTTCGAGGTTCTCAAGAAATATGTATGGACCAGAATATCGTATGGCAGGTAGGGCTCATAATTAAGAATGAAATCTTGAGCCCTGTATTGCTTTTAGCTTCTTAAGCCATTCTGACAGTGCCCATAGCACACACCCATCTGACAGATGAGAGACCCAAGCATAGAAAGACTTGCAAAGATCATCCAAGATGTTCTTTCATTATTATTCTTGGCCTCTGAACTAGCTCCTAATTTGTATCTTTGCAGTCCCAGTGTTGATCCTGTGTCTGACCCTCTGGGCTCAGTTTTTGCAGTAAGTTTTCCCAGTGTTTGAAACTCAGTTTTCCCTAAATAACTCTGGGCTTTGGTTTTCCCTCAGACTCTCAGACCCTCAGAGTCACTTGCCGTCTGTGTAGGAACCTTCCGCGACCTGCTCCATAGAACCAAGTCCCCTCTGCCTTCTTCGACTATTTTTTAAAACCTAATGTGCAAGGGTAGTGACTTACTCAAAAATGCCTTTTTCTTAGGGATTGCTCTGGAGGTTTATATGGGCTAATAGCTCCCCACCCACTTGACATTTTGCCCATTACATTATATGTTTCTTCCAAGGAACAAAAATATAACTCTCCCTCTCTGACAGCATGGGAGACATTCTCTCACTGTTGCTCTCCAGGAAAAATCTCATAATCTAACCAGACAAACCCTTGCTGAAAAATTAGACCAAATGGCATTTGTAAACCCCAAGGAAAGCATTTTTCTTCTGTGAAATATTCCCTAGCTGGAAGTGTTAGAAACTTTACATACACCGATACCAGTTAGGTTTAATTGGGAAAAATTGAAAAGGTATAAACAGCTGGATACACTGTCAAAACTGAACCCTGACAACCTAATTATTTTCCTAGCTGTGTGTATGGAGAAACCCAGAGCACCCTTAATTCACATTTATAAGATGAATGAGAAAATTAGATGAACAGTTTATTTGCTAAAAGAACGACTGTGGATAGCTAGGTAACTCCTTTTTACTCATTTGGTAAGTTCAAATGAAGGAAATAAAATTAGAAAATATATGTTGGTATCATGTATCTGCCTTCTCTTTCTCACACTGGGTTCACAAAATCAAATTCTATGTATAGTCAATTTGCCTATATGCCTGATACCATTAATTTTTTTTTTTTTTTTTTTAGACTCAGGATCTAAACTCATCAGGCAAGGAAATATCCCATCTTGAGAAACACAGATGATCTACCCCTTTTGGATTGCCAGGGCATCTCCAGGAAGCTAGAAATCTGTGCTGTTTTCAGTGTCAGGTCAAATAAAAATATTAGTCTTTTTTTTTTCTTTTGCCCATTCATGTTGCATAAATGAGAGTTTCTTTATAGAGTACTTTTATTTCTTAATTGGACCACTAGTTAGATAAGGAATGACTTATTTAGCATACTTGCAGACTCTAGGTAAAGATGATTGCATAAACAAAATGTTGAAGCAAAAAGGTGCTAGAGTGAGTGTGTTCTGTTCTGTGGTCGATATTAAATGCCACTAACTTCATTGCCTAATGTAAGAATTAGAATAATAGCATGTCTGAATTGGGCTTTCATTGTTATAAATTTTCTAGAGTCAATTTCTTGTCTTGAAAAATCAACTGGTGATGGTTAGGGCCGCTTGCTCACTTCTTGAGTGCTGCATATTAAATGAGGGTTTATAAGTGATATTTGTATGTACAATTTACAATCTACCATGACTGTGGCATAGTGAAAACTTTAGAGCTAAACATAAAAAAAAAAGGAAAAAAACCCAAACCCATTGATGTTGAGTAGTTTCCAACTCATAGTGACCCTATAGGACAGAGTAGAACTGACCTATAGGGTTTCCAAGGAACGGCTGGTGGATTTGAACTGCTGACCTTTTTGGTTAGCAGCTGAGCTCTTAACCGCTATGCTTGGGTGTTAGTACCAGACATATTAGCTGGTTGTCTTGGGTAAATTACTTAATCTCTGCAATCCTGAATTTTGACATGTATAAAGAGGAATGTTATATAATTTGAAGCATTGTTATAAATAAGAGAGGTAATGCAAATAAAATATCTTAACACCATGCATGGGACACAATGTTTATTAAATGTTATTGTGACCCAGGTGGTTTCACTGATGAATTATATGAAATATTTAAGAAAGAAATAACACCAATATTACCGAAAATCTTTCAGAAAATAGAGGAGGTTAAGATATATTTTATGTAGCTATCATGACCCTGATGCCATATCTGACAAAGACATTACTAAAAAAAAAAAAAGACAAAGAAAAGAATAAAAACAACAACAACAAAAATTAGAGACCTAATCAAATATTATTAAATAGAATTCAGCAATGCATAAGTATGATATAAGATAATTTACCAGGTAAGCCATATTCCCAGATGCAAAGTTAGTTTACCATTTGAAAATCAATCTATGTAATTCTCCAAAACTACTGAATAGAGGAGAAAAATCATATGATCCTTTAAGTAAATACAGAAAAGTCTTTTGACAAAATGGAACACCTTTGCTTGGAGCAAAGTAGGATTAGAAGGTAACTTTGGGCTAATAAAGTGAACCCACGGAAAACCTACAGTTGACATCACACTTAATGGTGAAATGCTTTCATCCTGAGATTGACAACTAGACAATGATGTATGCTGTTACCACTTTTAGTTATTACTCTATTGGAGGTCCTAGCTAGTGTGGTAACACGAGAAAAAGAAATAAAAATAATAGATTGGGAATGACGACCAGTAGAAACACTTGCTCATTTCATGAGTTCCATGTATTAGATGAGGATTTTTAAGTAATATTTGTCTGTACAGTTTACAATTGGAGATATTGATTACACAGAATACCCTGAAGAATCTATAAAACAACTATGCGGACTAATGAATAAATTTATCAAGTAAGATATAAACTCCATATATAGATTCAAAGGTATTTTTGTATTCTTGTATAAAGAGTTGGAAAATAATTTTTTTAAGTTCATTTACAATAACGTGATTAAACATAAAATATTTAGGAATAACTTTAACAAAAGACATACAAAACCTCTACACTGAAAACCATGGAACATTGCTGAAAGTAATTAATTAAGACTTAAATATATAGAAAAGAAGCCCTGGTGGCACAGTGGTTAAGTGCTCAGCTGCTAACCAGAAGGTCAGTGGTTCAAACCCATCAGTCCTTCCATGGGAGAAAGAGATTGCAGTCTGCTTCCATAAAGATCCTTGGAAACCCTATAGGACAGTTCTACTCTGTCCTGTAGGATCACTGTGAGTCAGAATCAACTGAAGGACAATGGGTTTTAGGAGCCCTGGTGGCACAGTAGTTAAAGTATTTGGCTGTTAAATGAAAGGTTAACCCTCCAGCTGCTCCATGAGAGAATGAGGTGACAGTCTGCTTCCATGAAGATTTACAGTCTTGGAAACTTCTATGAGTCTGGATTGACTCAATGGCAATGAGGTTGGTTTGGTTTGGAAATATATAGAAAGAGGTGCTATGTTTATTGAATCAAAATCTCAATAATATTGAGGTATCAATTATTTCCATGCTAATCTATAGATTCCATGTACTCACAACTAAAATTCCACCAGGTTTTTGTCTGTTTGTTTTGTAAAGAGGCAAATTAATTCTAAAATTTATATGAAAATGCAATGGGACTAGAATACCCAAAGCAATCTTGAAAAAGAACAAAGTTGGAGGAATTAAACTATCTGACTTCATGACTTACTATAAAGCTACAGTAATCAAGACTCCTTGACACCTGCATGAAGAGACAAATAGATCAATGGAATAGAATTGACAGCCCAGAAATAGACCCATACTTAGATCAATGGATGTTCAATGTATACAGCTGTTAACTTTTCTGTACATACATATATGTATATATGTGTGTGAGTGTATATAATATATATATGAAAATTTTATAATAGAGTTTTGGGAGAAGGGCAGTTACTTTAGTGTTCTAACTTTGAGGAATAGAAATTATTATCCTCTTGTAGAGGTGAAGGTAATGAGTGAAGAAGGTTAGACAGGTTAAATACTCTGCCTCAAAATCCAAAGTTGTTAAATAAATGACGAAACCGGTATTAAAATGCAGGTGGCCCTAAACCTACAATCTATCTCCTTTTTATGTTGCTGCACAACTTTCCAAATCCAAACACCAGGCCTATCTGTTAAAATAGATAGTGGGCATGAAAGCTCAGCTTTGCTTTGAACTTCTGTGATAACTTGCCAGTTTCCTAATAAAGTGACCTTTTTTAAAAATAAAAATTATTCTTGAGGTAAGAAATGCTAGTTGTCAGGTTATTGAGCACACAGTTCCTGAATATCCGTAAAAGGTAAATACTGAGATAGATAAAATCAGTTATAAAACAAGACTAAAAAAAAAGAACAAAAAACCCAGTGCCGTCAAGTCAATTCCGACTCATAGCAACCCTATAGGACAGAGTGGAACTGCCCCACAGAGTTTCCAAGAAGCACCAGGCGGATTCGAACTGCCGACCCTTTGATTAGCAGCGTAGCACTTAACTACTACGCCACCAGGGTTTCCAAAACAAGACTGGGTTCTCAAATAATTATTTTTCCTCCAATGTGCTGGAATTTTTAGAAGCAAAAATACAAGGCCAGATATCTTAGAATCATAGGCCCAGACAGATCTGTAAATGCTTGTGTGTCTTTTTTTTTTTTTCCTTCTTATTCAAATAGAAACTCAGCAGCCTTGCAGGTGGTGAGCGTGTATCCTGTCCATAAAACCACTGCAAGGGCAGGCTTCATGAGCAGGAGCACCCATGGCAAGTGTGGTGCTGGGTATGCAGAGATGGGGAATCTAATAATCCCAGGTCAGACCTTGACTGGTCCTCTGACTTTGGACGTCTAAGTGCCTTACCCTTAATCAGCCTCATCGCTGAATCCTGCATTCCTCAGTAGTGTGAGGATAAAAACAAAGCAAATTGCAAAATCAAAAGAGTTAAATGGTAATCAAGCCTGACTTTCTCATTTTATTGGTGAGAAGACTGAAGCCTTGTGACATGCAAGGTAACAGAGATAGATAGAAGCAACAAAGGTAACAGAGTAGATAAAACATATCTTAAAGCAGTGTCTTCCAGACTTGAGGTTAGAGTAATTGCCCCATTCTAATTGCCTCCATTGGTTATCTACGAAATGACTTCAAAGGTAAATGTCCTATAGTAATGCACAGTGTTGTTATTGATGAAATTTCTTTATTAGGAGACATGTAAATATTATATGCAGATTTTTACTTAGAAAATATGTTTTCTGGATAATACCACGTATATAGAATTTTATGATATATATCCATGAGTAGAAAACAATCTATGTATAAAGAAGTGGTCCCTTCAGTAAAATTCATCACTTTTGTTGATACTCTGATCACTCTGCTGGATCTTTTTATAGATTATTCTTAAATGTGCTGTTCAATGTATGTCATAAATCAGCAGATTCAGTATTTCAGTCGTGGATGTTCCACTGGGACTTAATTGAATGAAGTATACAAAGAGATACTGTGTATGCTATAGCATTTTGAAAAATACAATGGCATCTTCTCAAATGTATTACTATCTTTTTATACTTTGAAAGCCAGAAACCACTTTGAGGTAAAACAGACTAAATGAAATTTCTTTAAACTAAATGTGGATTTGGCAGCATTTTGTTGTGAGTTGTTTGTGTTTTGTAGGTATTTTGTGAGGGCTACATATATATATATAGTTGTTGTTGTTAGGTGCCATCGAGTCAATTGCGACTCACAGAGACCCTGTAGGGCAGAGTGAACTGCCCATAGGGTTTCCAAGGAGTGGCTGGTAGATTTGAACTGCTGACCTTTTTGGTTAGCAGCCGAGCTCTTAACCACTATACCACCAAGTACAAATTCAAGTACAAAAACCTGCAATATTTAAACTGTGCAATTTGATCAACTTTGATGTGTGTCTGTCCTGGTGAAACCATCAGTACACTGAAGAAAAAGAACATTTCTAATGCTCCTAAAATGTTCCCGAGTCCCCCTTTGAAATCTCTTCCTCCCTTCATCTCCATCCCAGGCAACCAGTGACCTGAATTTTTTTTATTACAGATTAGTTTGCATTTTATAGAATTTTATATAAATAGAATAATAAAGTTTACACTATTTTAACCTGGCTTCTTCATTCAGCATATTTATTTTACGTTCATCTATGTTATTTTATGTATCAGTAGTTTTTTTTCCCTCTTCTTCATCCTCTTCCTCCTTCTTTTTCCAAGTAGTATTCTATTATATGAATATACCATAATTTGTTTATTCATTTGCCTGTTTATTGGACATTTGGGTTGTTTCCAGTTTTTACAAATTAAGCTGCCATGATCAGGTGTGTACAAGTCTATGTGTGGTTATATGTTTCCTTTCTCTTGGGTAAATACATAGGATTTGAAGGTTTGGGTTATATTGAAAGTACTGGCTTTACATTTTAAGAAGCTGCCACAATATTTCTTATTTCTTGGTATTTTTTATATAAACAATCTTAATATGCAAATATCAGCAGTTTTACTTATTTTTTGATTTTGTACATTTATTGCTTTTCTTGCCTTATTGCAGTGGATAGGTCTTCTAGTCAAGTGTTGAATAAGAATATTGAAAGCTGACATTCTTGCCATGTTTGCTATCTCATGGATAAAAAACATATATATGTGTGTGTGTATATATATATGTCTTTCACTATTAAGTGTGATATTGCCCATTGGTGTTTGCCTAGATGCTCTTTATTAGTTGAAGGGAGTCCCCTAATATTCCTAATTTTTTAAGAGCTTTTGAGTTTTTTTTTTTTAATTATGAATGATATTTAATTTCATCAAATGCTTTTAGCATTTTTTGAAAAGATCATTTATTAGCATGATGAATTGTATTGTCAAATCTACCTTGCATTCTTAGGAAAAATCTTTTAAGGTTATGATATACTATCTTTTAAGTATTGTTCGATTTAATTTGCTAACATTTTATTAAGGATTTTACATCCGTATAAGGGATATTGGACTGTGATTTTCTTTAACAATATCGTTGTTAGATTTTTTTAGTGTTATGCTGGCCTTTAAATCAAAATTGAGTAGTGATCCCTTCCTCATTATTTTCTGAAAAGATTTATGTAAGATAGGTGTTATTTCTTCCTTGAATATTTGCCAGAATTCACAGCGGTAACATTTTGACCTGGAGTTCTCTTTTAAGAAAGGTGTTTGACAACAATTTAATTTCTTTAATATAGGGCTATTCCAACTTTTGGTTTTTCTTGTACCAGTTTTAGTAAGTTATATTTTTGAAGAAATTTGTCAATTTTATCTAAGTTGCCACATTGTGGGGGTAAAGATGTTATGATATCATATTATTATTTTAATATCTGTAGAATCTGTGTCATTAACTCTTTCATTCCTGATATTGGTGAGTTGTGTTCTCTCTCTTTCTTGATCATTCCAAATAGGACTTTGTCAATTTTGTTGATCTTTTCTAACAACCAGTTATTAACTTGTTAGTTTTCTCTTTTATTACTTTCTCCTCTCATCTTTACCATTTTCATTCTTCTACTTACTTTGAGTTTAATTTACTTACTTTTTTCTTTTTAGTTTTTTATAGTGTAATCTTAGTTCTTTCTCAGTTTTTTTAAAAAAAAAAATTCTTTCCTAATATGAACATTTAAAGCTATACATTTCTAAGTCCTTCTTAAGGTTCATCACACAACTTTTAAGTAGCATTTTTGTTGTCATTTAATTGAAATATTTTCTAAATACCGACTCAATTTGTCTTTGACCCACGAACTATTTTCAACTGTGTTATTTAATTTACAGATATTTGAAGTTTTTCTAGATTTTTTTCCCCTAGTTTAATCGCAACTGTGGTGAGAGACTACATTTTGTATGATTTTGATATTTTAAAATATTGACTTTGTTAATGCCTAGAATATGGTCTATCTTAATGAATTTATTATGCATACTTAAAAATAATATATATTCTGAAGTTTATGGATGCAGGGTTCTATAAGCATTTATTAGATTAAATAGTTCATAGTGTTTTTTGAGATCTTCTGTCTGAATTACATTATATATACCAATGTTTCACAGTACAAAAAAAAAATACTTAGAGTAAATGCTGTAGCACTTCACACTTGACATGAAAGTAGAAAAATTGCAATCATTGCAAAACCATTGATCTTTATAATTTTCATATGTAGTACATCTACATACATTAAAAACCCCACTACATAATAATACCATTTTTGTTTTAAATAGTTATATGAACCTTTAAAGAACTTTAGAAAAAGAAATCTTTTACACCTATCCAGGAATTTATCTTTTTTTTTTTTTTTGCTCTTCTTTCATTTCTGATGATCTATGATTTCCTTTGATAATATTTTCCTTCACTGTGAAGAGTTTCCACTAGCATATCTTGTATATCACTTCCTGGCAATGAATTATCTCTGTTTTCCTTCACCTGAATATGCCTTTATTTCACCTTCATTTCTGAAGATTATTTTCACAGGTTATAGAATTCTTTCTAGATTGGCAGTATCATCTTTCGCCCTGTCGAAGTTGTTGCTCTACTGTCTTCAGGCCTCCATAGTTTCTGATGAGAAATCTGTAGTATTTCAATGCATTCGCTTGTATACAAGGGTCATGTATGTCTAGTTGTTTTCAAGAGTTTTTTCTTTATCCTTGGTTTTCAGCAGAATTACTAAAATGTGACAAGATGTGACTTTCTTAGTTTTTGTGGTTCACTGAGATTCTTGAATCTGTAAATTTATATCTCTCACTAAATCTGGGATGTTTTCAGGCAGTATTTAATCTTTTTTTTTTTTTTTCCTGTCTCAATCTTTTCCTCCTTTCCATGTAGGACTGAAATTACATATATCTTTGGAAATTATCCCATGAGTCTCTGAGGCTTTTTTATTTTATTCTTTTTTCCTCTCTGTTCTTCCGATTGGATACTTTATGTTGATCAGTCTCCAAGTTCATAGATTCTTTTCTTGGTTACCTCTATACTGCTTTTGATTCCATCCAGAAAATTATTCATTTTAAATATTGTACATTTTGCTTGTAAAATTTTCATTTTGTTTTCTTTTATAGTTTTTTTTTTTTTAAGCCTCTGTTAAGAATTCCTTTATTTTTATTCATGTCCAGAGTGTTTTTCTTTACTCATGGAGCATAGTTCTAATTGCTGCTTTAATGTCCTTAATAACTCAATAACCTAGGTCATCTTGCTTTTTTTTTTTTTCTTTGTAGAGTTGGTGGGTTTCTCCTGTTATTTTTTAATGTTGAGTAATTTTGAATTAAGTTCTGGATATTGTAAATATTATATTGTGTAGAGTCTGGGTCCTATTATGATGATGATCTCTATTTTAGCAGACAATCCAGCCAGTTAGATTCAGACTGTATGTTGTGTCTCACCTTCTTTGGGAGGTGGTTAAATTTCAATTTAGTTCTCTAAGGCTTTGCTGTTTTGGTTTGGGGGTGTCCTGTGCCTGTGCAGTTCAGAGGTTAGGGTGAGACTTACGCAGGAGGTGCAAGTCCGATACCTGTTTTGGGTTTTTTGCACACATACTTAGCTCAGAAACTAAGCTGAGACCGGTACAGGTTTGTTCACAGAATCTCCTTCTCTGGCACTTTCATCTCTGGAATTCTTCCCAAACCCTCTAGCCTGCAAGAGTCCCTCTTTCTGGTTACTCTTGACAGAAAGGTAGGGTTTATCTCAGAGTTTATCTGCCCATGCAGCTGTTACCACCTCACCACTTTGTGACTAGGGACTACCGCTAGGGTCATACTGCACAAGGAAATAGAAACGAAACAACCAAACAAAATGGGAAACTCATCACTGTGAAGGTCACTTTTATAACTTTTGACTCCCCTCCACATTCTACCTGCTTTACTTTCGGGAGTCCTTAAATAGATTTTTTTTTAGGATTATTAGTTTTAATCATCATGAAGGATAGGATATAGTAGACTTACCCTACTACAATTAAATCAGAACTAACATTGAATTTTTTTATCCCAGAAAAAGGAAGTTGACTGTATGTCAAGGCATAAATCCTTCTTTTTCATAAAAGCTTAAACCACTGTAACATAGAAAGTTCTTGTTTCGTGAATGAATTGTGGAGGTAAGAGCAGAAAAAAAAAAAATTTTTTTTTTGACCAGAAGTGTATGTTAAATAGTGCCCATTACAAACACAGAATAAAAAAATATGCATATAAACAATGAAAGAAAATAGCTGCTGTGATACTTAGTCCCCACATTCCAACTATTTTTTGCAGTTATTATTTCAAGGACATGGAAGACAACATGGAAGTATCTTTTCCTTCCCCAGTGATTTATAAAAGATAAAATTGATTACATATATGAAGAGCTTGGCACCATCAGAATGAAGCTGTATATATATTCAAAGTGGTGTTATTACTGTAATGCGTAACTAATCCCTAGATATGTTAGAGTCCTTTCTGACCAGTTCCTCATCACAATTTAAATATGAGTTTTAGTTAAAAATAAAGATTCTAAGAATTAACATTGGTGACAGTATTTCCTGTTGTGAAACACAGATACTAAGTCATTGCCAACTTCATTATGAAGATGACTTTATATAATAATAAATATCAAAGGGGAAATTACTGTGTCTGAATGATGTGAATTTTGGAAGTAGTACAGTATCCTTCTTTACTTGGAATAACCAGAAACTAATTAATGTGAATTATGTATTTCTACTGTCTTGTTTTGATCAGAGATTCTTAGGGAACTGAAGAATAAGGACAGCAAGGCCTTTTATATACCAGTCCAGTTGAATTGTTTTAAAAAATTAAAGGATGTATGGGCACCCAATAAAGCATTTTTCGTATGCTTAAGATATCCTCTGACCCTGAATTAGATCGAGCAATTTAAATAGGGTTCAGATAGGGAGCACATTGCAATTTAAGTGAAATAACTTTCCAATGTCCACTTTCCAAACATTTATCATATTCATTTTCTCCTTGAAATTGAGAGTACAAAAATAGCAATTATCTGAATTTATATTATTATTTGTAAACTGATGCACTATTCAGTTAGGCATTTTGTTATATAGTCACAAGAATTTTAAAAACATATTTTTGATCATGTTCTAATTTATTATATCACATGACCTCAATGCTTTGCATTTTAAAAATTGATATGTAGTCTGTAGTCAGTAAAATGTAACAAACAAAAAATTCAACAAGTGCACAACTCAGGGAGTTTTCATATATGTATACACTTTTTATGGAGCACTAGTGGAGCAGTATTGACTCAATGGCAACGGGTTTGGTTTTTTTGGTTTTGGTGGAGCAGTTGTTAAGTGCTCAGCCACTAAACAAAAGGTCACCAGTTTGAAGGTCATCCTGTGGGAGAAAGATGTGGCAATCTGCTTTCCTAAAGATTACAACCTTGGAAACCCTATGGGGCAGTTCCTCTCTGTCCTATAAGTGGCTATGAGTTGGAATTGACTTGACGGGAATGGTTTTTATACCCTTTTTATATATGTCATATCTATCAAGATGCATAACGTTTCAATCATCCCTGAAACTTGTTTTGTGCCCCTTTCCTTTCACTGTCTCCCATTCCCCACCTGGATTTAATCATTGCCGACTTTTGTCAGCAAGAATTAGTTGCCTGTTCTTAAACTTTTTATAAATGGAATCATAGAGCATGTACTCACTTAGATATTCATCCATGTGTTGTATCAACAGTTCTTTCATATTCATTGCTGAAAAATATTCAATTGTATGAATATATCGCAGTTTGATTATCTGTTTTCCTCTTGCTAAACATTTGATTGGCTTCCAGTTTTGGTCTATTATGAATAAAAACACTTAGAAATCCTTGTACAAGTCTTTTTGTGATATAGATTTCATTTGTCATATAAGTAACAATTATTTGAATGTAGCAATTTGTCTATTAAATTTATTTTTCACAGTAATACTTAGACAATATTTTGCTATAAGAATTAAAAACGGTCCCAAGGTGCCCGGCCACAACTGATGACTGCCCTGACAGGGAGCACAACAGAGAACCCCTGAGGGAGCAGGAGGTCAGTGGCATACAGACCCCAAATTCTCATAAAAAGACCAGACTTAATGGTCTGACTGAGACTAGAGGAATCCCGGCGGTCATGGTCCCCAAACCTTTTGTTGGCCCAGGACAGGAACCATTCCCGAAGACAACTCATCAGACACGGAAGGGACTGGACAATGGATTGGAGAGAGATGCTGATGAAGAGTGAGCTACTTATATCAGGTGGACACTTGAGACTGTGTTGGCATCTCCTGTCTGGAGAGGAAATGGGAGGGTAGAGAGAATTAGAAACTGGCAAAATTGTCATGAAAGGAGAGACTAGAAGGAGAAAGCGGGTTGACTCATTAGGGGGAGAGTAAGTGGTAGTATGGAGTAAGATGTATATATGCTTATATGTGACAGACTGACTTGATTTGTAAACTTTCACTTAAAGCACAATAAAAATTATTAAAAAAAAAAAGGGTCCCAAGGTATAAAAATTGCCCTGAAGAATTTTGGCATTCTTTTGAAAGATTATTCTTCCTTGTTTACAGTATGTTATTATTGTTGTTAGTTGCTGTTGAGTGTATTCTGACTCATGGCAACCCCATGTGTGCAAAGTAGAACAATTCCATAGGGTTTTCATGGCTGTGAACTTTCAGAAATAGATCTCCAGGCCTGTTTTCCTAGATGCCTCTGGGTGGGTTCAAATTACCAGCCTTTCAGTTCGTAGTCAAGCATTTAGCCATTTGCACCCCCCAGGGATTATCCATATTTGATTCTCCTATACAAATTTTGGCACCCTGGTAGCACAATGATTAAGAGCTTGACTGCTAACCAAATGGTTGGCAGTTCAAATCCACCACCTGCCCCTTGGAAACCTTATGGGGCAGTTCTACTCTGTTCTATAAGGTCTCTATGAGTTGGAATTGACTGTAAGGCAACAGGGTTAGGTTTTTTTGTTGTTGTTGTTTATACAAACTCTAAACAATTTTAAACTTTGTAAATCTATTAAAAGCACATAAAAATGAAAACCTATCACATGTAAAATTTTCATTTTTTCCAAACAATTTATTTATTTATTTTTTTATTACCTCTCAAGGACTAGCCACATGGTTACCTAGCCCTCTCTACCATACTGTTTCGCTGTACTATACTTAGCAACTTACTTATCCACCTGCCCATGAGACTGTCCTTGGAGACAATGACCACCCATGTCTTCCTGGTCTATGTTATTTCACTATACACATAAACCCTTTGCTGTCGAGTTGGTTTCGACTCATAGAGATCCTCTATGACAGAGTAGAACTGCCCCTATAGGGTTTCTAAGGAGCAGCTGGTGGATTCAAACTGCTAACCTTTGGGTTAGTAGCCAGAGCTCTTAACCACTGTGCCACCAGGGCTCCAGTTCACTATACAGTAAGAAGCAATTTCTTTGCCCATGGCCTCATGAAACTCTAAGTTCCTTGAAGGCAAAGATCATCTATATTCTACTAGACTTTCCATCCCTAGCATCAGGTACTTTGCACGGCATATGGTAGTTATGTCTTATACATCAAGTGAACTTAATGACTGACTGCCTTTTGCTTAGGGTGTTTATTTGCCTTGCAAAAGTCAAGTTTTTGCTATGGAAACACAACACACACTTAGCTTTAGCCCAGGAGTTTACTATTCCCTTTATGTCTTAAATCTTTTGTTTAAGACATGAGCTGACTTATTCCAGTTTCCTGTTTACATAGAGTAGGCTTTTGATGAAAATGCACACTACTTAAAGCCTACAAAGGATTTCTGATATATTAGTTTAATAAAGTTATATTAAACTCCACTGATGTGTCATTGAGAATAAGTTTCAAGTAAAGACATACATACATACCCACACACACATATTCTTAATTCATCTTTGCTTCCAGCAGATACTATACTTAACACGCTATATATATAGTGCATAAAATACAAACATCGTTTTCTTTATTTTCTTGTTGGCAAAAGTACCTGTTTTGCACAATTAAAAGACCTTGAAGGTATGCATGATTTACTACTGGGATTTCCATATTGAATCAAAGGTCATTATTCTAATAGTCTCAGACATTTTTTTTTTTCTCTAATACGTCTTTGCAGGGCCCATCTGTTTGTGGTTGCTGGTATAACCTCTTTTGATAGGGGCAGGATGGCAGATGGACAGCAGATGGGAGTTTTGCCCTGCCTCGTGGTTCAGATCCTGGACCAGACAGGATTTGTCAGGGACTTTCAGTTTGTCCTCTCAGCTGTGGGCTTCAGTATTATGTTTGGCATCTCAATCAAGGGTATGAATTGATGCAGAGCTGGACAGGCTATTGGTCATTGTGACTAATTAATGACTAATGATAAGGGTGGGGCACCCAGTGAGTCTATAGAGAACTGGATGAGGAAATATCCCTTTCCACTTCATGAAAGCAGCAGTCAGGAAATAAAACAACGTATTGTATCGGGCAAATCTGCTGCAAAAGACTTCTTTAAAGTTTTTAAAAAAACAAAGGAGTCTCTTTGATGACTAAGGTGCGCCTGACCCAAGCCATGATATTTTTAATCGCCTCATATGCATGTGAAAACAGGACGATGAAAAAGGAAGACAGAAGAAGAATTGAGGCATTTGAATTGTGGTATTGGTGAAGAATATTGAATATACTGTGGACTGCCAGAAGAACAAATAAATCAGTCTTATAAGAAATACAACTGGAAAGCTCCTTAGAAGTGAGGATGGTGAGACTTTGACTCGTTTACTTTGGATATGTCATCAGGAAGGGCCAATCACTGAAAAGAGGCATCATGTTTGGTAACGCAGAGGGTCAGCAAAAGGGAGGGAAAGCTTCAAAGAGATGGATTGACACAATAGCCTCAATAGACTCAAACATACCAATGATCATGAAGATAGTGCAGGGCTGGAAAACCTTTCATTCTGTTATGTACATCAGGTCCCATGAGTCAGAGTTGAATCAATGCCAGTAACAAACACAACAAGCTTCACTCTGTGCTTGATCCCCAGGACTCCAGAGCCAGCTCATTCTGAAGATTGGAGTTGCATAATTAGAGAAAAAAAAATGTCATGTAGGTATTTACCTAATTTTAAAGTATAACTCAGTTTTCCAGAAGCCTTTGTTTCTATACAAGATCACCTGAGGAAAAGGAGAGAAATAGGGACAGACAGGTAGACAGTGACTTGGTACTTAAACCAAACTTTAAAAAAAAAAATGTTGTTAGAAATGCATTTATTTTACAATAAATTAAGGGTTGTTGTTGGTGGTGGTAAACCAAACTTTTTATCTATATTGTTAAACAACTTGTCATCTTCTGGAATTCTAAAAGGTACAGTATGATTCAAACTTGGACTAATGATAACATCTGAATGCAGTAAATATGACTACTTCTGCTACGGCATTAAAGACAGTTCATGCAATTGCTAGTCTTTAAGGAAAAAGAAGAAAGTCTTTTGTTTTATTCTGAACTATCAGCACATTCTTTTTTCTTTTAATATTTATATGAATTTGCTGTTTTCCTAGTGACGCCTTTCATTTCAGATGGAAGCCACATTGGAATAAACAGATGAGGCTGGGTAAATCCCCTAACGACGGCTAGAAGGGTAAGCCTTGGCAATGGCCATGAATAAAAGGGAATGATGAGTCAAATTGGATACTAAGCTTTGATTTTTTTTTTTTCTTTTATTAGTTTCTTTGCACTTAGAGCTTCCCAGAATCATAATGTGCTTTTTCCTTGGCTAAGCTGAGTCCCAATTTTGATAAATAGCACAAAAGAGTTTATATAAGGAACCTGTGTCTGCAGATCTCTAAATAATTGCCCATGATAACTAGAAAACTGTCACACTCTATCAGGACCATTACTAACTTATCAGCCAGCATTAAAGGAGATCCTTAGGATACACTGTCCCTTCCCTGTACCTGAACTAAATTAAAATACTGTGCCTTACTGGTTGATAGTGCTTCTGTTCTTATAGTAGATAGATTATGACATTACGTAATTTATTAGTATGAAATGTTCATGCTTGCATATTGTCTCATGTTCTTAGGAGTCAGACCTTTCTACCTATGTATAATAATTATGCCACTCCAAATTATATCAATAACATTGAGTTGTTGTACTCAAGTAAATTATGTTTGCATTAACCCAAGAGATTTCTAACCTAGATATGTGTAGTGTTAACCCCCACAGGACACCCTAAAATCTAGATTATAACAGACTGCTGCGTGATCATTTATATCACCATTGAATACAACCTTGAGTATAAAAAAAAATTTTTTTTTTTGTATGAGGGCGATATAAATGATCGTGTAGCAATCTGTTATAATCTAGATTTAATTTCTATATTTAAAGAATATATGTTGTATTCTTTGTTCCATCTGGTATCCTTTTACCTTTCTCTTCAATTTTATTTTTCCTGATTTACTAAATATATTTAAATAAAATGAAACTCTGCATATATATGTTTGTAATTATCCTTCAGATTATATATTTGATGGATAACCAAGATACCTTTATTTTGGAATCTTGTTTACTGTGTCTGGGGCTTCCTTAAAACCAACTCATTTATTCTTTCCTTTTAAAGGGGTCTTAAAATAGAAAAAAAAAAAAAAATCTTATTAAGGTGCTGCCCAGGATAGCCTAAAGGACTGTGTTATGCCCCTGCTTGCTATAAATGTACTTTAATGTGGATCTTGGTAACATGATTTTAGATGAGGTGTGGACAGGCTGTAATTAGTTATAAATCTGTAAATGCTTGAACAGGGGCTTGGCTTAAAGTTCTCCACCTGACTAATCCCAGAAAGCTGTCTTAATATGAATTGCCATTAGCCACGGAGTTAGAGGAAAGTCATGAATTTGAGGAAATTTAGCAATCCCTGTGACTTTTTGTGTGACTTAGCCAGTCAGATAGAAGCTCCACTTTGCTAGTGTGCTCTTTGCTTCCCTCGAGTCTTGTTTTTGTTTTGGTAGACAGCTCTTATGAGAAAGCTTAGAAATGATGTTTCAACCACAATTAGCTCTTTTGCAGAAATTCTTAAGCTATCTTACATTGAGCATCTTTCCATGAACAGCTAATTTCTTCTATTTAATCAGCCCTTAGGTGATACAGCACTTACGGATTGCAAAGTACTTTACCCATGATTTCTCTCTTGATTTTTCCAAACCACCAATAGGCAAGCAGAGAAAGCCATTATTACATTAGAAGAAATGGAAAATCAAAGCTATAAAGGAAATTCTTGAAGATCATACAGGTAGGAAGCAGTGGACTGGGATTTAAATCAAGGTTATAGTGGACTGGGGTTGACATTTTAGAATTAGAAGAGAGCTCTGAAATTTTAGTGCAGCATTGGTATTCTCACCTTCTAGATGAAGAAACTGAGACCTAAACGAATTACGTAGCTTCCCTGAGAACGTATGTTTTGCTAGTGCCATTG
Source organism: Loxodonta africana (assembly GCF_030014295.1). Lineage (NCBI taxonomy): Eukaryota > Metazoa > Chordata > Mammalia > Proboscidea > Elephantidae > Loxodonta > Loxodonta africana. The sequence continues at coordinate 66,380,293 of NC_087342.1, forward strand.
CTGGGGAAAGTGCCCTGACTTTTAAAATGTAAGGAAAACGGCTTGTGTTCTACAATGTAAGGAATATTTTTTTTTATTATTATTCTATTAAGAGAGAGAAATGGAGCATTGTAAATGCAATGGACTGGAGGTCAAGTTGTTCTATGTAGACTATATATTGTCTGATGTGCAAAAGATATGTAAAAGCTTATGCATTTATTCATTAAAAAAGAGTTATTAAGGGTCAACTATGGGGATAAAATTACAATCAATTCATTATTTCCATCTTCAGGGAGTCGGAGCCATTCATTTATTTATTCATTCTTTTGTTCAGCATTTATTGAGTAGATTCTATGTGTCAGGCACTCTTCCTTCCTATGTACTCTTGTGCTGTTAAGCAAAACTAAACCAGTTTGGCTGAAAAAAGAGCAAACTATCATTTTTTGTGATGTTCTAGGTCTCTATTAAAACAACCTAAATAAGCAAGAAAACAAATCAAATTTAGTATCCAGTTTGATTAATTATTGCCTTTTCTTCCCAGTCGTTACTGTAGGATATAAAATAGAGAACTTAAAAGAAGTCCCTGCCTGCAAGAAGCTTGCATTCTAATAGGCATTGCAGACTACTAAATAAATAACACATACTAGAAGGTCAAATCTTGATAAGCATTATGACCAAGACCAAAGCAGGCTTAAGTGTCAGAAAGAGAATGAGAAGGAGGTACTGTTTTATGTAGGGTGGTCTGAGAAAGCCTCTCTGTGTCTCTATTGTGTGTGCATGTATAAATGCATACTTTTCACACTTAGCTTTTTAACTGAGATATAAGTTAAATTTACAGGTTGTGAATTACACAGACCTTAAGCATTTTTTTTTTTTGAGCATACTGTTTGATGAGTTTTGAAAAATGTATACACTGATGTAATCCACACTCTTATCAAGATATAGCCCATGTCTATCACCAGAGAATGATCGCTCCTGCCCTTTCCCAGTCAATTCTCTTGTGGTACCCCAGAAGCAAACATTGTTCTGATTTCCTTCACCATAGATTAATTTTGCCTGTTCTGAAACTTTATATAAATGGAATCAGATAGTATGCACTCTGTAGTGGCTGGATTCTTTTGGACATCTTAAGGTTTTTGATGTTCATCCTTGTTACTGCTTTATTGCAATTATTCTTTTTATGTATGTGTTCTGTTGTATGGATATACTATGATCTGTCTATCCATTCTTCTGACAATGGACTTATGGAATGTTTCAAGTTTTGGGCCATTAGAAATAAAGCTGTTAGGAACATGTTTGTACAAGATTTTTATGTGTATGTGCTTACACTTTCCTTGAGTAAATACCAGAAGGTAGGTGTTTAATTTTATAAGAAACTTCTACACTGATTTCCAAAGATCTGCCATTTTACCCTCCCACCAGCACTGAAGAAGGGTTCTGGTTTTTCTTCATCCTCATCAACAGTTGGTGTCATTGGTCTATTAACTCTTAGTCACTTGAGTGGGGATATAATGGTATCTCATGTGATTTTGATTCACAATTTCATGACTCATGATTGTGAGCCCATGCTTATTGGCTATTCACATATATTCCTTTGTCAAGTGGCTATTCAAGGCTTTTGCTCATATTTTAAATTCAGTTATTTGTCTTTTTATCATTGAATTGTAGGAGGTAGATAGAAGTCCTTTGTCATATGTATTACAAATATTTCCCCCAGACTGGCTTGAGCTACTCATTTTCCTAATGCTGTCTTTCAAAGAGTGAACTTTTTTTTTAGCTTTGATGAAGCTCATTTTATAATTTTTTCTTTTATTGGCAGTGTTTCCTCGTACTTGCTAAGAAATTTTTGCTTTCTTCAAATATAAAACAAAGATATTATCTTACGTTTTCCTGCAGAAGGTTTGTAGTTTTATTTTTATGTTTACAACCATGATTAATCCAGAATATATTTTTGTGCGTGATGCAAAGTATAGATAAAGGTTCATTTTTTTTTACGCCCAAATAAGTAGCCAATTGTTCCAACATTACTGGTTGAGAAGGCTTGCCTTTCCCTTGCAATGCTTTGGGACCTTGATTGAAAAATTAGTGTTTCGGGGCTTCCACTTAGGATATAGAAGGGTGGAAAGGGCAGTGTTTCCACCCTTACAACCACAAAATGGTTGAAAATTTGCAAATATATAACTTTTCTTGAACCCATGAGAGAGCTCAGGTCTCAAGGAAACCAACTGTCTTGTTTACCTATACGACAAATGGGTAGCTTTAAAGAACAGAAATTTATTTCCTCACAGTTCTGTAGGCTAAAAGTCCAAATCAGGTCTCATCTATGTTGATTCCTTCTGTGGACTTCTCTCCTAGATTCTGTTTTTTGTTGGCAATCCCTAGCGTTCCTCTTCTTGTAGATGTGTCCTCACATGGTGTCTGTCTTCCCCCTGTGTTTCTGTGACTATTCTGCTTTTTTTTATAAGATACTATTCAGAAGTGATTAGGTTTAGGACCAACCCTACTCTGGTATGACCTCATTACCATAACAAAAGAAAACCCCTATTTCCAATCAGGGTTATATTCATGGGCACAAGGTTAGGACTTCAGCACATATTTTTGGAGGACACAACTCAATCCATAGTACCAACTAACCTGAAATCTAGGGAAGGAAAGGTGCCTCCAAGAAGAGATAAGGTGGAAAAACTTGCTTACCTGGAACAAATACCTAACAGCACTGATAAGAAGAATTCAACTAATATTTTTAACAAATTGCTAAAGGCTAAGTGAGGCCTAGCAAGACAAATGCAAATCCTTGGGACTAAAGGCACAAGGGAAATGTACACTCTTTTGCAGGCTCCTCACTGAGCACAGGACACTCACCCAAAACACAGGGCAAGGGTCCTGAGAGAACATCTCTTGTGATGCAGTCCTGGAGGAGAACAGCCCCTGTTCTACTGGTATCAACTTTTCTATGAAGATAGGAGCCCTCTCCTATCTTTCCTATGGCACAAAAGCCTTAAACCACATGGAAAAGGTTGATAAACCCTATTATCCTTAGGACAGTGCAGAGAGAGAACTCATTGCAGCAGGGTGGAGTTGCAGCTGGTGAATTCAAACTGCCCGCCTTTTGGCTAGCAGCCAAGCTCTTAACCACTGTGCCACCAGGGCTTCTGTTTCTGGGTAATGGGCAGGAATACAGCCTATAGCTGAGATTGATTTAGGATTACTGAGAAGGCTCAACCTTCAGGACCCAGGGATTCAGTGCTTGCCCAATTAATGATAACAAAAGAGAATGCTCGTCCAGCCCCACTACCTGGTCAACAAGTGTTATAAGAAGAAGCACTCTACTGCTGAGAGATAGGCAAGAGTATAGGGAAAGACTCTCTCTGTGATATAGCTTAAAATGAAGATGCAAAGCTGAACGTGGAGGAAACATTGAGAAAAACCCTCTGGTAAATCAGTCTTCACCTTAAACACTTGGATCTGCACAAAGACAAGAGCAAATTAAACCCAAAAATAAGCAAAAAGAAGAAAATAAAGTGTTACCATCAATGAAATAGAAAACAAAGAACTATAAAGAAAATCTATAAATGTCAAAGTTGATTCTTTGAAAAGATTAATAAAATTGGTAAGCTAACATCAGGAATATATTATAGACAATACATTATAGATGTGTAATAAATATCAAGAATATATTATGAAAAACTTTATGCCAAAAGTTTTTATAGACTTGATGACATGTATAAGTTATTAGAGACACAAATTTACAACTGACACAAGAAAAAATAGAAAATTTAAAGTCTTGCGGGTATTAAAGAATTAAAAATTCCCAGCCCCCTCAAAAAAAAAAAAAAAATCCAGAACCAGATGACTTTAATAATGAATTCCAATAAACACTAAAGGAAGAAAGACCACTAATTTTATAAAATTCTTCTGAAAAATAGAAGTTGATGGATTGCCTCTTTCTTCTATGAGACTGGCATAAAAATATTTAAAAAACCTTAGTGATTTACTGTCTCTATCATTGTCCTGAATCTTTTCCTATGTTTCTTATCATTTGTATTAACATACCACCTTCTTCTCCGTATTTTATTACAGTTGACCTTATCTTTATATTTAACATGTGAATGATATATAATCAGATCTTGCTTTTTATCTAGTCTGGCAGTCTCTATATTTCAATTAGAGTGTTTAATCAATTTAAATTTAATGTATTATCTGTATGATTATATTAAAATCTACCATTTTGCTTGTTTTCTATTTGTAACATCCGATTTTTGTTATTTTCCTTCCAGCTGGTTGTAAGACTTTTTTCTTTTATTCCCGTGTTATGAATTTATTTGTGTCTCCCCAAAATATATGTTTAAGTCCTAATCCCTGGTACCTATGAATATGACCTCATTTGTATATAATGTCTTTCCAGATGTCATTAGTTAACCTGAAGCCATACTGAAGTAGGTTGGGTCCTTATCCAATATGATTGGTGTTTTTATAAAAAGAGGAGAAAAGACACATGCAAAGAGATACAGAGAAAAAGGCCATGTGAAGATGGAGCAGAAACTGGAGTTACACTACCATTAGCCAAGGAACATGTAGGGCCCCCAGAAGCTGGAAGATGTAAGAAAGGAACTTTCCCTAGAGCCTTCAAAGAGAGCATGGCCCTGCCAACATTCTGAGTCCAAACTTCTAGCCTCCAGAATTGTGAGAAAGTAAATTTTTGTTATTTTAAGTCACCAAGTTGTGGTACTTTGTTATGGCAGCTTTTGAAAACAAATACATCACCCTTCTCAGATAACAAACATCTTCACTGTCCTCTTTCTCCTCTCCATGGTTTTTACCACATAGCTAGATAGAAGCTTTTTGGTTTCTCAGCAATTTGATTTTAAATGTGTCTTGATAGTTTTTTTTTTTTTTTTTTTAATTCTGCTCTCTATATATGCATCTTCTTGAGTCTGTGAGTTTATACTTTCCCTCAAACCTGGAAAAAAATTATTCATTCTTTCTTTAAAAAAAATTTTATTTTTTTATTTTTTTTACATGGCCCAATCTCTCTCAATTCCTTCTGGAATACCAAATATGTTGTTGTTCTGTGCCATCGAGTTGATTTGAACTTACCATGACCCTGTAGGAAAGAGTAGATCTGCCCCACATGGTTACCTAGGCTGAAATCTTTATGGGAGTAGGTTGCCAGGTCTTTTCTTCTGCGGAGCTGCTGGTGGGTTCAAACCATTGACCTTTCGGTTAGCAGCTGAGTGCTAATTTGATGTTGTCCCACAGGTCACTGAGGGACTGGTCATCTTTTTAGTCTTTTTTTCTTTTTGTGTTTCAGTAGTATAGTTTTATTACCCTGCTTTCAGTTCGTCAAATATTATTTCAGCAGTGGCTACTTTGCTGTTAAGACCATATAGTAAAATTTTCACTTCAGATATTGTAATTTTCAGGCCAAAAATTTCCTAATGGTTCTTTTTATAGTTTCCATTTCTCTGTTTAGATTCTGATTTTTTCCCTTGTTATTGTCACATTTTCTTTTAAGCCTTTGAATATATTCCCAATAGCAGTTTTACAGCCCTTGTCTGCTATTTGTACCATCTTTCTTATTTCTGGGTCTATTTCTATTGACTGTGTTTTCTCCTGGTCATGCATCATATTTTTATGCTTCACGTGTTTAGAAATGATTTTCTTTCATACTGAATGCTATGTATGTTAATTGTTGAATTTTTTACAATAATGGAGTAGTTACTGACTTATCCCTTCTCTACCATAAATGATTATAAAATTGAGTAAGATAACTGAATTAATAGTTTTAAGGCCTTGGCCAAAAGGTAGCGCAAGACTTTTACCCCTGAGAGAAGGAACATGAATGAGAGAAGCTTCACAGTCACTTACTATTGACAGAAGAGAGAGTTTCTATCATATATTAAATGCTTAAAGGAAAATATTTTCAAAAAGCCATGTTAATTCAGAAGAATGAAGTTTAACAAGGCACTAAGTATTTTCAACCATTTCATATGCATGTGAAAGCTGGACAATAAATAAAGAAGACCAAACAAGAATTGACGCCTTTGAATTATGATGTTCAGGAAGAATATCGAATGTACCGTGGATTGCCAGAAGAACAAACAAATCTGTCTTGGAAGAAGTTCAGCCAGAGTGCTCTTTGGAAGCAAAGATGGCAAGATTTCATCTTACATACTTCGGACATGTCATCAGGAGAGACCAATCTCTGGAGAAGAACATCATGCTTGGTAAAGTAGAGGATCAGTGAAAAAGAGGAAGACCGTTAATGAGATAGATTGATATGGTGGCTGCAACAACTGTTTCAAACATAGCAAAGATTATGAGGATGGCACAGGACCAGGCAACATTTTATTCAGTTATATATAAGGTTGCTGTGAGTTGGAACTAACTCGGCAGCACCTAAAAAGGCTTGGAAAATGAAAGTAGGAAAAAAGTTCCTAGAGAAAATGATATCTGCATGAATTTTAAATTTTGAATAGAAATGAGCCAATTACGAGTGGACTCCTGATCTATGTAGAGGGTGAACTAGATGCAGTCAAGTTGTTTCTGACTCACGGTGATCCATGTGTCTCATGGTAGAACTATGCTTCGTAGTATTTTCAATGTCTGATTTTTCAGACGTAGATCTCCAGGCTTTTATTTATTTTTTTTTTTGAGGTGCCTTTGATGGACAGGAACCACCAACCTTTTGGCTAGCAGCTAGACACATTAACCATTTGCATCACCTAGGAAATCTATGAGAACGGCACTGTGTGAGAAAAAGACCCAGTCTGTGCTGGAAACTTCACCCAATTCAGTGTTGGTGGAACCTAAACCATGACAAAAGAAAGGAGGGTGAGAGGCAAGAGAGGAAAAAGGGAGACATAATATGGTAGGCCTGGCATGCTGAGTTTAGGAGCTTAGGTATTACGTTATTGGAAGTGGGAAGTCAACAGTGAGCTTAACGCAGAGGAGAAATGTGGTGTTTATGATTTAGATAGAATATCCAGGTAGTGCTGTATCAGTCGGAGTATGATTTGAGGTGATGAAAGTCCTGGGTTCAAATATACCATATACACCAATATACCATTGAATAATGCAAATTAGGGATGGCAGATCTTGGTCATTGGCAGTGTGAGTATGAAGTACAAAGGAGACAAATCTATTTTGATCCCCATTCTACAGATGGAAAACTAAGGACAGAGAAATTAAATGGCTTACCCAAAGTCCCACAGCCAGTAAATTTAAGAACAGATTTGCGCCCAGATAACCTGGCTCCAAAGTCCTTGTAACCGCCTAGCTATACTGCAGATGCAAGAGAGTAGACATGGTGAAGGGAGTGAGGAATATGAGAAGAGGGTCCTGTTCCAGAATAGAGGGATGTGCCAAGGGAGTATAATGGCTGTGTTGGTCATCTAGTGCCGCTACAACAGAAATACCACAGCGGATGGCTTTAACAGAGAAGTTTATTTTCTCACAGTAAAGCAGGCTAAAAGTCCAAATTCAGGGCATCAACTCCAGGGGAAGGCTTTCTGTCTCTGTCAGCCTTCTCATCAATGTTCTCTGGACTAGGAGCTTCTCCACGCAGAGAACCCAAGTCCAAAGGAAGAGCTCTGCTCCTGGCACTGATTTCCTGGTGGTATGAGGTCCCCAACTCTTTGCTTCCCTTTCCTTTTATCTCTTGAGAGAGAAAAGGTGGTGCAGGCCACACCCCAGGAAAACTCCCTTTACATTGGATCAGGGAGGTGACCTGAGTAAGGGTGGTGTTACAATCCTACCCTAATCCCCTCGACATAAAATTACGATCACAAAATGGAGGACAACCACACAATACTGGGAATCACAGCCTAACCAAGTTGATATACACATTTTTGGGGGGACATAATTCAGTCCGTGACAATGGCATGTAAGTAACTCATTTATTGAACATGATAGAGTTGGTATAGATGAAAGTAGGCAAGAGCTGAACTTTTATTCATACCTCTGCAATTTTTACTGGGCCTTCTTGCAAGCTCTTTGAGTTATGCTTCTGTGCACCCAGGTGAAATCTTAGCCAGTTCTCATACTGTTTTTGGCTCCTTTCTGACATTAGTAAACTATCTCCTAGTCATCTAATGCTTTCACTCCCTATTTCTGACTAACTCATGCTTAGCTGACATCAGTGGAAAAGAGGGTGCTCAGGGAGAATCTTCACTGTGTTTTTACTCCCCTGGAGTTCTGTCTGACTCAAGGGAGCATATGGTTTTAAGAATCAGGATACAATCAACAATATTCAATTTAATAGAGCTTGTTAAACCAGATGATGAAACTGAAGTGTCCATTGGATTTAGCAAGTTAGAGAATTACTGGTAACTTTGGCACTGAGCAGTTTCACTAGAATGATGAAGATTGAAACCAAAATCCATTGGATTCAGAAGTGAATATAAAGTGGAGAAGATGGGTCAATCAAAAAGCTCACTTTCTCCAAAAGATTTGATAAAGAGGAGAGAGATTGGTGCATAGCTAGGGGATAACATGCAGACAGGGGTGATTGTTAAGGGTATAAGTGATTAGAGCATGTTTACAAGATAAGGGCATGAAGCCAGTAGAATGGCAAAGTTTGTAGTTATCAGAAAAAAAAAGAAATAGAGTTAACATGGTATAAGGGTCTTTGTTGGTATGTCTGGGGTATGTTGAGTGGAGATTTTCTTGGAACACAAATACCCTTATGTTTTGTTAGCTGCTTATAATATTATTTTTTAAAACAGTATTTTGTTTTCGGCAAAAGTTTACACAGCAGTTTAGGTTCCCATTCAACAGTTTCTACACAAGTTGTTCAGAGATATTGGTTGCATTCTTCACAATGCATGAACATTCTCATTATTTTCATTCTGGTTGCTCTGTTTTCATTAATCTAGTTTCCTTGCCCCCTTACATTCTCATCTTTGTTTTAAAATTATTGCTGACCATTTGATCTCATATAGATGATGATTTCTAAAAGGAACACAGTACTTACAGGTGATATTCATTATTTTTTAGCCAATTTATTATTTAGCTCAAGGTGACCTCAGTTAGTTTTGGTTCAAGGTTTGAAAAGGATCTCAGGGAAATAGTCTTGGGGAGTCCTCCAGCCTCAACCAGTTTGGTAGGTTTAGGTTTGGTTTTCTTTCTTTCTTTCTTTCTTTTTTTAGGAGTTCGAAGTTCTGTTTCACATTTTTCTCCAGTTCTATCAGGGCCTGTCTATTGTGACCCTGATTAGAACAGTCATTAGCGGTAGGTAGCCACCATCTAGTTCTCAAGGTAGACGAGGCTGTGGTTTGTGTAGACTATTTGTCCTGTAGTCTAGTTTCTTCCTTGAGTCTTTGGCTTTCTTCTTTGCTTCTAACGAGTAGAGACCAATAGTTTTATCTTGGATGGCCACTCACAAGCTTTTAAAACCTCAGACAGTATTCACTAAACTAGGATGTGGAACATAACTTTATGAACTATATTATGCCAGTTGATCAACATGTCCCATGAGACTATGGTCCCAATGCTTAAACCCAGAAATTCAATCCTGTGAGGTGTTTGGTTAAGTCTAAAAAGTATCCTTTACTGTGCCCCCTCCATGTGCTTCATTATATATATAAATATATGTACATATAGTCACACTGATGCATATACATACGCATACACCTGTATATACATACATATATACATATCTATACACATATATGGAAACCCTGGTGGCGTAGTGGTTAAGTGCTACGGCTGCTAACCAAAGGGTGGGCAGTTCGAATCTGCCAGGTGCTCGTTGGAAACTCTATGGGGCAGTTCTACTCTGTCCTATAGGGTCGCTATGAGTTGGAATCGACTCAACGGTACTGGGGTTTTTTTTTGTTTTTTTTTGGTTTATACATATATATGCCTACGCATATGCATATATACCTACATATATATTTTTTGGTTATTTTTGCTGTTGTTTCAAAATTATATATGCCCTAGCAATTACCAATAGGTCCTTTTTTCTTGTGTACTTTTCAGTGGCATCATTTACGTTCATCAAGCTGTGTACAGTTCACCTTTATTTGGTATTACATCTCCTATTGGCAAAAATAACAAGTACCTACTATCTAGAGAGTGAATCCTACTTACAATATTATTTTAAAAGATACGTAATTTTCCTGGATTCAATATATTCCTTATGCTGGATAAAAAGGTGTTTATTCTAAGCGACACATTTATTAATCTCATATACATTTTTCTGTGTAAATTTTTTTTAATAAGCTTGCAGGAAAAAGTTGTTTTGTCTTCACTGATGTATGTTGATACGCACTCTGTGAGAATACAGCTTTTTGGTAATGGTGCAACAAGCATCTGTCAATCAAACGTAGTGACATATAATGGATAGAATGACTCAGTCATTCTGTATCTCACTTGACATAATAGGAAACAGCTTGAAAAGGAGAGCCTAAAGAACCAAGCTGGAACTCTAAGTTTTCTACCTTTACAGTGATATTGTCAAGGGCAAAATATAAACTTTCATACTATATCACCGTTGCCCACCATAGTTGTTTTTGTTATTAGCTGCCATTGAGTCAGCCAACTCACGGTGACCCTGTGCACAACGGAAAGAAATGCTGCCCAGTCTCGTGCCACGCCCACGATCGGTTGTACGTCAGACCATGGGATTCATAGTGGTTTTAATGGCTGATTTTCAAGAAGTAGGTAGTCAGGCTGTTCTTCCTAGTCTGTCTTAGCCTGGAAGCTCCACCGAAACCTGTCCAGCATCAGAGCAACACACAAGCCTCTGCTGACAGAAGGGTGGTGGCCACACTTGAGGTGCATTTGCCTGGGTATTCCACATGGGAGGTGAGAATTCTACTACTGAACCACCAATGCCTCACCTAGTATAGTACATGACTCAAAATAGCAATGTATTAAAAAAGAGTATGCATTTATTCAAGTCTATTACTAACATTTTAAAGCCTATGACTATTTAAAATGTTTTAATCTTTTATTTGGCAACTAACTAGCAGAAGCTCTAGAAGTCATGGAATTTCAACTACAGCCCTGAAGTTTCAGGTGAGTTTAGAGATTTGGTTGTGATGACCAATTACTCTGGTCAATTGAGAAGGCATTACACCAGGCAGAAGCACCGGAAACATGCCTCTGAATCCTTAACTGCATGAGAGTAATACTGCTTGCTCAGGTCCATTTCCATAATGTTCATCTCATTCTAAATACTTATTCCCTTTTATAATGCAAGGGCAGAAAATTTGTTATTTTTAAAAATACATTGCTTTTTGCTCCCAGCCACGTGAGATGGTTTTGTATATACTCAAGTCCTTGAGTTATGAACTTTGGACTTACAGACAACTTGCCCCTTAGTGTTATGTAAATTTGCCCTCACTTTGAAATGATTGAACCAACCCCTACTGCAACAAAATTATTCATTACAATCACCTTCACTTGCCGCATGTGCAGCTTTTAAATTATTGAAAGGGCTTGGAGCCCTTTCTTGCATCAAAGTAAGGCTAAATAAGAGCTGTATACACCTGTTCTGACTTACCTACAAATTCGACTTAAAGACACACTTAGGAACGGATCTTGTTTGTAATCTGGGGACTGCCTGTATGTATATCTTAAACATTAACTTAATGAAAAGGTAGCAATTTTCATTTGGAAATTGAATTGACATTGGGAACTTTATGTTGGCTGTCACAGTAGGTCACATGAAAGAACTTGGCCAAGTTTATCAGCCATATTTGGCCCAGTTTCCTGTATATGCTTGCCAGATGCAAAAGCCAGTTTACTGCTGGAGGGCAAAGAAACCTGGAGGAATCGCTTGGAACTTGTGCCATATAATCCACTGGGTGTCTTTCTTTTTGGTTAAGTTTTGTCAGAAGGGTCTGATTATGCCATAGAATATGTATAAAAGAATGGGCTTCTCTATATCTTTCATCAGCTATAGCATCTTTATAAACTTTTTATTGTTTTATTGTGGTAAAAAAATATATATGACAAAACAATTCAATATTTTTTACATCTACAGTTCAGTGACACTGACCACACTCGTCGTTTTTGCAACCGTCACCGCTATCCACTTCCAAATGATTTTACCATCACCCTTAACAGGAACTCAGTGCCCAGCTATGGAGCCTAATAAAACACTCCTCTTGTCACTCATTTTTGGGAATACAGCTGCAAAAATGAAAAGATTAAAAATGTGATCTCTACTGTGAAAAATACTGTTTTAGGTAAATCATTAACTCCATGATATTAGATACTCATCATGTTAAAGCATTGCAGGAGAGAGAAAGAGGGAAGAAGAAGAGTAGAGAGAGAGACAGAAAATATGGGTGAACAAATGCACAAAAGAACAAATGTATTCTCTTTATTTATGGTGCCTCAATTCCCTGGGAAAGTTACTGCTTAAAATGGGAAACCATGAAAACATATGTGTTCGTAGGAAGTTGATCCCATATGTAATAGACTTCAGAATTTTGAACAAATTGATCATATAATTAAAGGTTATATATTAGTTGGTTGATTCAAACCTCTGTTCAAATGAATAGAGATGTCGGAGCATTGAACATATTGAACGTTTACACATGAATAAGCAAGACTGAAGAAATTGTTTGCAAGCAGACCTATTTTTTTGCCTTTGCATGTTTTTCGTAGTTCTCCAACTTGCAATTTTTCATATATTTTCATGTTTACTTTAGCATTTAATTAGCATATATATTTAATTCCACAGTGGAATATGTAAATGTTTCTCCCTCTCACAAGAGGAAAAACGGTTATGGGTTTTTATTTCTCTTATTATAATGTCTCTAGAATATTGGGTGTTTAGGGGATAACTGTACCTCTTATTTTTAATTAGAAATAATGGCTTAAATGATACAGCAGCACATTAAAGTTTCAGGGCAGATATTTGAGTTTCAGAATTTGGAAGAACCAAATTCTGAACACTTTTGTTACTTTCTTCCTCCCCCGGGTTTAGCACTTGAATACTGGAGTCACACTTTAGCTATCAAAAAAATCTTGTGTTCTCATAAAGCCTTCACATCGCCAGACACCTAACCTCCAACTCAAAGTCATAACAAACCTCCAAAGGGAGTCTCCTGTAAGTCTTTTCAGATGACTGGAAAATGTCCGATAGGAGGAAAATGTTTAAATGAAGTTTACCAATTTCGTTTGTAATTGTGTACATGTGTGTGGTGAGTAAAACAGAAAAGTATACCATACCATACCATACCATACCATACCATACCATACCATACCATACCATACCATACCATACCATACCATACCATACCATACCATACCATACCATACCATACCATACCATACCATACCATACCATACCATACCATACCATACCATACCATACCATACCATACCATACCATACCATACCATACCATACCAGTTGCTGTACCATACCATACCATACCATACCATACCAGTTGCTGTACCATACCATACCATACCATACCATACCATACCATACCATACCATACCATACCATACCATACCATACCATACCATACCATACCATACCATACCATACCAGTTGCTGTACCATACCATACCATACCATACCATACCATACCGTACCGTACCGTACCGTACCGTACCATACCATACCAGTTGCTGTACCATACCATACCATACCAGTTGCTGTACCATACCATACCATACCAGTTGCTGTACCATACCATACCATACCAGTTGCTGTACCATACCATACCATACCAGTTGCTGTACCATACCATACCATACCAGTTGCTGTACCATACCATACCATACCAGTTGCTGTACCATACCATACCATACCAGTTGCTGTACCATACCATACACCATACCATACACCATACCATACACCATACCATACACCATACCGTACCGTACCGTACCGTACCATACCATACCATACCATTTGCTGTTGGGTTGATTCCAACTCATAGCGACCCAATGTATGCAGAGTAGAGCTCTGCTCCGTACAGTTTTCATGGCTGTGACATTTCTGAAGCAGATTGCCAAGCCTGTCTTCCAAGGTGCCTGAGTGGGTTCAAAATGCCGACCTTTTGGTGAGTAGCCAGGCGCTTAACGGTTTAAGCCACCCAGGGACTCCAAGCATACTATGTTGTTGTTACTGTTAGGTGCTGTTGAGTTGGTTCTGACTCAGTGCCCCTGTGCACAACAGAACGAAACACTGCCTGGTCCAGTGCCATCCTCACAATTGTTGCTGTGCCTGAGCCCATTGTTGCAGCCACTGTGTCAGTCCATCTCGTTGAGGGTTTTCCTCTTTTTAGCTGATCCTCTACTTTACCAAGCATGATGTCCTTCCCCAGGGACTAGTCCCTCCTGACAACATGTCCAAAGTATGTGAGACACAGTCTTGCCATCCTTGCTTCCAAGGAGCATTCTGGTTGTACTTCTTCCAAGATGGGTTTGTTGATCAAAGGCATCAGTTCTTGCTCCGTCTTCCATATTCATTGTCCAGCTCTTGCATGCATATGAGGCGACTAAAAACACCATGGCTTGGGTCAGGCGCACTTTAGTCCTCAAGATGACACCTTTGCTTTTTACACTTTAAAGAGGTCCTTTGCTGCAGATTTGCCCAATGCAATGCATCTTGATTTCTTGACTGCTGCTTCCATGGGTGTTGACAGTGAATCCAAGTAAAATGAAATCCTTGACAACTTCTGCCTTTTCTCTGTTTATCATGGTGTTACTTATTGGTCCAGTTGTGAGGATTTTGTTTTCTTTATGTTGAGTTGTAATCCATACTGTAGGCTGTGGTCTTTGATCTTTATCAGTAAGTGCTTCAAGTCCTCTTCACTATCAGCAAGCAGAGTTGTGTCATCTACATAATGCAGGTTGTTAATGAGTCTTCCTCCAATCCTGTAGCCCCGTTCTTCTTCACATAGCCCAGCTTCTCAGATTATTTGCTCAGCATACAGATAGAATAGGTATGGTGAAAGGATATAACCCTAACTCATACCTTTCCTGACACTTTAAGCCATGCAGTATCCACTTGTTCTGTTTGAACAACTGCCTCTTGATCCATATACAGATTCCTCATGAGCACTATTAAATGTTCTGAAATTCCCATTCTCCACAATATTATCCATAATCCGTTATGATCCACACAGTCAAATGCCTTAATATAGTCAATGAAACACAGGCAAACATCTTTGTGCTATTCTCTGCTTTCAGCCACGGTCCATCTGACATCAGCAATGATGTCCCTGTTTCACGTCCTCTTCTGAAACCGGCCTGAATTTCTGGCTGTTCCCTGTCAATATACTGCTGCAGCTGTTTTTGAATGATCTTCAGCAAAATTTTGCTTGCATGTGATATTAATGATATTGTTCTATAATTTCCACATTCGGTTGGATCAGCTCTCTTGGGAATAGGCATAAATTATGGATCTCTTCCAGTTCATTGGCCAGGTAGCTGTCTTCCAAATTTCTTGGCATAGGCAAGTGAGCACTTCCAGCGCTGCATCTGTTTGGTGCAACATCTCAGTTGGTATTCAGTCAATTCCTGGAGACTTGTTTTTCGCCAATGCCTTCAGTGCAGCTTGGACTTCTTCCTTCAGTACCATGGGTTCCTGATCATATGTTGTACCTCCTGAAATGACTGAATATCAACAAATTCTTTTTGGTATAGTAACTCTGTGTATTCGTTCTATATTGTTTTGATGCTTCCTGTTTCATTTAATATTTACCCCATAGAATCCTTTGCTCTTGCAGCTCCAGACTTCAATTTTTTCTTCACTTCTTTCAGCTTGTGAGATGCTAAGCATGTTCTTCCGTTTTGCTTTTCTATCTCCAAGTCTTTGTACATGTTGTCATAATACTGTCTTCTCGCGCTGCCCTTTGAAATCTTCTGTTCAGCTCTTTTACTTTATCATTTTTTTCCTTTTGCTTTAGCTACTCAACATTCAAGATCAAGTTTCAGGGTCTCTTCTGACATGTATTTCGCTCTTTTCTTTCTCTTCTTTTTTTTTTTTTTCCTTACCTGTGTTATTTATCTTCTTAACAGCCTTAAGAGGTCTTATTATTATTATCATTTTACAGATGTGGAAACTGAAGATTTGAGAAATAAACCAATTTGCCCGAGGTCATATAGCTTTTTGTTTGTTTGTTTTATTGTGCTTTAAGTGAAAGTTTACAAATCAAGTCAGTCTCTCATACAAAAATGTATATACACCTTGCTATATACTCCTAATTGCTCTCCCCCTAATGAGACAGCACACTCCTCTCCACCCTCTATTTTCTTGTCCATTCAGCCAGCTTCTGACCCCCTCTGCCTTCTCATCTCTCCTCCAGACAGAAGCTGCCCACATAGTCTCATGTGTTTACTTGATCCAAGAAGCTCACCCCTCAGCAGTATCGTTTTCTATCCCATAGTCCAGTCCAATCCCTGTCTGAAGCGTTGGCTTTGGGAATAGTTCCTGTCTTGGGCTAACAGAAGGTCTGGGACCGTGACTTCCGGGGTCCTTCTATTCTCAGTCAGACCATTAAGTCTGGTGTTTTTATAAGAATTTGAGGTCTGCATCCCACTGCTCTCCTCCTCCCTCAGGGGTTCTCTGTTGTGTTCCCTGTCAGGGCAGTCATCGGCTGTGGGAAGGCACCATCTATTTCTTCTGGTCTCTGGCTGATGTAGTCTCTGGTTTATGTGGCCCTTTCTGCCTCTTGGGCTCATAATTACCTTGTGTCTTTGGTGTTCTTCATTCTCTTTGCTCCAGGTGAGTTGAGACCAATTGATGCATCTTAGATGGCCTCTTGCTAGTGTTTAAGACCCCAGACACCACTCTTCCAAGTGGGATGCAGAATGTTTTCTTAATAGATTTTATTATGCCAATTGACTTAGATATCCCCAGAAACCATGGTCCCCAAACCCCCGCCCCTCCTACACTGGCCTTCGCAATGTTCAGTTTATTCAGGAAACTTCTTAGCTTTTGGTTTAGTCCATTTGTGATGCCCTCTCCTGTATTGTGTGTTGTCTTTCCCTTCACCTAAAATAGTTCTAGTCTACTATGTAATTAGTGCATACCGCTTTCCCTCCCTCCCTCCCTCCCCACTCTCGTAACCATCAAAAAATATTTTCTTCTCTGTTTAAACTATTTTTTGAGTTCTTATACAATATTTGTCCGTTTACAACTGACTAATTTCACTCAGCATAATGCCTTCCAGATTCTTCCATGTTATGAAATGTTTCATGGATTCATCATTGTTCTTTTTTGATGCATAGTATTCCATTGTGTGAATATATCATAATTTATTCATCCATTCACCTGTTGACGGGCACCTTGGTTGCTTCCACCTTTTTGTTATTGTAAACAGTGTTGCAGTGAACATGGGTGTGCATATATCTGTTCATGTAAAGGCTTTTATTTGTCTAGGATATATTCCAAGGAGTGGGATTGCTGGATTGTATGGTAGTTCTAGTTCTAGCCTTTTAAGGAAGCCCTAAATCAATTTCCAAAGTGGTCGTACCATTTTCAATTCCCACCAGCAGTGTATAAGCATCCCAGTCTCTCCACAACATCTCCAAAATTTATAATTTTGTGTTTTTTGGATTAATGCCAGCCTTGATGGAATCTCATTGTAGTTTTGATTTGCATAATGGCTAATGCACGTGAACATTTCCTCATGTACCTGTTAGCTGCCTGAAGTGTCTGTTCATATACTTTGCCTATTTTTTAATTGGGTTATTTGTCTTTCTGTTATTTAGTTTTTGCAGTATCGTGTAGATTTTAGAGATCAGATGCTGATTGAAAAAGTCATAGCTAAAAACTTTTCCCCAGTCTGTAGGTAATCTTTATACTCTTTTGGTGAAGTCTTTGGATGAGCACAGGTGTTTGATTGTTAGGAGCTCCCAGTTAACTAGTTTCTCTTCTGGTGTTTGTGCATTGTTGGTAATGTTTTGTACACTGTTTATGCTATGTATTAGGTCTCCTAAGGTTGTCCCTATTTTTCGCCCATGATCTTTATCATTTTAGATTTTATATTTAGGTATTTGATCCATTTTGAGTTAGTTTTTGTGCATGGTGTGACGTATGGGTCTTGTTTCTTTTTTTTTTGCAGATAAATATTCAGTTATGCCGGAGACTGACTTTTCCCCATGTTAGTGACTTTGGGCCTTTGTCAAATATCAGCTGCTCGTATGTGGATGGATTTTTGTCTGGATTCTCGATTCTGTTCCATTGGTCTATGTATCTGTTGTTGTACCAGTACCAGGCTGTTTGGACTACTGTGGCAGTATAATAGGTTCTAAAATCAGGTACAGTGAGGCCTCCCACTTTGTTCTTGATTATCAGTAATGCTTTACTTATCCGGAGCCTCTTTCCCTTCCATATGAAGTTGGTGATTTGTTTCTCCATCTCATTAAAAAATGTCATTGCAATTTGGATTGGAATTGCATTGTATCTATAGATCGCTTTTGGTAAAATAGACATTTTTACAATGTTAAGTCTTCCTATCCATGAGCAAGGTATGTTTTTCCACTTATGTAGGTCTCTTTTGGTTTCTTGCAGTAGTGTCTTGTAGCTTTCTTTGTATACGTCTTTTACATCTCTGGTAAGATTTATTCCTAAGTATTTTATCTTCTTGGGGGCTCCTGTAAATGGTATTGATTTGGTGATTTCCTCTTTGATGTTCTTTTTGTTGGTGTAGAGGAATCCAACTGATTTTTGTATGTTTATCTTGCATGCTGATACTCTGCTGAACTCTTCTATTAGTTTCAGTAGTTTTCTTGAGGATTCTTTAGGGTTTTCTCTGTATAAGATCATGTTATCTGCAAAGAGGGATACTTTGACTTCTTCCTTACCAATCTGAATGCACTTTATTTCTTTATCTATTTGCTTTATCTAATTGCTCTGGCTAGGAGCTCTAGCACAATGTTGAATAAGAGCAGTGATAAAGGGCATTCTTGTCTGTTCCCGATCTCAAGGGGAATGCTTTCAGACTCTCTCCATTTAGGATGATGTTGGCTGTTGGCTTTGTATAATTGCCCTTTATAATGTCGAAGAATTTTCCTTCTATACCTATTTTGCTGAGAGTTTTTTTTTTTTTTTTTTTTAATCACGAATGGGTGTTGAACTTTGTCAAGTGCCTTTTCTGCATCAATCGATAAGATCATGTGGTTCTCGCCTATTGTTTTATTTATATGCTGGATTACATTAATTGTTTTTCTAATGTTGAACCATCCCTGCATACCTGGTGTGAATCCCACTTGGTCATGGTGAATTATTTTTTTGATATGTTGTTGTATTCTATTGGCTAGAATTTTCTTGAGGATTTTTGCATCTGAGTTCATGAGGGATATAACCAGCAAGGATATAGGTCTGTAATTTTCTTTTTTTGTGGTGTCTTTACCTGGTTTTGGTATGATGGACATGCTGGCTTCACAGAATGAGTTTGAGAGTATTCCATCCTTTTCTATGCTCTGAAATACCTTAGTAGTAGTGGTGTTAACTTTTCTCTGAAAGTGTGGTAGAACTCTCTAGTGAAGCCATTTGGGCCAGGGCTTTTTTTTTTGTTATTGTTGTTGGGAGTTTTAAAATTACCTTTTCAATCTCTTCTTTTGTTATGGGTTTATTTAATTGCTCTACCTCTGTTTGTTTTAGTTTAGGTAGGTAGTATGTTTCTAGAAATTCATCCATTTCTTTCAAGTTTTCAAATTTGTTAGAGTACAATTTTTCATAGTAATCTGGTATGATTCTTTTAATTTCCGCTGGGTCTTTTGTGATATTGCCCATCTCATTTCTTATTTGGGCTATTTGCTTCGTCTCCTGTTTTTCTTTGGTCAGTTTGACCAATGGTTTTTCAATTTTGTTAATTTTTTCAAAGAACCAGCCTTTGGTCTTGTTAACTGTTTAAATTGTTTTTCTGTTCTCTATTTCATTTAGTTCTGCTCTAATTTGTATTATTTGGTTTCTTCTTGTGCCTGTGGTTTTCTTTTGTTTCTTTCTTTTATTTGTTCAAGTTGTACAGATAATTCTTTGATTTGGGCCCTTTCTTCTTTTTTGTATGTGTGTATTTGCTGGTATAATTTGACCTCTGAGCACTGCTTTTGCTGTGCTTTCTCCTGTCTTTTTAATGATCTCTTGCTTTCTTCATGTATGATGTCCTTGATGTCATTGCACAACTCGTCTGGCCTTCTGTCATTAGTGTTTGTCTTACTGTGGGGGCTTGTGTGTTGCTGTGATGCTGGAAGCTGTGCCACTGGTTTTCAAATACCAGCAGGATCACCCATGGCAGAGAGGTCTCAGCTGAGCTTCCAGACTAAGATAGACTAGGAAAAAGGACCCAGCGGTCTACTTCTGAAAAGAATTAGCCAGTGAAAACCTTATAAATACTAGCATAACATTGTCCAATATGGTGCTGGAAGATGAGCCCCTCAGGTTGGAATGCACTCAAAGTATGACTGGGGAAGGGCAGCCACCTCAAAGTAGAGTCAACCTTAATGGCATGGATGGATTCAAACCTTCAGAACTTTCATTTGGTGATGTGGCATGACTCAAAATGAGAAGAAGTAGTTGCAAACAACCATAAAGAATTGGAACCTGAAATGTACAAAGTATAACTCTAGGAAAACTGGAAATCATCAAAAATGAAATGGAAGGCATAAACATCGGTATCTTAGGCGTTAGTGAGCTGAAATGAACTGTTATTTGTCATTTTGAATTGGACAAGCATATGGTCTACTATGCCAGGAAGGACAATTTGAAGAGGAATGGCATTGCATTCATTGTCAAAAAGAACATTTCAAGATCTATCCTCAAGTACAACACTGTCAGTGATAGAATAGTATCCATATGCCTACAAGGAAGTTAATATGACTATTATTCAAATTTACACACCAACCACTAAGGCCAAAGACGAAGAAATTGAAGATTTTTACCAACTTCTGCTGTCTGAAATTGATCAAACATGCAACCAGTATGCACTGATAGTTACTGGTGATTGGAACTCGCAACTTGGAAACAAAGAAGAAGGGTCGGTAGTAGGAAAATACAGCCTTGAATTTTGCAAGACCAACAACTTCATCTCAAATACCTTTTTCACCAACATAAACGGTGACTATACACATGGACCTCACCAGATGAAATATAGAGGAATCAAACTATATCTGTGGAAAGGGAGGATGGAAAAGCTCAATATTATCAGTCAGAACAAGGCCAGGGGCTGGCTGCATATCAGACCATCAATTACTCATATGCAAGTTCCAGTTAAAAATGAAAAAAAATTAGAACAAGTCCACGAGAGCCGAAGTCCGATCTTGAGTATTTCAGCATACTATAGAGAATGTGAATTCAATGATTAACATGTACCAGAGATAAATTAGTTGAAATTTCATGTAATGGGACATCTTATCATTCACCTAATACAGATGTATGTGGATTGTGTGTGAAATTATGCTTCTTATTTTTACATGTGTTTAAGAAGGCATTAGATTTCATTTTTGGTGAGCTGTCTGTTCAGCAAGACATTAATACTGTGGGTTAACACAAATGTAAATACCCGGGATTTCTCAAACACTGTGGAACGCAGAATGTGGCCACAGTGACTGCTCCAGAGAGGAACTGTTTGTAGTAGACGGAGATTGTTGAAAAGTGAAATGACCAGTGATCAATGGGCCGAAAAGTGGGGATCGGTGGCTCTCATGATTTCACTATTGCTACATAGTCTATATTTTTGTCTTCACCTTTGTGATTTTCAGGTTTATTGAGCCAAGCATTTTCTACTGTCTAAGTGATTCCTCACATCCCAACATGTATAATGAAATTTCTACCTGTGGAATTACTGCATAATTCCAGTAACCTTTTGAGGCATGAAAAAAAAAAAATTGATATGGAAACACTAAGAATTCCCTGGTGTTTAAAATCATACAGCACTAAACTTGCCTAGTTTTATTACAATTACATTTGTCTGTCTCTCCCACTATATTTAATTAAGGGCAGGGGCATTTATATTTTTGGATTTCGAATCCCTAGTACGATGTTACAGAGCCCTGGTGGTGCAGTGGTTAAAGCATTCAGCTTCTAACTGAAAGGTGGCAGCTTGAACCCACCAACTGCTCTGTGGGAGAAAGATGTGGCAGTTTGATTCTGTAAAGATTTTCAGCCTTGGAAACCTTGCAGAGAAGTTCTCCTCTGTTCTTTAGGGTCACTGTGACTCAGCATTGACTCAACAGCAGTGGGTTTACACAATGTTTGTTGCATTGGAAGTACAAGCAGTCCCCAGGTTATGAATTAGATCCGTTCCTAAATGTGTCTTTAAGTCAAATTTGTAGGTAAGTTGGAGCAGGTGCATAGGATTCATATTTAGCCTTACTTTACTGCAAGAAAAGGCTCAAAGCCATTTCAATGATTTAAAAGCTGCATGTGTGGCAAATGAAGGTGGTTGTGATGAAGAATTTGTTGCCGGTAGGGGTTGCTTCAGTTGTTTCAAAGTGAGGGCAAATTTAGAGTACATTAAAAGGCAAGTATGAGTTTTGTAAGTCGTACATTCGTAACCCGGGGACTTACTGTATTTAATAAATGCTAGTTGAATGAATAAAATAATGAATGAAGAAGCTGATGACTTATCAGGGGTTCTCTCTCTCTTTTATATCACCACCATAGTCATATATTTTTTGCATAGTTTTAAGTGGCAGAAATTCATATCTCTGTTTTCCTCTTTTGGATTGACGGACATTGTCAGGAAACTTCTATAAATATTAGTAGCAAAAAGAACACTGGAATGAGAATACGAAGAATTGAGTTTGAATTCTGGCTTCACCTATTGCAAGCTGTGCATCACTTGGAAAGTTTTTTTTTTTCTGAGACTTCATTTCCACATCTATAAAATGAGTTATCATCTATCCCATATGATTGTTATTTCACAGTTTTCTTTCTCCCTTTATTCAAGAAACTCTTGAATTCTCCCATAATCTTAAATTGCCTAGCTAGGGTAACAAGGTTAAAAGTTTGAAATATTCAAATGGTGCCTTTTAAAAATTCCCTGTAAGTCATGTTGCCCTGCCGCAGCCACTCTCATGGAATCAATGGCCTTCATTGCTTTAGGGTGGGGCAGATACAGTCTAGATTCTAGAACAAAGTATCATTGTGCAGTTGCCAGAGAAGCTCTCATAAAAAACCAGGGTTTGTTCAAAATTCTAAAACTCCTATTTACATATTACTAACAAAGCTTGAGGCTCTGAGACTACAGCATATAACAAGTGAGTTCCAACCACATAGGATGGGAAAGCCCCTCCACTGATGCAAAGTGATGCTTAGTGAGAGCTTGGGGAAGTTCACAGAAAAGAAAGTGATTGAAAAAAACACTCAAGAAGGCCGAGGAAGAAGATGAAAGGAGAGGACGTTGTGTATACCTTCTTCTGTGGAACCCTGGGAAATGCCTCTTGGGAGTCTCCCAACCATGATGGCAAGGTCAGACAGGTGGGAAAGTAGCCTGGTGCGTTTTGTCAGCTAAAGATCCTGAGGATGCTCTACTCACCTCCTCCAGGTTCTCCATAACTTGGAATTGACCCAGATGGTCTGGTTGGGTGGGGGATGGGGAAATAGGCTTGCAATTAGGAACCAGCACACCATGCAGGGGCTCCGGTGGCTCAGAGTGAGGGGGATCTGTGGCAGAGACTGCAGGGTGCCCTCTCCAAGCTGGGGTCTTGACGGTGAACACAGTTAAGTCTCTGAGTGATAGCTGAGATGAGGACTGTGGTCAAAAGGGGGAGCTGTCCTTTGTGCACATGAGGATATTTGCCACAAGATTTTTGGCAGTAGAAAAAAAAAAAAAAAAAAAACCTCCTAAATATGCATTAATAAACCCTTTGCCATTGAGTTGATTCCCATTCATGGTAACCCCACATGTTACAGAATAGAACTGCTCCATAGGGTTTTCTTGACTGTAATCTTTACAAAAGCAGATCACCAGACCTTTTTTCTGTGGTCCCACTGAGTGGGTTCAAACTACCAAACTTTAGGTTAGTAGCCAAGCACAAACCATTTGCACCCTTCAGGGACCTACCATTCATTAATAGGGAAATAAAAATGCAAAACGTTCATGTATGCTAGACCACCATATAACATTTAAAAGGAATGAATTAACTCATAGCATCTACATGGATAAATCTTAAAAGCACAGGCTAAAAAAAAAAAAAAAAATTAAGACATAAACAGGATGCACCAGGATTATCATTTGTGCAAAACAGGTGAAATACAAAATGACAGTATTACATATTTCAATAGATAAATATATGCATATAAAGAATTTTCTATTTAAAGATTAGAAAGATTGTCACAAAATTTGAAATAGAGAACCTCTTGGATTAAGGACAAAGGAAAAAACTGACTGGGGTAAGGTAGAGATTAGAGACATCTTAAGGTTTATCTGTATGTAATGTTCTAATTTTAAATGGATAAACTAAATATTCATTAAAAAGAGGGTGAGGCCCTGAGTGACACGGGACTGCTCCAGTGACCCTGCCTGCCTGATCCCACCTGCCAACCTGCCATTCCAAGCAGCATGGAACCCCTCTGGGAACCCTGCCTAGGGTTCTGAGACAAGTGGAGGGCAGCATGCTCCCATGCCTCTGCTTGCCCACCACACCTATCACACCTGCCAACCCGCTCACTTAGTGAGTGCCATTGCTCACTCTCATGCCACTGGACCAACAACAGATGATGGCCAATGCCCACACAGCCTGTCCTCAGCTGCCCTGCATGACCAGCAGACATAGACCCATGCCCCCACTGCCAGTCACTGCCCTGCCCATATGGAGCCAGGTGATGAGCATTCCAGTGCTAGACTAGTGACCAATGTAGCATGCCTGCTTCCCCCACCCAGATATATCAAAACAAAACAAAAAATCGGGGCATAGCAAATAAACATACAATCAATCAATAAATATAATATCACCTTAATGCTTTGGTGACAACAAACAATATCAAATCACACAAAGAAGCAGGACAAGGTGCCTCAAGCAAGTGACAAAAAAATAGGCCAGAAGACCTTCCTGAGGAAGAAATGGTAGTGGAACTACGTGATGAGAAATTGAAAAGACATATGTAAGATCCTCCAAGAGATGAAGAAAGAACAAGGAAAACACAGACAAAATGCTATGGTACTCACTAAGAATTCAGAAAAACAAAATGACCAAATAGACAACTAGAAACCATACAAAAAACAGCAACTAGAAATCCAGAAGATTAACAATAAAATTTCAAAAATAGATAATGGAAAAGCTTGGGAGTAGAATTGAATCAACAGAAGACAGAATCAGTGAAATAGAGGACAAATCCCTTGATACTATTTTGTTTGAGGAACAATCAGAAAAGAGAATGATGAAAAATGAAGACGCCTAAGAATTATGTGGGATACTACCAAGAGGAATAATTTATGCAGAAGCAGAATTACAGAACAGGAGAAGACCAAAGAAAACACAGAGAGAATTTTTGAAGATTTTCCGGCAGAAAACTTCCCCAACATCATGAAATATGAGAATATACCCATCCAAGAAGCTCAAAGAACTCCATACAAGATAGATCCCCCCAATAAGTAACCAAGATATATCATAAGCAAACTTTCCAAAACCAAAGATGAAGAATCCTGAGAGCAGCTTGGAAAAAATGAATTGTTATCTACAAAGGGGAACCAATAAGACTAAGCTCTGATTTCTCAGCAGAAACCAATTTGGTAAGAATGCAATGAGATGACATATATAAAACCCTGAAATAAAAACAAAAATGCCAACCAAAAATTATAAATTCAGCAAAATGTCTCTCAAATATGATGGCGAGATTAGGAGCTTTCCCGATGAACAGAAATTAAGGGAATTTGTACAAACCCGACCAAGCTTACAAGAAATATTAAAGGGAATCCTTCAGATAGAGAACCAACAACATCAGACAACAATTTGCGATTAAGACACATGAGAGCATCACCCAGATACCAACCCAGGCAAATCTCTAAAACAAAATAAAACTACAAGACTAAAAACAGGGAACCAGAAACAGCATCTGTAAATGACAACAACATAAAAAGGGAGGATAAATAAAAAGGTGTAGGCACAGAACTTCCATATGGAGAGGAAGTCAAGGTGAAATCAAGATTTAACAGGCTGTTTTAAACTTAGGAAGATAAAGGTAAATTTCAGGATGACCTCAAGGAAAGTTAATAAACCTACTCATCAAAATAAAAATGAAAAAAAAAAACCATAAAGACTCGGTACACACAAAATCAATAACAACATAGGAAATGAAAAGAAAATTCATAAGCAAAAAGAACTGAGTACCCAAAAGTAAGCAGAACAAAGAAACTGTCAACACCACACACATGCACTCAAAAAAACACAACAAAATGACAACAGTAAATTCATACCTATTGATAATCACAGTGAATGTAAGTGGGCTAAATGCACTAGTCTAGAGACAAAGAGTAACAGAATGGCTTAAAAAAAAAAAGATCCATCAGTATGTTGCCTACAAGAGACACACCTTAGACACAAAGATAAAAATATGCTAAAAATCAAAGGATAGAAAAAAATATATCAAACAGTAATCAAAAAACAGCAGGAGTGGCAATATTTATCTTTGATAAAATAGGAATTTAAGGCAAAATCCAGCATAAGAGACAAGAAAGGGGACGTAATGATTTAAGGGTCAATCATGAAGTGGACATAACCACAATAAATTACGCGCCCCACAACAGAGCTCCAAAATATATAAAACAAACTCTAAAAGTATTGAAAAGAGAACTATATGGTTCCACAATAATGGTTGGAGATTTTAACACACCACTTTCGATGACGGACAGAACAAATGAAAAGAAATTCAACAAAGATACAGAAGATTTAAACAATACAATCCACCAACTTGACCGCATAGACATATACAGAACACTGCATCCAACAGCAGCACAGTACACAGTCTTCTCCAATGCACATGGATCATTCCCTAGAATAGGCCATATTTTAGGCCACAAAGCAGACTTCAAAAAGAGAGGCAGGGGAGAAAGCCAGAAGCACTCCGGAAACAGATACAGTGAAAGTGGAAGCCAGTACCTGGCAAGATTAGTGATGTCTTTACTCAATGGGAACACTGATGGTTGAATTCTCACCTTCCATGTGGGAGACCTGGGTTCTGTTCCAGGCCAGCACATCTCGTGCATACCCACATGCATCACCCGTCTGTCACTGAGGAGGCTTGTGTATTTCTATGATGCTGGCAGGTTTCTGTGGAGCTTCCAGACTAAGATAGACTAGGAAGAAAGGCCTGGCAGTCTACTTCCAAAAATCAGCCAGTGAAAATCCTATGGATCACAACAGTCAGATCTGCAACCAATCATGGGGACGGCAGGAGACCAGGTGGTATTTCCTTCCACTGTGCACGGGGTCCCATGAATCAGGGTTGATGACAGCAACAACGAACTCAGAATTTAGCAGCTAGCCCACCCAGGAAGGACAATACTCAGAGCAGACACTTCTCCCCCACCACCATGATAATGTGTAAGCTTCCTTTTGACGAGATGCCAGTGTGCCAGGAAAAGGAGGAGTAGAGAGAAGAACCCCACAAAACTAAAAATGTAACCCCAAATGGACTATCTTCTGAAGGACCCGAGTTGTACTAAATGAACAAACCTTACATTTTCTGTTTGTTTCATTTTTTTTAACTACCAAGTGGGAGTGAAGACTCTTGAGCAAGATGAGGTCAGTTATGCGATGGGAAAGATCAATTTTTGAAAACATTTGTTTTTGCACATCTGTGTTCTAATGAGTAAACTTCAAATCAATCGCATTAGTCTGCCCTCCCCTGTGTTTATAACTTACATATGCATAATGTTCCCATTTATAATTTATGTGTTTATAACCTTTGATGGTGTACAGAATGCTTCCACGTACATTCTCTCATCTGTTCCTTTCCTTACCATAACACAATGAGGTAATGCCGACATTATTATACTTACGTTTCAGGTGAAGAAATTGGAGATTTGTCCAAGAGTGAAAGACAGAGAAGAAAGAGAATAGCATCCAGCAATTGTAGTGGGCCTCATTTTGTCTCCCTCTGGACACCACATGTGCACTCTGCTTGAACGGTATGGCTATTTGTATTTGTTTTTTTTAAAGACATGTTGCCACAAACTGTTATTAAGATATATTTAAAATGAAAATACTCTCTTGTTATCTGGCATGGAAGATTCTTTTGGTTTGGTTGTTTTATTCAAAGCCTTACTGGAAAAGTCTGCCCGAGTGATCACTTTCGACTACATGTAAACAAAACAAAAACAACTGCCTACGGTAAACTCAGTCTGATCATTTCATATCCTAGGGAAAATGCAAACAAAAATGAGTCAAGATTTTATAAATTCAGGGTCAGTATTCTACGTCAATGTCAATAGTGTATGAGTTTCAAAGAATTTTTGTCAGTATTAAGTTAGAAATGATCCAGTCTTATTTGATGTATAGTAGTTTTTGTCATATAATAGATAGATTGAATAGAATTTGAGAGATGGAGAGCAAACATATTTTATAAGACAATTGCAAACCTCTTATGGGCTTCAATACAAAGAAACAGAGACGATCTATCTCTTTGGCTATTTATTCATCTTCAGCATTAGTGAATTTCTGGCCTGTATTCGTGACCTAGAGCCCTGAAGACTTGTATGTCTTTGCCTTGTCTCAGAAAGTACATATCAGGAAAGACATTGTGCATTTTATATCTTTAACCCCAATCTTAGACAGTGGATGGGTGCTGTTAGAATTGGGAGAGAGGCTGCAATTTGGCAGTCAGAGATGTCCCCTCTTTGGAGATGTTTATGTATTATATGTTGCCTTTCATTTAGTCATGTTCAGTTTATTGGCCAGGATTATAGAAATAAATCTGTAGGGTTTTCTTCAATGATTTTCCTTTTTTTTTTGCTATTGTGTTTTATTGGAGCTCTGGTGGCACAGCGGTTAAGAACTCAGCTCCTAACCAAAAGAACGGCAGTTCGAGTCCACCAACCACTCCTTGGAAACTCTGTGAGGCAGTAGTGCTCTGTCCTGTTGGGTCCCTGTGAGTAGGAACTGACTCGACAGTAATGAGTTTGGGTTTGGGTTTAATGTGTTTTATAACTAGCCAGGTTTATGGATAACGTAATCTGTGAGTTTCTCTGAGAGGTACACACCAAATCAGATTTTTCCTCCCCTCTTAGCAATTTTTTTCCGTCAGAGTTCAGTGGGCCTTACTGTATCTCCACAGTCACATAACTTATTCTTACTATTTAAGTGATTTCCTTTAGGATGTTAAGAGAGCATGAACGATGGCCCTTTCACATAACTTTTATTTTCAAAGTCAGAACAAATTCCCAAACTCGTCATTAAGGGTGTTAAAAATTCACATGCTCGATTCTTTTTGGAACACTTTTTATATTTATGTTTTTAGAGTCATCACAACCAAGCAGAATCTTTCCAGTCCATCTCTTCTGATCACCGCTGATGAAAAGGTGTGAAATGAGCAAAACCCAATTCTGTTTGCCTGAAATAGTGAGACTCTTTGTGATATACTTTGTATTGGTCATTATCTAAATACGGCGGACAATAAATTAAAAAAAAAAACAACTCAAGTTAAATAAATTACATCTCCTTATCCACCTCCTTAGAAAAATGACATCACTATATGTATACAATCTGAAATAATTTGTTTGGATATTTATTGCTATTTTGGGAGAACATTTCTACCGATACAAAGTCCATTTGATTTATCAGAAGTTTTCCAAGTTACTTGTTAATTAACTCATTATCCACAGCTCTTTTTTTCGACTGATAATGGCTCCATTGTGCAACATATAAACATATTGAAAAATATCCCTACCTTTATTAAAAAATTGAAAAGCTTTCTTTTAATTCACATGGATTGTAGTACACCGTCAAATCAGGTTGGAAGTTATACCTTCAGTCTGCAGCTTGCACCCACTCTGCAGCCCCACTTGGCCCAGGAGGGTATGGGGTAGGGGCCCATACTGTTGGCATCGAGTCAATTCGGAATCATAGTGACCCCAAAGGACAGAGTAGAACACCCCAAGGTGTTTCCAAGGAATTCCTGGTGGATTCAAACTGCCGACCCTTAGGTTAGCAGACGTAGCTCTTAACCACTATGACATAAGGGTTTCTGGGGTAGGGGCAGTGCAATGGATTTGGGCAATGGGCCACCCTCTGGGAACCGAGCAGCCCCCTGAGGCGTGACAGACAACAGAGGCTGGCGGAGGTGGGTGTGGGCTGGGCAAAGCCACACACTGGGGGGCCCTGGTGTCATCTCCTCTGATGGAGTCACCTAGTGCTGATCACACCCCCCACACCACTCTAGTGACGCCACTGGTTCTCTGATAAGGAAGTGACAGGCCCCTTCTTGTATCATTTCCTAGCTCTGTAAGTCTTGTTTATACCAAACTCCTTTGTTGAGAATTCAACATAAAAGTCTTTGATACTTTTGAGCCCATCCGTGACTCATTACTAGCCAACGCTGTGTCTGGCTAGCAATTTTTCCATGAGTGGTAAGGCCAGCCTCTTACAATATTATACAACCCTCCCCTTTCCTTGTGCGTCAGTGAGAATCAAATGACTCTTAACAGTGAAAACCAAAATCTTGGACTGGGATGCAAGATGACCAATAGTCTCTAAACAAAGAAAACTAATGTTCAGACTACAAGGATTCTCTCTTGTTTATTATGCATTTTACTGGTTCTTTGAGAACATCTTTTTCTCTATATGTTTTAAAATGTGTCTTTATATAGGTAGTCACAATGGATAAGCTGTGGTTTGTCTCTTTAATTAATAAGGTTACGGGACATTTGGAAGCAGTTCAGGGTCAGCATGGGGCAATGGAGAGGTCATTGAGTCAGCAGAGGAGTGTGACCAGTCAGGTGTCTATCGGCAGGATCCTTGATTTCTCTTAGTCTGTAATCTCATCTATAAAATGGAAATAATTGTATCTACTCCACAGAATTGGTACATAATTTAATCAGCACCCAGGGAAAGAGCAGTCAGGAAATCTGCTGCAAAATATGTCACTTTGATAACTAAGGTACAACTGACCTGGGTAAGCCATGATCCTTTTAATTGCCACATATGCATGCAAAAGCTGGACAATGAAAAGAGGAGACAGAATAAGAACTGATGTATTTGAATTGTGGTGTTGGTGAAGAATATTTAATATACAGTGGACTGCCAGAAGAACAAACAAATGTCTTAGAAGAAATAAAACCGAAATGTTTCTTGAAGGGGGGATATTGAAACTTCGTCAACTTCGTCTTGCTTATAGTGCTAGGCTGGGTTCTCTAGAGAAGCAAAACCAGTGAAGCATATAGACACACACACACACAGGGATTCAAAGGGAGAGAGATTTTTCTCAAGGAAATGGCTCATGTGGTTCTAGAGACTGGCAAGTTCCAAGCCTGTGGTCAGGGGTCATGCTAAAGGCTTCTCCTTACTCAAGTAGCTGGAGAGGATAATGATGAGCCCAAGATCAGTAGGCACTATGGCAGGCCACTGGCTCAAGTCCCAAGAACCAGAAAGAGGTCAGATGATGATGAGCCGGATATAGGATCCAGAGCTAGTAAAAGCCAGAAAGCTTTTCCAGAATGTCCATATATATTGGATTCAGGTCACGCCCTCAAGGAAACTCCCCTTACAACTGATTGGCTGATTACATCAGATCACACCATGAAGGTGATTACATTATGTCACAAAATGGAGGATAACTACATCATTATATAACTACCAAATTATATTACTACATAACTGCAAAACCACTGAGGAACATGGCCCAGCCAAGTTGACACTCAACCTTAATGATCACACTTACTTTGAACATGTCTTCAGGAAAGACCAATCACTAGAAAAGTAACATTGTGTTTGGTAGAGGGTCAGTGCAAATGAGAGAAACCCTCCGTGAGATGGACTGACACGTAGCCACAACAGTGGGCTCAAACATATCAAAGATCATGAAGTGACTCAGGGCCAGGCAACCGTTTCGTTCTGTTATACCTAGGGTCACAGTGAGTGGGAGCTAACTCCATGGCAACTAATATCATCACCACCACCCTCCTACGTAATACATAATGTATTTCAAATAACTTTGTAAACTGTAAACACCTATTCAAATGAAATGGGGTATTATGCTTTAAGAGCCAGAAAAGTTTGATGTCTTCATTTGAGAGAAGTTTAGAATACTGGAGCCTTTTTAAAACTGCAGCATAACGTTTTAGAAAGAATTACAAATACTGGCTTAAATCAATAGGATTTTCAATAGGAAATTACAATATTTTTCTTATACTTATTTTTTTTTTTTTTATCTATAGGAAACCCTGGTGGCGTAGCAGTTTAGTGCTATGGCTGCTAACCAAAAGGTCAGCAGTTCGAATCCGCCAGGCGCTCCTTGGAAACTCTATGGGGCAGTTCTACTCTGCCCTATAAGGTTGATATGAGTTGGAATCGACTCGACGGCAGCAGGTTTTTTTTTTTTTTTTACCATGCTATAATGAAAAATTTTCCTCCTTTTACTACAAAATTAAAAATAAACCTGGAATTGAGTTAGCTGATTCCTTTCCAGTGAATTATGAGTTGTATTTTGAGTAATTTGCTCCTTCTAATTGTTTCAGTTTGTCACCATCCCCTTTTCTCACTGCATTGCTTGGAAAGAAGCAATGCAAAATGTCTTCTCACTCTTCTTTGTTCAGTTTTTGATGTTGTTATTGTTAGGTGCTGTCCAGTCAGTTCCAACTCATAGTAACCTTACGTATAATAGAATAAAACACTGCCCGGTCCTACACCATCACAATCATTGTTATGCTTGAGCCCATTTTTGCAGCAAGTGTGTCAGTCCATTTCCATGAAGTCTTCCTCTTTTTCACTGACCCTTACCAAACATGATGTCCCTCTCCAGGGGCTGGTCCCTCCTGACAACATGTCCAAAGTACATGAGATGAAGTCTCACCATCCTTGATTCTAAGGAGCATTCTGGCTGTACTTCTTCCAAGATGGGTTTGTTTGTTCTTCTGGCAGTCCATGGTATATTCAATATTCTTCTCCAACATCATAATTCAAAGGCATCAGTTCTTCTTTGTTCTTTCTTACTCATCGTCAGCTTTTGCATGCATATGAGGTGATTGAAAACACCATAGCTTGGGTCAGGCGCACCTTAGTCCTCAAAGTGACATCTTTCCTTTTTAACATTTTAATGAGGTCTTTTGCAGCAGATTTGCCCAGTGCAATATGTTATTTGATTTCTTGATGGCTGCTGCAATGGGCATTGATTGTGGGTCCAAGTAAAATGAAATCCTTGACAACTTCAATATTTTCTACATTTATCATTATGTTGCTTATTGGTCCCATTGTGAGGATTTCTGTTTCCTTTATGTTGAGGTGTAATCCATACTGGAGGCTATAGTCTTTGATCTTCATCAGTAAGTGCTTCAAGTCCTCTTCACTTTCGGCAAGCAAGGTGTATTCATCAGCATAATGCAAGTTGTTAACGAATCTTCCTCCAATCCTGTTGCCACATTCTTCTTTAGTCCAGCTTCTCTGATTATTTGCTCAGCATACAAATGAAGTATGATAAAAGAATACAGCCCTAATGCACACCCTTCCTGACTTTAAACCACCCAGTATCTCCTTTTCCTGTTTGAACGACTGCCTCTTGGTCGGTGTGCAGGTTGCTCATGAACACAGTTCAGTGTTTTGGAATTGCTATTCTTCACAATGTTATCCATAATTTGTTATGATGCACACACATTGAATGGCTTTGCATAGTCAATAAAACACAGGTAAACGTCTTTCTGGCATTCTCTGCTTTCAGCTAAGATCCATCTGACATGAGCAATGCTATCTGTTCTATGTCCTCTTTTGAATCCGGCTTGAATTTCTGGCATTTCTCTGTCAATGTACTGCTACAACTACTTTTGAAGGATCTTCAGCAAAATTTTACTTGTGTGTGATATTAATGTTATTGCTAGATAATTTCCACATTCTGTTGGATCACATTCTTTGGAATGGGCACAAATATGTTTCTCTTCCAGTCAGTTGGCCAGGTAGTTGTTTTCCAAATTTCTTGTCATAGACGAGTGAGCACCCCAGTGCTGCATCCATTTGTTGAAGCATCTCAGTTGGTATTCTGTCAATTCCTGGAGCCTTGTTTTTCACCAATGCCTTCAGCGTTGCTTGGACTTTTTCCTTCAATACCATCAGTTCTTGATCATATGCTACCTCCACAAATGGTGGAATGCCAACCAATTCTTTTTGGTACAGTGACCCTGTGTATTCCTTCCATCTTCTTTTGATGCTTTCTGCGTCATTCAATATTTTTCCTGTAGAATCCTTCATGATATTGCAACTCCAGGCTTGAAATTTCTCTTCAGTTCTTTCAGCTTGAAAAATGCCAAGCGTATTCTTCCCTTTTGGTTTTCTAACTCCAGGTCTTTGCACATTTCGTTATAGTACACTACTTTGTCTTCTAGAGTAACCCTTTGGAATCTTCTGTTTAGCTCTTTTACCTCATCATTTCTTCCTTTCACTTTAGCTACTTTCTGTTCAAGAGCAAGTTTCAGAGTCTCTTCTGACATCCATTTTGGTTATTTCTTTCTTTCTTGTCTTTTTAATGCTTTTTAGTGTATGATGTCCTTCCACAACGCATCTGGTCTTTGCTCATTAATGTTCTGTGTGTCAAATCTATTCTTGATATGTTATCTAAATTCAGGTGGGATATATTCAGGGTCATATTTTGGCTCCCGTGGACTTGCTCTGATTTTCTTCAGCTTCAACTTCAACTTGTTGATGTTGTTAGGTGCCATAGAGTCGGTTCCGACTCATACCGACCCTATGCACAACAGAACGAAACACTGCCTGGTCCTGAGCCATCCTTACTATCGTTGTTATGCTTGAGCTCATTGTTGCAGCCACTGTGTCGATCCACCTCGTTGAGGGTCTTCCTCTTTTCCCCTGACCCTGTACTTTGCCAAGGATGATGTCCTTCTCCAGGGATTGATCCCTCCTGACAACATGTCCAAAGTATTTAAGAGGCAGTCTCGCCATCCTTACTTCAAAGGAGCAGTCTGGGTGTGCTTCTTCTAAGACAGCTTTGTTTGTTCTTTTGGCAGTCCATGGTATATTCAATATTCTTAGTCAACACTGCATTTCAAAGGTGTCAATTCCTCTTTGGTCTTCTGTATTCATTGTTCAGCTTTCACATGCATACGATGCAATTGAAAATACCATGGCTTTGGTCAGGTGTATCTTAGTCTTCAAGATGACATCTTTGCTTTTCAACACTTTAAAGAGGTCCTTTGCAACAGATTTACCCAATGCAACGCGTCGTTTGATTTCTTGACTACTGTCTGTCAGTTTGTTGTACTGTAGGGGCTTGCATGTTGCTGTGATGCTTGAAGCTATGCCACTGGTATTCAGACACCAGCAGGGTCACCCATGGAGGACAGGTTTCAGCTGAGCTTCCAGGCCAAGACAGACTAGGAAGAAGGACCCGGCAGTCTACTTCTGAAAAGCATTAGCCAGTGAAAACCTTATGAATAGGAACTTGAACTTATATATGAGCAATTGATGATCTGTTCCCCAGTTGGACCTGGCCTTGTTCTGACTGATAATATCGAGCTTTTCGATTGTCTCTTTTCACAGATATACTTGATTTGACTCCTGTGTGTTCTGTCTGGTGAGGGCCACATGTATAGGCCCCCTTTATGTTGAGAAAAGGTATTCGCAATGAAGAAGTCATTGGTCTAGCAAAATTCTATCATGTGATCTCAAGTATCATCTCTATCACCAAGGCCATATTTTCCAACTATTTTTCCTTCTTCTTTGTTTCCAACTTTCATATTCCAATCACCAGTAATTATCAATGCATTTTGATTGCATGTTTGATCAATTTCAGGCTGCAGATGTTGGTAAACATTTTCAATTCCTTCATCTTTGTCCTTAGTAGTTGGCGTGTAAATTTGAATAATAGTCATATTAACTGGACTCCCTTGTGGGCATATGGATATTATCCTATCACTGACAGCGTTGTACTTCAGGATAGATCTTGAAATGTTCTTTTTGACAATGAATACAATGCCATTCCTCTTCAATTTGTCATTCCCGGCACAATAGGCAATGTGATTGTCTGATTTAAAATGACCAATACCAGCATATTTCAGCCCACTAATGTCTAGGATTTCAATCTTTAAGCGGTCTGGTTCATTTTTGATGACTTCCAGTCTTCCTAGATTCATAGTTCATACATTCCATGTTCTCATTGTTAAAGGATGTTTACAGTTGTTTCTTCTCATTTTGAGTCATGCCACATTAGCAAATGAGGGTCCCAAAAACTTGACGCCATCCATGTCATTAAAGTTGATTCTATTTTGAGGAGGCAGCTCTTCCCCAGTCATATTTTGAGTACCTTTCAACCTAAGGGGCTAATCTTCTGGCACTATATCAGACAATGTTCCATTGCTGTTCGTAAGGTTTTCACTATCCAATTTTTCTGAAGTAAACTGCCAGGTCATTCTTCCTAGTTGGTCTTAGTCTAGCTCTGCTGAAACCTGTCTACCATGGGTGACCCTGTAGGTATTTGAAGTACTGGCAGCATAGCTTGCAGCATCATAGCAGTGGGCAAGTTACCACAGTATGACAAACTGACAAAGGAGTGGTGGAGTTTTTTTTTTTTTTTTAATTTTTATTGTGCTTTAAGTGAAAATTTACAAATCAGGTCAGTCTCTCATATAAAAATTTATATACACTTTGCTATATACTCCTAGTTGCTCTCCCTCTAATGAGACAGCACATTCCTTCCCTCCACTCTCTATTTTCATGTCCATTCATCCTCTCATCTCCTCTCCAGACAGGAGCTGCCGACATAGTCTCATGTATCTACTTGATCCAAGAAGCTCAATCTTCACCAGTATCATTTTCTATCCCATAGTCCAGTCCAATCCCTTTCTGAAGAGTTGGCTTTGGGGATGGTTACTGTCTTGGGCTAACAGAAGGTCTGGGACAATGACCACTGGGGTCCTTCTAGTCTCAGTCAGACCATTAAGGCTGGTCTTTTTATGAGAATTTGAGGTCTGTATCCCACTGCTCTCCTGCTCCTTCAGGGGTTCTCTGTTGTGTCTCCTGTCAGGGCAGTCTTTGGTTGTAGCCTGGGACCATCTAGTTCTTTTGGTCTCAGGCTGATAGTCTCTGGTGTATGTGGCTCGTTCTGTCTCTTGAACTCGTAATTATGTTGTGTCTTTGGTGTTCTTCATTCTCCTTTGATCCAGGTGAGTTGAGACCAATCGATGCATCTTAGACGGACTCTTGCTAGCGCTTAAGACCCCAGGTGCCACTCTCCAAAGTGGGATGCAGAATATTTTCTTAATAGATTTTATTACGCCAATTGACTTAGATGTCCCCTGAAACCATGGTCTGCAAACCCCTGCCCCTGCCACCCTGGCCTTTGAAGCATTCAGTTTATTCAGGAACCTTCTTTGCTTTTGGTTTAGTCCAGTTGTGCTGACCTCTCCTATATTGTGTGTTGTTTTTCCCTTCACCTAAAATAGTTCTTATCTACTATCTAATTAGTGAAAACACCTCTCCCTCCCTCCCCCGCCCATAACCATCAAAGAATATTTTCTTCTCTGTTTAAACTATTTTTCGAGTTCTTATAATAGTGGTCTCATACAGTATTTGTCCTTTTGCAACTGACTAATTTCACTCAGCATAATGCCTTCCAGATTCCTCCATGTTATGAAATGTTTCACAGATTTATCATTGTTCTTTATCGATGCTTAGTATTCCATTGTGTGAATATACCATAATTTATATATGTAATATATGTAATTTATATAACCATTCATCATTCATGGGCACCTTGGTTGCTTCCATCTTTTTGCTATTGTAAACAGTGCTGCAGTAAACATGAGTGTGCATATATCTGTTCATGTAAAGGCTCTTATTTCTGTAGGATATATTCCAAGGAGTGGGATTGCTATATTGTATGGTAGTACTATTTCTAGCTTTTTAAGGAAGCACTGAATTGATTTCCAAAGTGGTTGTACCACTTTACATTCCCACCAGCAGTGTATAAGTGTTCCAGTCTCTCCACAACCTCTCCAACATTTATTATTTTGTGTTTTTTGGATTAATGCCAGCCTTGTTGGAGTGAGATGGAATCTCACTGTAGATTTGCATTTCTCTAATGGCTAATGATAGTGAGCATTTCATCATGTATCTGTTAGCTACCCGAATGTCTTCTTTAGTGAAGTACATGTTCATATCCTTTGCCCATTTTTTAATTGGGTTATTTGTTTTTTTGTAGTTGAGTTTTTGCAGCATCATGTAGGTTTTAGAGATCAGGCACTGATGGGAAATGTCATAGCTAAAAACTTTTTCCCAGTCTGTAGGTAATCTTATTACTCTTTCGGTGATGTCTTTGGATGAGCATAGGTGTTTGATTTTTAGGAGCTCCCAGTTATCTAGTTTCTCTTCTGGTGTTTGTGCATTGTTAGTAATGTTTTGTATACTGTTTAGTCCATATATTAGGGCTCCAAGCATTGTCCCTATTTTTTCTTCCATGATCCTTATCATTTTAGATTTTATATTTAGGTCTTTGATCCATTTTGAGTTTGTTTTTGTGCATGGTAGTAAGGTATGGGTCTTGTTTCATTTTTTTGCAGATGGTTATCCAGTTATGCCAGCACCATTTGTTAAAGAGACTGTCTTTTCCCCATGTAACTGATTTTGGGCCTTTGACAAATATCAGGTGCTCATATGTGGATGGATTTATGTCTGGATTCTTAATTCTGTTCCATTGGTCTATGTATCTGTTGTACCAGTACCAGGCTGTTTTGACTACTGTAGCGGTATAATAGGTTCTAAAATCAGGTACAGTGAGGCGTCCCACTTTGTTCTTGATTTTCGGTAATGCTTTACTTATCCAGAGCCTCTTTCCCTTCCATATGAAGTTGGTGATTTGTTTCTCCATCTCATTAAAAAATGTCATTGCAATTTGGATTGGAATTGCATTGTATCTATAGATTGCTTTTGGTACAATAGACATTTTTGCAATGTTAAGTCTTCCTATCCATGAGCAAGGTATGTTTTTCCACTTATGTAGGTCTCTTTTGGTTTCTTGCAGTAGAGTCTTGTAGTTTTCATTGTATAGGTCTTTTACATCTCTGGTAAGATTTATTCCTAAGTATTTTATCTTCTTGGGGGCTACTGTAAATGGCATTGATTTGGTGATTTCCCCTTTGGTGTTCTTTTTGTTGGTGTAGAGGAATCCAACTGATTTTTGTATGTTTATCTTGTATCCTGATACTCTGCTGAAGTCTTCTATTAGTTTCAGTAGTTTCCTGAGGATTCTTCAGGGTTTTCTGTGTATAAGATCATGTCATCTGCAAAGAGAGATACTTTGACTTCTTCCTTACCAATCTGGATGCCCTTTATTTCTTTATCTAGACTAATTGCTCTGGCTAGGAGCTCTAGCACAATGTTGAATAAGAGTGGTGATAAAAAGCATCCTTGTCTGGTTTCCGTTCTCAAAGGGAATCCTTTCAGATTCTCTCTTTTTAGGATGATGTTGGCTGTTGGCTTTGTATAAATGCCCTTTATTATGTTGAGGAATTTTCCTTCTATTCTTATTTTGCTGAGACTTTTTATCATGAATGGGTGTTGAACTTTGTCAAATGCCTTTTCTGCATCAATTGATAAGATCAT
Source organism: Loxodonta africana (assembly GCF_030014295.1). Taxonomy (NCBI): domain Eukaryota; kingdom Metazoa; phylum Chordata; class Mammalia; order Proboscidea; family Elephantidae; genus Loxodonta; species Loxodonta africana. Next base: position 66,419,949 of record NC_087342.1, read on the forward strand.
GTGGTTCTTGCCTTTTGTTTTATTTATATGCTGGATTACATTATTTGTTTTTCTAATGTTGAACCATCCCTGCATACCTGGTATAAATCCCACTTGGTCATGGTGATTTTTTTTTTTTTTTTTTGATATGTTGTTGTATTCTATTGGCTAGAATTTTGTTGAGGATTTTTGCATTTAAGTTCATGAGGGATATATGTTTGTAATTTCTTTTTTTGTGGTGTCTTTACCTGGTTTTTGTATCATGAACATGCTGGCTTCATAGAATGAGTTTGGGAGTATTCAGTCCTTTTCTATGCTCTGAAATACCTTTGGTAGTAATGGTGTTAATTCTTCTCTGAAAGTTTGGTAGAACTCTGCTGTGAAGCTGTCTGGGCCAGGGTTTTTTTTTGAGGGGGGCCGTTTGATTACCTTTTTAGTCTTTTCTTTTGTTATAAGTTTATTTTGTTGTTCTTCATCTGTTTGTGTTACTTTAGGTAGGTAGTGTGTTTCTAGAAATTTATCCATTTCTTCTAGTTTTCAAATTTGTTAGAGTATAATTTTTTGTAGTTATCTGATATGATTCTTATTAATTTCAGTTTGGTCTTTTGTAATATCGCCCATCTTATCTCTTACTTGGGTTACTTGTTTCCTCTCCTGTTTTTCTTTTGTCAGTTTCGCCAATGGTTTATCAATTTTGTTAATTTTTTCAAAGAACCAGCTTTTGGTCTCGTTAACTCATTCATTTTTGTTTTTGTTTTTGTATTTCGTTTAATTTTGCTCAAATTTTTATTATTTACTTTCTTCTGGTCCCTGAGGGTTTCTTTTGTTTCTCTCTATTTGTTCAAGTTTTAGGGATAATTCTTTGATTTTTTCCATTTCTTCTTTTTGTATGCGTGCATTTATTAATACAAATTGACCTCTAAGCACTGCTTTAGCTGTGTCACAAAGGTTCTGATAGGAAATGTTTTCATCCTCATTAGATTCTATGAATTTCTTTATTCCATCCTTGATGTCTTCTATAACCCAGTCATTTCTGAGCAGAGTATTTTTCAGTTTCCAAGTGTTCGATTTCTTTTCCTGTTATTGGTTTCTACTTTTATGGCTTTGTGGTCAGAAAAGGTGCTTTGTAATATTTCAGTGTTTTGGATTCTGTTAAGGCTTGCTTTATGGCCTAATATGTGGTCTGTTCTGGAGAATGTTCCATGTGCGTTGGAAAAGAAAGTATGCTCAGTTGCTGTTGCATGAGGTGTTCTGTGTATGTCTATGAGGTCAAGTTGGTTGACTGTGGCATTTAGATATTCCATATCTTTATTGAGCTTCTTTCTGGATGTTCTATCCTCATCAAAAGTGGTGTGTTGAAATCTCCTACTGTAATTGTGGTCCTGTCTATCTCACTTTTCAATGCTGTTAGAGTTTGTTTTATGTATTTTTCAGCCCTGTCATTGGGCACATAAATATTTAATATGGTTATATTCTCCTGGTATAGTGTCCCTTTAATCATTATATAGTGTTCTTCCTTATCCTTTGTGGTGGATTTAACTTTAAAGTCTATCTTGCTTGATATATTTTTTTCCATCCTTTGAGTTTGTGTCTCTAAGTCTAACGTGTGTCTCTCCTAGGCAGCATATAGACAGATCATGTTTTTTTATCCATTCTGCCACTCTCTGTCTCTTTATTGGTGAATTTGATCTATTTACATTCAGAGTAATCATGGATAGGTATGAGTTTAGTGCTGTCATTTTTCTGTATTTTTGACAGTTTCTTTTTTCCACTTAATTTTCTGTGCTGAGTAATTTATCTTTAAAAAAAATCTTTACATATTGTCTTTTCCTCTTATTTGTTGTTGTTGATTTTGTTTCTGCTGAGTCTCTATGTTTTTCTTGTATTTTATTTTGATGAGTAGCATAGTTAGTCTCCTTTGTGTTTACCTTAATATTTACCCCTATTTTTCTAAGTTTAAACCTTACTTTTATTTTTTATATCGCCTTGTTTTCCTCTCCATATGAAAGATCTATAACTACATTTTTTAGTCCCTTTTTATTGTTTTAATGTTGTCTTCTCTTACATAATGACATTGCTGTTTCCCTGTTTTGAGCATTTTCTTATCTTGATTGATTTTTGTGATTTCCCTACCTGGGTTGACATCTGATTGCTCTGTCCAGTGTTCTGGTCTTGGGTTGATATCTGATATTATTGATTTTCTAACCAGAGAACTCCCTTTAGTATTTCTTGTAGTTTTGGTTTGGTTTTTAAGAATTCCCTAAACTTCCGTTTATCTGGGAATGTCCTAGTTTTGCCTTCATATTTGAGAGACAGTTTTGTTGGATATATGCTTCTTAGCTGGCAATTTTTTTCCTTCAATGCTTTATATGAGTCATCCCATTGCCTTCTTGTCTGTATGGTTTCTGCTGAGTAGTTCGAGCTTATTCTTGTTGACTCTCCTCTGTAGGTGACTTTTCGTTTATCCCTCGCTGCTCTTAAAATTCTCTCTTTGTCTTTGGTTTTGGCAAATTTGATTATAATATGTATTGGCGACTTTCTTTTAACACCTACCTTATGTGGAGTTCGATGAGCGTCTTGGATAGATATCTTCTCATCTTTCACTATATCAGAGAAGTTTTCTGCCAACAAATCTTCAAAAATTCTCTCTGTATTTTGTGTTATCCCTTCCTGTTCTGGTACTCCAATCACTCATAGGTTATTTCTCTTGATAGAGTCCCACATGATTCTTAGAGTTTCTTCTATTTTTTAATTTTTTTAATTCTTTTGTCTGATTTTTCTTCGAATATATTGGTGACAAGTGCTTTATCTTCAAGTTCACCAATTCTGTCTTCCACTTGCTCAATTCTGCTCCTCTGACTTTCTATTGAGTTGTCTCATTCTGTAATGTTATTGTTAATTGTCTGAATTTCTTATTCCTGTTTCCCTATGGATTCTTGCAGCTTATTAAATTTTTCATTATGTTCTTGAATAACCTTTTTAATTTCTTCAACTGCTTTATCTGTGTGTTCCTTGGCTTGTTCTGCGTATTACCTGAACTCGTTCCTGATGTCTTGAAGAGCTCTGTGTATTAATCTTTTGTATTATGCATCCAGAAATTCCAGGAAGGCACCTTCATCCAGAGGATCCCTTGATTCTTTGTTTTAAGAGCTTATTGAAGTGATCACATTCTACTGCTTCATGTGATTTTATATTGACTGTTGTGTCCAAGCCATCTACAAGTTATTGTGTTAGTTTATGTTTGCTTACTGTATCATCGCTTCTTGCTTTGTTTTGTTTTGATACACCCAGATAGGTTGCTTGAGTGAGCTAGGTTGATTATTTTAACCTTTGATGCTCTAACATCCTGTCACCAGATGGCTAGAGTCATTATGATGTATATGAGCCTAGGAGTCCATTCACTTTTCTTGTATGGATTCAGTTCAGGTGTCCAGGTAGTTGGTCATCAAGTGTGTGGTACAAACTCTGTCCTATAGTCTTAGAGGGGCAGAGGGGATTGGTGTAGGTACCGGTATCTGGTTGTGGCAGGGGTTCATGCCCTGGACAAGGCAGAGGGCTGACAACAGTCCCCCAAGTGTCTGTGAAGAAAGCGCATTCCAGTTCCCTAGAGCGCACAGGTAGAAGGGTTCTGCAGACAGACCCTGGGCACCAAACGCTTTGGGTTGTAATGACTGGGAGGTACCAATTATCCTTGGACCGCTGTCATGGGTGGCTAGGTGACCTGAGTGGAGACACCAGTCCTTAGGCCTCTGATGTGGGTAGGTGAGGACCCTGTATAATAGGCAAAATGGCATCAAACTTCAAACATCCACTTCTCCACTGCACAAATGAAGCAGTTCTAGTCTGCCAACATGGGCCAATTCTCCTGAAATAGACCCACACAGTCCATGCAGAGGGTGAGGTATTCAAATCTATGGACTGTTTATGTCAGACAGGAGCCGCTTCTGTCCTGAGCTCCCCAGCTTAGTCCAGCTGGCAGATTATCTTTCCCCCAGTTGTGAATTTATTCCTTTTCCAAGGCTGGGAGAATGGCTCAGGATGTGCAACACCACCTATCTCAGGACCAGGGAAATCAACAGCCACTGGGGCCAGCTTGGGGGTGGAGGTGTGGTAAAATATACGCGAGTGCTTAGCTTTTGCCAAGAGAGCCATTCTTCTCTGGTTCCAGAGGTGTGAGTAGGCTGTGTGGCTGGCTGTTTTTCACTGAGGAAGCTCGGCCGAATGCCTCCACCAGCCCACAGTGCTCCCAGGAATGGTGCTGAGGGTTCACGGCAACTCCTCTCTGCTTCTGAACCTTCTCTCCCGCCTCCTTCTACTCAGTCCATTTTCTAACTTTGCCTTTGATGTTCAGGGCTCCTAGTTTGTCATAAATATAATCATTTCATCTGTTTTTTCAGGCCTTTGTTGTAAGAGGGTTCACTGGAAGTGTCTTACTACTCCACAGTCTAGGCCCTGCCTCCTGTGGTGGAGTTTTTGGTGAACAACATGCAAAAAAAACTTTTTTTTTTTTTTAAGAGGCAGGTATCTAATTTAGGGAATATGTAATATGTTTTTTAAATCTAGTGATGGGTATACCAATTAAAGAACCTATAAATAAAGTTGAACATTGAAGCCAAGATGATTGTTAGGACTAGTTATCTTCATAATGAAAGTCTTTGCCATTATAATCCCATTTGGCAAAGATGAAGTTGTACTCTTGGGAGATGCCTTGCCAAAACCTCATTCATAATTCTGAACAGATTCCAAGCCAGACTTCATTATGTGAAGACTACCTCCTATCCTTTCTTATTGGTCTGTGCCCTTAACCTCAACAATTCAGTTTGTGAAAATTGGAACTGCCGGAAACTGCTCGGCAAAGAGCATCTTCTTAAAAATTAGTCATTAAGGTATAATACCATATGGGCTCAAGGGGTGGCAAAGATGATGAGCGGCTTCTTGTTCATTAAGACTGAAATATTTATATGAGCAGTAGTAATAACAGCATATTTCATGAAATTGAGCACCGATGCAATTAGATAATATTGACAGCCCTTATTATTTAACTAATACTAAGTTCAGCTCTGCCTGTATCTTTCATTTCCACGTGCATGTGCAAAAAGAGGGCTAGAAAATTAGTGAATGCTGGGCAGGAGCCCTTGGCTATTTATTTACCTGACAGAGTTGCCTGACACTTATATTTCCCTGAGTTATTTATTTAATTTTCATTCAAATTAAGCAGGCCCAACGGATTGCACAGGAGGGACAGGTAAATATGTGAATTTTGGTGAGAAAGCATCCATGTGAAAACCCTCCCAACCCAAAAAGTCCATTTGAGTTCTTCCATTTCAGAGCTGCGTGTTTGACTTCCACTTCACTAACGCAAATGCTTTTTTGTTACCTTTCGAGCAGATAATTTTAAATTATTCTCCCTAGGGATGTTTTCTATGCCTAGCTGCCTATCAATCTTTCTATCTCAATGCAGAAGTATTTGATTAGTGTATTTAAAGTAATAAAGACGTCAACGGTGGTGTCTCCTTGATTGATGCTAATTTTAAGTCTTTAATGGGTCCTCTACTTTGGCCACTATCCTTGCAGATTGTAATTTTTATGGTTAAAATAGTGCCAGCTGTCCAAAGGCTTAATCATAAATTCTGGTCTATCTTTCTTTAACGATTCTGCATGCAGTGGTATAATCCCGGCAACATACATTATCTTTGTTAAAAGCAAGCGGTGACTTTCCTTGGGATGATTAATGCATTTATAAGGAGCTTGAAGAATCCTTGTTAGGATCACAGCAGAGGTTATGATGATTATGCTTCCTGGGCATTAGAATTAGCAGTGCTGTTACGTAGACTGTCTGAAAATAATTGAAGATTTTCATGCAGTCGCTATGTAGCACATTAATGTCGTAAATGAGACCGTAACTATGGTAGTAAAAAGATTTAGGATTAGCAATTCGAAGATTCTACCAGTATATGGCAGTTACACCAGTGAGTAAAAGCAAGTTAAATTATATGAGGACTTCCCTTCTTTAGAACTAACAGTCTCATTAAACAGATTTGGGGTCACTCAATTTGCAATATCTGTTGATTAAAATGTCTCTTCTACTGGGGTTTTTCAGGCTGAATTTTCACAGTGCTAATATGTTTAATCTTAATCTTCTTACTCAATCCGAGGGACAGAGTTTTAAATAAGAGGAAATGTGCCCAGTATTATACACATTTACGAGGCTTTCAAGGTATGGATAATTTGCTTATGTAAATATATGCCCATATATACTATGCACAGTAATACTTCCCTGAAATGCCATATCTTACTGGTGAGAAGCTGAACATAAATTAAAAGGATGCCTTTTTATCTTGTAAAAGCAGCTTACCTTCTTATCAATCACAACACATAGCTGTTTGCAGATAGTAGGCATTTTAAATAGCGCTTTAATCTCATTGAAGAAGGTACTGACAACTTAAAAAATAACAGATAGTTTTTGAACTAATATTAACATGTGTTTATTCTCCTATGTTTAATTTTAGTATATTCTATGAACATAAATAAACCTAGGTGCAGTTTTCCTCCCCCGCCCAGGGGTCACATGACATCAATGCATCCCATTATTGGTGATGTTCACTTTGACCACTTGGTTAAGGTCATGCTGCCAGGCTCCTCCACTATAAACCTGCAGCTGTAGAGTCAATTCCCACTCATGGTGACCCTATAGGACAGAGTAAAACTGCCCATAGGGTTTCCAAGGAGCGGCTGATGGATTTGAACTGCCTACCTTTTGTTTAACAGCCGAGCTCCTAACCACTGTGCCACCAGGGCTCTCTCTACTTTAAAGTTACCTTTGTGGAAAGATACCGTGAGAATCTAAAAATATCCTGTTTTCCAGCAAATTTTCACCCAAAGCCTTTACCATCTATTCTTGATTTTCTCCTGAATCAATCATTACTATGTTGTTTCAAAGCACTGATTTTGTACCTTATCTCTCTCTATTAATTATATTCGACTGTTAGAATGAGCTTTCTAGGTGTAATTGTAATCCTTTATGATTCCAAATATAGTAGAGGTATTTATAACTCATTGCTTTTTACTAATTTTGTATTTCTAATGATAATGACCTACTATGATATTCTCTATTAGCTCTACCGCTTATTGTGACCTCTGTTGAGTTGGCCCCTGACTCATGGCCCAACAGGATTGGATCATGGTGACCCACAGAGTTTTCATTTTCTGATTTTCAGAAGTAGATTGCCAGGCTCTTCTTCTTAGTCTTGGCCTGGATGCTCTGCTGAAACCTGTTCAGCATCATAGCAGCACACATGCCTCCTCTGACAGATGAGTGGTTACTGTGCTTGTGGGGCATTGGCTGGGTATCAAAGTCGGGGCTCCCTCATGGGAGGTAAGAATTCTACCACTGAACCCTACATCTAAACAAAACTGTTATTTAACTTCTAATAAGGAGAAGATGGAGTACCTGGGTGGTGCAGAGTGTTAACATGCTTGGCTGCTCGCCGAAAGGTCAGAGGCTCAAGTCCATCCAGAGGTACCTCAGAAAAAAATCCTGGGGATCTACTTCTGAGAAATCAGACACTGAATACCCTAGGGAGCACAATTCTGCCCTGTCACATACAGGGTCATGGTGAGTCACAGTTGATTCGATGGTAACTGGTTTTTAAGGAGAAGACAGCTTTTAAATTTTTTGAACCATACTCATTTTCAAATAAGGAAAGTGCCAAATTGCATTATAGGAAGGTGATTACCTCCCAACTGGTACCAGCTTAGAGAAAGAAACCATAAACCTCAGAGGCCAAGCTCACAAGAGCAGGCCATGTCTGTATGCCTGTCTTGATCTGCACTGCAGATGCAGACGGGCTCTGTCTCAAACTCTCAGGCTTCCATAAGACTGCTAGCAGTGAGGCACGTACTCCCACTGGCATCAACCATTCACTGGGAGCTATGTTCATCTGTGATTGAGCCACACACAGGAGACATTTACACCATGTTGGCAAAGTGAAAGCCATTTTTATTGTTTACGGGAAGCAAAAGGTAAACAATAACAATAGATTCTCAAAGGGGAAATGCTTCCCCTTCCCCAAATTACCCACGTCCGTTCATATATTGCTAAGCAGGCACACCACGGTTCAGGTCAGATGCTGTGTTCATGTCACCGCTGTCTCTGGTTACTACCTTGCTGCTGGGCTGAGGGATGATGGCTTGCATGGCTCCCAAGGCTTCTGTTCTGCCACTGGGCCTTGCTAGGCCTTGCCTCACGGCAGGAAGACCCCTGCACAGGATCTCCCAAGCCATTGCCTCTAGGTACTTCTAGGCCTCTGTTGTGGGCTCCCAGAGGCTACCCCAGGCCCACGTGGTTCTCTCTCTTGCTGCCATACTATCCAGTTCCACGCTGCCTGAGGGCCTATGTGGCTCCCAGCCACACTGCCCAGGAAGGGGAGGTGTGTTGCACGGGGCACACTCAGGCCTCTGCCCTGCACGGGCAAGCATTACAGCTCTTTAACAGCAGGCAAACCTATACTGGGGTGCCCAGCTCTCTCTCTGTGGACCTGCCAGCCCAAATCTTTTTGTCTTTAGTGTTACAGCACTCTCTTCCGGGTATCGGAGGTTTTTGGCTCAAGGACCCCAGATCCAAAGGATGTGTTCTGCTCCACACTCTTGTTGAAGGTGGTGAGGTCCTACCAAGCCACTGTGGGGTTGGCCCTTATGTAAGCATAGCAGGATGGCCAAAACTGACCAATCCCCTAGTTGGACCACAGAGGCTGAATCCTACTGGGCAAATTTCCAAGCCACTATATGCATAGTAAATTGACCAATTTCTTGCAAGATGTGGCCCAACCAATTATTTTGTAGAAGTTACAAGACCATGACTAGAAAGGCCATATAAAAGTGATTGATTGCACCGCAATGTTGTAGTAATGGCATGTATTTAACATATCTGGAGGTAGCTATATTCATTATAGTTTGGGATGATAATAAGGTCCACAAAAGAGATTTCTTTGGCTGGGTATTTGAGGAGTTATGCCAAGCTGCATAGTGTCTATTTGGAGGCTCCTCAATCGGCAAGCTGTATATTGGAGAATCTTTAGCAACTGCTTTTGATTCTTCCAACGATGAGCTACTAGAAAGTCTTCTATTTTGCCATAATATAGTTTGAAGTGGTCTTTCAAGTACATGGTTTTGATACGCCCTGGTGTGCTCTGTTAGATGATGATTGTATCTGATGAGCCAAGGCACATCTCTTTACCCCAGTGATAATATGGAAAACACACACACACTCATCCACACACAACATCATCTCTCCCACAGGGAACCTTTGTCTTTTGGAGTTATGGCTCAGACCTTCTAAATTGAGTGCGCCAGAAAAGGGTGTTAGAAAGCTGGGGATGGATGAGGAAGGCTAGGATTAATTGAGCTGAGATCGATTGGGGGAGAAGCTTGGTAAGGGAGTACTAGAGGTGACCTATATGATGATTAATTCTCAGTGGAGATAATACATAACTCCCCCCTCCTCAATATTTCTGTCCTCTTCATTTCCACAGTGGTAGCCCTCCAGTTATTCTGGAAGGTGAGTCTCAAGAGTGACCAGGGAGAGACTCTCCTGAGGGTACCAACAATCAATGGCTGCCATAGAGGTCTAGGCATTAGAATGGTATTGTGTGTGATCCCACTAAGAGAAATACAAACTGTTTGATCATAGGAGGTGTTGGCTGTGTTGCTTAGTCTCTCACTGTGTGATGATTTTCTTTTGTAGTTTGGATAAATTAATACTGGCTCATGTATTCAACATGCATCTTCTTTTAAAAAGTTTTTTTTTTTTTTTTTAAGCCCCAGGTCTTCTGTTTAAAAATGCAGGTGAATTCTCAGAGGCTTTCAAAAGGGTTTCTGCATCATGCTACTAATTAAGATAAGGTTATCATTTTAAGTTATACCAGGAACGCAATTAGAGCTTCTAGTGAGAACTGTAGTAATCAATTTTATACAAATTATTCAGACCTGGTAAGGTAGAATGCAGCTTTAATAGGACAAGCAAACATACCGTGATTTATTAGATATCACATGAATTCAGATGACACCTGAATGCGCAGCCCACGTCACTGGGAATCCACGTCAACAGCCTTTCATCAGAACCAAACCAAACCAAACCAAACCCAGTGCCTTGGAGTCGATTCCGACTCCTAGCAATCCTCTCATCAGAGGAGATTTAATAATATGTCTTCCATTTTCCATTGCTCAGTGACCGCTACTTTGAATTTGAGAGGGATTTTTGTTTTGGGATTTGAATGGTTTAGACATGAGAAAGTCACCCATAGAATACAAAGCATAGATTAGTTAGCTGTCTCATTTATCTAGACTGACGGGGCAGCGAAGCAGTCTGCCAGTCCTTGGTTCTTTTCTTTATCCTTTTGTGTGGCCTGCAGAGTCCAGGGGACCACCTGACAGGGCAATTAACTAATTTTTCTGTGTTGTCCATCTCTGCTGAAGAGTATTGGGTGTTGGAGGAGAAAGTTACATGTCTTATCTGCCAGCTGTCAGTAATGACTTATTCATGAAGTGGGTACCCATTTTCCATAGCTCCTGAGGGGGGTTATATATCTTTCCCTCCTAAGATCGTTGCAGGTCATCCAGAGCTTTGCGTCAGGCCATATGAATAAATTACAACACTTCTGGGCTTTCTTTTCTTGGGCCCCTTAAGTACATTTGACACACCATTTACTTTGCCATAGTTAGCTTTCATTCTTAGCTGACATGTCATGTCAGCTGTTCCAAAATTTTCTATACACCTAAATTCCTCAAATTGAACTCACTCATTCAGTGTGTATTTATTGGGCTCCCATTGTGTCCTAGGCATTGCACTATGTATTGGGCATATGGTGGTGGAAAAAGATACTGTGCTAGCATCTATAACATAAGCGTGCCTTTCCACACCTCCACCACAACGACGATGGCAATGAGAGACAGAGAGATCACTAACCACATAGCATACCCTCTCAGCACATGTGACCCTGCCTTATAATTTATAGAGAAGAGAAATACCATCTAGTACAAGCTTCGCCATCATCGCTGTCCTTCATGTCTGCTGTTATCATCAGTAATAAAGTATCTTCTTTTTGTGTTTGGTCTCATAGAAAATGTCCCTTCTCCTCCATAAAATTGTTGTTGTTAGGTGCCATCGAGGCAGCCCCTGACTAATGGCGACCCTGTGTGTGACAAAGTAGAACTGTTCCATAGGGTTTTCATGGCTGCAATCTTTGTGGAGGCCGATTGCCAGGTCTTTCTTCTGTGGAGCCTCTGGGTGGGTTTCAACTGCCAACCTTTAGGTTAGCAGCTGATCACAAGCCTCTTGTGCCACCTGGATTCCTTCACCATAAAATTAACCTGATTAATTTTAAGAAGCTACTGAATTTTCCAAATTGTGTAAGAATTCTCCCTTGCTCTCCCCCAATGTTCTTACTCCCCTTCTTGCCTGTGGTTAAGACAGTCATCACACCAAGGTGACTGACATCTCTCTGTTCCTTAAATTTCATAGTGCCGTGCTTTGATAAAATGATGGGTTTTTTCTCTTTTCTAAAAGCCTGTTAGATTTGTTAGGTAATTTGAATTTACTAACAAGATGTGTCCCAAGGAAATATATATTTTTTCTCCTATCACTATTTTAGTAACTTATTTTGCTAGTGAGGAAACTGGAACAGAGAGAAGTTAAATTATTTCTCATGTTTTTTTTTTTTTTTGTCAGAGAATCCTAAGTGTCATATCATTGAAAGTTAAAACAAATTTCTTTTATAAAAAAGAAGAAAAAATTGTGTTGCTTAATAATCTGTATAAATAGCTTATCCATAAGTCAACCTCACAAATAGTTTCTAGATGTTATGAAGGAGTCTCTGAGTGGTACAAAGGATAATGCACTCATCCATTAACCGAAAGGTTGGAGTCCACCCAGAAGTGCCTTAGAGGAAAGGCCTGGCAATCTAATTCTGAAAAACCAACCATGGAAAACCCTGTGGAGCACAGTTCTACTTTGACACACACGGGGTTGCAATGAGCGGAAGACGACTAGACGGCACCTGGTTTTTTAGGTACCATGAAGCCAGCACAAAGGTTTGACACCTTGTCACCCTTAGACCCGTATGGCCATCATCACAGTTTTGTTTCTTCCCTATAACTGTACAGAGAAAGAAAACACAGAGATTCTTTAGGTTATTATTATTTTTGGGGAAAAATTTAAAAAGAAACACAATGAGAATAAGAATAGGAAGAGCTCATTTTCGTTCTGATATCTGTTTTGTTATTCCTAAAGATGCTAACAGTATGGACAGGAACTTATTCTTTGGCTGTGTGAGGTAGATTAATTGAGAGATAGGAATCCTGGTTTTTTTTTGTTACCATTTCTGAGTACTTAAAACTTCTCTTCCCTTTTAGACACTTTAAAATTAGGGCTTGAATAGAGAGAATGTAAATCAAAGGCACTTCCTTTTACCTGGAAACTTTGCTTCAGCTTCCTGTCACCACATAGACAGTCCTGTTATGAAAGATGCAAATAAAAATTGTGACCCTTTACCTTGTCGCCAACAACTCAGCTTGTCATGAGTCTATTCTTTACTCTCGGAGACTGATTTGACTTGGGTTCATTTTGGCCACCCCATATGTATTTTCTTTTGTAAAAGAAGTAAGCTTAGTTTTATGAATTCTGTAAGGCAAGAAGCTAGACTGCTTTTTCCTGGAAGGATTTCTCAAAGGATTTACCATTGTTCCTGGAGTATGTTAGAGTATACGCCCTCCTCAAGATGTCTGACCCTGTCCATGAAGCTCCTACATATCCTTGATTACTGAGTACCACATGTCATGATTTAAAGAATGTTTTATGGTCATGCGTTCATTAATCCTCACCGTTGCGAGGGCTTGTGGGCACATTTAAGAAGCTGTGGGGCAGCTTTTAACATTGCTCCTTTAAAGGAAAGATTAATCAAGACTCTCCTGCTACTATTTCAGAAATTGGGCATGACCACTAGATTCCGATGACTGCCTCCCCTGGGCCATTCTGGCTCTTGTCTGTGGCTTTTGGTACCTCCTGGGTTTCTGCTCACTGTTCTCCTCTGAACTTTTAGCATCTACCTTGTCTGTCTTCATGATGCTACTGCTTAGATTACAGATAAAATCTGCCACCCACTTGCTACATTCCATGATGGACTCTGTGTATGTCAAGTGACCATTTTTCTGTCCCTGTTAAGTCCTGATACAACAATGATAACCCTAGCAGATTGTAGTTTGCTGCAATATCTGTGGAAGAAATTTTTCCTTTGGATCTTGATTCCTATAGAGCAGTTCAAAGGTGCAACTAGCTGATCCCGTATTAGTTATCTGAAGACATTTAAGGAATGTTGTTAGTATGTGGACATGATGAAGAAGTACACTGTATTAACCTGGACACAAGTTGGCCTGCTAAGAGTTAAACTGAACAAATTCCCCCAAAATTAATATGCTTCATTATGAATAAGAAGTACCCAAAGATATTCTATAAGTATATGACCCGAGAGATTACAAAACCCCTAGATGCTAATCAAGGTGGTCTCTGGGAAAATTCTGAGAGACAGGATTGAAAAGTAGTTATAATTTGCTAATCAGAAATGTAATCAGAGTATTGTATCCTGTTTTGAGAAAGGCCGTATAAATATAACCAGGTTGGTGACTAAGAAAGCATAGAAAAGGAAAGTCACAAAGCACAGTCTGGAGGAGAGGAAGTCTTGAATAAAGAAGTTGAACATTATCAGTAAAACTGCTGATAAACGGAGCATCTATTGTGTGCCAGGCATGTGCTAAAAGCTTTATCTGCATTGTTCTCACAAAGGCTTAAAATGCCTTTTGTGCTACCATTACGTTTTGAAATATCTACGTTGTACAGATCAGGAAAATGAAGCTTTTTGTTGTTGTTAGCTGCTGTTGCATATAGGTGAAAGCATACAACCCTGCCGCATACCTTTTCCAATTTTAAGCCACACAGCATCTCCTTGTTTGGTTCGAATGACAGCTTCTTGATTCAGGTACAGGTTCTGCGTGAGCATAATTAAGTGTTCTGAAATTCTCATTTTTTGCAATGTTATCCATAATTTGTTATGATTCAAACAGTCAAATGCCTTTGCACAGTCAATAAAACACAGGTAAACATCTTTCTGGTATTCTCTGCTTTCAGCCAGGATCCATCTGACATTGGCAATGATAAATCCTCTTTCCATGATCTCTTCCTTAAACTTCTGGTAGTTCTCTGTTGATATAAGGCTGCAGCCGATTTTGAATGATCTTCAGCAAAATTTTGCTAGCATGTGATATTAATGATAAAACCAAAAAAAGAAAAAAAAAACCAAACCCACTGCCATCGAGTTGTTTCGGACTCATAGTAACCATGTAGGGCTTCCAAGGCTGTAACTCTCTTTGGAAGGAGACTGCCACATCTTTCTCCCATGGAGCCACTGGTGGTTTCAAACTGCCAACCTTTCAGCTGGCAGTTGATCACTTTAACCACTGTGCCACCAGGGCTCCTTGATATTAAAATTTCCACATTCTGTTTGATCACTTTTCTTTGGAATGGTCCCAAATATGGATCTCTTCTAGTGGGTTAGTCAACTAGCTGTTTTCCAGATTTCTTGTATTCTTTCACCTAACTTATTCAACTTATGTGCTGAACAAATAATCAGGAAGCTGGGCTATGTGAAGAATACAGTATCAGGATTGGAGGAAGATTCATTAACAACCTGAGATGTGCAAATGATACAACCTTGCCTACCAAAAATGAAGATGACTTGAATCACTTACTGATGAACGGAATACACATGAACATAAGGAAAACAAAAATCCTTATAACTGGATCAATGAACATCATGATAAATAGCAAAGAAATTGAAGTTGCCGAGGATTTCATTCTCAGACCGACAATCAATCCCCATGAAAACAGCAGGCAAGAAATCCAATGACATATTGCATCGGGCAAGTCTGTGCCAAAAGACCTCTTTAAAGTGTTAAAAAGCAAAGATGCCATTTAGACGACTAAGGTGCGCCTGACCCAAGCCATGGTATTTTTACTTGCCTCATATACATGTGAAAGCTGGACAATAAAGAAAGAAGACCAAAGAATAATTGATACATTCTAATTGTGGTGTTGGTAAAGAATATTGAATATGCCGTGGACTACCAGAAGAACGAACAAATCTGCCCTGGAGGAAGTACAGTCAGAATGCTCCTTAGAAGCAAGGATGGAAAGATTTTGTCTGGCTTACTTTGGACATGTCATCAGGAAAGCCCAGTTGCTGGAGAAGGACATCATGCTTGGGGGCCCAAAGGCAACATAGTTGCACCAGTTCTGCTTTTCTGCTTTCTTGTACCAAGTCTGTTTCTATAGATAGGAGCTACTTCTTAAGATCTTCTAAGTATTCACCAGACACATGGATTCATGTAGCCATCAAGGCAATCAAATTACAGAGGACGTCGTCATCCCCCAAGCTCCTTTGTGCCCCTTTGTGAATAATCCCTACACCTACCCTCAAGCCCTGGCAGCCATTGATATGTTTTCTGTCCACATCCATTTTAATTTAAGGTTCACCAACCTATAGTTGTAGTGGTGAAAATATGCATTGGTCAGACTGACAAAAAGTCTGGTGGAATTGACATTTGCACTTCTCATTGTACATTAATAGGCTGACATTCTGACTAGAATGTGGCTTTCCACATCATTTGCTTAGTGGGAGAGAATTCATTCACATGCTAATTGGAGGTGTTATGTCTGCTTAAAAACATTCTTTTGATAAAATAATAAAATAGCATATGCATATGTTTCAGCCTTCATGAGAATGATTAATATGAACCTGGATATATAAACACAACTGAATATATATAAAGCCAAGAAGCCTGCCAGACTCCAACATCTTTTTTTTAATATGTTCAAATCATATTGATAAAAATATTATATTGGAAACCAAAAGCAGAATCACACTGAAACAAATACCCAGTTTCAGAGGGCTTTTTGTTTGAGTAAATGTTTTGAACACCATTCATTCATCCAACAACTATTTATTGAGCATCTTTACTGGACAAGAAACTGGATGATAAGAGGTGGGATGTTGGGTAGAGTGTAGATTATTTTCAGCCTAAAGAACAGCATGTGTAAAGTATCTGAAGTGAGAGGAACATGGTATACAGAGTCATGAAAGAAGACAGGGATAGCCAAAGGAGGCTAAAGAACCAAGGTGAGAATGGTGAGAGGGTGAACTGGAGAAGTAGGCCGGGCCTGGATTATTACTAGTTTCTGTCACTGTTATGGGTTGAATTGTATCCCCCCAAAAGATATGTTGAAGCCCTAACCACTGATACCTGTGAATGTGACCTTGTTTGGAAATAGAGTCTCTGAAGATATTATCAGTTAACATTAGCATATACTGGAATATGGTGAGTCCTAATCAAATACAAGTGGTATACTTATAAAGGAAGAGAAGAGACGTAGACACAGAAGGAGAGGGAGGGTGGTTATGTGAAAACAGATGCAGAAATGGAGATATGCTGTACTTTCAAGCCAAGGAGCACCCAGGGCTATAAGAAGTTAGGAGAACTTTGGAGAGTGGCGTCTGGGGTCTTAAATGCTAGCAAGCGGCCATCTAAGATGCGTCAATTGGTCTTAACCCACCTGGAGCAAGGAAGAATGAAGAAGACCAAAGACACAAGGTAATTACGAGCCTAAGAGACAGAAAGGACCACATGAACCAGAGATTACATCAGCCTGAGGCCAGAAGAACTAGATGGTGCCCGGCCACAACTGATGACTGCCCTGACAGGGAACACAACAGAGAACCCCTGAGGGAGCAAGGAAGCAGTGGGATGCAGACCCCAAACTCTCATAAAAAGACCAGACTTAATGGTCAGACAGGGACTGGAAGGACCCCGGAGGCCATGGTCCCCAGACCTTCTGTTAGCCCAAGACAGGAACCATTCCCAAAGCCAACTCTTCAGACAGGGATTGGTCTGGAATATGGGATGGAAAATAACACTGGTGAAGAACGGACTTCTTGGATCAAGTAGACACATGCGACTATGTTGACATCTCCTGTCTGGAGGGTAGATGAGAGGGCAGAGGGGGCCAGAAGCTACCCGAATGGACATAAGGAGAGAGAGTGGAAGGAAGAACCGTGCTATCTCATTAGAGGGAGAGCAATTAAGACTGTATAGCAAGGTGTATGTAAATTTTGGTATGAGAGACTGACTCTGATTTGTAAACTTTCACTTAAAGCACAAAGAAATCAATTAAAAAAAAAAGAGAGAGACAAGAAAGGATCTTCCTCTAGAGACTTTGGAGAGAACATGGCCCACCTGATGCCCTGAATTTTTACTTCTAGACTCCAAAATTGTGAGACACTAAATTTCTGTCATTTTAAATTACCCAGTTTCTGTTACTACGTTTCAACAGCCCTGGGACACTAATATAATGACATATATTATGAAGGGTATCATTACACTCACTGGCTCTGACTAAATATGTTGTTTTAGTTAGGTGCCATTGAGTCAATTTCAACGCATAGTGACCCTATGTTCAATAGGACAAACCGCTGCCCAGTCCTGTGCCATCCTCACAATCTTTGGTATGCTTAAGGCCATTGTTGCAGCCACCATGTCAGTCCATTCTGTTGAGGGTCTTCCTCTTTTTTGCTGACTCTCTACCAAGCATAATGTCCTTCTCCAGAGACTGGTCCTTCCTGATAACAGGTCCCAAGCATGTGAGATGAAGTCTTGCCATGCTTGCTTCTAAGGAATATTCTGGCTGTAATTCCTACAAAACAGATTTGTTTGTTCTTCTGGCAATCCATGGTATATTCAATATTCTTTGTCAACACCATAATTCAAAGGCGTCAATTCTTCTTCAGTCTTCCTTATTCACTGTCCAGCTTTTGCATGCTTAGGAGGTGATTGAAAATACCATGGCTTGGGTCAGACACACCTTAGTCCTCAAAGTGACATCTTTGCTTTTGAACACTTTAAAGCAGTCCTTTGCAGCAGATTTGCCCAATGCAATAAATCTTTTGATTTCATGACTGCTGTTTCCAGCGGCGTTGATTGTATATCCAAGTAAAATGAAATCCTTGATAACTTCAATCTTTTCTCCATTTATCATGATGTTGCTTATTGATCTAGTTGTGAGGATTTTTGTTTTCTTTATGTTGAGTTGCAATCCACAGAGAGCTGTAGTTTTTGACCTTCATCAGTAAGTGCTTCAAGCCCTCTTCACTTTCAGCAAGCAAGGTTGTGTCATCTGCATATCCCAGGTTGTTAGTGAGTCTTCCTCCAATCCTGATGCCCTGTTCTTCTTCTTATAGTCCAGCTTCTCGGATTATTTGCTCAGCATACAGATTGAATAAGTACTGTGAAACAATACAACCCTGACGCACAACTTTCCTGACTTTAAGCCACGCAGTATCCCCTTATGCTGTTTGAATGACTGCCTCTTAGTCTGTATACTTGTCCCGCACAAGCTCAATTAAGTATTCTGGAATTCCTGTTCTTCACAATGTTATCCATAATTTATGATCCACACAGTCGAATGTCTTCATGTAGTCAATAAAACACAGGTAAACATCTTTCTCGTATTCTCTGCTTTCAGCTGAGATCCCTCTTGACATGAGCAATGGTATCCCTTGTTCCACATCCTCTTCTGAATCTGGCTTGAATTTCTGGGAATTCTCTGTTGATGTATTGCTGCAACCATTTTTTAATTATCTTCAGCAAAATTTTACTTCGTGTGATATTAATGATATTGTTCTATAATTTCTGCATTCGGTTGGATCACCTTTCTTGGGAATAGGCATAAATATGGATCTCTTCCAGTCAGTTGGCCAGGTAGCTGTCTTTCAAATTTCTTGGCATAGACAAGTAAATACCTCCAGCACTGCATCTGTTTGTCGAAACATCTCAGTTGATATTCCATCAATTCCTGGAGCCTTGTTTTTCGCCAGTGCCTTCAGTGCAGCTTGGACTTCTTATGCAACTATATTTGGTTCATATTTGTTCCATCCTGACTGCTTAAGAAACTTACATTATCACTGCCCCCTTTTCTCTCATATATCCTCAACTACTCCCTCTCAATTGGGTCTTTTCCATTGACTTTAAGACTTGATTAAAACTCTCCCATCTTGCACACAAACAACCCTTCCTTGATTTCACATTCCTTTACAGGTACTGTTTTCTATACTCTCCTTCATGGCAAATTTGCTGAAAACCTTTTCCTGTCTGCATTTCATTATCTTCCATTCTCCCTTTTCTAATTTAGTTTCCATTCCCACCACTCCATCAAAAAGCAATTCCTAACTTCACAATGACCTTCTGTTGTCAATCAATGTAGTCCTCTTCTTAGTAAACTTCTCAGTAGTATTTTTTTTTTTTAAGGTCATCTTTTTCTTTTTTATTAACTTTTATTAAGCTTCAAGTGAACGTTTACAAATCCAATCAGTGTGTCACATATAAGTTTACATACATCTCACTCCCTACTCCCACTTGCTCTCCCCCTCTTGAGTCAGCCCTTTCAGTCTCTCCTTTCGTGACAATTTTGCCGGCTTCCCTCTCTCTCTATCCTCCCATCCCCCCTCCAGACAAGAGTTGCCAACACAATCTCAAGTGTCCACCTGATATAATTAGCTCACTCTTCATCAGTGTCTCTCTCCCACCCACTGACCAGTCCCTTTCATGTCTGATGAGTTGTCTTCGGGGATGGTTCCTGTCCTGTGCCAACAGAAGGTCTGGGGACCATGGCCGCAGGGATTCCTCTAGTCTCAGTCAGACTATTAAGTTTGGTCTTTTTATGAGAATTTGGGGTCTGTATCCCACTGATCTCCTGCTCCCTCAGGGGTCCTCTGCTGTGCTCCCTGTCAGGGCAGACATCGATTGTGGCCGGGCACCAACTAGTTCTTCTGGTCTCAGGATGATGTAGGTCTCTGGTTCATGTAGCCCTTTCTGTCTCTTGGGCTCTTAGTTGTCGTGTGGCCTTGGTGTTCTTCATTTTCCTTTGCTCCAGGTGGGTTGAGACCAATTGATGCATCTTAGATGGCTGCTTGTTAGCATTTAAGACCCCAGATGCCACATTTCAAAGTGGGATGCAGAATGATTTCATAATAGAATTATTTTGCCAATTGACTTAGAAGTCCCCGCAAACCATGTTCCCCAGACCCCCGCCCTTGCTCCGCTGACCTTTGAAGCATTCATTTTATCCCGGAAACTTCTTTGCTTTTGGTCCAGTCCAATTGAGCTGACCTTCCATGTATTGAGTGTTGTCTTTCCCTTCAGCTAAAGCAGTTCTTATCTACTGATTAATCAATAAAAAACCCTCTCCCACCCTCCCTCCCTCCCCGCCTCGTAACCACAAAAGTATGTGTTCTTCTCAGGTTTACTATTTCTCAAGATCTTATAATAGTGGTCTTATACAATATTTGTCCTTTTGCCTCTGACTAATTTCGCTCAGCATAATGCCTTCCAGGTTCCTCCATGTTATGAAATGTTTCAGAGATTCGTCACTGTTCTTTATCGATGCGTAGTATTCCATTGTGTGAATAGACCACAATTTATTTACCCATTCATCCGTTGATGGACACCTTGGTTGCTTCCAACTTTTTGCTATTGTAAACAGAGCTGCAATAAACATGGGTGTGCATATATCTGTTTGTATGAAGGCTCTTGTATCTCTAGGGTATATTCCCAGGAGTGGGATTTCTGGGTTGTATGGTAGTTCTATTTCTAACTGTTTAAGATAACGCCAGATAGATTTCCAAAGTGGTTGTACCATTTGACATTCCCACCAGCAGTGTATAAGAGTTCCAATCTCTCTGCAGCCTCTCCAACATTTACTATTTTGTGTTTTTTGGATTAATGCCAGCCTTGCTGGTGTGAGATGGAATCTCATTGTAGTTTTAATTTGCATTTCTCTAATGGCTAATGATCGAGAGCATTTTCTCATGTATCTGTTGGCTGCCTGAATATCTTCTTTAGTGAAATGTGTGTTCATATCCTTTGCCCACTTTTTGATTGGGTTGTTTGTCTTTTTGTGGTTGAGTTTTGACAGAGTCATGTAGATTTTAGAGATCAAGCGCTGGTCGGAGATGTCATAGCTGAAAATTCTTTCCCAGTCTGTAGTGGTCTTTTTACTCTTTTGGTGAAGTCTTTAGATGAGCATAGGTGTTTGATTTTTAGGAGCTCCCAGTTATCGGGTTTCTCTTCATCATTTTTGGTCATGTTTTGTATTCTGTTTATGCCTTGTATTAGGGCTCCTAGGGTTGTCCCAATTTTTTCTTCCATGATCTTTATCGTTTTAGTCTTTATGTTTAGGTCTTTGATCCACTTGGAGTTAGTTTTTGTACATGGTGTAAGGTATGGGTCCTGTTTCATTTTTTTGCAAATGGATATCCAGTTATGCCAGCACCATTTGTTAAAAAGACTATCTTTTCCCCAATTAATTGACACTGGTCCTTTGTCAAATATCAGCTGCTCATATGTTGATGGATCTATGTCTGGGTTCTCAATTCTGTTCCATTGGTCTATGTGTCTGTTGTTGTACCAGTACCAGGCTGTTTTGACTACTGTGGCTGTATAATAGGTTCTGAAATCAGGTAAAGTGAGGCCTCCCACTTTCTTCTTCTTTTTCAGTAGTGCTTTGCTTATCCGGGGCTTCTTTCCCTTCCATATGAAATTGGTGATTTGTTTCTCTATCCCCTTAAAATATGACATTGGAATTTGGATCGGAAGTGCGTTAAATGTATAGATGGCTTTTGGTAGAATAGACATTTTTACTATGTTAAGTCTTTCTATCCATGAGCAAGGTATGTTTTTCCACTTAAGTATGTCCTTTTGAATTTCTTGTAGTAGAGCTTTGTAGTTTTCTTTGTATAGGTCTTTTACATCCTTGGTAAGATTTATTCCTAAGTATTTTATCTTCTTGGGGGCTACTGTGAATGGTATTGATTTGGTGATTTCCTCTTCGGTGTTCTTTTTGTTGATGTAGAGGAATCCAAGTGATTTTTGTATGTTTATTTTATAACCTGAGACTCTGCCAAACTCTTTTATTAGTTTCAGTAGTTTTCTGGAGGATTCCTTAGGGTTTTCTGTGTATATAATCATGTCATCTGCAAATAGTGATAACTTTACTTCTTCCTTGCCAATCCGGATACCTTTTATTTCTTTGTCTAGCCTAATTGCCCTGGCTAGGACTTCCAGCAAGATGTTGAATAAGAGCGGTGATAAAGGGCATCCTTGTCTGGTTCCCGTTCTCAAGGGAAATGCTTTCAGGTTCTCTCCATTTAGAGTGATATTGGCTGTTGGCTGTGCATAGATGCCCTTTATTATGTTGAGGAATTTTCCTTCAATTCCTATTTTGGTAAGAGTTTTTATCATAAATGGGTGTTGGACTTTGTCAAATGCCTTTTCTGCATCAATTGATAAGATCATGTGGTTTTTATCTTTTGTTTTATTTATGTGATGGATTACATTAATGGTTTTTCTGATATTAAACCAGCCTTGCATACCTGGTATAAATCCCACTTGATCATGGTGAATTATTTTTTTGATGTGTTGTTGGATTCTATTGGCTAGAATTTTGTTGAGGATTTTTGCATCTATGTTCATGAGGGATATAGGTCTATAATTTTCTTTTTTTGTAATGTCTTTACCCGGTTTGGGTATCAGGGAGATGGTGGCTTCATTGAATGAGTTGGGTAGTATTCCATCATTTTCTATGCTTTGGAATACCTTCAGAAGTAGTGGTGTTAACTCTTCTCTGAAAGTTTGGTAGAACTCTGCAGTGAAGCCATCCGGGCCAGGGCTTTTTTTTGTTGGGAGTTTTTTGATTACCGTTTCAATCTCTTTTTTTGTTATGGGTCTATTTAGTTGTTCTACTTCTGAATGTGTTAGTTTAGGTAGGTAGTGTTTTTCCAAGAATTCATCCATTTCTTCTAGGTTTTCAAATTTGTTAGAGTACAATTTTTCATAATAATCTGAAATGATTCTTTTAATTTCATTTGGTTCTGTTGTGATGTGGTCCTTCTCGTTTCTTATTCGGGTTATTTGTTTCCTTTCCTGTATTTCTTTAGTCAGTCTAGCCAATGGTTTATCAATTTTGTTAATTTTTTCAAAGAACCAGCTTTTGGCTTTGTTAATTCTTTCAATTGTTTTTCTGTTCTCTAATTCATTTAGTTCAACTCTAATTATTATTATTTGTTTTCTTCTGGTGCCTGATGGATTCTTTTGTTGTTCACTTTCTATTTGTTCAAGTTGTAGGGACAGTTCTCTGATTTTGGCTCTTTCTTCTTTTTGTATGTGTGCATTTATCGATATAAATTGGCCTCTGAGCACTGCTTTTGCTGTGTCCCAGAGGTTTTGATAGGAAGTATTTTCATTCTCGTTGCTTTCTATGAATTTCCTTATTCCCTCCTTGATGTCTTCTATAACCCAGTCTTTTTTCAGGAGGGTATTGTTCATTTTCCAAGTATTTGATTTCTTTTCCCTAGTTTTTCTGTTATTGATTTCTAGTTTTATTGCCTTGTGGTCTGAGAAGATGCTTTGTAATATGTCGATGTTTTGGACTCTGCAAAGGTTTGTTTTATGACCTAATATGTGGTCTATTCTAGAGAATGTTCCATGTGCGCTAGAAAAAAGTATATTTTGCAGCAGTTTGGTGGAGAGTTCTGTTTAAGTCAATGAGGTCAAGTTGGTTGATCGTTGTAATTAGATCTTCTGTGTCTCTATTGAGCTTCTTACTGGATGTCCTGTCCTTCTCCGAAAGTGGTGTGTTGAAGTCTCCTACTATAATTGTGGAGGTATCTATCTCACTTTTCAATTCTGTTAAAATTTGATTTATGTATCTTGCAGCCCTGTCATTGGGTGCATAAATATTTAATATGGTTATGTCTTCCTGATCAATTGTCCCTTTTATCATTATATAGTGTCCTTCTTTATCCTTTGTGGTGGATTTAAGTCTAAAGTCTATTTTGTCAGAA
Source organism: Loxodonta africana (assembly GCF_030014295.1). Lineage (NCBI taxonomy): Eukaryota > Metazoa > Chordata > Mammalia > Proboscidea > Elephantidae > Loxodonta > Loxodonta africana. The sequence goes on from NC_087342.1 coordinate 66,443,924, forward strand.
ATTAATATTGCTACTCCTCTTCTTTTTTGCTTATTGTTTGCTTGATATATTTTTTTCCATCCTTTGAGTTTTAGTTTGTTTGTGTCTCTAAGTCTAAGGTGTGTCTCTTGTAGGCAGCATATAGATGGATCGTGTTTCTTTATCCAGTCTGTGACTCTCTGTCTCTTTGTTGGTGCATTTAGTCCATTTACATTCAGGGTAATTATAGATAAATAAGTTTTTAGTGCTGTCATTTTGATGCCTTTTTATGTGTGTTGTTGACAATTTCATTTTTCCACATACTTTTTTGTGCTGAGGCATTTTTCTTAGTAAATTGTGAGATCCTCGTTTTCATAGTGTTTGACTTTATGTTAGTTGAGTCGTTACGTTTTTCTTGGCTTTTATCTTGAGTTATAGAGTTGTTATACCTTTTTGTGGTTACCTTATTATTTACCCCTATTTTTCTAAGTAAAAACCTAACTTGTATTGTTCTATATCGCCTTGTATCACTCTCCATCTGGCAGTTCAATGCCTCCTGTATTTAGTCCCTCTTTTTGATTATTGTGATCTTTTACCTATTTACTTCCATGATTCCCTGTTAAGTGTATTTTTTTTTTTTAATTAATCTTAATTTGTTTGTTTTTGTGATTTCCCTATTTGAGTTGATATCAGGACGATCTGTTTTGTGACCTTGTGTTGTGCTGATATCTGATATTATTGGTTCTCTGACCAAAGAATATCCTTTAGTATTTCTTGTAGCTTTGGTTTGGTTTTTGCAAGTTCTCTAAACTTGTGTTTATCTGTAAATATCTTAATTTCGCCTTCATATTTCAGAGAGAGTTTTGCTGGATATATGATCCTTGGCTGGCAGTTTTTCTCCTTCAGTGTTCTGTATATGTCATCCCATTCCATTCTTGCCTGCCTGGTTTCTGCTGAGTAGTCTGAACTTATTCTTATTGATTCTCCTTTGAAGGAAACCTTTCTTTTCTCCCTGGCTGCTTTTAAAATTTTCTGTTTATCTTTGGTTTTGGTGAGTTTGATGATAATATGTCTTGGTGTTTTTCTTTTTGGATCAGTCTTAAATGGGGTTCGATGAGCATCTTGGATAGATATCCTTTTGTCTTTCATGATGTCAGGGAAGTTTTGTGTCAGGAGTTCTTCAACTATTTTCTCTGTGTTTTCTGTCCCCCCTCCCTGTTCTGGGACTCCAATCACCCGCAGGTTATCCTTCTTGATAGAGTCCCACATGATTCTTAGGGTTTCTTCATTTTTTTAAATTCTTTTATCTGATTTTTTTTTTCAGCTATGTTGGTGTTGATTCCAGAAGTCCCAGTCTACATTCTAATTGCTCGAGTCTGCTCCTCTGACTTCCTATTGCATTATCTAATTCTGTAATTTTATTGTTAATCTTTTGGATTTCTACATGCTGTCTCTCTATGGATTCTTGCAACTTATTAATTTTTCCAGTATGTTCTTGAATAATCTTTGTGAGTTCTTCAACAGTTTTATCAGTGTGTTCCTTGGCTTTTTCTGCAGTTTGCCGTATTTCATTTGTGATGTCTTGAAGCATTCTGTAAATTAGTTTTTTATATTCTGTATCTGATAATTCCAGGATTGTATCTTCATTTGGGAAAGATTTTGATTCTTTTGTTTGGGGGCTTGGAGAAGCTGTCATGGTCTGCTTCTTTAAGTGGTTTGATATGGACTGTTGTCTCCGAGCCATCACTGGGAAACTAGTTTTTCCAGAAAATCTGCTGCGTCCAGTCCAGATCCCGGCGGGATGGTTCCCCAGCTGGGACGCTGCTCTCCCCGTTCCAAGACCAGTCACTGCCTCCCGGGGACTTCTCCTACCAGCTGTGTCCCTTGCCGCCCGCGGAACCGGCTGGTCCCCCTCCCGGGGTTAGTTCAGGGGGGTGGAGCAGCTCTCTGTGCTTGTGCCGCACCTGACTGGTACGCGGGGTCCAGGCTCTGAAAACAATCGCTGCTTCCCCGTATTAGTTCGTTCTCCGTCTCTAAATCTGTGTTTGTTGTTCAGGGTTCGTAGATTGTTATGTATGTGATCGATTCACTTGTTTTTCCGTGTCTTTGTTGTAAGAGGGATCCGAGGAAGTGTCTGCCTAGTCCGCCATCTTGGCTCCGCCCCCTAAGGTCTTCTTTTTGAACACTGTCTTCTATTGGCTTCCAGGGTATCCCAATCTCATGTCTTTCTTAATTTTTCTGGCAATATATTCTGTCTCCACTACAATTAATCAACTATCAAATATTAAAACAAAACAAAAAAAAAAAAACAGTTGCCGTTGAATGAATTCCAACTCATGGCAACCTCATGTGTGTTAGAGCAGAACTGTGCTCCATAGGCATTTCAATGGCTGATGTTTTTGGAAGTATATCTCCAGGCCTTTCTTCCCAGGCACCTCTGGGTGGACTCGAATCTCCCACATTTTGGTTAACAAACAAGCATGTTAACCATTTGTACTACCTAGGGACTCTTATTAAGTATTGGTACCCTCAAAATTCCTCTTTTACTCCCTACTGTCTCCAAAACTAAGGAGCTCTGGTGATGCAGTTGTTAAGCGCTCATCTGCTAACCAAAATGTCGGTGGTTTGAACCCACCAGCTGCTCTATTACAGAAAGATGTGGCAGTCAAATTCCAAAGATTACAGCCTCAGAAACCCCATGGAGCAATTCTACTCTGTCGTATGGGGTGCTATGAATCCGAATCAACCTGACAGCAATGAGGTTTGGTATCTTTTGGTTTCCATAATTAGTTTCATCCCATTCTTGATTTATTACCAGAGGTGACATAGAACGGTAGTCGAGAACGCAAGTACTGGAGACAGAGTGCCTGGGTTTGTATCCTAGGAGTGTGACCTGCTTAAGTGATTTAACAGCTAACAATTTCATTATACGTTAAATGACGATTATTATAATATCTACCTCATCGAGTTGTTGCGAGGATAAAATGAGTCCATATGTGTATAGTTCTTAAAACAATGCCTGGCAAATAGTAGAATGTTTTGCTAGGGTTATAATCTGTGGATAAAACCTGAATTTTTTAAATCATGAACATATCTTTGTATTCTCTCTATTAAACATTTCCACTGGCAGGTCTAAAGGTCCATCACATTCGATGTATACAAGATCAAATATGTGATATTCTGGTACTTCATCTTCATGTGAAAAGGATCTGCTCTCTCCTAGTTTTTCGTGCCTCAATGAGTAACCCAACTATTCTGTCATTGTGGAAGCTGCAGAAAACTAGAGGCCAACAATGATTCTACTCTTTCTCTCATTTCCAATCCATCACCCAAAAGCCCACTGCTGTTGAGTCGATTCTGACTCATAACAACCCTATAAAACAGAGTAGAACTGCCCCATAGGGTTTCCGAGGCTGTTTTCTTTACTGAAGCAGATTGCCACATCTTTCTCCCGTAGAGGGACTGGGGGGTTCAAATTGCCAACCTTTCGATTAGCAACCAAGAGTTTAACCACTGTGCCACCAAATACCGAAAACCAAACCTGGTGCCGTGAGTCAATTCTGACTCATAACGACCCTACGGGACAGAGTAGAACTGCCCCATAGGTTTCCAAGGAGCAGCTGGTAGATTCGAACTGCCAACCTTTTGGTTAGCAGCTGAGCTTTTAACCACTGTGCCACCAGGACTCCTTAATCCATCACCAAGCCCTGTTAACTTGACCCACTAAGTTTCTATTAAAAGCATCCACTTCTCAACATTTCCATTGCCCTCACCCTATTCAGTGATATTATCCATCATCTGTCCTCTTGACTACTACAAAAACAGGTCCCCGTTTTCACTCTGTTTATTTATCACCCCGGTAACTTATCCAGCCTGTTTACAGAATGTTCATTTTAAAAGGCCAAATTGATGATCTCTCCCTTGCTTCAAACCTTTCTGTAACTTCTCAGTGCTCTGAGGATAATGACCAAAGCCCTTTACATGACCTACAAGGCCCTGAATGGCCTGACCTTTAAGACCTTCCAGCTCATCTCCCATCCCACCTTCTGCTGCTTTCTGCGCTCCAGACACCCCGTCTACTTTCAGTTGCTTACATGCAACCTACTTTCCCCTACCAGAGGACCTTTATACATGGACTCCCCATGCTAGAAAGCTCTTCCCCATTCTGCACCCTGTTTATTAATAAATTCCTCTGCGTCAGTTAGCTCTCAGCTCAAAGTCGCTTCTTCAGGGAAAGCCTTCACTGACCTTCTAATCTACTCCAGGGTTCCTTTGCAATAAACTCTCATAAACTGCATTCTTCTTCTTCATAGTGCTTATCTTGATTTTTAATTACAGTTTTGTGTTGTGGGTCCCCAAGACCATCCTCAGGCTTGATGATTTTCTAGAAAGACTCTCAGGACTCAGAAAAATTGTTATACTCACACTTATGGTTTATTACACTGAAAAGATACAGGTTAAAATCAGCAAAGGGAAAAGGTACATGGGGTGGAATCTGGAGAAATCAGGTATAAGCTTCTAGTTGTCATCTCGAAGTGAGTCACGTGGAAGGTGCTCAGTGCTCCTAGTAACAATGTGTATGTAACACCATGTGCAAAGTGTTGTTAACCAGGGAAGCTCACCTAAGCCTTGGTGTCCAGAGTTTTAGTAGGGATTGATCAGATGTGAATGCAGTGCTCCTGTGACTGACTTCAGCTACTCCGTCTCTAGCCCCCAGAGATCAAACTCATACAGTGGCCCAAAGCCTCAGGTACACAAAAAACAGGAATTCACCATAACTCAGATTGTTACCTAAACTATCTGATGCGGCCCACAGCCTGAGGCATACAAAAACACTCTTATCAAGCAGGATACACCAAGGGCTCGGAAGTCATCTCCCAGGAGATGAGCCAGTGGTCAGTACTGAAGACTTTGGGAATGGGCAGGGTTTGAGCAGCAGAGGCCTCCTGAGTTAACCCTTTCCTGCACATGTTTTAATAGTGACATTACTTGATTACTGTCTATCTCCCCAACAGACTACATGATAGCACAGTCTGGAACTGTTTCTCTCAGTATTATATACCCAGCCCTAACATGACTGCTGACAGATAGCAGGTGGTCGGTAAATGTTTGTTGAATGAATGAATGAAACCTATTTTACATTGTTTTTATTCCCTTCCAGATTATACTGTGTTCTATTTCTTTGTCCCACTGCTTTCATGCACTATTTTTTTTATTGTAAAGTGTCAGCATTCATTTTACTGAATAATATGTTGTAAATACCTAAAATGCTTGTACTATTCTTCAATTACCAAGAATATTCCTATACCTCCAAGTACTGCACTATCTGTATTTTTAAACAATTTTAAAATGGCATATGTTTCTCACTATTGTACCTAAAATGCATGCAGTCAGTATATCTGATTTTGTGAGACCTACTTACATTGCAGAAACCCCGGTGGCGTAGTGGTTAAGAGCTACAGCTGCTAACCAAAAGGTCGGCAGTTCGAATGCACCAAGTGCTCCTTGGAAACTCTATGGGGCAGTTCTAGTCTATCCTATAGGGTTGCTATAAGTTGGAATTGACTGGATGGCAATGGTTTGACATACTTACGTCTATATTATTTCTAAGAGAATGAGGTATTGACCCAGCATCTGCCTTCAGAATTTTAGTAAGCAAGTCGTGCTTAACATTAAAGCCACTGACTATATATTTAATATTATCCTGAGTATATCAGAAATATAAGGGAAGTGGGGAGGCTCCAGAATGAAGATGCATGTTCCTTTTTCTCTGTAAGACAGAATAGCAGAAATGTCCTTCTGATGTTCTTCAGCATCTTAACATTCAGGATACACTTGACATCCAAGCACTAGGCTCTTCCCACAGTATCTCTGCTCAGACAAGAGTTGAAAGGTGACAGTCCGATTTTGGCAATGAGTTTAAATAAATCTTTCTTCAGCATGTCTTTGCTATGGTAGTATTAGATTGGAATCCAAAGTACAACATAAATGTCTATGAGTCCATACTGATATGAAGAATGAATGAATGAATGGAAGAGAAGAGAAGAGACAAATCTCCCATGCAGGAGAATTTAAAATAATGTTTGTAAATATTCCACTGTTAAGAAGCTGGAGCACACTACCTGCTCCTTAAGAGTAGGCTGCTCATAGTGACTTCCTTCCAAAGTATGGTGTGGTAAGGAGGTAGAGGGGGAAGTGTAACTTTACAGTGGAAAAACCTGATAAGCACAACCACAGCCAGGTAATCAAGATCAGGGTCAACATGCTAAGTCATGCTGATAGTATGTACCCTTGATATGATGTGATGAGAATGGCACTTTACCTCTGTCGTCTTCCTTCCCAGAACCTGTACCCAAGTCCAAGAATAAGGAAAACTCAAATCGAAGGGCCTTCTGCAGAATATCTGGCCAACACTCCTCAAAACTGTCAAGGTCATGAAAAGCAAGGAAAGGCTGAAAACTCACAGCCAAGAGGAGCCTAAGGAGATGTGAACTAAGTGTAATGTGGTGTCCTAGATGGGAACCTGGAACAGAAAAAGGACATTAAGTCAAAACGAAGGAAATCTGATTTACATATGGGCTTTAGTTAAAAACAATGTACTAGTTATTCATTAACTGTGACAAATGTAAGTTGTTAATAACAGGGAGACCGGGAGCTCTTTGTACTATCTTCCCAATTTTTCTATTTCATCTAAAACTATTTTGAATAAAAAAGACTTTATGAAAAAAAATTATTGTGAGATAAAAATGTTTTCATTTGATCTCAATGTTATTGAATGAAATTTGCTTGTTAGTTTTATTATTGTTTGATCAAGTATTGCTTTGAGTTGATTGCCTCAAATAAGTTATTAGATTATTTAATGCAATTGCCATAAGGTTTATTTTTCTGCAGCAGACACAGAAACCATTACATCACCCTTAAATTTTTGAAAGATAACTCCATCCTTTGTGGTACGAGTTTCTTAAGATTCTTTAAGAAGTTAGAAAGGTTGTAATATGTTATGAGTCATAGAGTATGTCTCGTTTAGCGGTAGAAGCAACAGGGCAAAATCATTAAGCTAAATAAGTTGGCATAAAATCAAAAACAGTACTTTTGAGAGCACGAGTCCAGACAATGTGTCTGTAAGATAGACTTTACAAACTTAGATTGATTAATTTTTGTTTTTCTGAGGATATGATTCTTTTCTGTAATTATCGCTCTGTTTTCTTTGACAGGCTATCTAGTACTGGCCCCCTTAAGCTCCTGGTGAATTGAGTTATTCTCAGTAATAATCTGTATTATGATGGCATTATTTGAGTGGCTGCCCAGTGTGATCTGGTTATTTGGAGCTTTACACAAAACAGGTGGTTCTTCCATCTCATCAACATTCCTTATTATCCAGAATTTACCATCATTTTTTTTCTGTGGTTCATCATGCTTATTGCATCACAGATACGATTCTACCCAATAGTCTATTAGTCTTCCCAATCACATCCTGGTCTTTTTTCTTAGATACTCCCAAGTTCCCTTGTTTTCAGGTTTTTTATCAGGGCTCTTGCTATACTCTGATTAATTCCCAAAAGGCTTTGCAGCAGCTAATTTTATTTGTTTAGCTCAGTGAGATGATCCAGGCAACTCCGATTTCAATCAGAGATGGAATTGACTTTCAGCAGAACCAGGACTGGTACCCACAGCCAAAGAACAAGCAGCTTCCTGACCTATGATCATACAATCCCCATGCTGCTCAATGGTGCCACTTCTAATGACCCAAATGCCTGGAGTTTGACCCTGTTTGTCTGACCAGTCCTCCTTCTGATCTTTCAGTAAAAGATCTTAATTTAAATGAGGCTTTGAACTCCATCCATTGTGCTATGACTATAATCTAAAAAGCACGAGCTGTAGTATCAAATACAGCTAGATTCTAATCTGACCTCCATCATTTGCTAACTTTTTGATCTTGAAGAAGTTACTTAACTTCTGTGTGTCTCCGTTTCTTCATCTGTAAAATGAGACTAATAGTAGTGGACTTGGCAGAGTTGTTGTAAAAATTAGATAAAATGTATAGAAAGCCTAGCTGTCTATCAGGGATGCTTAATATACACTCACAGTCATCAGTATGGAGTCCCTGGGTGATGCATATGGTTAATACACTTGGCTCCAAGCTGAAAGGTGCCTCAGAAGAAAGGCCTGGCTATCTACTTTTGACCCAAGCCATAGCGTTTTCAATCACCTCATATGCATGTGAAAGCTGGACAATGAATAAGGAAGACCAAAGAAGAATTAACACCTTTGAATTGTGGTGTCGGCAAAGAATATTGAACGTACCATGGACTGCCAAAAGAATGAACTCATCTGTCTCGGAAGAAGCACAATCAGAATGCTCCTTAGAAGCAAGGATGGCAAGATATGTTTCCCATAGTTTGGACATGTTATCAGGAGGGATCAGTTTCTGAAGAAGGACATCATGCTTGGTAAAGTAGAGAGGGTCAGCAAAAAACAGAAAGACCCTCAACCAGATGGATTGACGAAGTGGCTGCAACCATGGGCTCAAGCGTAGCAACAATTGTGAGGATGGTGCAGGATGAGCAGTGTTTCGTTCTGTTGTGCTTAGGGTCGTTATGAGTCGCAACCAACTTGAGGGCACCTAACAACAACAACAGCATCTACTTCAGAAAAATCAGCCATTAAAAATCCTATGGAGCACAGTTCCACGCTGACCCACATGGGGTTACCATGAGTAGGAGTGGACTGGATGGCAACGGTTTATTTATTTATTTTTTGGTCATTAGTATAATTATTTGATTGGGTTTAGCTGCCTCAGCTTTTCTTTTTGCTGTAATCCTTATCTAGCCCCTTCTGCCTGGCTCTCGAATGCTCCCAGCAAAGCCTCAGCCACACGTGTTAATTTACACATGCACACGTTTTTCTAGTCACTGGCTCAGTGATGTGAGTGAACGTGTCCACTTTAGTGCCCTGCTTTAATTTTCTTAAAACTGTATAGGATGTTACTTGAATAGTTCTTAAAAAAAAAATTTTTTTTTTTTTTGAATAGTTCTTCCTAGTGTAAATATGTCATTAGAAATATTTCTTTTTTCCTTGAATTTCATGGTCTGTTGTTTCCCTGATAACACGAAGAAGCCTGGACAGACCCAAGGGAGGGATCCTTTGTTTTGGTTTTGAAGTATTTGAGGTCAGGTGGGAGAAGAGGAGAAAGAAGAAAGAGATACAAGGCAGAGATTCTAGAGCAAGAAGTCTGGAGCTCAACTCTCTGCATTTGCCACAACTTTTCTCAACTCTTAGCTGTGTGGCCTTGGTCAAGCTACTTAATTGTGTCTGAGTTTCCTCATCTGTAAAATGGAATAATGATAATGTCTAATTCATAGGTTCCTTGTGAGGATTAAATGTAAAATGCCCAGAGCAGTGCCTTGTATGTAGTAACATTTGGTATTTAAGTGTTTGAATTATTCTTTTTTAGGGTTTCACAAGATTTATTATATCAAATAATCTACTTACTAATAGATATAGCTTGTTAGAGCCTCAATAACTTTAGAATAATTAGATCATCTTATTTGTTTTAATATACCCATGCAAATAAAAGCTTGTGCTTTCGAAGTATTCACGCTAAGAGGTGCAACCTTTTTTGATATATCACCATTTTATGAATAATTATTTTAAAATTTCCTTTAGACTCTGCAACATGTTCTTTTGAATATCTCAGTAATAACAAATCTTTGTCTTTTTGAAGGCAAATAGTCAAAAGTTAGTCAGAGGCAACTCTATTAAATTAGATGAACAATCTATGTTGGTTATATGTCCTCTATATATTTATGTAATTTCATGGCTTTTATAATTATATCTTTTATAGCTTTATAATTTTAATATATATAAACACATAATATATACATATAAGGTGGGGAAGGCAGGCTATGAATTTGGGGGAGTTGTCAAAAACCACTGTTTAGTGTAAGGTGAATTATTTTCATGAAGAAAAAGTCAACCATTGAGCTCTGGTTGACTTGAAAAAAAAATCACATAGAATCTCTCTCATGTTCCAGAATTCTCTAAAAATGCCTAATTAAGTTTTTGACCTTAAGGAATGAGTTCTACAAAAATTATGCCATTGAGGCAAATGAGGGAGATAAAAGAGAGGTGCACACCCTTGCCTTTCCGATTCTGGTACTCGTTTTCTCTCGTCCACATCTTTATTTTCCTGTAGACACCAGAGCAGTATAGCACTGACCGTGGGGGTCTGAGGAAGAGGCAACCAAATGCAGGGGGCCATGCTCCAATGAGATGCTCAATCTAACTGGAAATCTTAGGCAGATGCCTGCCTCCTCTATTGCTTGAGAAAGCTTAACTGCTTTAACAGCCAGTAATATACCTGCATGCATTTTGCATTCTAAACATGGCCATTTTAATTATTTTAAAGTTTCCTCTAAAAGTCAGCCTCACCATTTGAGTGGAGACATGATCGTTTGTGCTAATTGCTTTTTAGAATCTCCATTATATTGGTGACAATAAGCTAATGCTTACAACTTTTCTTCATATCAAATACCATTAGGCACTTAATTATGTAGCAATTTGCTGCCTAGGTATATTTTGCAAATATTAAAAAACATCAGCCCATCTCCCCATCACTGCCTATGTCTGGACTATGCCTTCCTCGTATAGATAGCCATGGCTTCCTATTCAGGCTTCTGGGATGCCGTGTGACTCTTGCTACTGAAGTCCAGGGTGTCTTAGTTTGAAGACCTTCTACCTGACTCCCAGAAGGGGGCTGGCTGAGACAATTCTGTTATGTTAACAATTTTGTTATATTTGGCTACTCACTGAAAGGTTGGCAATTCGAATCCACCCAGAAGTACCTCAAAAGAAAGGCCTAGAAATCTACTTCTGAAAGATCACAGCCATTGAAAATCCCATGGAGCACAGTTCTACTCTGATACACATGAGGTTGATGTGAGTCAGAATCTACTTGATGGCAACTGGTTTTTAGGAGCTCTGAGATTAGGGTACCAAGAGTAAGAGAAATTCTTGAGAATTTAGAGTACTAAATTAGGGTACGAAGAATGAGAGGAATTCGGAGATAATATGATTTGTGGATCTCCAGAACCTTAGATAGCTAAAGTAGTTCACATGTTGAGGGCAAAAGATCTTAAAAATCCAAAGCTATGCCACCTTTCTGATACGTAATCATTGGGTATACCACAGACTGCCAGAGGAATGAACAAATCACTCTTAGAAGAAACACATCCAGAATGTTCATTAGAGTGAGAATGGTGAGAATGGTGAGAATTCGACTCTTTAACCTTTTTTTTTTTAATTGCTCCATTTTTTTTATTATTGTACTTTAGATGAAGGTTTACAGAACAAGCTAGCATCTCATTAAACAATTAGTACGTATGGTTTTGTGACATTGGTTACCAACCTCACGACATGTTAACACTCTCCCTTTCTTGACCTTGGGTTCTCTATTATCAGCTTTCCTGTCCTCTCCTGCCTTCTAGTCCTTGCCCTGGGCTGGTGTGCCCCTTTAGTCTCATTTTGTTTTATGGGCCTGTCTAATCTTTGGCGGAAGGTGAACCTCAGGAGTGACTTAATAACTGAGCTAAAAGGGTGTCTGGGGGCCATACTCTCAGGGTTTCTCCAGTCTCTGTCAGACCAGTAAGTCTGGCCTTTTGTGTGTGTGTGTAAGTTAGAATTTTGTTCTACATTTTTCTCCACCTCTGTCTGGGACCCTCTATTGTGATCCCTGTCAGAGTAGTCAGTAGTAGTAGCCGGGCACCATCTAGCTGTGCTAGACTCAGTCTGGTGGAGGCTGTGATAGCTGTGGTCCATTAGTCCTTTGAACTTATCTTTCTACTCTCTTAGTTTCGCCATGCCATCAGGAAAGACCAATCACTAGAAACGGACATCGTGTCTGGTAAAGTAGAGGGTCAGCAAAAACAAGAGAGAGAGCCTCAATGAGATGGAATGACACAGTTGCTGTAAGAATGGACTCAAACATACCAGCAATCATGAAGATGGCACAGGACCAGGTAACATTTCATGCTGTTATACATAAGGTTGCCATGAGTCACAGCCCACTGGACAGCAACTCACAACAACAACAATTAGAACCTGGGTGCTCAGAGACCTCCTTATTTTACAGAGGATGATGCTGAAGCCAGATGGTGAAGGGATGTGCAGAGAGATAGGCTGGGTCAAAACCAGGCCTCACTTTTGAGAAAATGAAGCTCACCGTTCCAATTTTTATTTTTAGTTCTTTGATCTAAGAGAAAAATTGCATTGTCTAATAACATACTTAGTGAAAAGATCAACTATTGTACTCTGTCAGGTTAATGTTAGGAGGATTTGATGTGTCTTAGAATCTCATTGTGGAGATAATTTTACTCTAATGCAAGATCTGAAGATGAGCTGGTGTTCTGTCGTTAGGACCATGTGCCATCTCTTCCCCCACCACCCCCTAGCTAAGAATGTGAATAGTATTCCCTTTGTGAGGACTGCTGATTGACATCAAGCAACTCTGTTGTCATGGCTGTAGTTAAAAAATGTGAAAGAAACTAGATCTTTTCAACCTAAAGGTTCTCTCTGTGTAGTTAATTAAAGACATTTTTAGAAGACATTTGGATTATAGGAAAGCGATGATATCACATTATGACATTTATTTCATTCTCTACCACAAGAATCTCAGTAATTGGTTCACCTACTGAAAACTGTAATTTTATCAGAGGGTGGATTCCAGGACCCCTAGCTGGACTCACCACACTTATCTAATTGGCACATTCTTTTAAAAAAAGACTCTGAACGAATGAACTTTGTGATTAATGGATGTGCCAGTCACTTGTTTGGAGACACAATTGAATGTAAAACTTATTTCAGTGCACGTCTATAGAAAACTTTAGGCAAGGGTTATTATTTCATTCGTGCTGTCGTTCTAAAGAAGAGATTTTTAAAAATCAATTAACATTCCACAGAATCATAAAATGCTAGGATGCCGCGGGGCTCTGGTTGCATATTATTGAGATTCTCACTTTGCCACTGAAGAAACTAAGGCTTGCAAAAAGAGAAATAAATTCCCCAGGATCATATAGCATGTAAGCAGATAGTTCATGGCAAGATGGATACCAGGACCCAGAGCAGCTGATATCCAATCCACTGTTCTTACTAGGGCAGTCTGCTTCAGGTAGGCAGAATTATTTCGCTTTATGCAGTGCTGTTGTGATACAGAAAAAACAAAAGATGTATTCATTGCCTCTTAAATACTCATGTCCTTGTAGGTATTATACATTCCCATGGGAGAGACGTGTATATGCAAATACACTCATGTTTCTTTCAAGGATAGTTTACGACTTCTTACTTTTTTTTTTTTTAATGTGTGGCAACCAAAACTAGCCAATACGATCAAGTAAATGCATAAGGACAAGGTAGCTAGCAATGTGATTTATGGTGGTGCGTATGTGAACAGCAGCACAGGTGAGCCCAAGAAGAGTCACCAATATGATGTGACCCCCAGAACAGCAAATGCAAAGAAAATAAAGAGAAGCAAATGCAGATTATCAAAAACAAAAGAAAACCCACTGTTGTCAAGTCAATTTTGACTCATAGCAACCCTATAGGGCAGAGTAGAGCTGCCCCATAGGGTTTCCAAGACTGTAAATCTTTATGGAAGCAGACTGCCACATCCTTCTCCATGGAGTGGATGGTGGTTTTGAACAGCTGACCTTTCAGTTAACAGCTGAGCACTTGAACCACTGTGCCATGCAGGTTAGACTACACTAATTAAAATCTGGTCTATTAGAATGAGAGAAGCGATGGTACCGTTTTATTTTATGTGGCCACACAGTGGGACCTTGTGTTCTGTTTGGTGTGCCACGTCATTCAAGGAGCTACTGATAAACTGGAATGTCTTCATAAGCTGGGAAATGGAGTGTTGAATAGACTTCAACTTACAGAGTGATGGCTTAAGAAACTGCAAATACTGTATTTAGTGTAGAGAAGAAAGATCTGAGTAGGCGATGATAGACACCCTCTAATATTTAATGGACCATCATGTGAAAACCACCCTAGACTTGCACTCCCAGCTTCTGAAATAAGGGCCAATAAAAAAGCTACAGTGAGGTTCCCATTACTGTGCAACTGGACCTTTGGATCAGGGCTTTTAAATAACCAAGATATTACATTCAAAAGACAAAATGGCCTGTCTCTCTCTCAGGGCAATGTGTCATCAATCATTGGAGGTGTCCCCTCTAAGCCTAAGATGACTACATGGAGGAGAGATTTTAAAGGGCAAAATCCACCATTTAGATCTGCGGTTGGACCAGATGACCTTTAAGGTGTTTTCCAGCACCTGGGGTTTTATGATTCTATTTCTATTATGCATCTACGCCAGGCATGTGTCACATTGTTTGAACCGAACACTGAGAATGAACGGGAGCAAGCACGGTTTGGAATGTTGATGGCTCTCCCATCTATTTTGTGTTTCAATTTCTGGAAGCAGTCTTTGTCTTTGAAGCAGTTTGGTCCCTGACCTTCTGTAACATTTGGAGCCCAGCCACACTGTCTTTGTTTACTGTAAAGAGCATGGAAAAGCTGACTTCCTGACACTGCTCTGCAAAGTCGAAGGTCAAACCACTCACAGGTGAACAAACACACTCTTTCCACCTCCAAATTGCCATTTGGCCCCTGTAAAATGTACTAGGGTAATAATACTGGGTAACAGCGAGAGGGGAAATAAGGCTCTGCCAGCAGCCAGCAGCCAGCATTAGTCACTTTGTCAGTCTTCTTTGTGAAGAACTAATCCTATCCATTTTGGGGAGGATCGAAAACATGGTGTGCAATTCTAAGTCCCCTGGAAACCTACTAAAGAAGCCTATACACCCTTCCTTTCTCTATAATATAATCCCATCATTAATATTTCCCTGACTTGCAAAGGTAAAGCATGGCATTCGTATTCACGTAAGGGACTTGAATCACACGCATTGAATATTCATATTATCCAAGCTATTTCTTTTATGGTAAGACTTCAAAGTGGCTTAGATGGGTTGGCTTCTTTTCAAGAAGGCATATCCATTTTTTTTTTACTACCATTTTTTTTTATTGGCATCAAAAGCAATAACTCCCCCTTGTCAAAGGAAGGAGCGCTGATTACATAGTGGCTAAGAGTCCAGCTGCTAACCAAAAGTTCAGCAGTTCAAATCTACCAGCCACTCCTTGGAAACTGAATGGGGCAGTTCTACTCTGTCCTATAGGGTCATGATAAGTCAGAATTGACTCGACAGCAATGAGTTTTGGGGTTTTGTCAAAGGAAAGAAAGTGTCTTCCTAGATCACTGTATTGTAAGCTCTTTACGGGCCTAGACAGTGTACCATTCATTTTATCTCCCTCCCGTGATGCTTAACACACTGGCTTACAATAACAGGTTCACACAAAGCATTGGTGTGTGCTTCACTGAATTAAACAGTGACCTTGTTCACATATTTGCCTATTTACTAAAAATCACTTATTTGTGAAATCCAAATTTCTTCTTACTATTAAAAGATTAATTATTAGAACTGATCTAAAGTGATAAAAATGCTCTGAACTTTTTTTTTTACCTCAAGAATGCAAGAATAAATTTAGCTTCGCCTGTACTTTTTTGACTAAGCTGGCTCTTGAAATGTCCTAGTTATCTAACATTGCTCTTGAACTCCAGTTGGATATGATATACTAGCCTTTTACTAAAGTATATCTGGGTATTAAAAGCTCAATTTTTTACTGCTGATGAGAAAGATTATTAACACTTTTTTCCCCAGCTCTAATATGAGGCAGTAACACCCCTTCTTTACTTCCAGCGCCAGAGGCAGTATGTCATATTAACCTTCATTAACTGCCCAAGAAATGAGGCATGCTCATTAATTTAGTATTCTGCTTAGCGAAGATTGTATGAGAAAGCTGATAAACTCCTGTGGTTTCTCCCCTTTGCTGTAAAAAAGAGAAAAAAAAGAGTCGTGAAGCATGTTAGCATACTTATTTTATTGCCTTGAAAAGTGCCACGTTCTGATTAGGGCCTATATCTGCATCAGATGAACCTGCAGGTAGGAGCAAAGATGCAGGAAGCTGGAGCAAGCAAAGGCTGACCTAGATCTACCTGAAGTGATGATCTGAGGTGTGTGCTGGGGGAAAACAGGTATCATCAAAAAACTGGGCCAAACGTGAAGGGAGAAAATGAATTCTAAGTATGTAATTTTATGATCCACCACTCATCTGTCAGTTTGTCATACTGTGGTGGCTTGTGTGTTGCTATGATGCTAGAAGCTATGTGAACAGTATTTCAAATACCAGCAGGGTCACCTATGGAGGACAGGTTTCAGCAGAGCTTCCAGACTAAACAAACTAGGAAGAAAGGCCTAGCGATCTACTTCTGAACATTTGCCAGTGAAAATCCTATGGATCACAACAGGGTATTGTCCAATATAGTTCTGGAAGCTGAGCTCGAACATACCAGTAATTATGGGGATGGTGCAGGACTGGGGATGGTGTTTCCTTCTGTTGTTCATGGGATTGCCATGATTTGGAGCTGACTCAGTGGCAACTATCAAGAACAAATTTCATGATGGACTTTTCCACTTGGATGTTGTATGAAATACTAAATGCACTGTTATTTTTTTTTTTTTTTACCCTTTAATGTAGAATCCCATTTTCATTTTCCCATTTCTACCTCCATTATTGTCATTTATTCATTCATCATTTAAAATACATATATATATATTTTATATATATATTATATATATATATATATATCAAGCATTGTGCCAGCTGTCGGGAAAGCAAAGATTAATGACACAACTCCTAGGCTCAGGGAACTATTTATTTATTCTAGCTTAAAAATGTGGACTTTGCCATCGTCACTGTCCCAATATTCCAAGAATACCTCAGTAATGCCACCTCTTTTTACATAGAGCCTTTTAGAATTCATCTGGAGTTTTTTTCTGTCACTACCAAAGTTCAGGCTTCATCCCCTTGTAGTTAGACTACTTCAGGGGCCTCTTTATGTCCAACCCCTCACACCCTGACCCATCTTAGACACAGCCACCAGACGTATTATTCTATAATTTGATTGATGTTTACATTGCTTATGATGAGGGTAGATGCCTTAGCCTTATACCGTGGCTCTCCTCAAGCTAGTCCTACTTCTACAAAACTAATACCCTCCTTGAGTCAAACTGATCCCTTCACACGCCTTCAGGGATCTTTGTGTATTCTCACCTCTCTGGTTTCTTAACCACTTTTTTTCTCAACTCCAAGGCAGTACAGCATAGTGGTTAAGAACTTAAGAGCATGGGCTGGAGCAAGAGTTGGTGGACAAGTGGAGAGCAGACAGGTTTTACCATGTCCTCGTTGTACACAAACCCTGGTGGCTTAGTGGTTAAGAGCTATGGCTGCTAACCAAAAGGTCAGCAGTTTGAATTCACCAGGTGCTCCTTGGAAACTCTATCGGGCAGTTCTACTCTGTCCTGTAGGGTTGCTATAAATTGGAATTGACTCGACGGCAATAGGTTTTGTTTTGTTTTGTTGTTGTGGTGCAGCTTTGAACAACTTACTTAACCTCTTTTGTGACTCTATTTCTATATCTTAGAAAAGAGGTTAAAAAAAACCTTATATACACAAAATAACTGAAAGCAGGTTCTAAAACAGACACATGTATATTGGTGTTCATTGTAGCATTATTCACAATAGCCAAACGGTAGAAACAACCCATGTGTCCATCACCAGATGAAGGAATAAACAAAATGTGATATATACACACAATGGAATATTATTCACCCATAAAAAGAAATAAAGTTCTGATACATACTAGGACATGGATGAACCTTGAAAACATTGCTCTGAGTAAAATAAGTCAGCCACAAAAGGACAAACATTGTATGATCCCACTTACATGAAATATCCAGAATAAGCAAATGCATAGAGATCAAAGGTTACTAATAGTCATGAGGGGCAAGTGAGAGGGAAAAATGAGGAGGTATTGCTTAAGGGGCACTGGGTTTTTGTTAAACATGATTAAAAAGTCTGGAAATGGATAGTAGTGATGTTGTACAACATGGTGCTCGTAATTAATGTCACTGAATTGTACACATAAAAATGGTTGAAATGGCATGTTTTGTTATATATATATTACATACATTTTACCAAAAAATTTTTTTCCTTATAGGATTGTTAAAATTAAGTGTTGCTCTTTCTGTTGTTGTTGTTGGGTGCCGTTGTGTCAGTTCGGATTCATAGCAACCCTGTGCACTACAGAATGAAACACTGCCTGGTTTTGTGCCATCCTCACAATTGTTGTTATGGTTGAACCCATTGTTACAGCCATTGCGTCAATCTGTCTCGTTGAGGGTCTTCCTCTTTTTTGCTGACCCTCTACTTTACTAGGCATGATGTCCTTCTGCAGGACTGATCTCTCCTGATAACATGTCCAAAGTATGTGAGACGTAGTCTCGCCATCCTTGCTACTAAGGAACCAGCAAGTTGGCTCCTACCCATGGCGCTCCTATGTATAGCCTGGTCCTGTACCATCTGAGTTAATGTACATGAAATGCTTAGAACAGACCCTGGCATATGATAAGGACCATTCTTAGCTATTGTTGTTGCAGTGATTGTTATTATTACCCAAAACACTTTCCCACCCCAAATCTGGCCAGATATATACCAAACCAAAACCAAACCTGTTGCCGTCGAGTCGATTCCGACTCATAGCAACCCTATAGGACAGAGTAGAACCACCCCATAGAGTTTCCAAGGAGCGCCTGGTGGATTTGAACTGCCAATCCTTTGGTTAGCAGCCATAGCACTTAACCACTATGCCACCAGGGTTTCCAGATATATAGCTCGCTGCAAATCTCAAGATCATCTCAGAATCTTTTCAGACATTTCGTTAGAAGTAGTCTTTCCCTTCTCAGCCCTCCAATAGCATTGCTTATCCAACACGGGCTGATCGAGATCTATTTATTTATGGGGAATAAAACTTGAAGAGATAGCTAGCAATACAAGATAATAAATGGCTAGTGCCAATGGAAAAATAGGACAGGCTTTATAGATTACAAGTTCTCTCGGGGCAGGTATAGTACCTTATGTGTCTCTGTTTCCCTTATAGTTCTTTATGCCTAGTCGCTAGCAAAAATAAACTTAAAAAAAATTTTTTTTTATTTTGCTAATTCAATGGATGATGTGTTCAGAGGATAAAGAAGAGACATGTCTGGTTAAACAGACAACGTGCAATCAGAGAGCAGCATTTGGCGGGTCGAGTGTGAATGTGAAGAAAGGAAGAGCCATCCTAGGTTTTGGACAAGGAACAGTGGTTATTTAGTAGGATTAGTTTGGTGACAGGCTGCCAAATAGACTGGAAAGGAAAGAGGGAGCCTAGAGAGAAGATGGTTGATTGTGAAAGCATGAGTGCCTGAGCTTGGACCCTAGAAATGGAGAAAAAAAAAAAACAGTTGCTGTTGAGTTGACCTCAACTCACAGCAATGCCATTTTTGTCAGAGTAGAACTGTACTCCACAGGGTTTTTAAGGGCTAGTTTTTCAGAAGTAGATCACCAAGGCTTTCTTCTTGAGCCACCTCTGGCTGGACTTGAATCTTCAATCTTGTTTAGCAGCCAAAGCGTTAACCTTTTGCACCACCCAAGGACTCCCTAGGAATGAGTATTGTAAAGAAAGAATCCACAGGACTTGAGAGTTGATAGAGGATGATGGAGAAGAAAGAGTGAAAAGATGACTGCTGGATTTCTTCCTTGGATAACTTTGTAGTTCCCAAATTGGAAGGGATGTCTTTGAAGGAAACAAGGTGTGTGCTGTCCCTAGACCATGAGCACCATGAAGACAGACACTATGTTTGTCCTGCTCACCACTGGACCCTCAATGTCTAGGACAGTCCCTGACATCCTCGCACAGTGGGAAGCTAAGTACATATTGAATGAATTAATGTCCATGTATCTTGCTATCTATACATTTGAATAAGGCAAGTCGTATACAATGACATGCCCCCTCCATTCCAATGCCCTAGTTCCAGTTAGGTGGCATGAACATTTTTTTCTAAAAAGATATATACCCCTCACAGCTTGGGCAGGATGTCCCAAATAAGCAGGCTATTTAATTCCAGGATAGGTAATGGCATCTATTAACCCTGAAGCCATCTCTCTCCTATCTGCCTTAATGTAACTAGTACAACATACCTGGCAGCGAAGTGTCTTGGCAGAGAGGTGCTCAGGAAAGCAATTGTTTGCTTGCGCCCTGCCGAGAAGTAGCAATATCTGTGTGGCTTAAGGGCTCTAGCTGCAGCTATGAATGGTGTTAGAAAAACATAACCACCATTTGCCGGCAGAAGATGTCAGACTGCAAATGAGAGGCATGTCAATCCAATGATGCAGAAACATTTTGCTTGCTTGTAATGATTACTTGTGGGAGAACTGTATTGTTACACGTTTGTATGCCTTTAAATAAGAAATCGCATTTTTTGCAAACGATGAAAAGTGTCTCCTCTCTCCTCCCGACAAAGGGACATGCTTTTCCCACTTGGGTGAATATTGCCTGTGCTGCTTGCCGAAGTAAGGGAGCAGTCTTGGCAAGCATCTTATTAGTCTAAAAATAAATTATTCAGAATGCAGTTCAGATACAGATTGCAGGGAGAGATAATAGAATTGGTTTTCCAAGCCTGATCATGCTATGAAGACATGGTGTGTGCTTTTCAGGAATCCACTTAAGTGGAATCAGCTTGGACTAATACAAACTAGAAATAATATTGCTGCCATCCAGCTAGTGTCTGCGGTACAGCATCCTTACAATGTCTGAAAGTATCCATGGTCTCTTTAGTAAGTGTGCATCTACAAAGACATATATGTATTCACAAGCATTTCTTCTGAGATGCATTTTTCTCATTGTTCTTTTAAGGAAATTTCTTCCTGGCAGCAGAGACGGCATGTTGCACTTGAGATTTGCCTCCCCCCCACCCCCCATCCCTCCACCCCCCCACCCCGCCGCCTCGGTGAAATAGTTGACCACATCAGCAGCCGACTCCAGTTCGTCATGTGGTTTCTCATGTGACGCTGGGTTTGCAGCACTTTGGAGCAAGAGCCTTTGTGACTTGGCACTCATGGACAGTGGCGTTCGTTCGGGGACAGCAGAGACTTTGGAGGGGGCGGGGAGGCCAATAAACCGAGAAACGTCAGAAATAAAAGTCGCACGAAGTACTCTGATCTATGTATTCCTTTTTTTTTTTTTTTTTTTTTGAAATTTGATTTTAACTCTTGCTTTTTTATGGTTTGTGTCTGTTTTTTTCTACCCCCGCAGGCGCCGAGCTGCGCTGTTTTGTGTTTCTTTCTTTCTTTCTTTTTTTTTTTTTTCTTTTTCCTGAAGCCAGACCGTCTTTCCTCACTGCTCCAGGGCTGCATCGTTGTGGGCACGCCAAGCTTCCCCTGGTTACCTGAGCTGCTCCTGTGATGCTCCTGTTGTCTGCCCATCTCTGCTTCGCCATGATGTACCCGAAACGGGGATTGTTCATCTGCGCAGTGCCGAAGGAGGACCTATTCCTGGAGGGTCCCCTTGCAACTGGACCAGGGGTCTTGGAGGACAGGATGAAGCTGCAGAAGATCCGGGGTGGGACGGATAGAAAGGAAGCAAAGGACCAGGGAAGGGGAAGTTAGAAATACCATACATCCAATGCCAACTGATCCACTGCAGGGCAAGGGCTGGTGGCTGATGCCAGTGCCGTGTGCACCCAGTTCGGGCTGCTCCCGGGGATTAGTCTGGGGAAAAACCCATGCTGAGGTGTGGTGGCATTTTACACAGAATGGAGCTGAAGATGGATAAACAAGGTATCTGATGGGTCTGCCTAAGAAGGCAGAGCTGGAGAAAGGCAGAGTGAGGGAGCGCATGGAAAGAAAGAGATGCCGGATGCTGTTTGATTGTCTGCCGCTCTACATTCTCATTCCAGGGAGAATGGCATAATTTGTCACCCAGCACATGGATGGAGGAACTGTAAATTGTAGTCTGGATATCCCGGGTGCTGTCAAGGAAGAAACTGATGGGCTAGGTGACTATACCAGTGTCCCTAGAGAAAATAGCAGCCTTGCAGCATGGATTTAAATGCATGTGCATGCATGTAGAGACATGACAAAGAGAAATTTCTGACCATTTTACACAGGAAGTCTGTCATTTTGCTGGATCGGGCTTGATTGCAGCTTGTGTTTTCAGCTCCAGCTTGACACCCATTTCCTGACTAGCGAGAGAGCGTGGCCAGAGCAGCTGCACGCAGAATTTTCTTTTCAGTGTGCAAGCAAGCCTCCTCAGCATTATTAACTCCTTGAAGTTCTGAGTGCTCTGGGCTTTGCGAGGACTGATTGTGGGGTTTTGTTTTCTTCCCCTTCTACCAATCCCTGTAAACACAGCTGTATTCAGTATGGTGAAAAATTCTATCCTGTAAATAGAAATCTGATCAATTTAATCAAAATAAATGTATCCCAGATGACTTTTGAGACCAGCTGGCTACCCCAAGCTTCAGATGCTAAATGCTCAATGGAGATGAATGCAGCGCTATATTTGCATGTGTTAGGATTCCAGAATCAGCCTGTAATTAAAAAAAGAAATCCTTTTCTAAGGAAGAGAGGTGGTCCTACCGGCTCGAAGCTAGATAGTTAGATACAGATGTGGTGCCAGTCGGTGATTTGGGAGCTGATGGTATTGCATTTCAAAGGGCACGTGCCAGGCAGCACAGTATGGCTGCAGTCAATATGGCGAAAGCTCGCCTCTAAGTTTCTGTTACAGAGAAGCCAGTACCCTCCACATAGGCTCTGAGGAGGCTTGGGGGCGGCACGGAGGCTTGCGGTGGGTCCTGACGAGTGAGCGGTGTTGCTCCAGCCCCAGCTCATCGGAGTTGGCTCCAATCTTGGGACCAGGAGCTTTCCCAGTTGTCATGGCGAGCTCTTCTGGGACGCCTGTCTGGCCTTTCCACTGTTTGTTACTAATGCTACAAAGGCAGCTCTGTGTGTTGGATTATGTTTGGCCAGCTGTTGATGCATTCCTGCGGGTGGGGCCGGGTGGGGATCTTATTACTGTACTTCCCGACTGGATCTGTGTGCATGGGGAGTCGGGAGGGGCTGCAAGGGAAGCAAGGAGAGGGAGGATCGGAACACTCTTAGCCCTTTCTCCAGATAGTCCTCGGGTGAATCCAGAAAGGTTTACAGTGGAAAAGAAGGAAAGAGGGAGTGAGGGACAGACAGGGGGGCGAGAGCAAGAGAATGAAACAGAGCAAGCAAACGAGAGCAAAACAGACTTAGAACTTCAAAGCTGCATAGACAAGCAGAATGTCAGCAGCTTGTAATTAGCAGTTCATGGTTGCGTCAGTGACTGTATCTCTCCAAGAATAACTATGTGATGTGTGCCACAAAGTGGAGAAGATAGTCATAACGAAGTTATCAAACCAGTTCAAACAAGGGCAAATGGATTAAAGAATGTTCTATGTTCCTAAATCAAACTTTGATGGGTTACACCTATAAGACTTGCCAAATTCTCTATAATTGAAGGCTGAGTTTTCCATTTGGCAGGGGGAATATAGTCATTAAATGAAACTGTGAACCCCTTAAAAATGCAAATTACTCGTGCAAGAAAACATCAGCGCAAGCCCTATCAATGTATTTCCCCAAATCGCTACGAACTGCATAGCCCTTCTCCCCTCCTTGCTTCCACACGTAATTTTTGTTTGTTTTCATGCATTTAAATGGAGAGGAGGAAGTTACATGCAAATAAATACCATAAAATCAAATTCTAAAGTTACCACTTCAGGATTCAAAAATTGCCATGGGGTTTTGATTTTTGTCGATCGCCTTGGTTTAAACCTTCAAAGAGCCTTTATTGTCCCAAAGCCAAACAGCAGTTTATTAGTAATTCCTTGGGAAGTCAGGGTACCACCATTTTTGAGATTGGAAGGCCACGTTCACTCCGGAGCCTCCCCTGTCTCCTGTGCTGAGAGAATTTGATGCTACTGTGGCTACAGCCCCCACAAAGAGATGGTGGAAGACGCTGATTGGTCCGTCGGTTTAGACTGTTTACTCTTATTTGTTTTCGGTGCTTCTCCACAGCATTCATTTTGTATTTGTGTTTGTGTTCACGCTGCACAATTACTCCTGACCTGCTTTGTTTCTGTGCCCGAAGAGAAGTCAGCTTTAGTTCAGCTCTGTGCATTTGGCCTGCGCAGTAATAGACGCATATGTATTGCGTTATACATGTATGCATTTTCCTTTTTAATATGGATTAGGGAAAATAGTAGGCAGAGAAAGCTGTGTATATTAAATCAATAGCTTTTTGAATCCCATGTAATATAATTTAAATATACTTACTTTGAGGTTGCCGGAGCTGACATTGTCTGAGCCTGTTTAATTTTCATCTTCGATTCAGTCAAGAAGCGTAACCTGCCCGGGCAGAACAGCGTTATTCTGTGCACCCAACAGGGTGGAAGACATTATTTTGTTTGTGTTAGTTCAAACAGCTGGTCATTAATGCGGTACCCATTTCTAGAGTGAAGTGCTGGTGGACATGAATGGCTGCCTGATTAATGCTGCCCCTCCGAGGGTCCTTCAGCCAGCAATGATTCTCACCGCAGAATAACGTAGCATGATGTGATTGCACCCTAACAGGGTAGCATGTCATTGTGTCACCAAGCAGTTGAGGTTATTATGGGGCAAGGCAGACAGACGGGACAGTGGGGTTACTAGACCGTAGCATTTTTAGAAATACAGGCCTGACCTACTTAGAGTTATTCTCTCTGCTGGCAGCCGCACGGGGCATCCCGTCTCCTGATAGGCTGAGGCTGTTGCTAGGGAGAATTAGCATGAATTTTTCCACACGCGGCCTCAGTGACTGACTGATAAAAGCTGACTGGAATTAAAGAGATTTGGTTTAGTATTATACAGATTTATCTGCCTCGCTCTTCTTTTTCAAGTGCAGAGAAAGGGTGCAAAATACAGATTTTGTTTCCATTTGTTCTTTGCCCTTCTTGTTCCCCGCTCTAGGAGGCAGGAGGGGAGGCGAAGAGGACAGTTAGGAAATTTTGGTTAATCTCTTACTGCTTGGGTCATTGAAACGATGTTGCAAATTGCAAGATATTTAAGGGTAAAGACTGCTGGGAATGACTAACAGAAGGGTAGATTATTTTTCCTCTCCTGTGCACTAAACTGTTTTGAAGTTTTACATGTATCTTTCCTGCGCTGTATATTTAAACTCTCTTTCCCTGTTGGGCTTGAACAAAACATTTATATAAATTCTTTGCTGTCCAAACAGAATGAAGTTTGCAATCTCTGGCTTGTTTAAAATAAGATAGTCAGGATTCCAGATTTAGATGGAAAAAATATATACTTTTTTTTTTTTTGGCAAAATATTTTTTTTTTTTTTCCTGTGCTATTTTAGGCTTGGCTCTCTTCAAAAACCAGCCTGATGTTTATGGTTCTTGGATGAAATTTAAGGCTCCCACCCTTACCCCTTTTACTTCACAATGTATAGAAAGACATCCGTTTTTTTTCCAGAAGAAAATGTCTTCAGAATTTATCTGGAGAATGTTTTTCCTTGTTGCTGACATATGCCCTACATGTAGACAGCTCACATAATTGATTTTATAAAATGACCTTTTTTCCCCCCATCTCCTGTACCTCGAAGTGTCTGTGCTTGATTTCTGATAAATCTTTTCTGAAGGCAGATTCTAACAGATATCTTTAAGTGATATGAAAGTCTGTGAGGAGAAAAATCAGAGCCATGTATATGCTGGAATCCTTTGGTTTTCTTGTTTCTATTATATACTATCTATGCCTACACTGCTCTTTCCCTCTGTTATCTTTTACTGCTGAAAGTAATCATTATTCCACCTTTTTGATCTGAAATTAATTTTTGGAAGAACATGCTGTGATATTATAACAACAGGCTTGGCTACATAAGGGAAAGGAGTAATGTATATTCTTAGAAACTTGTAACATTGGATCTCTTGGCTGTATGAAAAAAGGCAAGAGAAATTTGGGGTGAGGGTTTGTGTTTTCATTTAGGCTTTAAATATATTCACAACTATTAAGATATTTGTATTTTCAAAAAGTGATTCCCACTCACATCAGAGAGCATAGTCAAAACAAAACAAACAAAAAAATGCTCTAATGGTGTCCGACGCAAGAAATCCACCAATCATCTGTTTTTTTTTTTTAATCGTAGCAATGTTTACATTTCAGCATATAAATATACAGCTCATCAAACTAAAATAGAGAGTATTTTCTGATGCTGTCATTGTTAGATCATACCCTTGCTAGCTTTGAGAGTCCCCCAAATAACGTTTATCATCACAGGTTTCCAACCGTACTAACAATCTCTCTTAACTGAATAAAATGTCAGTATGTATTTGTAGAATAAAAGATTACCTTGGGGTGCTGCTCCTTGCACAATGAGGTACTTCCATTTATTATTTTAATAGGCGAATATGTTGACTTTTCTTCTAGGGAAGTTACTTTGCATAGGTCAATGAAAAACCATTTAAATATCTAAATTCAAAGATAGATAAAATGTCACTTTAGATCACACATGTAAAAAAAAAGCTAGAATAATTTTGCTAATATTCTTTAAAGGACAGATTCCTAGTTTACACGTTAAGTGCAGCCTGTGTCCATATACCCAACCAATTTGAATGTTGATTGTTTGATTAATAATAAATTGATCACGCTGAAATTGTTCAGTACACATCTTATTTGGTTGTTGTAAGTTGTTAAAAATTTGTCATGGTGGTGACTTTCATCCATTCCCAAAGAGGTAAGTATTAGGTGTGTTAAAAACAAGCATATTTTAAAATGTCATATATGCTGCTATAGCTATGGTTAAGCTTAACTCCAGATATCCACTTACAGAATGTATGCCCATAACATGAATTTCATCGGCTGCCATTGATCAAAGCACCAAAGGGGCAGTCATAGTCAATCATTGTTTCTATCATTTATCCATTAGGTAAGTATGTGCTTTCTGCTCACACATGAGGCTGGCTTCTCCAGTTCTAAGATCCGGCATGGCCCAATGAGCATTTGGGGTTCTTGTTGAGTAAACAGAAAAGGGAAAGTAGCAGCCAGTTGTTGTGGGGCACCAAGCGCATTTAGATAAATGTAGTTCGGTATTTTTCCTCACTGTGCGCCATCAAACACCTAATGATTCTGATCTGTAATCTTCATAACTTGGGGGCAGAGCTGATGATATTCATACCAGAGGCTTGAAGATGATCATTAGTCCTGATCTCACAAACAAGCCACATCTCTTTCAACAAGTTCTTCAATGGTTTGATGGTATCGAACATTGAACAATAAGCCAGAACGTGCCTTTTGTGAAGTGATTTTTGATCTCATGAAACTGTGAATACTACTTCAAATACCTTATTTAAGTGTCTAACTTATACACTACCTGGAATTGCATGAGTCACTCTAAATGTTTTTGTTTTATTTTTTCCTCCTCCTTCCACTCCTCCAAGTTTGGCCAAGGTTACCCTGTTGTGTGGGTGCCCCTGAGTGTCCCAAGCAAAGAACTAATCAAACTGTATTATTTTTGCTTTCCACCCCTCTGATGCCCACTCTGTCACAAACTGAATTTAGGCTTTCTCTGATTCCCTCAGGCCGTCTCCTTCCGGACTTCCTTTTCACCTGGCACCTACTTTATAGGGGCAATTAGTACATGGTATTTTTTTTTTGTTGTTGTTGTTAGTCCGTTTCTCTGTGAGTCTGTAGTCCTTTCTCCTACATGTTCCAGGTGCATGAAAGTTGCTAAATAAACCTCAGTTGATTAGCAAATTAATAAATACATAAATTTTGGCTATCCAGAAGACAAATTTTAGTCTTGAAGTCTTCTATCCATGGACTTATTAATAGTATGGAGCAGATACTGGCAAACTTTTTATGGAAAGGGCCGGATAGTAAATAAATTAGGCTTTTCGGCCATACAGTTGCTGTCATGACTACCCAGCTTGGCTGGTGTAACGAGAAAGTAGCCGTAGGCCATATATAAATGAATGAGTGTGGCTGTGTTGCAATAAAGCTTTATTTACAAAAACAGGCAATGAACCGTACTTGGCCTGTAGGCTGTAGTTAGTTGGCGTCTGGCATAGCCATTACCTATGATATTGTGAGGGTATGATTCATTTACACATTATAAATATATATCTATACTGAAGAAGATCAATGTATTAAAAAGGAGGAGTATTTCCAACAATTCACTAAACATTAAGCCAAAAGGGCGGGTAAGTATTATTTATTTGAGGTGAGAACTCATTGTAATCACCCACATTTTATTCCCTTAGTGATGACACAGGTGGAAACAGTTTATTTTAAAGCTCATAAATGAAAGCCTTATATTGTTCAATATCTAAAACAGAAGAATGGAAATGTTTATTTTTCAGAATTATCCTTCTAATGGTGGTGACCTAGGGGCAAGGAGCAAGCCTGACTGTGTTTGAAGAACTGGCACAAAATTCAAAACATACAAAATGGTAACTTTGGAAGCATGGCTACTGCATCATGATACTGCTTGCATATTCTTTTGATCAATTTAAATACTGCGTTACTTCAACAATGGAATGTAGATCTTGCTTTTCACCTGCCTCCGCAGTCCATTCTCTATTGTTGTTGTTGTTAGCTGCCATTGAGTCAGCCCCCTGAACAGTGGAATTAAATGCTTCTCGGTCTTGCACTATCCTCCTGATTGGCTGTGGATCAGGTCAGTGTGGTTTATAGGATTTTCATTGATTTTCGGAATCAGGCCTTTCTCCCTAATCTGTCTTAGCCTAGAAGCTCCGCTGAAGCCTCTTCAGCATCATAGCAACGCAAAGTGTCTGTCTCCACTGACAGACAGGTGACTCTGCGCATGAGGCGCGTCGGCCAGGAGTTGAACCAAGGTCTCCCGTGTGGAAAATAAAAATTCTACCACTGAACCACCAATGCCTTGTCCCTCCTCCATTAAATAGTCATTAACCTGTAGTATTAGAGGTTCTGTACTAGAATCCGGGTGGCACAATGGTTAAGTGCTTGGCTGCTCACTGAAAAGGGTGGAGGGGAGAAAAATGTGGCAGTCTGCTTCCATAAAGAAACCTTCTGGGGCAGTTCCACTCTGTCCTATAAGGTCACTGTGAGTCAGAATCAACTTGATGACAATGAGATTTTGGGTTTATTAGAGGTTTTGTACTGTTCTTTTTCATCTTTTCACTTGTTCCACTCCTGCCTCTTTGCCCCCCTGCCCCCAGCTTTGTTTATATAGCAGGAGTCCTTGGGTAGCATAAACTATTAAGCACTTGGCTGCTAACTGAAAGGTTGACAGTTCAAACAACCTATGCAGACGTGCCTCAGAAGAAAGCCCTGGCAATCTATTTCTGAAAAATCAGCCATTGAAGACCCTGTGGAGCACGGTTTTACTCTGTAATACATGGGGCTGCCAGAAGTTGGAGGTGACTCACTGACATCTGGTTTAGATTAAGGCTTTCGCGGTTGTTGTTATACAGCAGTAGATATTGGCCTAGAGTTACAGGTAGTAAACAAGAACGGATAGGTGTCTAAAAGGCTGGGCTTGGGTGTTGGATAAAACCAAACCAGTTCCATTGCTGTCAAGTCAATTCTGACTCATAGCAACCCTATAGGGCAGAGTAGAACTGTCCCATAGGGTTTCCAAGGAGCACCTGGTGGATTCGAACTGCCAGCCTTTTGGTTAGCAGCCTTAGCTCTTAACCACTATGCCACCAGGGTTTCCTGGGTATTGGATAAGCCCATGTTTAATTTCACCTTTGACATCTACCAGCTGTGTGGCATACGGCAATTTAAATAACTTCCCTAAGCTTGACCTTCTTTATTTGTAAAATAAGGACAATGGCAGTACCTACCTCACAGAGGTGTTGTGAGGCTTAAAGAAGATCATGAACATAAAGCGCTTCCAGCACTTGGTAAGTGTTCAATAAAATTTCACTGCTGGTGCTGCCGCCTCTACGTACTACCACTATTGCTTTTATTATTGGGGGTGATTCTGCAGTCAAGGAAGTGTGTGATCTGGCATGAGGCTTTGAGATCTTGGCAGCGTCATTACGGGCAACTGGCCGTAACATGAAGAACTGCCTAGAACATTTATATGGGACACATAGGACTGCCGCTCTACCCTAAAGCTGCAATTTTCTTTTCTGAAAATTATGCTCAAGGCTTATCTCCTCCAGAAAATTTATCCTGATTAAATGGCTTAGGAGTAACACATGTCCCCAAACATTCCTGTCTTAAGCTGATTTTGTGTCAAATGACTTTTTTTTTTTTAAGAGTTTGTGGTCCTTCATTGCCTGGCTAACTTCTATCTCCCATCCATGCCTCTCTCCTGAAATCACATTTCCCTTGATTCTTCTCTGGTTACTGAATATGGCTTAAATTATCCTCTAATGTGAGTACCCCTGAGGTCCCCAAGCAAAGCGCTTGTTAAACTGTTATTTTCACTTTTCATCCCTCTGGTCACCCCCCCGTTAGACTGTAAGTACCACGAAGCTGGGGAATTGTGCCTTTCTTTAATACTCCCAAGCAATTTGTAGAGTAAGTGCATTCTAAATGCTCAATAAACGTTGGTCAAATAAGTGACTGTCAGAGACATAGCCTTGTCCATTCTGTATATCCTAGTAATTCATATCTAATAAGTCATTTGGAATTTTGTCGCACTTAGAAAAAATGAAACTCATTGCCATCGAGTGGATTCCAACTCATAGTGACCCTATAGGACAGAGTAGAACTGCCCCATAGGGTTTCCAAGGAACGGCTGGTGGATTCAAACTGCCAGACTTTTGGTTAGCAGCTGAGCTCTTAACCACTGCACTACCGGCACTCTTAATAGTAAATACAAATTGATGGTGAAATTCACAAGTTAATCTGTCTCTGTAGTAATAAAAAAGAGCCCTGATGGTGCAACTGTTAAGCACTTAGCTGCTAACCAAAAGGTTGGTGGTTCGAACCCACCGAGTGACTGTGGGAAAAAGACCTGGCAATCTGCTTCCTTAAAATTACAGCCTTGAAAACCCTATGGGAAAGTTCTACTCTATCACATGAAGTCACTATGAATTGGAATCAATTTGACAGCACCCAACAACAGTCATGAACATCACCTAAAAGTAAAGAGACAGATCTGCGTAATTAGGGAATTGGTAAATGAGAAAATACATATGTTATCGTGACTTCTTCTGAGTTTAGAACCTAGTAATTATACATTTTTATTTCCACAGACTACAGCATAGAGATGCAGATGAGAAAAGAAATTTTCTTTTTTTTAAAGTAGCAAAAATGGAAACTGTTACAAAGCAAATATTTGGTACAAAAGAATTATTCTTTTGTGTGGATTTCAGAAAACACGTATCTTATTCCTGGGGTGAGACATGTTCTAACAAACCATTGAAACAGTAAATGAAAAGTTGGGAAACATCAGTTGGATTTGATATTTTGATTTCTCTTCATATTTTTCCTTAATAAAAAAAATAAAATGTTTTAGATCCCTACTCACCCAGAAAAATATTACCTTCATGCTTTCAGCACCCTTTCCTAACCCGAGTGGAAACCCTGTTGGTGTAGTGGTTAAGGGTTATAGCTGCTGTCTTGGTCATCTAGTGCTGCTACAACAGAAATACAGAAATACCACAAGTGGATGGCTTTAACAAGAGAAATTTATTTTCTCACAGTCTAGCAGGCTAGAAGTCCAAATTCGGGGCGTCATCTCCAGGGGAAGGCTTTCTCTCTCTCTTGGTTCTGGAGGATGGTCTTTCTTGTCAGTCTTCCCCTGGACCAGGAAGGAGCTTTTCTGCTCTGGGTCTACAAGACTGCTCCCAGGGCCTCTTTCTTGGTGGTATGAAGTCCCCATCTCTCTGCTTGCTTACCTTTCCTTTTATCTCTTGAGACATAAAAGATAAAACACCATACCCCAGGGAAACTCCCTTTATGCTGGATTAGGGAGATGACCTGAGTTTGGGTGGTGTTACAACTCCACCCTAATCCTCTTAACATAAAATTACAATCACAAAATGGAGGACAACCACACAATACTGGGAATCATGGCCTAACCAAGTTGACACATATTTTGCGGGGGGATACAATTCAACCCATGACAGCTGGTAACCAAAAGGTCGGCAGTTCGAATACTCCGGGTTCACCTTGGAAACCCCATGGGTCAGTTCTGCTCTGTCCCATAGGGCCGCTATGAGTTGGAATCAACTGAAGAGCAACAGGTTTGGGTCGTTTTTTTTTTTTGCCCCCCCTAACTCTGGAGACTAAAGCATATTCATAACAGAGAGGTGTAGAAGCAGCGGAGGTGGGGGGCTGTGGGGGGTGGGGGTGTAACTGAATGCATCTGGTCTCCCTGGAGTTTTTTCCCTGCTGCTGCTGCTCAAGGCTACAAATAGTACCCCAGGGTAAATGAATGCAAGAGCTGGGGAGTGAGAGCCTTTTTGTGTTCCCAGCCAATTATTAGGTGTGATTGAATACAGGCAGTCCCCGGGTTACGAACAAGACCTGTTCCTAAGTCTGTCTTCAAGCTGGATTGTATATAAAAAGGATTGTAGGTGAGTTGAAATGGGCACATATGGTTCTTATTTAGCATCACTTAGTCAAATGTTTGTCTTAGTATATAGTGTATACCTTTCTGTGCATATAAAACACTTAAACCCTTCCAAACCACGTATGTTTTCATGAGCTTCACAAAGTAGTGCAGTATTCATTATTACGATCCATTGTATGTATTTAACTCAAAATTTTAATATAATAGGCTTTATGGCAATCTGTTCTTAAGTACGAGTTGTCCATAAGTCGGGGACTGCCTGTAGTTTGAAAGAAGACAGTATATAAAAATGGGCACTTGGTTAGTGCCTTATAGAAGTGGTATTTTCCTCTCTGTTTTCTTTTCATATGTGTTTGATACTCTGACCTTAGACTGCCTACCCCTCTTGTTATCAGAGGTAGACATCAGCCTTACAAGAGACACTCACAGATACAGGGTGGACAACATTGGGTTTACGATACTTTTCCTTGTTCTCTAGCTAGTATGTGGTATTTATATGTTTTCCCTTGTTCTGTTACAGGGGAGCCTTGTCTTCATCTTTATTCCAGGTTCACAGTCGTCAAAGCTCATGCCATAAAAGCTTGCTGGTCTAGATTTCTGGTCGTAAGAATGAAAAATGCCAATATCGATTTTCAAGAATGACCACTGGTGCATTTCATTTTATTGTATTTTCAGAATATAAGGTATAAGGGAATGTTAAATTTTTGTAATGTAATTAAGGAAGTATCTTTACACTTCTATATTAGAAAAATAATCCTGTAGAATTTTGTGTTTCACTTTGTTTTGTACAGAAAACATGGTAGTTGCAGGAAAAATGTTCGTCAGTGATTAGTCTTTACTTGGAGCCCTGGTAGCACAGTGGTTAAGAGTTACGGCTGCTAACCAAAAGGTTGGCAGTTCGAGTCTACCAGCCACTCCTTGGAAACCCTATGGAGCAGTTCTACTCTGTTCTATAGGGTCGCTATGAGTCAGAATCAACTCGATGGCAATGGGTCTGTTTTTGTTTTTTTTTTGTTTGAATCTTTACTAGAATTCAAGGACACTTAACTAAAGAATTAAGGAAGCTTGGGGGTTTTAGGCAACTCATGTAAGTATAAAGAGTCTTATAAAACCAAAAGAAAAAAAAAACCCAAACTTGTTGCCATCAGGCCAATTCTGACTCATAGCCACCCTATAAGACAGAATAGAACTGCCCCATAGAGTTTCTAAGGAGCAGCTGGTAGATTCAACCTGCCAACCTTTTGGTTGCAGCCGTACCTCTTAACCACTATGCCCCCAGGGTTTCCAAGAGTCTATAGCGAAGTATTAATTATTTACAGCCAGTTCAAATAAGGACTAGCAAGCAAAGTTTGAACATTGCATCCATCCAATTTTCTTTGTTGCTAGTGACTCAGAATAAGGGGTTGGAGGCTTGGTTTCATTCTGGAGTCCCTGTTTGGAGTTTTTAGGAGCCATTTCAGTGTACAGGATCCTGCTGTATTTCCAGAAGAATTCTCTTTAGATACAATATGCCTACTTTTCACTTCTTAATTATATGCATTGGTAGAAAGATAAAATGGAGAAAGCTTTCTTTTGTAGCTTTTAATTTTTAGATCAATTTTTAATATTGGACAGACAATTGTTTTTATTATATACTCAATTTTTAAATTAAAATTAGATTAATTTATCTTAAATACAGCCATCAGGCTCTAAGAAAGATCCATAAGGACAAGTATTCAATCAATTTGGCTTACCACTGTCCCGTGCCTGGCTCAGAGGAGGTACTACATACATTCATATCAAATGTTTTTGAGGTGGAGGGAGCAGTGTTAAGACATTTTACATTATAATTCACAAGGCGAACCGCTAGTTTTAAGTTCAAAATGTACACAAAGGTACACAAATATCTACACAACATTGATATAGGTCATTGTGTCCCACTTTTATTTAATTAAAATGAAAATTTCTGAAGTGTAGTTTGAACGCTACTATTGCTGTGTGAAATGCGTAGTGGCATAGAATGCTTGCTCACAGAGAAAAAATCGATTATGGTCCTGATTGCTTTAGATTTTTAAAAAAAAATAAGTTAAGTATTATTTGACCAATTCTTAGAAGTATCCATTAACAGAACAGGTGGTAGCATTCTTTTTTTCTTCTAAGTAGAAGACTTAGAGGAGTTATTATAATATAATCATTTGTCCAGCAGGAATTATAATAAGTATCTTAGAATTGGAGGGACCTTAGAAATAACTAATCCTTCCACTGCCAGTCATTTTGCAGACAAGGGGATTGGGTAGTAGACAAGTTGAGAGATTTGTTCAAGGTCAAACACCTAGTTTTTACTAGAGCTAGAATTAGGGCATATATTTCCTTGATTCCAATGTTATATATATTCTGCTACCCTGTTCTATCTTAGGCCTCATTTCTCTAGGTAGAATTAGCCTACATATCTTATATTTTAATAGCTCATTTGTACTTCTTTATATCTAAGACACGAGCCCTGCTGGCGCAGTAGTTAAGTACTCAGCTGTTAACTGGAAGTTCAGTAGTTCCAACCCTCCAGCAGCTCCAAGGGAGAAAGATGTGGCAATCTGCTCCCCTAAATATTACAGCCTTGGAAACCCTATGGGGCAGTTCTACTCTGTTCTGTAGCGTTGCTATGAGTCAGAATCAATTCGATGGCAATAGGTAATAGCCTAAGACTTATATTACTTGTCTTACTAAGAGGTCAAGCAGGAAAGATGTGGAAAAATACTGATGTGATGCTTTGAATGTATACGATAATATATATATAGTAGGCCGCAAAATTTTTTTTTATTTTTTAGGCTGCAGTCTGGTAAACTTCCACGTAATGTAATATAATACTAAGTTTGTGGTACTGCAAAACTGGATAGGTGGATTAGCAGTCTGGTCCTGCTGCCAACTAGCTGTATGAGCATAGATGAATCATTTGTCTATCTAGGGACAAGTTTTATACAGTTAGAGGGTAATACTCTTGATAATTGCTTGGGGTTTCCTCTGGTTCTGTTCCTCTCACAGCCTATCAATGTACAGAAAAAAATGACTATATTTTTGAAGCTATAATCGAAGTGTCTCTTTACCGAATCATGGTCTATGGACTCTGTCATGAATAAAAGGAAGTCTGTTTCCAAATAAAGACATAACAGTTAAAGTTGGATCTTAAGTAAGTGTTGCCCTGGCGTTTTGTTTCCCATATTAAAGTAAAAAGAAAGGAAGAGCCTTGGATCCAAAACTTTACCAGGTTTGTACTTGTTTTTTAATCTCTGGAACATAGTAGTGGATATGTTTATAGCTGGGCAGCATCAAGCTGAAAACAAGAAAAAAAAATATGGCAAAAGAGTACAAAGCTGGGTATTATGGTTTATATTTGTGCTGTCTAGTATGGTAGTCACTAGCCACATGTAACTATTGAGCACTTGGAATGTGGCTAATACAAATTCAGATATGCCATAAGTATAAAATACACCCAATGTGTAAAGACAGTATGATAAAAGGGATGGAAAATATGTATTTTATAAATAATTTTTAATGTTGATTGCATGTTGAAATAAATAATATTTTGATGTATTGAATTAAGATGTTATTAAATTAATTTCATCATTCATTTTTAGTTTTTTTCTAGTGTAGCTTCTAGAAAATTAAAAATTACATACGTGGCTGACATTGTATTTCTATTGGACAGTGCTGGTCTATACTATGGCTCACTACTTCTTATGTGGGGACCACTGTTTATTTCCCAGAAGCCTTGTAAATACCAGGGAGGATGGAGGCACTGGCGGAGTGGACTGTGGGGCATGGAAAGGATAAACGACTAGGAAATGTTTGAGAGTAGTGAGCTTCCCATAGGATGGGTGGGAGCTTCCCTTTTGGAAGTTGCTGGCTGTGTGCCCACATTTATATTTTAATGCCAATGAGCTTACTTGAAATGCTCATAAGTGATCCAGAGATGGATGTGGTCAGCCACCAATTCACAATCAATCAGCTGATTGAAATCAATTTGTAAGGGCCCCCTCATCACTATAGTGCCAAATGCCTTGGCTTTTAAAGGCTTTTTCCTTTTTTGATACAGCTTACTGTCTTCAATAGATTCGGCCTGAAGTCCTTACAATGCCAAAACATAATTACCCACAGGATTCATGATAATAGGGAGATTCTGGAATAGATACCCTAAAGGATCATAAAGTGGTTATAATAACTTTGCCAGTAATAACAAAACATTGGAGTAATAACAATTGTAAACTTGTGGGATAACCACTATCATCATGAACAATCTGTAGGGCCCTTTGAAATAATACTGTATTTAAGTTTGGAAAGACAGTGAATAGAAAAATGATTATGTTAATATTGTTCAGTGCATTTCAAAATTGCTTTAAACTGCGAAAGTGTGACTGTTTACTGAACATTGTAATACAGACAGTCCCTGGGTTATGAACGAGATCTGTTCCTAGCTGTGCCTAAGTCTTTAAGTCGAAATTGTAGATAAGTTGGAACAGGTGCATAGGGTTCTTATTTTTTAGTGCCAGAAAAGGCTCCAAGCCTTTTCAGTGATTTAAAAGCTGCACAAAAAGCAAGTGAAGATGATTGTGATGAAGAATTTGTTGTGAATAGGGGTTGGTTCAATCATTTCAAAGTGAGGGAAAATTTATATAACATTAAAGGCACAAATACGAGTCTTCTATAAGTTGGATGTTTGTAACCCAGGGGTTGGCTATACTTATAATTAGACTTGTCAGATCCTAGGGGTTTTTCCTACATGACGATAGCTCACTGCAGTCTTGGAGGTGCAATGAATCTTTTTAGTGATGAGAAAAAGAACCTCAGACATGGTAAGTGATATCGTAGCGCTAGACCTAGGGCCCACATCTCTTGATTTCGAGTCAAGTGCTATTTCCATATTACCATGGAATTATACCTCTGTAAAGCTAGCATGGAGCCCTGGTGACACAGTGGTTAAGAGCTACAGTTATTAACCCAAAGGCCTGCAGTTTGAATCCACCAGCCACTCCTTCGAAATCCTGTGGGGCGTTCTACTCTGTCCTATAGGGCTGCATGAGTCTCAATCAACTCAGTGGCAATGGGTTTGTCTTTTTTAGCCAGCATCATTGTTTCGTTTTACATCACATTACTGAATAACAGGACGTTTTAGATCCCTAAATCCTCTTGACAGTTTGTGTCTTAAACCATAGAATAAAATGCACCAAGACCTATCCAGAACTCCTAACCCTCAAGGATAGCTATTTATTTATATATAAACAAAAAGTATGAAAATAACTGAAAAGAACCAAATACTCTTTGAAAACATTAAGGGGACATCTTGTTTACCAACTAGAAGAAGGGAGTACTCCATTGACCAACTCATAGTAACTTTCAAGGTCGGTGCCTCTTGAAACTGAATACATGCAACAAAGGGGAGGGGAAGGAGACTTTTGCTTTATTAAATGACTAAGGACTGACACTCCTGCCAGAAAACAACTATAAAGTCTGCATATAATACAAAAAGCAGCCACTCAAAGCCACTAGAAAGAAAATAGAAGTAGGCAAATCTGATAGAAGGGTCTCTGTTTGGAGGGAAGGAATTATTGCCTATTTCATAAATTTTAATCTTTATGCATGGCATTCAGGGCCACTGGGGGTGCTGGTAAAGAAAGCTGAAGTCCTTCTGGCCAGGGACCTATAAAACAGAGTCTGGGAAAACCTTGGCCACCAGAAAGAAAGGGAATTCCAGAAGGGAAAGAGCTAGAGACAAAATTCTCAAAAATTCTCACATTCTGTCTCCCCATATATCTTGCTTACCCCTGATTCACACGTACGTGGAACGGATTCAAAATATCTCAGCTAAAGATTAAAAATCTAAATTGGGACTAGAAGTCTCATCCAAAAAAAATAAAAATTTGCAGTTCTGGGTGGAGTAAAGATAATTGTGTGTTATGACAAAAGGAACAACACTCATAGGAGAAAAATGATAGAATCCAGCATCTCCATAACTGAACATCCATAATGTCCAGGATACAATCCAAAATTACACAACATACAAATAATTAGGACATTGCAAGTATTCTCATGAGAAAAGAATATTAACTGATATTAACTACACAACTCTCCTCTCTGATGTAAATACAATATAAACAAAGACAGAGACAGCTGCAAAGAAACAAAAGTTTTAGAGACACAATGAAAATTCCAGAAACTAAAAAATACAATATCTGAAATAAAAAAAAATTCACTTGATGGACTAACAACCAAATTGAGGTGACATAGGAAAGAATAAGGGAACTTTAAGATAGATGAATAGTAATTACTCAATATGAAAAACAGAAAAAAACAGATTGGAATAAAAATAGAGCTTCAGAGTCCCATTAGATAATATTAAATGATTAGGCTGACGTGTACATGGAGTCCTAGAAAGAGAGGAGAGATACAATGGAATGGGGGAAAAAAAAAATAGAGAAATGCCAGTCAAAATTTGCCGAAATCCGACGAAAAAATAAATTTACAGATTTAAAAATGCCATCAAATACCAAACAGGATAAATACAAGAGCCATTTTTATGCTATCTTTTGTTTTTAACTCTAGTTGTTATATCCTATGTAATTTAAAATGGTAAATGCATAAACAATAAATATAAGTCTATAATAGTGACCACAATGTATAAGGATGTGATTTGTGATAACGACAATGTAAGGGGGGAGGATTGGTATAGGAATAGTTTTGTATGTTATTGTGGTTGAGAATTTATGTTGTCATCTCTAGAGTAAGATTTCTCAACTTTGGCACAATTGACATTTTGGTCAGATATTTTAGTATTGTGAGGGTTTGCCCTGTGAATTGTAGAATGTTCAGCTGCATCTCTGGCCTCTACCCATCAGTGGCATTCCCATCCCTGTTGTGACAACCAAAAATATCCATACACATTGTCAAATGTTCCCTGAGATATATGAAAATTAAAATGGAGCTCTAAAAAATATTCAAATAATCCAAAAAAGGGAAGAAAGAAAAACCAAGAAACAAAAACATTGAAGAGACACATATAAAACAAATAATAAATGGTAGGCCCAAATCCAATTATATAAATAATTATATGAAACAGTACTGGAATAAGCATATTATCATTAACTGTATGCCAGTAAATTTGACAAACAGGATGAAATGGACAATTAATTGAAAAATAGAATTTATTAGAATTGACTGAAGAAGAAATAAAAAACTTGAATAGTGCTGTATCAATTAAAGAAATTCAATTCATAATTAAAACTTCCCAAAAAGAGAAAACTAGAGACGCTATGGCTATACTGGTAAATTCTATGAAAGATATAAGAAACAAATAATACTAATCCTATGCAAACTCAGAAAATAGAGAAGGTGATTTTCTCTCGTCAAAAATGGGGTAATAGCCTGAAATGATAACATGCAGCTAGACTAGCACTGTCCAGTACAGTTTCCCACAATGATGCAAATGTCTCTCTGCTGTCCAGTGTGGTAGCCACCAGCCACAGGTGAATATTGAGTGCTTGAAATATGGTTACTGGATCTAAGAAAGTATAAATTTTTTTTTTTTTTTTTTTTTTACTTAATTTAATTAATTTAAATAACCACATGTGGCTAGTGGCCACCATATTGGACAGAACATATTTTCTAGAATAACTAACAAACTTGAAGCTTCAGGAAATGATTAAATGATTTTCAATAGCCAAAGAGCTTATAAATATTGCCATTAAATTGCTAAAATTCAAGACAAATACTTATGCTAAATTTTATGTGCCTAAATGATTTGTCCATAATCACCTATTACCGAGCTATTCTCATTATTAGGGTATTACTAGGGAAATTCATTTTGACTAAATTCAGTATTATGAAATTAAGAGTTTTTTGATGAGAATATTTAATAAATTTAAAGTCTCAGCTAATATAAAGTTCAGAAAGAACATTTCACAATTAATCTTGATGGTGTGAAGATCAATACCTTCTAGTTACATAAACCCATATACAAACCCATTGCTGTTTTGAATCTTATTTATAACTTGATTATAAATAACTCCATCCTTTATTTCTAACTGTATAAAAAATTTTAAAAAACCCACTGCCATCATGTCGATTCCAACTCATAGTGACCCTATAGGACAGAATAGAACTGCCCCATAGGGTTTCCAAGGAGGACCTGGTAGATTCAAACTACCAACCTTTTGGTTAGTAGCCCACTACACCACCAGGGTTTTCTCTAACTGTATAGCAGTGGTTGAACATTCTAAAAGAAAGAAGACTGAAGTACCATATTTTTATGCAGATAACACATACTTTCTACATTTGTTTGTCAAACTCACCCTACCCCTGCGAGGTATTTTCATAAGTGCCGTCATGTCAATTTTTTTTTACATGTTGCTGTAAAAAAAAAAAAAAAGCTAGCATAGCGTGCTTATGAAAATACCTCATGGGGATGGGTGAAGTTGGCAAACAAATGTAG
Organism: Loxodonta africana; assembly: GCF_030014295.1. NCBI lineage: Eukaryota > Metazoa > Chordata > Mammalia > Proboscidea > Elephantidae > Loxodonta > Loxodonta africana. Next base: position 66,484,909 of record NC_087342.1, read on the forward strand.
AAGGTGTAAAAATATGGAAATGCTGAAACCTGCAGGAGAAAACAAGACATTCATTTTCTCTCCATTCTTCTTTGATCCCTTTTTGGAGATATGGCAGTAAAATGTGTGACCTTGAGCCAGTTATTTCATTTGTCCTGATCCGCATTTTCTTTACCTATGAAATAGAGTTGATATTATCGACGACATCTCAGAAGTTATTGTGAATATTAGATGAGAAATGTATTTGTAGAATCTAATTCAATGCTTGTCACACAGTAATCTTGTAAATTCTCTTCCTTCCACAGCTTTTCCCCTTTTTCTCCCTTATGAGTTGAAAGAAGACTACCTTAGAAAAGACCAGGAAAACAACAATTGGATGGCCCCATGAATAGAAGTTTCTAGCTGATTTAAAGTCAAGTGATTTCACAAAGAAGTTATAAACAAACAAATAAAAAATATTTATTGGCTATTTTGTGGTTTGCCCATGCTAATAGCAATAATAATCATGATGATAATAACAATTAAAGTATATTGAGCAGTCATTTTTACCTGTCATTGTTTGAAGCCCATTACGTACATTATTGTATTTATTAATCACCAAGATCTGGTGACATAGTTAGCATTATTATCTCTGTTTTAGAGATGAGGGCCCATGAATCTTCATGTATTTATGTAACTAACTCACAGTCACATTGTATTGATGGTGGAAGAGTGATTTGAATCCAGCTAATCTGTCTTTACAGCCTATATCTTAACCAGCCCATTTTCTCTGCTATCAAAAATCTCCCTATTTAATCCAGAAGGACAGTTTACAACTGGAAACACACTTCCAGGAGATCTCAGAGAAGCAAGAGGTCAACGTGGCCTTCAGTCATCTGAGGTTTTATTTTAAAAATAAATAAATAAGTAGGTCATGAGTTGCCTTTTTATGGTATTAATCTGATTGCAACAAGAAAGAGCAATTAAGGAGAGCTTCAAACTTGTTCCTTCTGGTTTGAAGCCATGCTGAAAATTTGTGTTTCTAACAAGTTCCCAGGAAGTTATACATAAGAATCACCTGGGGATCTTATTAAATATAGATTCTGATCCAGTATATCTGGGGTGGAAATGGAAATTCTGAGCAGGGAACTTGTTAGAATTGGTTTGAAACCCTGGTGGGAAGACCTTTCACAATGGGACTATCAACACACTCAGTAACCCCCTCCACAATTAATGACTGAGCATCAGAAATAAGCTTAGAGGTACACAGTGAAGTAGGATTGTGAGAGGTTTGGAAAGCCATCACAATGTTTTGACTTATAGTAGTAGGTCCTAGAACAAGTGACCTTTAAACTTAGGGTTCGACTCTTTGCAGTTATGAAAACAGCATAGTGGATTGCAAACACCATAATTTATTTTCATGAAATAGAGTAGAGTGGAATTATGCTAATGTTAGAACATAGTGTAGTTAATAAGGGTCTTTCATTGTGAACGTTTGTTATATATGCACAGGCATACAAATGTGTTTATGAGGTCACAATATAAAAGACAGTTCTCAACAAAAAGGAACTTTTTTTTTAAGTAATGCTGCCCTTGATTATTAAAGTTCTAAGGAGTGACATGGTGAATGAAATGTTCTAAGATATATCCAGTGTTGATATACAGAATGGGGTTTAGAAGCAAAGAGACTAAGTTAGAAGGTTCTAACAGTAATGTAGCCATTTTACTAGGATTCACAATCCACACCCATGGAAGCAACAGTCAAGAAGTCAAACAACACATTGCACTGGACAAATATGCTGCAAAAGACCTCTTTAAAGTGTTAAAAAGCAAAAATGTCACTTTGGGGACTAAAGTGCACCTGACCCAAGCCATGGTGTTTTCAATTGCCTCATATGTGTGTAAAAGCTGGGCAATGAATAAGAAAGACCAAAGAAGAATTGGTGCCTTTAAATTATGGTGTTGGCAAAAAATATTAAATATACCATGGACTGCCAAAAGAATGAACAAATTTATTCTGGAACACGTACAGCCAGAATGCTCCTTAGAATCAAGGAGGGCGAGACTACATCTCACACACTTCGGACATGTTATCCGGAGGGATCAATTCCTGGAGAAGGACATCATGCTCGGTAAAGTAGAGGGCCAGAGGAAAAGGAAGACCCTCAACGAGGTGGATTGACATGGTGGCTGCAACAGTGGGCTCAAGCATAACAACGATCGTGAGGATGGCACAGGACCAGGCTGTGTTTCATTCTGTTGTACATAGGGTGGTGATGAGTTGGAACTGACTCCATGGCACCTAACAACAACAACAGTCCCATGAAGTAATGAGAGAAATGCCAGGAATGGGGAATACAGAGATAAACTGAACCAAGGAAAAACAATTAAATGGCTTGGTTATAAATTGAATATATGAATGAAGAAAAAAATAGATTATTACTATAAGGATTTCTGGTCTAAGAATTGAAAGAGTGGTGGGTATGGTAAGCTATGTGGTATAATTTAAAGAATAGGGTTTTGGATGCTGGCAGAGTCCAATTTGAGTCTAAATTCTATGACTTTATTAATCACATCACCTTCAACAAGTCACAGAGTGTCTCTGCTAGGCTTTCCTTTAAAGTAATGTCATTTACATAGCAGGCTAATTGTTATCATTAAATGAGGCAATATACATACATATGACACATTTAGACTGTGGTAACACTTGGAATGTAATAGGTGCAATATAAATAGTGATATGTCTGTGTATTACGTGTGTATTCATATATTTATATTATAGCTGCACAGTGTACTACAATTACACCTGAAGAAATAGTGGGACATCCAGGAAGAGGCTCTCATCAGGCCATTAAAAATAGGAGACAACAGTGAAGCTGAGCGGGAAGGATCAGAGATTTGTTAGTCATCAAAGACAAAAAAGTTGTAGAAAAGCTGAAAGAACAAGGACTAAAATATGAAGTATACAAGCTGAATCATGATAATTCAGTATAACACTGGTAATTCATGTAAGTTATAAAATTTAAAAATAATGTGTATTATAAAATGCATTTGTGAAACGTCTGTTATAGTTATATGTGCACAGATACACAAATGTGTTTATTAGGTCAGATTTATAATATATATTTATATTATATATTATCAATCCCATTGTATGCATGTGAAAGCTGGCCGATGAATAAGGAAGACAGAAGAATTGACGCCTTTGAATTGTGGTGTTGGCGAAAAATACTGAATAAACCATGGACTGCTAGAAGAACGAACGCATCTCTCTTGGAAGAAGACAGAGTGCTCCTTAGAAGCAAGGATGGCGAGACTGCGTCTTACATACTTTGGACATGCTGTCAGGAGGGATCGGTCCCTGGAGAAGGACATCATGCTTGGCTATAACTTATAATATACACAAATAACATGTATTTGATAGTATATAATATATTATAGATATTACATTTAAAATGTATATACTATATAACTTGGAATACCAGTTTTCAAAGCATTGGAGCGTAAGAAATATGTAATAAAATTGCCCAACAAAATGTAGCCTTTGTTTTTGAAAGCACAGTAGGATCTTGCAACCAGCCATAATCATAAATGTCAATTTTTATTATATTGGCAAAGCCTGAAATTGCCAGTAAAGAGAACTTCTGGTTGATGGGCTACCAAATGTGTAGGCTTTTACTGTAATTTGTTCTGTGAACTAAAGTTAGTATTGTCAAAACACTGCAGGCAACATTATAGATTTTAAGGCCTCACTATCATTATATCTCCCATGGTATTAAATGTAATTCGAACACAGAAAAATGCCCTTCTCTCATTTTGCCTTTTCTTTTTGATGAAGGATGAATAGATCCACTTGAGAAATGACTATATTGACTACTATAGTTTAAATTTTCTTTAGCACTACAAGACTGGGCAGAAATAGTAAGCCAGTAAGTCCAAATAGACAGCTGATGTATGATTTCACAGTACAGATATTTTCTCTGGAGCATAATAGAACATGGTGTATGCTACTGTGTTATTCCCAGATGAATTATACCTCTCTTGAATTTTTTGCAAATAGTTTTTATTAATATTAGTAACTATGACTAATTAAAACTGTACCAGTGAATAACGGGAATTACATTTTAACTAAATTTGCTTCATAAAGACTTTGTTTTTGCTGCATCCCAGTCATGGCACAGTCTGCAAGCTTTCAAAAAACAAGCCAAACTGTCAAACGCTGTCACTTTGTAATGTCATGTTCGATCTGGAGCTGAAAAGTGTGGCCTCAGGTTTCTGGCCTGTCTTTTATGTGGCAGAAGCCCAGAACTGTTAAACAATCTGGGGAAATTGAAGGCAGCAAATGTGTAATAAAATTTCCTCTGTAGTTCAGAGCTACCTAACAAGACAGACCAGTAAACTTTGCTCGACTCTTGCATTGGATAGTGACTTACCTGCAGGAGTGGAAATCAAAGCAGATGGAGAGTAAAACAATTTTTTAAATAAGCTTTAAAAAAAAAAAAAAAGCTTTAGGAAATAGTTTTATCAGAGTCTTTATTTTTCTCCAAGTTTTAGTTACAGCTCAAAGCTTTCTTAAAATATTCTGTTGGAAACAATGCGAATGGAACCAGCATTATTTTATGTTCTTTTTATCTTTTCAGAATTACTGTATTTAATAACCCTGAACTTGTAGAGTGTTTAATTAAGGGCTTCGTTTGTACAGATGGATAACATAAAGCTAAGATCACCCGGTGATGGTCATGCTTTTTTTATGGGTTTACACCACTTTTGTGGTTTATCCTGTTGGTTTATTTCCATTGTATCTTGGAGCTTCTTTTAAAGACATATACACACACACACACACACACACACATACACACACGCAATCCCAGGAGCTTAAAGAGACACCTTCTTAAGCCACTTTGACTTTTTTTCCTTGATGAAGTGATTTATATCTAAAGAACTTCACTCAATTCAGTACATGGGAATTATGATGACTTTTATTTATTTATTTTTTTAATTGAACTTTAGATGAAAGTTCACAGAACAAACTAGTTTTTCGTCAAATAGTACACACATTGTTGTATGACATTGGTTAACAACCCCACAACATGTCAACACTCTCTCTTCTCAACCTTGAGTTCCCTATTACCAGCTTTCCTGTTCCCTCTTGCCTTCCAGTTCCTGCCCCAGGGCTGGTGTACCCCTTTAGTCTTGTTTACTTTCATGGGCCTGTTCAATCTTTGGCTGAAGGGTGAACCTCAGGAGTGGCCTCCTTACTGAGCAGAAAGGGTGTCCGGCGGCCACATTTTCAAGGTTTCTCCAGTCTTTGTCAGGCCAGCAAGCCTGGCCTTTCTTTTTGAGTTAGAATTTTGTTCTACGTTTTTTCTCCAGCTCTGTCCAGGACCCTCTGTTGTGATTCCTGTCAGAACAGTCAGTTGTGATAGCTGGGCACCATCTAGTTGTACTGGACTCAGTCTGGTGGAGGCCATGGTAGATGTGGTCCATTAGTCATTTGGACTAATCTTCCCCTTGTGTCTTTAGTTTTCTTCGTTCTTCTTTGCTCTTGAAGGGGTGAGACCAGTGGAGTATACTAGGTGGCCGCTTATAGGCTTTTAAGACCCCAGATGCTACTCACCAAGGTAGAATGTAGAACATTTTCTTTATAAACTCTGTTATCCCAATTGAGCTAGATATTCCCTGAGACCATGGTCCCCACAGCCCTTAGCCTAGCAATTTGGTCCCTCAGACAGTTTGGATGTGTCTGTGGAGCAACCATGGACTTGGTCTTGTACAGGTTGTGCTGGCTTCCCCAGTATCGTGTACTGTCTTACCCTTCATCAAAGTTACCACTTATCTATTGTCTATTAAGTGTTTTTCCATCCCCACCCCATCCTCCCTCGTAACCATCAAATACTGTTTCTTTTTGTATGTAAACCTTTTCATATGTTTTTATAGCAGTGGTCTCATACAATAATTTTCCTTTGTGTTTGACTTAAGGATTTTACAATTTTAAAACATCATGTTTACTTAGATCAAATGAGTGATTGCGTTGAAAATAAGACAACAGATAACTATTTTAAAAAAGAATTTCTCTCTGACAAGAATACCATATTTTTTTTTTAAATCAGAAAATGGAGACAAATTTGGCACCTTTCACTTTAATTTACAGAGTATTCGTGTTTTTGTTTTGTAAGGGAAGTTAAAAAAAAAAGTAAGCAATACTAATTGTTCATCATCAAAATTAATCTGCTTTGAGGTAAAAAATGTGTGGAATTCTCTTCTTCCTCTTTCTAACTCTGGAATTCGGTCCTAAAGCCTTGAGGTGGGGCAGAACAGGTTAAGCGTCTGCAGCAGGGAGAAGGTAGAAGCTGTGGTGGCCCAGAACAGGGTGTTAGATCCCAATAGGATGAGTAGACATTGGTTGGAGGTGATAGAACCTCTGCAGAGTGAGGCGGATGTCCATGTTTGGGGACAGCCTGGCATGGGGCTTTGGAGCCCTAGAAGGGTGTGAATGATGTCCACACATGTAGTAGGTTAAATTGTGAGCCCCCAAAATATATGTCCAAGTCCTAATCCTTGGTACCAAAGTCTGTATTCATTTCCTAAGGCTGCTGTAACAAAGTACCACAAATTCGATGTCTTAAAACAACAGAATTGTGTTCTCTCATTATTCTGGAGCCCAGAAGTCTGAAATCAAGATGTTGGCAGGGTTGGTTCCTTCTGGAGGTTGTGAGAAGCAATCTGTTCCTTGGCTTTCTCCTAGCTTCTGGTGGTTGTTGGCAACTCTTCGTGTACCTTGGCTGGTAGATGCATGACGCCAATCTCTGCCTCCATCTTTACATGGCCTACTTGCCTGTATGTATCTGTATCATCTCCTTTTCTGTCTCTTATAAGAACACTTATCATTGGATTTATGGACTACCCTCATCCAGGATGATCTCATCTCAAGATCTTTACCTTAATTACATTACATACAAAGACCCTCATTCCAAATAAGGTCACATTCTGAGGTCCCAGCTGGACAGAACTTGGGGGGTCACTATTCAACCCACTCCAGTATGGCAGGGGTGGCCCATCTTGTGGAGCTAGAGATAAAGTGAAGTAAGGAAAGCATTTCTGTGGAAGGGTGGATATACCGGATGTCAAAGCCCATGTAGGATATGGAGAGCACCCATGCAGGGGTGGCCCAGCACAGAGTGTCAGACTCCAAGTTGGGTAAGGGGGGCATCTGCACAGAGGGGGAAGTAGCAGGGGTGGTGAGAGATTGGTTACATATGACAGGTTGATCAAATACTAAATATATTTAGGGTAATGAAGCCAAGTTTCTCATTGTCAGAAAAGGAAGTTACAAATTTGAAAAGGAGAAAATATTGGAGATTGTAAAATGGTAGTAGGAGGAGTACCAGAGTCAGAACCTGTCTAACTTCAGGGGGGATAATGACAAGGATCAGCCCCAAACTGAGTCCTATGAGGTGGAGGTCAGACATACCTCCACTCTCCAACCTTTTTACGAATTCTGACACCAGCTTTCCTTCCCATGACACTCTCTACTTCTCTTCAGAGTTCAATAATCTGTTGCAGTGGCCACACAGAACTCACAGGCCATACATACAGGTAAGTGGTTTATTAAGGAAGTCTAAAAGGGTATAACTCAGGATAAGGGCAGCGCGCTACAGCTCAGGATCAGGAAGCATGTAGGCAAAGTCCTCCCTTCTGCGGTGCAGGGCAGCTCTCTCAGCTGTGCAAGCAAGCAGGCCCTTCTCTCTGCTATGCGTGTTCCCTCTCAGCCATGCAGACCTCCTTTTAGCCCCTGAGGACAGGTACCTCTTGGACCCCTGAGAGCAGGCTCTTCTCAACCCCCTTAGGACAGGTTCCTCTTGGCCCTGCTGTCTGTTATCACCAACTCTGCTCCTGGGCCTCTTCCTGGCCTGTCGCTGTCTTCAGTGTTACAGCCCTTGATCCATGCTACCGCTCTTTTAGGAGATTCCTTGCCTCCCCTCTCTCTGCTTCTCTCTTTTTCTTTCTTCTCCTTCTTCGTGCAGCTTCTCTTCCTGCTTCTTTCTGTCTGAAAAACCTCTGTGAGGTGCAACATATATGAACAAGCTCCTCATAGATTTCAAGGTATGGCCTTCCCACCAGGGCTATGAACTGACCAATTCCTTCTCAGTAAACCACAGATACTTCATTTGTATAGTAGGCTACAGATACTTCATTTGCATAGTCTATTGATCAATTCCTGCAAGGTGCGTACCAATCACAGGACAGGCTGCAGCCCAGGGCCAGAGAGAAACTATCAAACAACAAATTGTATACAGCTTATCCAGGAATTGTCAACAAACCTGGACAAAAGTAACAAACCTTCTTGGCTAGAAGTCTAAGGCAAAGGTAACTTCTCAGGGCTTAGGGGAAAAATCTCTCAAGCTGTTTTTAAAAAAAAACAAGGCAAAATTCGCATAAAGGAACTCATTTTACCACAGAGATATTAGTGTGAACTCATAGTTTTTAATAAATGTAGATAGGTATAATAATACATGGAGACATAAGTGTATATAGTGTTGTGCGTCTGTGTGTATTCTCTAGCTCTGTCCACTGAAAGGAACTGTGAACACTCCAAAACAATGAGCACACACCTAGCATCCATATCTTTGCTTCTAGATACCATTTTCCATTAAAAGGAAACAACACTCTTTGGAAAATGGCTAATTTCGGGGTTTGTATAGAGAAAGTGCAAGATGAGTCTGAAATACTTTTTATGCCAGAAAGTAAGGAAGCACTTAAAGAATGATGGCAATATGCCGAAAGAGCACAGAAGTCAGCTTGAAGAGACTCCCACGTGTTGAATTGGGAATAGTTTTGAGAATCAAAATAGAGAATAGTAACGTATTACAATCCAATTAAAAATACAAAACTATGAGTCCATAGTTATCTAAAGAAATAAGAGAGCAAATTGAAATTTAGATGAAGAATGGGAAATTTATATAGTTTCAAGGTGTCTCACACAAAATCTTTGTTAATCATAAAGGGGAAAAAAGAGTAACTTTCAAGTGGAGAAACCTGGCAGACACCACCTTAACCAAGTGATCAAAGTGAACATCGCTTTTAGTGGCATAAATTAAAATTGTATGTCACCTGATAGAAGGTAGTGAGAAACATCTGTGATATTTCTACCGAAGACACATAACTTGAATCTAATCATGAGGAAGCATCATAAACCCAACTGTAATACTCGGACAAAATAATTGGACTATTATTTTCAAAAGTGTCAAAGTTATGAAAGTCAAGGAAAGACTAAGGAAGTGTTTAAGACAAGGAATACAGCCAGACATAATTAATTGCAATGTGTGATTCTCCACTGAATCCATTATTTGGATAAATGGTGAAATTTGTATGGGTTGTGAAGACTAAGTACTAATAACATCTCAATCTATGCTTTGCTTTGGAAATGCCACGAACAGAGTAAGCACTTACTAATTTTAGCTACAATGATGGTGATGATGATGACTGAAGGACAATATGAAAAAATATATCTGGAATTCATCTACTCAATATCCTGGAATTGTGAAACAGGAATGTTCTGGATACACAAGCAGAAAACTATCTCCCCCAGCTCTAATCAAGTTAAATTGAGAGGTAGATTTAAGTTATATTCTTTTTGGCCAACAAAGAAATCAAAAGCCATTTGCCAGGTAATTTAACACTTGGAAACCAGGAATTGTAAAATTACATCGTCTTCATAAAAATGAAAAATTCAATCTTCTTCTAAAACCCAAAAACAGGAATGAATATGAGAAAGAAAGCTTGAAATGTCCCAGAATGGAGTGTTGGGAGCAATTCATTGAATTGTAGAGTTGGAAGAGATAATGGTGAGTGGGCCAAGATCCTTTTATAATGCCAGTTTGGAAGAACTGATCACTCTCAAGGGAAACATAAATCCCAGTGTAGTACTAGTGTAGACCTTTGTTCGTGTTTTCCAAAGTTTAGAGTTCAAAGCATGTCATCACTGAGTGAAGTTATATGGGTATCCTCACTTCCTCATGTTGCGGTGGCATTCCAGAGGGTTCTATATGTCCATAGGCTCTTATTTCAACAATTAGCCTAAGGAAACGCAACCCCTACCAAAAAGTGGGCAGAGAAAGTAGTTTTATACCTGGTGCAAAACCACTGTCCTAAACTGTTTCATGTAGTCTTGAGCTATCATTCATTGTGGCTTTGACCTTTAACATTTAACCTTCAACATGCTTGATTATCTGATTTTCCAAAGTGCCTCATGTAAGGAAAAGTACATTATTCATATAGTCATGACAGAGAGAAAGTTAGTATGTGGAGGAAAGATGATAGAAGCAGAGAGAAAGTCAGAGCTGGTAACCTTGTACATGGAAAAGAAACAAAATAAGTACGTACTTTTGTACTATACAGAAGAGGGGATTATAGTTAAGAGAACACTAGACTCAGAGTCTGAAGTCTCAAATTCTAATCCTACTTATTAGCTATGGGAGACCTTGGGAGATTTACTGATATTATCTCTCTTTACATATATAAAATCGAGACAATGATATCTTCCTTTGCTACCTGATAGCATTGTTGATATAGCATTGTAGCAGGGAACAATTTTGTAATAAAAGTGTATTTTAGATACCAACATTCTACATTAAGATATCCTTCTCTTACATGTTTATCACGCCAACTGCTCTTTAAATAACATTCTATATATATAGATAACACTTAGCCATAAAGAAAAATGAAGTCATGACACAATGTGGATGAACCTTGAAAACACAATGCCGAGTGAAATAAATCAGTCACAAAAGGACAAATACTGTGTGATCCCACTTATATGAAATAAGTAAATGTGTAGAGACCAAAGCTAATTAGAAGTTAACCAGGGGTGGAGAGAGGGCGAAAACAGAGCCATTGCTTAGGGGGCACTGAGTTTCTGTTAATGACGGTAGAATAATTTGTGAAACAATAGTGGCGATGGTTGCACAACATGATGAACATAATGTCACTGATTTATACATATAAAAGATGTTGAATTGGCAAATGTTTTTATATGTATTTTTACTGCAATAAAAAAAACAAAAGAAAAACATTAAATAGAGACAGATTCCCAGAGCCAGTTTTCTCTTCCTCTACTTTCTGATTTCTACTGTGGAAATCAGGCCTATTTTCTCAATCCACTTAGGCACTTCCTTGCTTTTTACTACATCTTTACTGATGGCATTTGCCATTTGTAGCAATAGTAATGAAATAGCCTCTACGTCCCATTGTTGAATGGCTAACTATCATTCTGGGGCTGCAGTTCGCATTCTGTACCTTTTGTGTATGGAAGGGTACAGGTGAGGAGACTAATGTATTTAGCACATCATTCTATTTGCCAGCGTTTGGGGAAGAATCAACGACTTATGTTTTATGATGGCAACATTTCTGTTTTAATGTAGAGCTGGTCAAAGATGGATGTAAGTCTTGCTCGTTTTTGCATAACCCGTAAAACCCTATTGCCTTCAAGTTGATTCAGACTCATAGCGACACTATAGGACAGAGCAGAACTGCACCATAGAGTTTCCAAGGAGCACCTGGTAGATTCAAACTGCTGACTTTCTGGTTAGCAGCTATAGCACTTAACCACTACACCACCAGGGATTCCCATTTTTGCATAATACTGGCAAAATTATTAAATTATTGAAAAACTGGGCTTGAATCTAGGCATTTTAGGCCATTTCAAGTACACCAAATACCCAACTATCCTCAACAACCTGAGAACAAAGATAAATATTTAAACAAGGAAAAAAAACGAGCCATGACAAGCAGTGACTTAATATAAAAAGACAAGGAACGGTCTCTGTAGACCAAGAGAAAAATGGGGCCTCATATATATTTGTACTAAAGGAATGATGTGAATGCAAAAAAGCAGCCTGTCCAAAAAAAAAAAAAAAAATCTTACCGCAAGACTAATTCTTCTTAGGGGAAAAAAGTGTAAATTCCTTTTGTCTCCATTTAATATTTATTCACTTAATTTTTTGTAATTGTGTTGCCTCAGGGTTTTAACCTCAAATACAACAGGCACACTGTACTAGGTTTAAACAAGGCAAATGTGAAAAACAGATGTAAATGAAAACAAAATAGTGGGAAATGTCTAAAGGGTACGAGTCTTTGTACACCAACTCAGGTGTGCAAGAAATTTTTCTTAATTTTTGATGTTTGAATCTAATTTCTCTTTTGAGACTAGGAGTCCCTGGATCTTAATCTCATTCAATTCAGAGATTCCTCCCTCCCTTTTCCAAGGGTTGTACCCAAGTCTTAGGGCCTTTTGGGTCTCCATGTAGCCATGCTGGCCTCTTTCCACACTGATGTTTATCCACACTGGCATGCAATGAGATATTTTCTTTCATGTTTGACTCTCCATTTTCCACACAGGTTAGTGCTGAGCCTTTCCTACCACAGGGATTATTTAGTTCTGATTCTTTTTTTAAATGATTTTCAGGGCTTTTTTTTAAGCATGCGGAGAACCTTCTATTTCTTCTTCACCGTGCGGATCCATGGGACACTCTGGGATGCTCTTTGAGCCTCTAGTTGCCTAAACACAACACACAGATATTATTTTCCTGGGGTCTTCCCACCTTCCAAGAACTAACGGAGCCTATGTCCACCTTGACTTTGTTGTTGTTAGCTGCCATCAGCACCCCAACTCAGGGCAACTCCATGCACAATGGAAAAAGATAGAAAAAAAAAAAAAGCACTGCCCGGTCCTGTGTATCTGTATGACTGATTGTGGATTGAGCCTTTGTGATCTATAGGGTTTTCATTAGCTGATTTTCAGAAGTAGATAGCCAGGTCTTTCTTTCTAGTCCATCTTTGTCTGGAAGTTCCCTGAAGCCTGTTCAGCATCAGAGCAACACGCAGGCCTCCACTAACGGATGGATGATGGCTGTGCATGAGATACGTTGTCCGAAAATCCAAGCTGGGTCTCCCACGTTCAGAGTGAGAATTCTACCACTGAACCGCCAGAGCCCCAAGCCTATCCAGCTATTTCTCAGCATAACAGAGTTTAAACACTTCTGCTTGCCCTCCCATACTCCCCCACCTTGACGCCTCCTTCTGTGTGGAGAAGCTTTGTCTAATTCGGAATCAGATGATGGTCTGGTTTTCTTGATTGAAGATACTCTGAAAACTATGGCTTATTATGTGTGTTCTTTCCATTTCCTCCTGAGAACTAGGCTTTTGAAACAAGAATCGACTCCATTTATCTTTTTCTTTTTCTTCTAGCCTTCTTCTGGGTTACCCTTCTCTAAAGCAATGAGTAACAAATGCTTTAGCTGAATGAATGGGGACAGTACAAGCTAATATTTCAAAATATTATCTCTCCATAAATAAAAGTATGGTTTGTATTAAAATGATAGAGTTACAGGTGATTGAAACTCCACTTCATTTCACCACTGCCAACACTCTGAGTTTTGGATATGGTAGAAGAGCAACGGACAGATCAAGTCATGAGTCAACATCATGATCAGAGAGGTTCTAAAAACCCTGTGTGTTATCTTACTGGGTTATTAGGCTCAATTACTTGGTGAAAGATTGACTCATATTTTAAAGTCCAGAATAAACTGCAAATTTGTGTATTTTATTGTGTTAGTTTGCTAACAACTGATTTCAAGGCCATGGTGAAAAGACATAGAAGTATTGACTAGAAGTAGAAGTTCTGTGTTCAAGTTCTGATTCTCACTGTGGTTCTTTATTTAGTAATTGTCTTCTTTATGTCTCATTTTAAAAAACCTAATTAACCAGTACGTTGATTTTCAACATGTATATTCTCGTCTGGTTTTAGTCAAATATCTTGGACAAGTTTGGGGTATAAGAATGAATGAAGGAAAGATCTGGACCTTGAAAATCTAGGGATTTCGGGTTAGTGAGTGTTAAATAAGGCAAGCCTTGGGTTTGAGTTTTGCCTCCACTAATTGTGTCCCCCGAAAATATGCATCAACTTGGCTAGGCCATCATCCCCAGTATTGTGTGATTGTCTACCGTTTCGTCATCTGATGTGATTTTCCTATAGGTTGTAAATCCTACCTCTGTGATGTTACTGAGGTGGGATTAATGGCAGTTATGTTAATGACACAGGACTCAATCTACAAGGTTAGGTTGTGTCTTAAGCCAATCTCTTCTGAGATACAAAAGAGAGAAGCCAGCAGAGAGACATGGGGACCTCATACCACCAAGAAACAGGAGCCAGGAGAATAGCATGTCCTTTAGACCTGGGGTCACTGTGCTGAGAAGCTCCTTGATGCAGGAAGATTAATGACAAGGACCTTCCTCCAGAGCTGACGGAGAGAGAAAGCCTTCCCCTGGAGCTGGCAGCCAGAATTTGGGCTTCTGGTCTCCTAGACTGTAAGAGAATAAATTTCTTTTTATTAAAGCCATCCACTTGTGGTATTTCTATTATAGTAGCACTAGATGACTAAGACACAGGGTACCTTGGAGTCATTAAGCCCAGGGCAGGTAAGCGTTGAGAAGTTAATTGAGTTGCTCTTTAGCAAATAAACGTTCCTGACTTTGCATATTTCCTAAAGTTGAACATGTACAACATTTTTACCTCTAAACAGGCTTACTTACTCATTCATTCATTCAACTCTAACCTGCCCCAACCTCCAAAACTTGTGATTTTCAAGAATCATGTTAAATGAAACTGGCCAAATCCTTCTACCGCTTTGTTTTCATCTGGACTCCTGAGAAAATTGGCCTGAACTGTTTGACTCCATTCATATTTCTGATGTAAAGCTCTACCCAGTAAAAGCTGGGCTCCTTCTGTTCTAGGTGCATATTAGAAAGAATGGTATGGGCCATCATTTCTGTGTCCGTATCGATATAGAAAACACACAACAGAATCCCTGGTCCCAAAGTTGTTTTATGTCGCCCCTCTTATTTTTAGAGGTTGCTTTCATAGAAACACTTAAAACCAAAAAAAAAAAAAAAGTCGCCGTCAAGTCGACTCTGACTGATGGTGACCCCATGTGTGTCAGAGCAGAACCTATAGGGCTTTCAATGGCAGATCTTTTGGAAGTAGATTGCCAGACCTTTCTTCCAACATGCCTCTGGATGGACTCAGACTTCCAAGGTTTCGGTTAAGCAGCTGAATGCATTAACCTTTTGCACCACCTGAGAACCAGGAAGGATTTTAAATGATGGTCTTAAAATGTGGGGGTAGGGAGAATGGAAACATTTGACCTCTGTCTATATAAAATTGAATTGCTTTTTATGTTTTAGAGTTTTGATAGAGAGAGAGAGAACAAGAACCAGCCTTATATGGTAATGAGCAGCATTAAAAGGGCAATATATTGCATTTCATCTCCCAACTTCTCATTCCTTTTATAAACATTTGCTAGCAAAGTACCGTGAGAACTCTAATGGTGGGAGGCAGGAGGCAGGTAGCTGGGATGATATTTTAAGGGGAGCTCCATAATGTATACAGTCTGAGTGGTAAAACTTAATTAACTTCAATTAAATCTAAAACCTACTGAAGGGCTACTGTGTGCTGGGCACTCTGCTGTGCCTAAGTGCCATAAAGGAGATATAAGAGCTATTGATGTAAGGGAACTTAGAGCACCTGGCTTCCTTCCTGCCAGAGTTTTAACCATCAAGGACCTCTTTATTTCCTTTCTTCCATGAACTCCATTGAAATATTTGGTTTACCAAACCAGATTAATTTATGTGACATTAATTTCGTATTAAAGAGGATAATCCTGGTAATCAGGGCTTCTGATCAGCATTAAAGACGAAGTTCCACTCTGAATGTACTGATTTCCACCGAAAGCAAAGAGCTTTGGTGATACCATTTCCTCTGTGCCCTCCTCTCCCTTATCAGAGGTAAAAGCAGACCAGTGAAACTTTGGTTAGCTCTGTCAACCAGAACACATACATCGTCAACAAGCCACATGTGTGTTCACTTAGGTTGCTGGCTGCTGATCTCGCCCAGCCTCCTTGTTTCCAAGAGATAGTGATATGGTGGGATGATCACTACATTTAGACGCAAAAGCCTTGGCTTTGAGTTCTGCCTCCACTAATTATTCTATGAGCCTCAGTGTCCTCACCTGTGAAATGGAGCTAATAATTACGTACCAGCCTTGCAGGATTGTTTTGGGTACCAAATGAGATTGTGTATATTTATACAAGCTTCTTGCAAACCCAATAAAAGTCTTCCAGTGTAAGACACTTTTTAGTACTGAGCCAGAGAGCCCAAATGCATTGAAATATTTGCCCGTGAAGTCTCCAATTTTGTAGGATGTGCTGAAATATATACGTGGAAAAGAAACAGTATATAAGCAAGTACACACATTAGTAATAACTGCAGTTCGTGCCCCAAACATTTAAGAACCTTTTATCCCAGGTTTCCACTTTCCATCTTAGTGGCTTTTCCCAAGCTTAGTTGTTTCACTCAGTATTAAAATGATGGTCTCATCTTTCAGCATCATACTTCATGTTCTGAACTAGGAAAGTGGAGATAAGTACTGCTCCAAGTGCTAGGGCAGGCATTTCAAAAACATTTTTAGAACTTTTAATCCTCACAATAATATGGAAGTTATTAGAGCATTAGCCCCATTTTCCAGAGAAGAAAACTTAAGGGCAAAGAAATGATATAAGCCACAAAGCTGTTAAATGGCGGAACTGTTACTCCAACCCTGCTCCGTCTAAAACTAAACCCCGTGTGCTTTCCACTAAAGAGCTGGTTTGTGCCTTAATTCTAATTTTGCGACAAGGATGTATAGTCTATTAAGGAATATATACAGTATAAGAGGTATAGAGATGGCCATTTATAGCGGCCTTTTTGACTCGTGAATCTGAAATCGTTTCAATCAACTCTCACATTAGCAGCTGCTATTCTGGTGTAAGGGAATGAAGTCTGGAAGTCAGCCTGACATTCTTACTTAAGAAGTAGGATTTACCCCCAAATGTGTGAAATGTGAGAAAGGCTGGTCTATCACAAGAGTACAGCCACCTTTGATAACTCTTTTTAGAAGGTGTTGAGGGGCCTATGGTTTGTGGTCCTTGTGCCCCCGGAATCCATCTTGTGTGGTGTTTTGACACTACGATGTGAATCATTGGGCTTTCAGTTATACTGTACTAACTTCCAAGCTAGCCCTTCATCCTGTGTCTTCGTTTCTGCTAATGGTATCATTTCTCCTGTTCACAGAGTCTGGAAACCTTGGTGCCATTCTTAACTCTTCTTTTCGTCCTTGCTCTTCCATACTGTGTTTTCAACCTGCAAAATCACCATTTTTCATTCTTGGTGCTGTTTCAGTATTTTTGTTCAGACTTCCTGAGAGCTGCTATGAACTCTGCTGCATTCTCGGTCACATCCCTCTGCTACTAGGGTTCCCCAGGCAGAGATTTCAGTAGATTTGCCCATGTGAATGGCCTAATTTAAGCCAATCGTTCTGCTCGTCATCTGTACTCCAAACAGACCAGGGATCCCAGATCTGTGCTCTGTACTTGCCCATCCAACTCAACACAAGCTTCAGTCACTCGTCTCAGATACCACTTCCTTCTCAAGGCCCTCTTGGTTTGTTTGGAAGTAATCTCACTTCCAAGCTCTCATAAGATTACTGCTTGAAGTATATGCTGCCCTTTATTCAAGTGATAAGTCTCCACTAGAGCTCACAAACTGTAATTTTTTAAATTGTGTCCGTGTTTGATAAATGTAAGTCTCACCCTTTTCTTAAAATTTCTTGGAATTTCAACATGCACTAAATATTGTGATTTAAAACACCGTGGCATTTATAACATTGAATATTCTTTCTTTAGAATACATATTCAAGACGCTGGTGTACTTTCTGCCCAGTCTACGCCATTCACAAGTGGCTCTTGTCCAGGTTTACTAAGCGTCTTATCACAAACATTAGATGGCGAAGGCTGTGCCTGTTACTGCTTTCTTTCCCCCTAGTATCTGATACACCTCATGCACCGCCACCGCCTGTCTGTCTGTGGAGGCTTGCATGTTGCTGTGATGCTGAACAGGTTTCAGGAGAGCTTCCAGACTAAGATGGACTAGGAGGAAAGGCCTGGTGATCTTCTTCTGAAAATCAGCCAGTGAAAGCCCTGTGGACTACAACGGTCCATTCCACAATCCATCATGGGGATGGTGCAGGACCAAGCAGCATTTTGTTCCATTGTGGGTGGGCTCTTCACAAGTCAGAGGCTGACTCAATGGCAGCTAACAACAACAACAGCATCTAGTACGTAGTTAGAGTTCATTACGCACTTTTTTATTTCTGAGTAATAACAGGGAAAACTAGATAAGGCTAAGAAAATCCAACACTTCTAAGAAACTGTATGGCTAACCAGGCACTTGGATATTGTCAACTCTGAATTCCCAAAAGGAGTTGAAGTGTCAAGGACTTATAGACACACATGGGCTTACTGTTGAGAAACTGGAAAACCCAGCTGTATGTTAGTGCGTAGAGGGAAGAAAAAAGAAGGTAATGCATGCCTTACAGGATGAGATCCTAAGCGTGTTGCCCCCTTTGTCTTCTTATGTGCTGATCTTTATTTTGGCAAACTGAAACAAAGGGCTGGCAAATTGGCATTTCCTTCGTCTTTATAAACAGAATTGCTGGCTTGGCCTTGCCATTGGGGGCTCTATTGGATGAATACCTTCTCAGGTGGAGGGAGCAGCCTTGTCACTGTGTCTTGGTGGATTGGAAACCCCAAAATAGTCACTCAATGCATTGGTTTTACTCTCCTTCACCATCCACATGAGAGATTTTTGTTGGTAAAAACAGACGCCGACATTCAACGCCATGGCTTTAGAAATCATGTCTGCCATCCATTTTCTCAGGTTGTATAAGGCTAGATAAATAGGGAAATAAAACAAAGAGAGCTGTGTACTGTCAATGTCATCTTTGAAATTAATATCTCAAGACACAGGAAGTAAATTTGTAGTTAAGTATGATGGGGGTGGAATCCCAGGGTGGTACAAATGGTAATGTGCTACCGCAACCGAAAGGTCGGTAGTTTGAGTCCACCCAGAGGCACCTCGGAACAAAGCCCTGATGATCTACTTCTGAAAAACCAGCCATTAAAAATGTTGTGGAGTGCGGTTCTACTTTGACACATGTGGGGTCTCCATGAGTTGGAGGTGACTTGACAGCAGTTAGTTTTTAGTGCTGGGGATGGAAGTAGGGTATAAAAGGCCACCAGGTCTCTTTTTTGAGTGACGGAAATGTTCTAAAATTACATTGTGATAATGGTTGCACAGCTCTCTAACTATAGCTAAAATTCTTTGAATTATACACTTAAAGTAGGTGAATTTTATGGTGTATAAATTATATCTCAATCAAGCTACATGGAAAAAAATGAGTATCTCCTAGTGTAGAATGAGATGAATAAGAAAAACTGTGTAGCACCCAGGGGCCTTACTGCACAGTGGATCTATAGCTAGTCAGGGGTGTTGCCAGGGCCACTTCTGATGCCCACAAACCCATGCTTCTAGGATGATGCCCAGGACAGTCACCCAGATATCGCTCCTGACAGCCAAGTGTTCAGCCAGCAACAGCAGGCGTCAAGAAGATGATGCAGTCCCCTGCTGTTAGTATGATTATACTGACTTAAGTTTTTAATATTCTTTCTCGCTGTTTTTTTTTTTTTTTTTTTTTTTTACCTTCTTAGCCACTAAAGCACAAACATCAGCTGCCTTTTCAGAAGGCAGTAAAGAGAGTTTGTTCAATTTCTCTCTTCTGGGTCTCTTGGACTATCAGCATCCCTTACTGGCTCAACCCAATAGAAACCTGAAACCTGAAGCAATGCTGAGAGGAACTCATGAGGACTTCAATGTCCTTACAGAATAAAATCTATGCCCATGTGTTGAGGGTGTTAATTTCTCCATAATGATAAACTTTCTGAAATATTTATGCCATTTTGCTATTGTTTCAGAAATAAGGAGACGATCGTTTTTCTATCGTTTTATATAAACACCTTCCCCCCAGCCTCCCCTTCCCTGAGCTTTAACTCCCTGAGCTGTTACCATATTACAATAGTAGGATGGGTTGCTTGCAGCAGAAACACACATTTAACATAAACAAGTTTAGCGAGCTTTCTGAGAAATTTGTGGCGGCCAAAGTTGTCTTAAACACTATGGCAGCTTCAAGAGAAAGTACAGTTTTTTTTTGTTCACTATCCTCCGTCCAGAAACCCCGGTCGTGTAGTGGTTAAGTGCTATGACTGCTAACCAAAGTGTTAGCAGTTCAAATCCACCAGGCACTCCTTGGGAACTCTATGGGGCAGTTCTACGCTGTCCCATAGGGTCGCTATGACTCGGAATCGACTCGATGGCGACGGGTTTGGTTAGGGTTTATCCTCCGTCCTGAATTTAAATTTAAACAATCTGGATCATTTGCATTTATATAATAATTATTAATGAAGTCAAGGAGCCCTGGTGGTGCAGTGGCTAAAGTGCTCGGCTGCTAACCAAAATGTTGGTGCTTTGAATCCACTAGTACTCCCTGGGAGAAAGATGTGTCAGTCTGCTTCCATAAAGATTACAGCCTTGTGGGTCACTTCTCCTCTGTCCTGTAAGGGTCACTATGAGTTGGAATCAACTCAAGGTAGTCGGTTAATAAAATAAAAAAACATGTTTTAGACCTTAATAAATTTTGCATTTTTTCATATTCTGCTGTTCGTTCACTTTAACGTGGTTAATTCTATGTTGTGTGAATTTCACCTCAACAAAAAAATTAAATTTTAAAATATATTATTCTTGTGGCATTCCATAGAAATTTCCTTTAATCCAAGGTGTAAATGCTCAGCAATTTCGGAGACAAAAGTGAAGCTAATCCAGGAACATAGCTCAGTTTTGGATTACGCTTTACATTTTTTTAGGCCTTTAAGAGAAACTGTCATTTAATATGAGTCGCAATCTACTCGATGGCAATGCGTTTGGTTTTTTTTTGTTATTAACCTTGTGAAGTAAGTATTTTTATACTTATTTTTCCAGCTAAAGAAAGATGAGTAAAAACAAGAACCCGACCTCAGAGCTTCAATTCAAATTGTAAATGATCTAAGGTAGGTTTGATGAGCAGGACAAGCAAAGAATAGGCCATGCTGTTACATGAGTTTAGAGGGAACATTTTTATAGCAAGGAGAAGCAGGGCGTGGCCTTTGTGCTACATGTAAAGCAGAGTTAAGATTTGGACACTAGAAGCCAGGGTGACAGCAATGTTCCCGCAACTGTGTTCCATATAATGTTAGTTCTGCAAGGGGCTAAGTTGTGCAATACTGAAACCCGGAAGGGCTGCATGCTCAATTAAGTTTACGACTATTTCAACAAAGTAATTTTGATTTCTTAACTTTGGGACTTTTCAGCCCATTTAATATATTGAAGTACACTGTGAATTTTTAAGGAAGTAGATATAGCATGCACCATTTCCCAGACTTCTTTGACCAACGGGACCTTTTTATGTATAGTACCGTTTATGTTCCTGGAACAAGTATTTTTGGAATGACACTTGAAGAAACACTGGACAGAAAATGCTTTTTCCTGATGGAAGCCATTTTATAGCTACAAAAAAATAATGTAAACTTTTATATATTAATTAACAATTATTTACTATTATGTAGCTTAATGAACATGCCATTTTTCTCCCCATGGAAGCTAGAGACAACTTTCTTTCCAGGACGATTCAAGAAAGACTGAGCTCCTTAAAAATGAACTGAATTTATTCAAATTACTTCTATGTAACTGTGGGCCCCGCTGGATTCAAATCTAGCAAGTTATCATGTATACATGGACCTGATTCAAACTGTCAGCAAGGGATAATAAATAAGAGAGAAGAGTAGAGAGATGAACTTTTGCTTTAAGACGTAATTTTCAGAGTTTTCAAGCGATAGGGCTTGAAATAAGTTATTCACTCTCCTTGAGCTTCAGTTTCCTCATCTGTGAAATAGGGCTAATTCCTAATCAGTCTACCTCATAGAATTACTCTTAGTTCAAATAAGATTGTTTTAAAAATCATCTTGTATATAATGTTGGTTTGCAAATGTTATTGTCTCAAGGAGAAAATTTTAGTAAATGTGGAAGATACATTGGTATCCATATTTCCACAATGATGCTGTCTAACCCCCAAAGAAAATATCAAGACTCTACAAGATAATCTGATGAATTTCTAGAACTAAAAAAAATATATATATTATGAACTTAAGAATTTAATAGATGGTTTCCATAGATTAGACAAAGCATAACAGATCATTAATGAACAGAAAGATATTTTTACCAAATATCATACCACTACATAACATAGGTCACCGTTTTCCTCACCACCTGCCATCTGGCTCTGAAACCAGTGTCTCGTATTTTATGTCTTTGTTAATGTATCACTCTGGTAGGATAACAATTTTTGTATTCTGCTTCAAAGTTCTATGTTTTTCAGCATTGCTTCAATAGCAACAACCAATAAAAAAAACTCATTAATTTATAATAATAAACATTTATTTCTTGCTCTTATTACATTTTGGCAACTAATTGGTTGGCAGCTGCAGTTCTGCTATACATGTCTTCAACTTCTGAGATGTAAATAGAAGGAACAACCTGTTTAACATATTTTCTGTCTACATTTCATCTCCACAGCATACATTCTTTATACATTTCTCATAGTGGAGGGAACGAGCAAACGGGCATTTAGAAACAACCAGTGTATACCTTCAAGCTTATAATTATATGACTTGCAACATGTCAGCTCATAGGCCATTGGCCAAAGCAAGTCACATAACTGAGGCTTACAATGGGATGGGGAAGTATACTTCAATTACATGGAGGCACTGCAAGTCACATGGCAATGGGTGGGAATTCTTATACAGTGAAGAAAGGAGCAAATAATAGAGGACAATGATACACTCTGCCAAAGACACCAAGACCAATTAAGGGCAAGTAGCGTAAACAATTTGGTGGCATGATTTACATATATACTGAAATCCTCATATTTACTGCCAAACATACTAAGTGGAAAAAAATAGGCTCTGAATTAAAATAAGAAGTACATCACAAAACGTTTTTTATTTTAGAGTTGTTGAGTTATTATAATGGTGTTCATTGTGTGTACATCTTATATTTACTAAGCATTTACTATAAGCCAGGCACAATGGTAAGTCTTTTCTCAACCTTACCTCATTTAATCCTAACAACAGCACTGAGACTTAAATATCTCCCTCTGAATTTATAGGTGATGATATTAAAGGGCAGGATAGTTAAGCAACTTGCCAAGCGTCACATATCTTACTCACTATAATATTTTCTCCAGTAATTCTCCATTTTTCTTTTTTGTGAAATGCAGAAATTCCATGAGCAACATCACCCATCCTCTGCTTGAACACTTGCAGGAATAATGACTTGCCATCTCATGCAGTACTTTTTTCTAACTTAGGATAGCGCAAATTATTAGAAAAAAATCAAATGAGTCTTTAATCAGTTCCCCCCTAAAATGTATCCCAATTGTTATTAGTTTTATCTTATGGGGCTATAAAACCAAATAAATAAATAAAAATAATAAAAGCCCGAACCCATTGCTGAGGAGTTGATGCTGACTCATAGCGACCCTATAGGACCCTATAGCACTGCCCCATAGGGTTTCCAAGGAGAGGCTGGTGGATTCTAACTGCCGACCTTTTGGTTTGCAGCCATAGCTCTTAACCACTGCACCACCAGGACTCCATAGAGGGCTATATTCATACAAATTAATCCCACAAACCATTCTTCAAGTATTAGAAACATCTTCTAAGTTGTATCTTTTCCAATCTAAAACACTTCCTATGATAATTTTTTCTATTACATGATTACAGATTTGTACCATCTTCTTTACCTTTCTCTTGGACTGCCAAACACCTTTAAGTGTGGACCACGAACTGGCTACTGAATTCATATTGTATATTGTTTATGCTCAAATTTCAAGCATTAAGGGTTTCTATTCAACCAAAATATCTCTGAACATAAAGTATACTTGCTATTTTAGGAAACTAGGCTCCTGCCTCTTTCTCTGGTCTGAATTGTTGTTTTAATGAATGCGCTGTATTCTGCTGAGGAATCAATTCTGGTGTCTTTACAGAGGAATCCGAAGCCATGACTAATACTTCTGTGGAATCCTGGCCTGAAGTCTCCTTGATCATCCTAAAGATTAAAAAAGGATTAAAGGTGAGAGATGGGTTCCTCTGGGTTGCTTTGGTAAGTTTATGTGCTCACATAGCACATTAATTATTCAGGTTCAACTTCATGGCTCAAGACAAATACCTGCACATTTAGGTTTGACACTCGTATTTGTCAAATCCCAAAGCTGATCTGAACCCGAAACAAACCAACTTCTCCCTATCTTCTCCAAATAACACACACACACACACACAGTAGATATATTGACTTCAATTGTGCTTTAAAACGCCTGCTCAACTTTTACTTTTGGAGCTATTAAAAGATCTTATTTAAAACACCAAAGCTTGTCAATAGCTGCTGGATTCCTCTCTCACCATTGGTAGGTCTCTTCCTAGTGATCCTGTAAGTCAGAAGAATTTACCACAGAAAAATATTTATTTGTTCTGCTCTATGTAACTAATAGGCCAGGATAGAGAAATTCTAACATTATTAAAGTGGTTAAGAATACCATGTTGCAAATGGGCTAATGATGTTAGGAAAGTGGAAGTTATCTTCTAAAATCTCTAGCACATTTTGAAATTTGTGTGCAAAATTTATCTCAGTCTTACAGGGATTTGCATAAGGGAAATAAGGGCCAGAGAATCCCATATTGTCTCATGCACAGCCACCACCTGTCTGCTGGTGGAGACTTGTGTGTTGCTCTGATGTTGAACAGGTTTCAGCAAAGTTTTCAAACTAACACAGACTAGGAAGAAAGGCCTGGCAATCTACTCCCAAAAATCAGCCAATGAAAACCCTACTGATGACAATGGTCCAATGTGCAACTGATCATGAGGATGGTACAGGACCAGGCAGTGTTTTGTTCCATTGTGCGTTAAGTCAGCAGGCCAGGTTTAGTCTTGTTTTTCTTATCCATACAATAATTCGACTCTTACAATCATCATCACTGTCATGGATGAATATGTCCTCCCAAAAATGTGTGTATCAACTTGGTTAGGCCATGATTCCCAGAATTGTGTGATTGTCCTCCATTCTGTGATTGTAATTTTATGTTAAGAGGATTAGGGTGGGATTGTAAGACTACCCTTACTCAGGTCAGCTCCCTGATGCAAGGTAAAGGGAGTTTCCCTGGGGTGTGGCCTGTACCACCTTTTATCTCTCAGGAGATAAAAGGAAAGAGAAGCAAGCAGAGAGTTGGGGACCTCATACCACCAAGAAATTAGTGCTGTGTGTGGAGCAGAGCGCGACCTTTGGTCCTGAATTTCCTGCACTGAGATGCTCCCAGACCAAGGGAAGAGTGATGACAAGGACCTTCCTCCAGAGCTGACAGAGAGAGAAAGCCTTCCCCTGGAGCTGGCGCCCTGAATTTGGACTTCTAGCCTACTAGACTGTGAGAGAATAAACGTCTCTTTGTTAAAGCTGTCCACTTGTGGTATTTCTGTTACAGCAGCACTACATGACTAAGGCAATCACTATGATAAAAACTTGTAAAATATTGTTACTCATGCTAGGCAGAAGAGCACTCCTCCGCTCACAAAGATGTCCACGTTCTAATCCCCAGAATCTGTGAATATATTGCCTCACATGGCAAAAGGGACTTCACATGATGTGATTAAATTAAGAATCTTGAAATGAGAGAATTTTCTTGGATTATTCAGGTGAATGAACCCAATGTAATCACAGGGTTTTTATAAGTAAAACAGGGAGGTAGGAAAGTCAGAATCAGAAGGAATGTGATGAAAGAAGCAGACCCCAAGTTATGCACATGAGGACCAGACAACAGTGCTAGATTTGAAGATGGAAGGGGCCATGAGCCAAGGAATGTGAGCAGCTTCTAGAAGCTGGAAAAGCAAGGAAACAAATCCTCCCTCGTAGCTTCCAGGAGGCATGCTGCCCTGCTGACGCCGTCATTTTAGGCCAGTGACACACACCCCTTTCAGACCTCTGACCTCAAGAAATATAAGAGGATAAATGTGTGTTGTATTATGCCACTAAATTTTTTTGTACTTCATTACCGCAGCAATAGGAAACAAATATACTTCTTCATTAGATTATTGCAATGATTTGAAAATTTACTGAGGTAATGAGAAAGTGCTTTGTAAACTGAAATACTGTAGGAATGTTGTTATTAAACTAAAGTGGGTTCTAACAACTCTAATTAGAAGGATGAAGTCTGTTTCAAACAAACGGTAGATTAGATGGGCCAGTGGGTCTTTGCCATTTTCATCAACTTTGAATAGGGTTCCTCCCAAAGTGACCTAGCAGAACCATTGGAAGCAGCCCTGCTGGGACCATCTGAAATTGATTTTTCAGCTTTATCTCCACCACATTCTCTAAACCATAAATTGAAAGGAAGCAATAATTCTCTTTTGATAAGTGCAGCTGTTTAAAGTTAGAGGTCCACAAATGAGCTTGGGATAAAACAGTCTTTGCTATTGAAAATCTTGTAAGTCAAAGAAAAACCTATTATATATGTCACAGCCCACTATAGTGTAATTCTAATCATTAGTTAATTTTTAAACATTTTGTAGTCTACAAATATGTAGAAGAAACATTTTCCAACAGTACTAAGCTCAAGAAAGAACTAACTGTTCTTCCTCAACTCCCTCCTTCCTACCCTCCAACCTCAACCTCTGGTTACCACTGTCATGAGAAAATGACACTCTTTACTGGCAATAGGCTATACAGATAATTGAGTTGGTACGAATTACTAGACTCTACTTTTTTTAGCCAGTGATTTCCTCCTATACTCAACTGAAAACTATACTCAGAAACTATACAGTGAAGCCTGTGAGAGCCAGAACTCGATGGGACTGCCTTATTTTTCTGGGTTGCAAGTTTTCTGCCTTTGATAGGGTGCAGTCTTACCACTTTGCTGTCCCTCTCTGTTAGTGGAAAATATTTGAGTTTTTCTTTTCTGACAGGTTTCTGCCTTACACAGGTTCCGGCTTTCGTAGGTTTTGCTGTATTGGAAATGTAAGTCCATCGTTATGTTTGCTTTCAACTATTCACATATTTAGCATTATGTGGAAGAATGATTAATTATTGGAGTAAAGTTTTTGTTGTTGTTCCAAAGGTCTCTTTCCAAGTGAAGAGGAACTCTCTTCTGTACTCTCAAAATTATTAGCCTGTCCTTGTGATGATTTTCATAAGTACACAAATTATTGGAATTAAAATGTTTGTCTCTTAAAGACACAACTTTGGTTTCAAACAGGTTCTGATAAATCTGTCCAGTCCATCACAAAGGGAAAAACAGGCATTTGGAAGAGTGTAGCTTGGTAGTAGACATTGTAGAGAAACCTACTCTATAATTTCACTTTAGATTTTGAATGAGAAAAGGGCTCTTTCAAGTTAATTCCTGCATAAAAGTATTAAAGAAAAACTACAACTACAACAAAACAAATCTGTTGCCATCGACTTGATTCCAAATTAGTCTAACCTAAATGGGCACACCAGCCCGGGGGCAAGAGCAAGAAGGCAGGAGGGAACAGGCCAGCTGGTAACGGGGAACTTCAGGTCATGAACGGGAGAGTGTTGACATGTCGTGGTATTGGCAACCAATGTCACAAAATAATGTGTATTAATTGTTTCATGAGAGACTAATTTGCTCTGTAAACCTTCATCTAAAGCACAATAAATATAAATAAAAAAATAATTTTAGTCTAGCGATTAGGTAACAAAAACTTTCCGGGAACTTTGAGCCACTAGACTTCTGGGATATGTAGACAGTTACAAACACAGTGGGGCTTAAATGACATTGGGATAAGCATGAAGTTCTGCCTCCAGATGAAGAGTGCCAGGGAAATATGGGTTCTATTTGTAGGGAGGAAACCCTGGTGGCGTAGTGGTTAAGTGCTACGGCTGCTAACCAAAGGGTCGGCAGTTTGAATCTGCCAGGCACTTTGAAACTCTATGGGGCAGCTCTACTCTGTCCTGTAGGGTTACTATGAGTCAGAATCGACTTGATGGCACTGGGTTTGGTTTGGTTGGGTTTATTTGTAGGGAATCCTCTCTGGTTCCAAACTTAAAATGGTTAGGTGTGGTATGCATTTCAACAGCACAATGTGAACGGACTTTACATTTGCTTTGCTTTGGTGTGTCAGTATTTAGTTTCTTGGACTTTGTCCAATATGACTAACTATGAATTTTCATTTTAGTTTTTGCACATGTAGCCTTTGTCCTAAGCTGCACCACCTGTTGCGCATAGTGGAGTGGTACCTGCAAGTTCTAGACATCTGACTTCCCCGCTGGAACTCCTTGAACACCTCCTTTCTAGAAGAACACAGCTTGCTCTGGCTATTGGATTGATTCTACCCTCCTAGGAAATTTCAGTCTTTCTAGTACCCAGCAGCAGCACCTGTACGTCTGTCATGAATTGAATTGTGTCCCTCCAAAATATATGTCAACTTGGTTAGACCAGGATTCCCAGTATTGTGTCGTTGTCCTCCATTTTGTGATTGTAATTTTATGTTAAAGAGGATTAGGGTGGGATTGTAACACTCTTACCAGGTCACATCTCTGATCCAATGTAAAGCAAGTTTCCCTGGGGTGTGGCCTGCACCACCTTTTATCTCTCAAGAGATAAAAAGCAAAGAGAAGCAAGCAGAGAACGGGGGACTTCATACCACCAAGAAAGCAGTGCCAGGAGCAGAGCACGTCCTTTGGAACCAGGGTCCCTGCATGGAGAAGCTCCTAGTCCAGGGGAAGATTGATGAGAAGGCTGACAGAAAAAGAAAGCCTTCCCCTGGAGCTTATGCTCTGAATTTGGATTTCTAGCCTACTTTACTGTGAAGAAATAAATTTCTCTTTGTTAAAGCCATCCACTTGTGGTATTTCTGTTATAGCAGCACTAGATAACTAAGACAGCTTCCCAGTAGCCGCTTCCTTTACTACATAGCTGTTCTCACCTTCAAACCATCCTGAGAACAGGATGCTTTCTGGTCTTTGCTCCAAGAAAGCAGCCTAATATAACTTCGGGGAATATTGTTCTGTTTTCCAAAGCCTCTCCCCCAAATTCTTCCCTTCCCCCAGATAGCAGGAAGCCTTCGATATAGTCTGCCCTGATTCTGTCACTTTTCCCCTCCTTCTCAAGCCACTGCACCTCTCCAGGGTACCATGACTTTGGAGAACGTTGCTTCTGTGTTTCCAGTATTGATAAGGGGCTAGAGGCAGGTTTTTGCTTTCCATTATTAGTCTGTCAGCAAGCTTGTCCTGAACCCCATCAGGTAGGACCCTTTTTGCAACTTTTTTACACTCACCTGTTCTTCCTCTTCCCAGGTCAGCACCATTCACTGACCCAGCTAGTCTCCTCGAAAGGTAGTGCCTGCTCACTTAGACCAGGTTATGAGTTAACGTTAGGAGTCCCTGAGTGGTGCAAGTTGCTGATGTACTCAGCTGCTAACCAAAGATTGGAGATTTGTGTCTACTTCCACGTGCCTTGGAAGAAAGGCCTGGGGATCTACTTCTGAAAAAATGAGCCATTGAAAATCCTATGCTACATAGTTCTACTCTGCTACATATGGGGTGGGGCTCTAGATTCTGACTGAGTAGTTCCTCATGGAACCTGAGTTTCTGCATTTCTAATAAACTCCAGGTAATGCCCATGTTACTGTTCCTCTGCCTACATATTGATTAGGAAGGTTCCAAAAAGGATCTGAGAAATTAGCCTTTTGATTTCAATTTTGAATATTCAGTTGAGTCTTGTAATTATTTTTACTCTTATTGAAATGTGTAGCAGTAAATTTGTCATCAGTATGGGAATGCTTAGGAGAATAGGAAATTTGCTATGTTTATAAGTTTAATTTATTTAATCTTTAAAGATCTGTTCAAAACTTGCAAAGATTTTGCTTGCTAAGATCATGTATTTGCCCAATCAGGCATATGAAATGAACTATTTTTGATTTATAAATTCGAGTTAAAATTTTAAAGGAGATTTAATTAAATAAGTTTTAAAATGAGACTGGTTGTTTTAAAGGGAATTCAGTTACTATAACTTGAGTTGATCAAACATTAATCAAAACTCTCTTGAAAAGTTGTCCTTATTTTATATAACATTTGCTAGATTTATAAGCGGATGAGATTTTCAAGTTGAACTTAAAAGCTTAAGGCAAATTATATCTCAATTCCTTTTTGTTTTAATAAACAAAAATAAATTTAAAGCACTAATAACTCTAAATAGCCCCTTCTTTATGTAAAAAAGGGACCCTTGGATAAATGTGACATAACTCTACCCACAATCTACCCAGCTGGTACCTGTGTCTTTGAAAATGTCTTATTTCCTCTGCATTGCCAGATTTTCTCTGTCAATCATTGTGTTGTCTTGGGTGGGCATCTAGGGATGCTTTTCTATGTTATTCAAGGTACCCAGCTTATTCTTATTAGGGTAGGATTTTGTAGTTGATTCCGGGGGATTTTTATACAGTTGTTCCCTACAGGTCTGTCTGGAAGCCTCCCTCAGGTAAATGTGGATTCTCTCTCTCCTCATAGTTTTCCCCTTTGTCCTCTTCCTTTGGCCTAGTTCCAACTGGTTTTCCACTACAGATCTATGATGGGTTTAAACTCATGGCGTAAAGAATGGGATTAAGGAAGGCAAAACATCTACAAGACAGTAAGAATTTAAATAAATTCTTTATTAAGCTAAAAATATTATTTGGTATTTTTCTATGAGTTGAGTTACATTACAGAAACAACCCCCTCTGTTATTCTAGCTTGATATTGGCCTAGCCTCTGAATAGGGGATCATAAACGTTGCTGGTGTTTGGTGTCATCAAGTTGGTTCCAACTCATAGTGACCCTATCTATGTACAACAAAATGAAACACTGCTCGGTCCTGAGCCATCCTCACGATTGTAGTTATGCTTGAGCCCATTGTTGCAGTCACAGCGTCAATCCATCTCATTGAGGGTCTTCCTCTTTTTCACTGATCCTCCACTTTACCAGGCATGATGTCCTTCTCCAGGGCCTAGTCTGTCCTGATAACATGTCCAAAGTATGTTAGATGAAATCTTCCCATCTTTGCTTCTAATGAGCATTCTGGCTGTACTTCTTCCAAGACAGATTTGTTCATTCTTCTGGCAGCCCATGGTATATTCAATATTCTTCACCAACACCATAATTCAAAGTTATCGATTCTTCTTCAGTCTTCTTTATTCATTGTCCAGCTCTCGCATGCATACATATGAGACGATAGAAAACATCATGGCTTGGTCAGGCACAGCTTAGTCCTCAAAGTGACATCTTTGCTTTTGAACACTTTAAAGAGGTCTTTTGCAGCAGATTTGCCCAATGCAATGCGTCATTTGATTTCTTGACTGCTGCTTCCATGGGTGTTGATTGGGAATCCAAGTAAAATGAAATTCTTGACAACTTCAATCTTTTCTGGGTTTATCATAATACTGTTTACTGGTCCAGTTGTGAGGATTTTTTTTCTTTATGTTAAGGTGTAATCCATACTGATGACTGTAGTTTTTTGATCGTCATCAGTAAGTGCTTCAAGTCTTCACTTTCAGCAAGCAAGTTGTGTTATATGCATATCACAGGTTGTTAATGAGTCTTCCTCCAATCCTGATGCTGCGTTCTTTTTCACGTAGTTCAGCTTCTCAGATTATTTGCTTAACACACAGATTGAATAAGTATGGTGAAAGGATACTGGTTTATCTGATGTTCTCAGAGAGAAAATCATAATTCTCCTTAACCTCTTATTTCTGCATGTCGGTTTCTGTAATCTCCAACCTATCCCTCCCTCCCGAAAAGATGATCTCTTGGTTGACCCTATCCAAAGCCAACCAAGGGTTGTTTTAAAAACATAGCAGGATCCCCATCTCATCCCCAGGTAGCCTTGCTCTGGCATCAGGATGCTGACTTAAACCTGGTATCTGGGATGCTCGTTAAGTGGAGGCCCTTCTCCCCATGTCTCCAGCATGTGCTTCACTCTCTGGTTTCCTTATTTACCTTTTGATTTCCTGCTGGAACCAGAGCCCTGACTTGCTCCTCACACAATTAGCAGCTTTCCTGGTTCTTTGAAAGCCCCAGCCCCACTTTGATGGATTGCGTCTTAGAAATCTCAGTAGCTGAATGCTGCACATCTGCATTTTACTGATCAGCCTACTAGGTCGGAGTGTATTTAAGTGC
The DNA here is from genome assembly GCF_030014295.1 of Loxodonta africana. Lineage (NCBI taxonomy): Eukaryota > Metazoa > Chordata > Mammalia > Proboscidea > Elephantidae > Loxodonta > Loxodonta africana. The sequence continues at coordinate 66,517,097 of NC_087342.1, forward strand.
AGAGATTTCTAGTTTCGTATTCTCAGTGCCTGGAGACTACCTCCTAGGTGTAAGTATCAGCCCTGAAGGAAACCCAGGGTCCCTCATCTCCTTGGACTATATTATTTCAACTGCTGGTTTTACCCTTGGGGGCAAGTCCTACCACCTGGTTAATTTCCCCAGTCCTAGACCCATCCATTCCTTGCTGTCATTACTCTTCCTGCTGCCTTGCTTGACCTCACAGGGTGCAGAGTCCATATGAGTTATAGCCTTACGCATCCACAATTTGATTATAATTGATGTTCATAGGCATCCCTAAGTCACTATAGGAGCTAAAGGTGCCTTCTAAATCATCAAGGAAAGAATAAATTTTGTTCAGTAGAACATGAGAAAAAAAAGAATAAATTATGTTAGTTTCCCCTACCTCACCGCCATTTTCTTTTCAGTCTCTTGTGCTTCTCATCTTCTAGACCTCTTGTTATATTGGTCTTTTACCTGCACTCTGTAGGCCGTTGCTTCTGATTCTATGGCTTTTAAAAAAGTATCTGTACAGGGCTCTGTATTCTGACTACTTCCAGATAAGTCTCCAGCCAAGACTTGCTATCCAAACTCCAGAAATAGAGGCATAATTATGAACAAAACTCAATTGTAAATGGTAAAAGAACTATTGGCTTTTCTTTTTGCTTTTCTTCCTGTCAGTTGAAATGTAGGAAGATAACTTTTGCCATACAAGATGTAAAGTGAGACACAAAAATATTGTAGTAATTACATTTGTGTTCTTAAAGCAATTGGATATGCCAAGAGATGAAAAAATTCCATTGTACTCATAATTAATTATTTCAAAAGCTTTAAGACTAGACTTAGATTTCACACCTTTCAGAGACTAGCATCAAATTCACTTTTGATGTTGATATCCCAATGCCTTTTAGTTTCTCTCTGTGGGCATAGATATAATCCTTGCTACTCTTTCTCTTTTTTGCCAAACTTTGCCCACAACTCTTGGAGAATGCAGACAAGGAATATAAAACACCTAAGTCAATAGTTTTGAGACAGGTTACTGTCTAAGTAATTAAATTAATATTTAAGTTATTAAGGCAGAGCATAAGACATTGGAATTAAAACCTGGGCTTCTGAATATAAATTTTGAAAATTGTATGTTGGCCCCTAAATGTATTTATTGGCTTGCCATTGAAAAAGAAAATGTTTTCAAATTGCAGCAGCACTGCAAATCTGGCTATATGGTCAATAATTGCCAGAATCTTGGAAGTATTTGTGCTAACTGAGTTTGGATGGGGGGCTCTGGCAGCAGGCATAGTGGGAAGAGCAATGCACTAAAAAATCATGGTCCCTGTCACCAATAGTGGCTTTGCACGAGTCACTTCTCCATGGATTTTAGCTTCCTCCCCTGAAAAATAATGAGAGTTCTTTTAGATGCTGGCATTCTACAACTGTTTTTTTTTTTTTTTCCTTGCAAAGATGGGAGAGGTTGAGTAGAAATTTATACTTTGTGTATGTGTGTGTTATATTCTGAATTTTGTGGGCTACTGGCATCTGAGCTTTCCTACTTGTGGTAGAGAGCAAATCCTGCCCGTACAGTTTTTGGGAGTCCATATTTTCTCTGTCTGGCATCCTTCCACTTTTAATGGGATATTTAATTCCCTACTTTGGAAAACACTCCTTCTCTCTCTTCAGCCACGTAATTCTCTTGGTTCTTCCATGTTCTTACTTAAATCATCTCCCTTCCTTCATGACTGCTCGATCCAGCCCTAGAAGACTCTTCTCCTGTCATGCATGATTGGTTCCAGAGTCAGGCATATGACCACACTGGACCATCAAAATTTTTCCTGCATTTCCTCAAAAAGTTAAACATAGAATTGCCAGTTGGCCAGCAATTCTTTTCCCAGATGTACACCAAAAAGAATTGAAAGCAGCAACTCAAACAGATACTTATACACCAATGTTCCTTACCACACTATTCACAATAGCCAAAAGGTGGAAGCAACCCAAGTGACCATCAACCGATGAATAGATAAACAAAATGTGGTATATACATACAATAGGATATTTTTCATCCATAAAAAAGAAATGATGCTCTGATACATGCTAAGACATGGATGAACCTTGAAAACATTATGCTAAGTGAAATAAGTCAGACACAAAAGGACAAATACTGCATAATCCCATTTAAATGAAATATCTAGAATAGATAAATGCATCCAGATAAAAGTACATTGGAGTTTGCCAGGGCTTGGGTAAGGAGGGGGGAATGGAAAATTACTAAAAAAAAAAATTCCTATAATTTTTTAAACTGGAGATAAGAGGAAAAAGACATTTGCTCACTTGTGGTGAAGCTGGGAAATGGAAAGCAGTTGACTTCACATTCTTTTGTTCCCTGCTACATTGAGAAAGCTGGTCCAAGAGCAAGATGTGACACAATGAGTGGGAGAAGCACGAGATGAGATAGAAGGGCTTGGGGTATTTGACAGTCTGTGACCAGCTGAGCCAATCTCCTTATTGCAATTACGTGAGCTTTGCAATAAATCTCACTTCTTGCTTAAGCTACTTTGAGTTTAGATTTCTGTCTGTTGCAACCAAGATTACTGACTCTTACTTTTATACCCACTTGGATATTTGTGGTAGAAGTAATTTTTTTCATCTTTGTTTTCTTTCTTTTTTTTCTCCTCCTCTGCTTTTTTTTTTTTTAGCTATGATAATAATTAAGGACACATGGAAGGATTCTGGTTTGAGTTAGTATAAGTCACATTAAAAAACTGCTTACTTGGTATGACCAACCAGAGTGGTTACCATTCTTGTCCATTCCACACCTTCTCCCTCTTCTTCTCTTAACAGTCCTTCTCGTAATAGACTTCCTGGCCATGGGAATGAGGTCTTGACCCAGAATGCTGTCATCAGAGTTCCTTCTGGCTCCAGGTACAGTGATCAGCCCAAGGTGTGAATACAAGCCAGACCAGCGAGGGCCTATCCCTGGATATTTTTCAATTTGCACAAGAAGAAATGCCTCTTAGACCCTTGAGTCATTGAGTTACCATCACAGGAGTCTCATATATATCCATGGTTGCATTGTCCACAGAGATGATAAAGCACATCTTCAAAAAAAAAAATTTTTTTTTTTTTTTTTTTTTTTCAGAGGAAGGAAATCAAGCAGAGACAAACAGAGAAAATTTGGAAAGGAAGAGTCCCGGTGCTGTGGAGCTTCTGCTTCTAGCTATTACCAGCTAGAGGTCCATGTCATGGGTTGGGTTCTTCAGAAGCAGATGCTGAGACAGAGTTTGGCATGCAGGGTAATTTTAGGGATCACTGCCCATAAAGTCTGCGGTGGGGTGCATGCTGTCTTACAGGAGGAAGGTCTCTGCACTGTCTTCAATCAAGGGAGGAATGCCAATTCTCAATGGAGCCATGTGGGCCACTTCTGCAGGCTCCAAAGTTTCAGAGGACTCTGGAGGTTCCAAATTCTAAGGGACATCTTCCCAGATGACCTCATCCCAAATGGAAAGATCCTACTATCCCAAGCAGGTTTCTGATCATGAGCTAACGACATGCCTTGTTTGGGTGTTTTTCTTTCTCTGGAGTTCAGCCACTTTGACCTTGAAGCCCAGTGTCTGGTCCTCAGTTTTTTTGTTTTTGTTTTCCCTCCTGTTGCAGGAAATGGGAGTCTCATTTTGAGGGGCCGTAGAGGATCTCTGGTTCTCTGGTTTTCACACTTTGCTTTCGATATCTGTTAATCACCTACAGGTTTTTGGTCAAATTTTCTGGAAGTCCCAGGACGAGCAGCGTCAGCATCACCTTGGAACCTGTTAAAATTTAAATTCTTTCTCCCCATTTGAGGCCTTCTGAACCAGCCACATTTAATTGGGGCCCATAAATATGCATTTTACTAAACGCTCCAGGTTATTTTGATGTCTGCTACGGTTTGAGAACCACTGTTCTAGAATATCAATATAACTTAGCATTGATATTAGATAACTTCTACTGCATAGTTACTATGCCCTTAAACCCCTGATATATACACCAGCTAGTGCATTTCCTTCTATTGGCATACCATCCAATTGACCACTGCTGTGAGTTTTAATAACTGGACTTCCAACTTGTGCCAGAAGGTCTCTGTGTTTGGCCTACTCTGGTGCTTGAGTCCTTTTTGTCTCTGGCTAGTTTATGGTCCACTACTCTTTTGTTAGGTTATTGTACTGTGGTGGCTTGTGTGTTGCTGTGAGGCTGGAAGCTATGCCACCAGTATTTCAAACGCCATCAGGGTTACCCATGGTAGACAGGTTTCAGCAGAGCTTCTAGACTAAGAAAGGCTGGGAAGAAAGGCCTAGTGATCTATTTCCAAAAATTGTTATTGTTGTTAGGGGCCGTCAAGTTGGTTCCAATTCATAGTGACCCTACGTACAACAGAACAAAACACTGCCTGGTCCTGTGCTATCTTCACAATCCTTGCTATGTTTGAGCCCAATGTTGCAGCCACTATGTAAATCTGTCTCATTAAGAGTCTTCCTCTCTCTACTTTACCAACCAAAATGTCTTTTTCCAGGGAATGGTACCTCCTGATGACATGTTCAAAGTACGTGAGACAAAATCTTGCCATCCTTGCTTCTAACGAGCATTCTTCCCAGACAGACTTGTTCATTCCTCTGGCAGTCTGTGGTATATTCAATATTCTTCACCAACACCGTAATTGAAAGACATCAATTCTTCTTTGGTCTTCCTTATTCATTGTCCAGCTTTTGCATGCATATATGGTGATTGAAAATACCATGGCTTGAGTCAGGTGCACCTTAGTCCCCAAAGTGACATCTTTGCTTTTAAACACTTTGAAGAGGTCTTTTGCAGCACATTTTCCCAATTCAGTACATTGTTTGAAATTAACCAGTAAAAATCTATGGATCACAACAGAAAATTGTCTGACTTAGTTGCTTTAGACACGTCATCAAGAGGGGTAAATCACTGGAGGAGGACACTGTGTTTGTGAAGCGGAGGGCTAGGGGGACCCTTGGTGAGATGGATTATCACAGTAAGCTACAATGGACTTGAACATGCTGGCAATCATGAAGATGATGCAGGACCGGGCAATGTTTCATTCTGTTGTATATAAGGTCACCATGAGTCAGAGTCAACTCAATGGTAGCTATCATCCATCAATCCATCCATCCATCCAACCATCCATCCATCCATGCATCTACCTATCTATCTAGCTTATGTTAGGAATCTAACACTTGGCACTAAATGAATCCTGACTAATATGCCTGAAACATTGAATATGTACCTGTGGGGGGTATATTTTTATTAACATTATTAGTAATAATCATTTAGTACCATATAATAATACAAAGCGTTACTACTCACAAAGTGCTTTCATATGTTTTTTGATGTGATTGTAACAATAAAACTGTGAGTGGCAGGACAAGGTAGATTCTATTGCAGGATTCTGTCACTCTCTCTTTGGATCTTAGTTTCTCTTTTATCGTGATATGAAACCTAACACTGTGAAATAAGGTAGAAATTTCTGGTTGTTCGCAGCAGTGAAAGATGCTCTCATTCTTTTTTATTGCCTTTAATTTAAACTTGCTCCTGTAATCTCAAGAGGACTGCAGAGATAAAAACCTGTCCTCTGACTTCCTCAGAGGCCCTTTCTACAGGAGGCACTGTCACCGGGTTGACACAATCTGTCTACAAAGCTTATGACAGGATTCAATGACAATGTTCCTCTGATTCTCTCTGGGTACATACGCAGTTTCCAAATGACACACTTGATTCTATCATTTTGGCAGTACTCACATTCAATCCAAATCCCTGCTCTCAACTAACTGTGATTTACATCGGCCTTTAAGATTTAGATGAACAGATTTTCCGTTGTACCGTTACCGTTACCGTGTTTTGCATCTACATTTTCGGCCTCTCAGTCTTTTAAACTGAAATCATACACTGGTAGATATTGTGATTGATGTTATTCTAACCAATCAATCAGAAAACGAAAGTAGTATAAGATTGGGAGCTCCTTATGAGTGGTGCCATGGTTAACGCACTTGGCTGCTAACTGAAAGGTTGGAAGTTGAGTCTACCCAGAGGCACCTCAGAAGAAAGGCTGGCAATCTACTTCTGAAAAATAAGCCATTGAAAACTCTATAGAGGTGGTTCTACTCTGACATACATACCCATGGGGTTACCATGAGCCAGAATTGACTTGATGCCTACTGGTTCTGGTTATTAGATTGGTATTACTAGATGTCATAACAGAGGAAAGAAAACTTATAAGCTATAAAAAAAATAGTCCAAGTTTAAAAACCTCTATCTGCTTAGGGGAGTCTCTTAGGTCAGACTGTCTAGAAGCAGAGACTGAGGTAAGGAGTCTTGTGCAGTGATTTATTAAGGAGGCACTCTCAGGAGAATCCTGTGAGGGGGTGAGGGAAACAGGAAAGGCAGGGGAAGAAGCTTGCAAAGATGTGGTTTCCAGAAACATCTAGCCTCAGATTGTTTGCAGAGTGAATTGTACAAGAGAGTTTGTTCTACCTGGAGGAGAGGGGAAAGACTGTTATACCCCTTGCACTAGTCAGTCATTGGCTATTGGTTGCTTCCAGCGGGAGGAAGCATAACTTCCAGGCTTCTTCAGTGGGGGTCATTCCCATCAGATAAGGGTGATCCTCAGGAGGGCATTGCAGGTGTGAGCCTTTAGCAGCCACTAACTGCAGCAATTGGTGGTGGTAGGGGTGGTGGGGTAGGGAGGTGGGGATGGGCACATGAACTTCTCGATAAAAGGGAATTGAGCAGGGCAACAAGAGCACCCCATATATGTAAAACAATGACCTACAATTATAACAATGATGATACAACAAAACCTGTGTAATCTGGGACCTATATAAGGCAGACACCTGTCAGAAAAGGAAAACTAAAATATTTTCCAATTCAGCTTAATAAATACTCTCTGTGAGATGTGGGTGGAGTCTGGAAATTGTTGGCATTGCAACCCAAATAGAAGGAAGTGTAGAAGCAAAAGCTGGAAATAGTTCCAAGAAGTACAAGGGTCAGAGATGAAGGCTCAGTCTTCCACTTCCTTTTGCATTGTCAGTGCGTATGAGTGCCTTGTTACTGTTCTCTGAGTATGTCTTTTCTTTACATTTTTGCCTTTTTTTTTTTTTTGGTTGTTTTTTACCTATAAATTATTTTCCAGCAAAGAACAACACCCATAAGTTTGGGAGAAGGTCAAGAGATAACTAATAATTTACTTTATTCTTATTAAAACCTAGTGAAGCACATTTTTTTTTCCTTGTCTTGAAAGGTTTTACTCTTCTTCTTATCTTTAATTTTTTGTCTTCACTTTGGCGAAATTTGTAATTTCGATACATGTTATTACAATTTTCAAGATCCACTCTTTTGATTCCTTGTGAAATTCTTTCCTTCAAAATTTCTTGTTTTTTCCAAAGAATAGAGTTTGGGGCTGCTAACCAAAATGTTGCCGGTTTGAATCCACCAGCCACTCCTCGGAAACCCTATGGGGCAGGTCTACTCTGCCCTATAGGGTGGTTATGAGTCCGAATCGACTTGACGGCAAGGGTTTGTTTTCTTTTTTTTGTAATATAAGCCAGGTACGTCATATATGTAAAACAATTACCTAAAATTCTAATCTACCACTCACCTGTGAGTTTGTCCTACTGTGGTGGCTTGCGTGATGCTGGAAGCTATGCCACCAATAATTCAAATACTAACAGGGTCACATATGGTGGGTAGGCTTCAGTAGGGTTTCTAGACTAAGACAGACAGAAGAGAAAAGCCTGGAAATTAGCCAATAAAAACTCTATGGATCACAACAGAATATTGTTTGCTGTAGTGCTGGAAGACAAGCCCAAGCATACGAACAACTATGAGGATGGTGCAGGACTGGGCAACGTTTCGTTCTGCTATACATATGGTCAAGCCTTTAGTGACGCAGACAGTTAAGAGATTCACTACTAGACAAAAGAGTGGTAGTTCAAACACACCCAGAGATGCCTTGGAAGTAAGGCCTGGAGATCTGCTTCTGAAAGGTCACAGTCTTGAAAACCCTATGGAGTAGTTCTACTCCACACACATAGGGTCGCCATGAGTCAGAATTGACTCGATGGCAACTAATAACAACAACACAATTCTAATAATGATGATGATGCTAATAACAGCAAATAATTATATAGAGCTACTGTATGTCAAAGGAGCCCTGTGGTATGCTGGTTAAGTGCTCAGCTGCTAACTAAAAGGTTAGTGGTTTGAACCCACCAGGTGTTCCATGGGAGAAAGATGTGGCTGTCTGCTTTTGTAAAGGTTTACAGCTCTGGAAGCCTTATGGGACTGTTCTATTTTGTCCTATAGGGTCTCTATGAGTCAGAATCGATTCCATGGCAATGGAAAAAATATATATACGTCAGGAATCTCATATACGTAAAATACCTACAATTCTAGTAATAACAATGGTGATTATATTAATAATAACAATTATATAGTGCTTAATAAATATACGACAGGCATTATTAACTCATTTAATCCTTACAACATCCCTAGAACATATGTAATATTTTTATCCTTATTTTACAGATAAACAAACTGTAAAAAGTAGTGATCCTGGAAATAATATAGGAAGTAAGGACCAGCAAAATTTAGGCACGGTGGAAAATGAAATCTAGGCAATATGTCTGTGGGAAACAGAACAGGCTGGAGCTGCTAATTGTCAGGAAATGACTTTCAAGACAGATGTGGTTCTGACAGGGGAAGAATTGGGAGATCCATTGATAATGAGGACATTGATGATGACTACTGTTTATACAATACTCTCGCTAACAATCTAATTAAATTTCTACAATGACCCGGTGAGATAAGGATTTGGATTCTCATTTTGGGGGAAGTAGAGACTGGTATTAGAGTATTTGTGATCAGCTTGATGGCACTCAGTAGATCGTCGATGCCCAGATGGAACACTTTCAGCTGCTACAATTAGAAGTAGAAAAGGTTACATAAGTTTGAAGACTAACGTTAAAGAGACCTTTTTTTTTTTTTTTTTTCCTCGTTAAACATTGTTTTAATAGGTCTCAAAATTCTGTGACAGATTTTTGGTCAAGTTATTTCCATTTAAAAAGTACTGATTTTAAAAACTAATGACAAAACTGCCACACAAAAAAAGAAACAAATGGTCCACAAAAACATTCCTTTCCTTCTGAAGGTTTTACAATGCATTGTTATCGTTAACCAGTCTTTTACTATTAAACTTAAATGGCCAGGTGAGACAAACAGTTCTGAGACCGTTCTTCCACCACTGATTAAGACTGGGGTGGCAGGTGTTATGGGTAACATTCATTTAGCCTTATGAGCAGACTTGGTGACCTTGCCAGCTCCAGCTGCCTTTTTGTCCACTGCCTTGATGACACCCACAGCAACTGTCTGTCTCATATCACGAACAGCAAAACGACCCAGAGGAGGATAGTCAGAGAAGCTCTCAACACACATGGGCTTGCCAGGAGCCATGTCAACGATGGCAGCATCACCAGACTTCAAGAATTTCTGGCCATCTTCTAGCTTCTTACCAGAGCAGCGATCAATCTTCTCTTTGAGCTCAGCAAGCTTGCAAGCAATGTGAGCTGTGTGACAATCCAGCACAGGTGCGTAGCCAGCACTGATTTGGCCTGGGTGGTTCAGGATGATCACCTGAGCAGTGAAACCAGCCGCTTCCATTGGTGGGTCATTTTTTTTTTTTTAATAATTTTTATTGAGCTTTAAGTGAACACTTACAAATCAAGTCAGTCTGTCACATATAAGCTTATATACACCTTACTCCATACTCCCACTTACTCTCCCCCAATGAGTCAGCCCACTCCCTCCTTCCAGTCTCTCCTTTCGTGACAAATTTGTCAGTTTCTAACCCTCTATACTCTCCTATCTCTCCTCCAGGCAGGAGATGCCAACACAGTCTTAAGTGTCCACCTGATACAAGTAGCTCACTCTTCATCAGCATCTCTCTCCAACACATTGTCCAGTCCCTTCCATGTCTGATGAGTTGTCTTCGGGAGTGGTTCCTGTCCAGGGCCAACAGAAGGTTTGGGGACCATGACCGCTGGCATTCTTCTAGTCTCAGTCAGACCATTAAGTCTGGTCTTGTTATGAGAATTAGGGGTCTGCATCCCACTGTTCTCCTGGTCCCTCAGGGGTTCTCTGTTGTGCTCCCTGTCAGGGCAGTCATTGGTTGTGGCCAGGCATCATCTAGTTCTTCTGGTCTCAGGATGATGTAAGTCTCTGGTTCATGTGGCCCTTTCTGTCTCTTGGGCTCATAGTTATCGTTTGACCTTGGTGTTCTTCATTCTCCTTTGCTCCAGGTGGGTTGAGACCAATTGATGCATCTTAGATGGCCGCTTGTTAGCATTTAAGACCCCAGATGCCACATTTCAAAGTGGGATGCAGAATGTTTTCATAATAGAATTATTTTGCCAATTGACTTAGAAGTCCCCTTAAGCCATAGTCCCCAAACCCCCGGCCTTGCTCTGCTGACCTTTGAAGCATCCAGTTTATCCCGGAAACTTCTTTGCTTTTGGTCCAGTCCAGTTGAGCTGACCTTCCGTGTATTGAGTATTGTCCTTCCCTTCACCTAAAGCAGTTCTTATCTACTAACTAATCAGTAAATAACCCTCTCCCACCCTCCCTCCCTCCCCCCTCGTAACCACAAAAGTATGTGTTCTTCTCAGTTTATACTATTTCTCAAGATCTTATAATAGTGGTCTTATACAATATTTGTCCTTTTGCCTCTGACTAATTTCACTCAGCATAATGCCTTCCAGGTTCCTCCATGTTATGAAATCTTTCATAGATTCGTCACTGTTCTTTATTGTTGCGTAGTATTCCATTGTGTGAATATACCACAATTTATTTAACCATTCATCTTTTGGTGGACACCTTGGTTGCTTCCAGCTTTTTGCTATTGTAAACAGAGCTGCAATAAACATGGGTGTGCATATATCTGTTTGTGTGAAGACTCTTATTTCTCTAGGGTATATTCTGAGGAGTGGGATTTCTGGGTTGTATGGTAGTTCTATTTCTAACTTTTTAAGAAAACGCCAGATAGATTTCCAAAGTGGTTGTACCTTTTTACATTCTGGTGGGTCATTTTTGCTGTCACCAGCTACATTGCCACGACGAACATCTTTGACAGAGACATTCTTGACATTGAAGCCTACATTGTCCCCAGGGAGAGCTTCGCTCAAAGCTTCATGGTGCATTTCAACAGACTTTACTTCAGTGGTGACGTTGACTGGAGCAAAGGTGACCACCATGCCAGGCTTGAGAACACCAGTCTCCACTCTGCGTATAGGGACAGTACTAATACCACCAATTTTGTACACATCCTGGAGAGGCAGATGCAGGGGCTTGTCAGTTGGATGGGTTGGTGGCAGGATGCAATCCAGAGCTTCAAGCAGTGTGGTTCCACTGGCATTGCCATCCTTACGGGTGACTTTCCATCCCTTGAACCAAGGCATGTTAGCACTTGGCTCCAGCATGTTGTCACCACTCCAACCAGAAATTGGCACAAATGCTACCGTGTCAGGGTTGTGGCCAATTTTCTTAATATAGGTGCTGACTTCCTTAACGATTTCCTCGAATCTCTTCGGACTGTAGGGTGGCTCAGTAGAATCCATTTTGTTAACACCAACAATTAGCTGTTTCACACCCAGTGTGTAAGCCAGAAGGGCATGCTCACGGGTGTGCCCGTTCTTGGAGATACCAGCTTCAAATTCACCAACACCGGCAGCAACAATCAGGACAGCACAGTCAGCCTGTGATGTTCCTATAATCATGTTTCTGATGAAGTCTCTATGTCTTGGGGCATCGATGATGGTCACATAGTACTTGCTGGTCTCAAATTTCCACAGGGAGATATCAATGGTGATGCCTTGCTCACGTTCAGCTTTCAGTTTATCCAAGACCCAGGCATACTTGAAGGAGTCCTTTCCCATCTCAGCAGCTTCCTTCTCAAATTTTTCGATGGTTCTTCTGTCGATTCCACCCCATTTGTAGATCAGGTGACCAGTAGTGGTGGACTTGCCTGAATCTACGTGCCCAATGATGACGATGTTGATGTGGGTCTTTTCCTTTCCCATTTTAGCTTAGACTTTGGGATAGTTTTCACCAACACCTGCGTTCTGGCGGCAAAACCATTGCGAAAATCTAAAGAGATCTTGTGATTAAAGCCATCACCACTAAATGTATGAAGCGTGCTGTTTAACTTTAAAATATAGTTGATCCATGTGTATGGTTCAGCCGAATACACTGACCATTTCTGAAAATACTCAAAAGTGCTCTCTGGATGTATTTGCTCCTTTCCTGAGAAAATTAACTGCATTTAACTTTCCTTTTGTGCAAAATTTCCTTCTGTCATTGTTGTCTTTCCTTGTACCAAGTGGCTTTACCAAAAAAATGACAGCTGATTGGATCAGTGGCCGAATCAGAGAGAGTCGTATAGAAGCTGGCCTATTATAAGAACTCTCTGGAAGAACAATGCTTTATAAGAGCAGGGCAAAAGAACTCAAAAATTCTCTTTGTTTTGGTGAGTTGAATCCAAGTCATACAAAGAGAAGTAAAAAAGAGAAGATGAAGCAGAGACAGAGAGATGCTGAGTCACAGGAGTGATAGAATGATAGAGCTGGAGGTCAAAGAGGCCCTCTGAACTGGAAATTTGTCTTTTTGCCCTCAGCCCTAGTCCCTTCGCTTCCCCTGCATTGATCAGTATCGCTAACTTCTGGCTATGTTAAGCTCATGGGAAGCGCTGGTAGACATTTGACTGCACGAAGAAGGTAGAAGCCAGGGTATTTCTCCACTGTTTTCTGTCTCCGTTAGTACGTCTTTGATAGACAGTGTATTTCAGCTCCTGCCTGAAAGCTCCTCCCAGCTCCCTCTAGGCAAGTCCACTGTGGTTACATTTTTCCCAGGTGGCCCTGCTTTGTAAATTCTAGTAGCACCACTTTCTCTCCAGCCCTCAGGATAATAGCAGATGATTGTTATTCTTAGTGGGTGCCACCATTCCCTGTTGGACCTCCCATGTCTTCAATATATGTGAACCCAATTCTTGTATTAAATTCCTTCTACTTCAAATAGCTACAGTAGTTTCTGGTTTCCCAACTGGACCATAACTACACTCTTTACTAAGGAGATGAATTCTAGAGTTGCTGTCAATGCACTATGAAAACTGAAACAAGCTGGACAGCATACCCTTTTCAGTCTCTGCTATGAATTGCAGAGATAGTTTTTGGAGTTCCTTTCTTCTCCCATATGGCTTTACAATATATGTCCATCACTTGAGATACCCTGAGTGTATCTCTGATTCTCGCAACCTGAAAGAATCCAGTATAATTCAAGCAATGGTGTACAGAGAATAACTCTCTTATCAAAAAGGTCAATTGTTTAATCAAACTGTCACAGAAAGCTTAAGATAACAGCAAATCCTGATAGGAATCTTTTTATCATTTATATGGATAATTATCCCATTTACAAGCTGGGACTCATAGACCAGGGCTCAGTGGGAAGTACATCCTTTGGTGGAATATGGGCCTGTTTCATAGCTTTTATAATATTTCCTTAAGATTATAACCCTTTTGCTTACTCAAACAATGGAGATAGTCAAGACTAGTCTTTCATTATACATATTCTTATAAGAGCCTCAGAGTTAACCTCACAATAGTATTAGAACTCAAAATGAGGCAATAATCTTAAATGGCAGCCTTATCTTTTAGGAAGGGGACATGGATCTGAGACTAAGGCATCTGAATTTTTTAAAAGCCTTGTAGATAACTCTGATATGCGTCCAATCCTGACAATCATTAGTAAAGATATTTGATTAACTGATAGAATTCCTTTCAACATTTTTTTCCAATGGTCACCCTGGTCATGTGGTAGATTTTCTTGCTCTGAGTTGATACATGATATTAAAAGCATATTTGTCAGAAATCCCAATCTAGGTATCCAAAAAAATGCAAAGCAGGAATGCAAAGAGAAACCTGTACACCAATGTTCATTGCAGCACCATTCATGATAGTCAAAAGGAGGAAACAACAAAATGTGCATAAACAGATGAATGGATAAACAAAATGCGATATATACACTCAATGGAATATTATTCAACCATACAGAGCAATGAAGTTCCGTTACATGCCACAGTATACATGAATGTTGAAAACATTATGCTGAGTGAAATAAGCCAGGCACAAAAGGACAAAGGTTATATTATCCCACCTACATGAAACAGGCAAATGTACAGAGACCAAAGCTTATTAGTGGTTAGCAGGGGTGGGAGGGAGGTGAAGAGGGGGAGTCATGCTTAGAGGAACTGAGTTTCTGTCAATGGTGGTGAAATAATTTGGAAAAAGATAACGGAGATGGTAGCCCAACATGATGAACACAATCAATGTCACTGAATTATACATGTAAAAATTGTTGAATTGAAAAAAAAAATTGTTATATGTATTTTTACCATAATAATTTTTAAAAACCATATTTAGAAAAATAAGTACAATTTGGCGTTGTTTCAGAGGAAATACATATGAAGAACTTATGTCATGTTCCCATAAGAGTAGAAAACCACATAAAGGAATCAAGCATGTTCTTTGGGATATCAGCGAATAACGCACAAAAGTCGAAACCTAGACCAAGTGAAAGTCAAGAGGAAGATGACAGGGTCACTGTCCCAGATTGGTACGTGCCGGAGACACTAATCCTGAGTTTCTTCAGGCAGTTTCTCCAGCACCACTTAGGAAACAGTCTCATTAAATTGCATGATAAGAATTTCAAAGCGATGGGTAGCCTGAAATACTGCTGGCTGAACAGGCATTAAAGTAATGCTTGTTGCAACACAACTCCACTGGGCAGGAAGGGTGAAAGCCAAGCCGGCAGGCAGCTCTACATTCAGGTGAGTGGGGTGACCAAAAGCCAGTTGAATAGAAGACATACCTTAGAGGCAATCAGAGCTGCCTGGTGGTAGAAGACTAGGGAATAAGAGGAGCAAAAAATTCTTTGTAGGAACAAAGAAGATAAGATAAAGTGTGAGGATTCACTGTAAAAGAAACCTTTGGTTTGATTCTCAGTGCTGGGGAGACCAGCTGGAGCTAACTTGCTTTCAGATTCAGAGAGGTGTGTCAAACTCATAGTAGGATATAGATGGGAGCTCTGTCAGGAGTTTACTTTCATGAAACAGTTGCTGTCGAGTTGATTCTGACTCGTGGTGACCTCATGTGTGTCAGAGTAAACTGTGCTCCATAGAGTTTTCAAGGACTGTTTTTGGAGGTAGATTGCCAGGTCTTTCTTCCGCAGCACCTCTGGGTGAATTCGAACTTCTAACCTTTCTGTTAACAGCAGAGCGTGTTAACTGTTTGCACCACCCAAACTGCTTACTATATTATTGTTGTTGTTAGTAGAACTGTTCCATAGAGTTTTCGAGGCTGTGACTTATTGGAATCAGATCGCCAGGTTTTACTTCCAAGGAGCCTCTGGGTGGGCTCAAACTGCCATCCTTTTAGTCAGTGCTTACCTGTTTGCATTACCCAGGAACTCTCCTTACTTATTAAGGGACTTGAAAGCTTTCTGGGAGACAACACATTCTAAGGGAAGTCACCTTAAGAATCTGGCACAGGGTTCTTTCCCCTTTGTCGTTACCCTGTGATAATGGCCTAAAGATGGCTTATCACCTCAAGCCGGACAAGTGGTGCCTTTGGGGAAAAGGGATGGGTGAGGAACGGTGAAGCTGGAACTTCCAAAAGGACAGAAGAGGGAACTGCCAAAGAATACTTAGCCTGCACGTTTTCATAAAGACCTGGCGGCCACCCATATTCTTAACATAGTCAGCTTCGCTTATGTTCTTCTGTTTTTTCAATAGACGTTTCTTTCTTACAGAAAAAAAAAAAAAGCAAAATCATGAAACTTGTCAGGATGTTTTACTTAAACGATAGCTGATTCAAATGCTCTGTGTGATGTTATTCATTTCCATATTAATGGCAATGTAACAGTTAGCTAGATACTATTTTATTAAATTACTTGGAATAGTTATTTGGAAGTGTTTGCAAAGTTATTTTATTAACATTTTCTATTTATGGTGTGAAACATAAGGCTAGTAAGATAAATCATTTTATGATGAGGAGGAAAATAAGGAAAAGACGGTACTTTTTTTTTTCTGGGACTTTAAGGCTTTCCACAAAAGGACCTTCAGGCATATGATTCTTTGAGATAAAATACGTTTTGCATCCCTGTCTTCCCTCTCACATCGTGAGTCTCTGCCTTCACCCCCTCGGATGTTGGCTCAGAGGCATGTCTTATCTCTTCCTAACATGCATCCTGCCATGTTATGTTTCCTAAATGAATGGAAGCCTTGTTTAAACAGGGGAGAACTATAATGATCACCTCACCTGTTTTAAATGTCTGTAGGAGTATGCTTCAGTCATCATCATTAAAAATGTGTTTACTTGGCAAGTTCTACTGCTGTTTGAATTACTCTGTAAAAATTCCTCACAGTGGTTATGAAGGGATGGAAATACAGTTCAGTGACTACTTCCACATGCATTTTAGAATTCCAGGTGGCAGTTTAATAAAATAAAAAAGGAATGAGTTTTAGAGTTAGAGATTAGTTTCAATTCCAGGTCTTCCATTTATTTGTTGTATGACCTTGGATTGAATTGTGATCCCTAACTTGGTGGTTCAGTGGTTAAAGCACTTGACTGCTAACTGAAAGGTTGGCTGTTCAAACCCACCAGCTGCTCTGGGGGAGAAAGATGTGGCAGTGTGCTTCTGTAAAAATTACCAAAAAAATCCAAACCCAGTGCCGTCGAGTCAATTCCAACTCTTAGCGATCCTATAGGACAGAGTAGAACTGCCCCATAGAGTTTCCAAGGAGCACCTGGCAGATTTGAACTGCTGACCCCTTGATTAGCAGCCGTAGCACTTAACCACTATGCCACCAGAGTTTCCCTGTAAAGATTACAGCCTAGGAAACCCTGTAGGGCAGTTCTACTCTGTCACATGGGGTCGCTATGAGTTGGGATCCACTCGACGGCAACAGGTTTTAAAATACGTGTCGAATACCTGGCCCTTGTACCTGTGGGTGTGATCCTGTTTGGAAATATGTTTTTTTCTTTTATGTTAAGGAGGGTGTAGGGTGGCTACTAAACCTAATTACTTTTGAGTTATAAAAGACCAAGATAGACACAGACACACAGACACAGACACACACACACACACGGGGGAAGACAGACACCAAAGAACACCAAGGGAAGCCAAGAATTGCCAAGGAATACCAAAGATTGCCAAAGAATGCCAAGAATCTCTGGCAGACATCAGAAACTAGGATAAGGGCTCATAGAATGAATACCTGGTTTGGGGATTTAGTTTCCAGAATTGTGAGAAAATAAATTTCAGTTCTTTAAAGCCAACCACTTGTGGTATTTCTGTAGCACTAGGTCACTAAGACAGGCAAGTTACGTGACCTAGTTAGGCTCTGATGCTTCATCTATAACACGAGAATAAAACCTGCTTTATTGGGTAATAGCAAGAAAGGGATACTATAGAGAGAATACCTGACAGGGTACTTGGAACAGACTAAATGCATAAAAAGAAGTATATTCTTTTGCTTCTTTTAGTCTTTCTATTTTCATATTTTCTTCTATTTGAGAGTTCATTGCTAACATTGAATTTCTTTATATAGCGGCTTAAAGCTAACTTTTTCTAAGAGTGAGTCCAATTTGCATTTTCTTAAGATAGTAGATACCAGTGAAACTTTGGTGAGGAAGAACCTAACTGTGGGGCTGGTGAGCCAGGGGAAGTAATCTTAGATATGGTGATTTTTCTCTTGCTCTTTTGAACACTTTGATTATTTAGCATTTGAAATTTTAATTTCAAAAATTTTCCAAATGTTGGCAAAAGGAGCACTTTCCAATTCTGCACAAAATAGTTCAGAATTTACATTCTAAATGGGACTAAATGGGTGGCGACATTTTGAATATTCCCAAAATAGTCTGACAAATTAAATTTAAAGAGAAGGGGACCTGAGTAATGAACATAAGAGGAATTTATGGGTGTAAATTCAAGCTGCTTGACTTTTTCTCAGAATGGCTGGTTTACAGCTTAAAAGACCCACATAAAGAGCCCTTTCTATAGAGCATAATGACATTATGACGTCACTGCAGCTGGCAAGGTCACCTGGGACATTGGTTAGGTAACAGAAAAATGTTGCTGGGCTTCATTACCTTCTAAGCAAGGGCATAGTCCATGTTTTGAACAGAATACCTATCATTTTCTAGATCTACAAGAAACAAGGCTTAGAAACAGTATGATGTAGCAAAAGGATATGAGCTTTAGAGTCTGATATTACCAGTTGCTGTGGACTCAACTCCAACTCATGGAGACCTCATGTGTATCAAAGTAGAACTGTGCTTCTTAGGGTTTTCAATTCATGGCTGATTTTTTTGGAAGTAGGTTGTCAGGGCTTTCTTCCGAGGTCCCTCTGATGAACTCAGACCTCCAACCTTTAGTTTAGCAGCCAAGCACATTAGAGACCATCTAGGGACTTTGCAGTCAGGTACACATATGCTTAAAACTCAGCTGAGGCCATGTGCTAGCTGGACACATACGAGGAAGCTCTTGGCCTCAGTAACTGAAAATGAGAGTACCATTCAATTTGCTGGGTGGTTGGAAGAATTAGATGATGTAATGCATGTAATTTGGCATATACTAGATTCCCAGTACAGGTAAATTTTAACTAATGGTATTGTTATTAATAATCTCAGTGGTTAAAACACATCAATCTACAAAACCAAGGAGGTTTGAAGCCTTTGCAGAGTTCTCACAAAGGAACATTTTAAGGACTTCTGTGAAATGATGCCATGAACATATGAAGTAGATTTCCCACTTGAACACACTGTGACCTCAGGATTAAGATTGAAATTATTGACTTTTACACACCCTGGAAAGTTTGACAGTAGTTCAACACATTTGACCCCTCACAAACTTTAGTTTGCCAACACCAAGGAGCCAGGAAGCCTTAGGCAAGGGACTGTATCTACTTCCAAGCCTTCAAAATCCACCTGATTTAAGTTTCAAGGGTAAACACAGAGCTGAACTATTGTTAGGTTGGCCATGGACACTTGTTGATATTGTGACTGTTTTTTCCTCTTTCCTGCTTCATTTACATCTCTGGTGGCACTTCTTGGAGATTAAATCACTACTAGCTCGACCAAAGCATTTTCTTCAGCATTACCCTTTAGCTTGTTTCCAAAGTTACGCTGCAGTTGGATGAGGTTCAATTGCTTCTGAGAGACTGTTGTTTGACTTTTGAATTCCATTCGCATGACTTTATCCTTCATAACTCAAACATGATCATTAACAATACATGCTGTCAAGAAGATGTTATGTGAAGAGTAATATTTAAGAGACTGGATTTCTAAGGCAAGACCTATTAGGCTGTAGCAAGACATCAAAAGTTATAAGGAAACTTATTGCCTCTCTAAATTATGCCTCAGTTTTTTTCTCAATCATTCTGCTGAGGGCTCTTGTCTTAATGTCGATGTACAGTAGAATTACAGATTTAGAAAATGTTGGAACAGAGTTTGTTAGTCCAACCTCTTAGCTCCACTCATAAAATAACTGATAGAAATATTATCTTTGAAAGCAGATTTTCAAAACATAAAAAAAAAAAAAACCCAAACCCACTGCCATCAAGTTGATTCTGACTCATAGCAACCCCATAGGACAGAGTAGAGCTGTCCCATAGAGTTTTTGAGGAGTGACTGGTGGATTCGAACTGCCAGCCTTTTTGTTGGCAGCCTAACTCTTACCCACTGTGCCTCCAGGGCTCCTCAAAACGTATATATTGCATTAAAGATAACACAACTGTGTTACTGTATGAAAGGATTACTTGAGGCCAAGGCTAAATTTAAGAATGGAACACTAAGTTACTTATGTGACCGTTGAAAGTTGGGCAGTGCAGAACAGTATGGCATAATGGAAAAATTTTGGATTTCAAAAATTGAGATTCAACTCTCACTTTTACTAGTTGTGTAACCCAGTTACTTAATTCGACAAAGCCTCAGTATCTTTATCTTATCAATGAGAAAAATGATGCTACCATGTCAGAATGTTATAGGCTGTACAGTAAGTACTCAAAACACTTAAGGCAAACCTTATATATGGTATGTCCTCAATAAATGATAATTATAAGCACTCAAAATAACCAAAAATATATCGTGGATCTGAATCACCATGATCCACAAAAATTTATTCTGTAACAGACAGAAAAAGATAATTTGAAATGCTTTACTACTAAGCCAGGAATGACAAATTGAAGAGAATTATGTTGCATTCATTGTGAAAAAGAACATTTCAAGATCTATCCTGAAGTACAATACTGTCAATGATAGGATAGTATCCTATCTTCAAGGAAGACCAGTTAATATGACTGTTATTCAAATTTACACATCAACCACTAAAGCCAAAAAAGAGGAAATTGAAGATTTTTACCAACTTCTGCAGTCTGAAATTGATCAAACATACAATCGAGATGCATTGATAATTACTGGTGATTGGAATGTGAAAGTTGGAAACAAAGCAGGAGGAACAGTAGTTGAAAAATATGGCCCTGGTAATAGAAACAACGCCAGAGATGGCATGATAGAATTTTGCAAGACCAATGATTTCTTCATTGCAAATACCTTTTTTGAACAACAAAAATGGCCACTGTATACATGACCTTCAGCAGATGGAACACACAGACATCAAATTGCCTACATCTGTGGAAAAGAACTTTGGAAAATCTTAGTATCATCAGTCAGAACAAGGCCAGGTGCTGACTGTGCAACAAACCATCAATTGCTCATATGCAAGTTCAAGTTGAAGCTGAAGAAAATTAGAACAAGCCCTCAAGAGCCAAAGTATGAACTTGTGTAAGTTCCACTGGAGTGTAGAAACCATCTCAAGAATAGATTTGACTCATTAAACACTAATGACCAAGGACTAGATGAGTTGTGGAATGACATCACACATGAAGAAAGCAAGAGGTTATTAAAAAAACAGGAAAGAAAGAAAAGACCAAAATGGATGTCAGAAGAGACTCTGAAACTTACTCTTGAACATGGAGTAGCTAAAGCAAACAAAAGAAATGATGAAATAAAAGAGCTGAACAGAAGATTTCAAAGGGTGACCTGAGAAGGCAAAATAAAGTATTATAATGAAATGTGCAAAGACCTAGACTTAGGTAGGCATTTATCAAGCTGAAAGAACTAATGAAAAAATTCAAGCCTCGAGTTGCAGTATTGAAGTATCCTATGGGGAAAATATTAAACAACACAGGAAGCATCAAAAGAAGATGCAAGTAATACAGAGTCACTATACCAAAAAGAATTGGTCAACATTCAACCATTTCAGGAGGTAGCATATGATCAAGAACCGATGGTACTGAAGGAAGAAGTCCAAGCTGCTCTGAAGGCATTGGTGAAAAACAAGACTCCAGGAATTGACAGAATACCAAATGAGATATTTCAACAAATGGATGCAGCACTGGAAGAGCTTACTGGTCTATGCCAAGAAATTTGGAAGACAGCTACCTGGCCAGCCAATTGGAAGAGTTCCATATTTGTGCCCACTCCATAGAAGGGTGATCCAACAGAATGAAAATTGTCGAAAAATATCCTTAATATCACCCACAAGTAAAATTTTGCTGAAGATCACTCAAAAGCAGTTGCATGGGTACATCCATAGGGAACAGCCAGATATTCAAGCCAGATTTAGAAAAGGAAGTGCAACCAGGGATATCATTGCTGATGTCAGGTGGATCTTGGCTGAAAGAAGAGAATAACAGAAAGATGCTTACCTGTATTTCATCGACTATGCAAAGGCATTTGACTGTGTGGATTATAACAAATTATGGATAACATTATGAAGGATAGGAATTCCAGAACACTTAATTGTGCTCATGTGGAACCTGTACATAGACCAAGAGGCAGCCTTTCAAACAGAACAAGGCAATACTGTGTGATTTAAAATCAGGAAATATTTGCATTAGGGTTGTATGCTTTCATCATACTTATTCAATCTGTATGCTGAGCAAATAATCCGAGGAGCTGGACTATATGAAGAAGAAGGAGGCATCAGGATTAGTGGAAGACTCATTAATAACTTGTGTTATGCAGATGACACAACCTTGTTTGCTGAAAGTGAAGATGATTTGAAGCACTTGTTGGCAAAGATCAAAGACTTCAGCCTTCAGAATGGGTTATATCTTAACATAAAGAAAACAAAAATCCTCACAACTGAACCCATAAGCAACATCATGGTAAACGGAGAAAATATGGAAGTTGTCAAGGATTTCATTTTACTTGGATCCACAATTAATGCTCGTGGAAGCAGCAGTCAAGAAATCACATGACACATTGCATTGGGCCAATCTACTGCAAAAGACTTTGCTTTTCAACACTTTAAGACCTCTTTAAAGTGTTGAAAAGCAAAGATGTCACTTTGAGGACTAAGATGTACCTGACCCAAGCCATGGTGTTTTGGATCATCTTGTGTGAGTGCAAAATCTGGTGAATGAATAAAGAAGACCAAAGGAGAATTGATGCTTTTGAATTATGGTTTTGGTGAAGAATATTGAAACGTACCATGGACTGCCATAAGAATGAACAAATCTGTTTTGAAAGAAGTACAGCCAGGATGCTCCTTAGAAGGGAGGACGGAGAGACTTCTTCTCACATGTTTTGGATATGTTATCAGGAGGGACCAGTCCCTGGGGAAGAACATCACACTCAATAAAGTAGAGGGCCGGCAAAAAAGAGGAAGACCCTCAATGAGATGGATTCACCCAGTAGCTGCAACAGTGGGGTCACGCATAGCACTAATTGTGAGTCACTGTGTAAAGTTTGACTGCTCTGAGACATCCATACTGTGAGGAAGCCCAGACTAGCACAGGAAGAGAGACAACATTGATAATCCTGAAATGGCGTGAAGAGAGAGAGATACTTGACTGCTCCCAAGCTACTCCAGTACTGCCAAAGTTTTAGCTACATTCTGACTGCAACCTGCAACCATGTGAAAAAACCTAAGCTGCACCCTTCCTGAATTGCGAAATGAAAACCAAACCTGTTTCCATCGAGTCAATTCCAACTCATAGCAACCCTATAAGAAGGAGGAGAACTGTCCCATTAGATTTTCAAGGCTGTTATCTTTACAGGAGTAGACTGCCACATCTTTCTCCTGAAATTCTAATCCACGGAATTTGATCAAAATAGTGTTTTAAGTTACTAAGTTTGAGATATTTTATTGCATGGCAATAGATAACTGAATAATAGGGCCCCTGACTTCAGAAACCCTGGTTGTGTAGTGGTTAAGAGCTGTAGCTGAGAACCAAAATGTTGGCAATTTGAATCCACCAGGCGCTCCTCGGAAACCGCATGGAACAGTTCTACTCTGTCCTATAGGGTCACTATGAGTCCTAATCAACTCGACTGCAATGGGTTTTATTTTATTTTTAAATCTAGACTTCTGGGGTCAAGGAGCCTTTCCAGAAGAAGTGAAATCTAAAATGAGACCAAAAGGATAAGCAAGGTTAAGGAGTACTGTGTGGTAATAGGACATTGAGGCAACAGCTACCTATAGCTTGAGCTTAGTGTGCAAAAAATGAAGAGAGACAAACAGGCATTTTGTAAGTAGTGTAAAGCATTCAGATTTTAACTGAGGACAATAAGAAGCCATTAAGCAGTTGTAGGCCCAGTTTGTTGTTGTTATTTGTTTGTTATAAAGATAATTTTGACCATAGTGGAAACATTAGTTTGGAAGCAGGCAAGGCAGGATGAAAGGAGACTCATTAGGAGACTATAGTAGAAATTCAGGTAAAAGGTGAATGTGACCTGAACTCCTGACCAAGCAGGGATACAAAGAAATAAATAAATATAAAGCAGAAGCAAGAGGAATTGTGAATAATCACATGCAAGATTGAAGTCCAGAATTCTACCTGGGTGAAGGTGATGCCAATTCCATGTTATAGGTTCTAAAGGAAAAGGATTCTGATAGGTGTGTGGGCTTGGGGTAAGAAAGTTGAGCGACTTTCCAGCTGGTGGGTTCCATTTTCTTGGCAGGATGGGAATTGAGGTAACCTCTGGGGTTGGAGTTGAGGAGTGGTGAGGTTAGAGGTTTCCAAAGAGTTGAAAGATTTCAGCAGCTTTGTGGAGAAGACAGAAAGCTGACTAGCATAGTTGAGCAGGACTAGTATATTTGAGCAGGTGGAAAATGAGTTTAATTTGGGTCATAGCGAAAGGAGGTTTATATGTCACACCTGGTCCTGTGTATAGGGATGTATATACATAACTCAGTGGAAAGGTTTAAGTGTGGTGTCATCAGGATAGAGATGAGGATTACTGAAGACATACAAGGCAGGAGATGATCCAGGAAAAATTTGCAGAGTGGCAAGAGAGAAGTGCAACTCTGAGGAACACTACCATTTATGTGTTGGGCAGAGCAAACACAGCTCAAGGAAGGGACAGAGAGGGGCAACCAACAAGATGAGAGGAAATCCAGAGTATGCTGGATCCAACAGGAAAAAGACTGGACTATTTCTTTCTTTCTTTTTTTTAATTGAACTTTAGATGAACAAACTAATTTCTCATTGAACAGTTAGTAATCATATTGTCTTATGACGTTGGTTAACAACCCCACAACATGTCAATACTCTCCATTCTCCACCTTGGGTTCCCTATTACCAGTTTTCCTGACCCCTCCTGCCTTCTAGTCCTTGCTCCTGGGCTGACGTGCCCCTTTAGTCTCGTTTTGTTTTATGGGCCTGTCTAAACTTTGGATGAAAGGTGAACCTCAGGAATACGTTTGAAATATTTTACTGCATAGCAATAGATAACTGCATAATAGGGCCCCTAACTTCAGAAACCCTGGTGGCAAAGTAGCTAAAAGCTACAGTTGTGAACCAAAGGGCTGTCTGGGGCGCCATACTCTCGGGGTTTCTCCAGTCTCTGTCAGGCCAGCAAGTCCGGTCTTTCTTTTTGAGTTAGAATTTTGTTCTACATTTTCCTCCAGCTCTCTCCAAGACCCTCTGTTATGATCCCTGTCAGAGCAGGACTGGTCTATTTCTAAAGTTATTGACTAGCCAGATAAGAGAAGGTTCAAAATATGTACCTGGTTTAGCATTGTATGAGGTGGTTAATGATGATGGCACGATGGGTTTGAGTGCTGGGATGGAGACAAGTCAGGTTGCTATAAGTTGAGTAAAGTGAAGGTAAGAATGTAACGTCAGATGGCACAGAGAAAGTATTCTCTTGGCTATAAGGGGGAAGAGGAAGTGAAAGAAAACAAGATTTAGCAAGACTATCCATATCCAATAGAATTTATGTGATGGTGGAAATGTTCTAAATCTGCGCCATCTATATAGTAGCCATTAGAGCCCTGGTGGCACAGTGGTTAAGAGCTCAGCTACTAACCAAAAAGGTTGGCAATTCAAATCCACCAGCTGCTTCTTGGAAAAACTGTGGGGCAGTTTTACTCTGTCCTACAGAGTCGCTATGAGTCGGGGTCAACTCGGCAGCAATTGGTTTGGTCTTTTTTTGGTTTAGGTCCCTGAGAAGGCACCCCGGTGGCTCAGTGATGAAGTGCTTGGCTACTAACCAAAAGGTTGGCGGTTCACACCCACTAGCCACTCTGTGGAAGAAAGATGTAGCAGTCTGCTTCTGTAAAGATTTACAGCCTTGGAAATCCTGTGGTGAAGCTCTACTTTGTCATACATGGTTGCTATGATTTGAAATTGACTCGACAGCACACAACAAACAGGTCCCTGGATGGTGCAAGTGGTTGGCAGTTTGAACCTACCCGGCAGCACTACGGAGGAAAAGCCGGTTGGTCTGCTTCCATTAATATCACAGCCAACCTATAGGGTTTCCCTAAGTTGGAATCGACTCAACTTCAGGGTTTTTGTTTGTTTTTTTTTTAAGCCACATGTGACTATTGAACATTTGACATGTGGCTAGTACCACTGAGGAAATGAGTTTTAGATTTTATTCAATTTTAACATATTTTAATCTAGATGGCTACATGTGGCTAACGGCAACAGAGACGAGAGCATCAGATCTAGAGAGAAAGAAAGAGATTATTGAGAGAGGTTTTGTTTTTGTTGTTTGTAAGATAGTAGAGATTTGTACAATTTTATATGCTTTTGAGAACCTAGCCAGTAAAGAGGAGGGTTGGAAGTTATGGAACGGAAGCAGGGAAGTAATAATAGAGTCAATAGAGTAAGTCTTAGACATGGGGTAGTGAGATAGATGGGAGCCAAGCACATATGGATGGATTGACTTTTCAGAGTAAAAGGGACCACAACTCTACGTGAGGAAAGAAGGACATGATGAGTCTGGATTCTGTTAGGTGTGTAGGCTTGGGGTTAGGAAGCTGAGAGAGTTTCCAGCTGATGGGTTCCATTTTCTTGGCAGGATAGGAATTGAGATAATCTGTGGGGTGTGGGAGTGGAGGAACGGTGAGGCCAGAGGTTTCCAAAGAGTTGAAAAGATTTAAACAGTTTTGTGGAGAAGACAGAAAGCTGACTAGGGAAATATATGAAGTTTGTTGAGCAATTCCTATTTTTCAGATTGAGAAACTGAGACAGGGAGATTACACAATTAGATCAATAGCTTCCAAGTACAGAAGACAGTTGGGCCTTGAATCTTTCTGATTCCAAAGCCACGGTTGTTAACACTTTCCACCTCCTTTTTTTAAAAAATAATTATTTATATAAAGGCTTTATTTCTTTTAGTAAATTCCTGGCGATCAGTGTTCATTGTCCAATTCATTCTTGCACCCCTACAGTGTCTAGCACAATTCCACGCACACAGAAGAGGTTCAGTAAATATTTTGTTGAGGGAGTGAATGAATGAATAAAGAAAGGAAAGATGTATGACACATAGGAAAATCCCCTTTCCCCTACATGAGTTCACCTTCCCTGTTCATATGCATGGCTGGCTGCATTTCTCCTTCACATTTCTAGCTTAAATATACCAGGAGCCTCCCCTATTATGGAAGTCTCTGGTTGGTGCAAACAGTTATCAGCTGCTAACGGAAGGTTAGATATTAGAGTCCACCCAGAGGTGTCTCAGAAGAAAAGTCTGACAATCTTTAAAAAGAAAAAAAATCAGCCACTGATAACCCTGTGGAGCACAGCTCTACTCTGACACACGTGGGGTCCTCATGAAGCAGAATCAACTCAATGGCAACTGGTTATTTCTCCCTATTTAATGATTGTTTTGAGAGAAATAATTTAAAATCAAATGAAGCAATGTGGTGTGAAAAAGGAGAGTTATTCTTGTGGGTTTTTTCTTTCTTAAAAAAATTATTTACTTATTTAAAAAATTTTTTGAAGTCCAAACATGGCTTAAAAGCTGACACTTGGGATGCTCTATTTTCACCAAAATAACTGACATCACAGAGTTCGTGCCCTTATCTTTCATTCTCAAAGAAATAAACAAACATTGTGATTGGCCAGAGCCCTGACCTGGTGGATGACTAAGGCCCCCTGGAGTTAATCTCTAACTAAGATTTCCCTTTGGGATCCAAATTCTATCATTTTGCACTATATTTACCAATGATGTTACACTTTATCTTAGCAAATATTTAATTTTCTTAGAGAAAATATGTCATGAATGCATTAGTCATAAGTTTCCATATTTCCCAAAGATTCTGGCCAGTGGCTGAAATGGAACTTCTGGGGTCCTATTAATATTTTGGAGCCCTGGTGGCACAATGGTTAAGAGTTATGCTGCTAATCAAAAGGTTAGCAGTTCAAACCCAGCAGCCACTCCTTGGAAACCCTACCAGGCAGTTCTACTCTGTTCTGTAGGGTGACTATGAATCGACTCGAAGGCAATGGGTTAATTAATGTAGTTGAAAAAGGCCAAGTACCAAAACGGCAGTGAATTCAAAGGGGAAGAGATGTGTGTTTTACAGAGGCTGAAAGAGATAAACTAAATGATTTGATATGGCCAACTTTTCAGCTTTCAGTCTTTTCTCTGTTATGGTTCTGCCTAGATTTGAAACCAAATGTTTTAAGAAATAAGCATCCGAGAATCAAGAAAATATATCTTATCCATTGAAAATATGAGGAGCTTTTAATTTCAATTCCTTTCTCCTCTATTGAATTAAGTATATAGCTGACAATGGCTAAAACGAAAGATTTGCTAAAGTTTTGTATCATCATTCATGGCTACCTCTTATGCTAATGTCTAAGTTTCTGAACTGAAATGCCTTTGAAGAGATGAAATACTTTTGGCACTGATGGTGTGGAAACCACAACACAACATAGTGTTTTAGAACACTGGAATGGGCTATTTAAAGGAGAGTTTTTATTGATAAGCACCCTTAAAAACTCATTATTTGTATTGCCAGCTGAAATCTGAGCATAGTAGCAGTTCTCTTGATTTCCCAAGTGACCTCGTAAAGGGCTTGGGCTAACTTTCCCTAATTCCAAAATCCAAAGAAAATAAATTTTATCCAGATGTTGGGCTTGGAGATTCGTGTTGCATTACAAACAAAACTGCATATTTGTTTTTGGAAAATCTGACTACTGTATGTAATTTAAAGTAAAGGTTAGATGTGTTTCTTCATTCTTGTTACAGCTTCCCGTTTTATCCTCTGAATGCCACTTTCCCATTTCTGAGTCGCCAGCATTTCTATGTTTGTCGACAATGCACATGATTAAAACAGTATTTTCATATTTCCCTGTAAGTTGGAGCTCCTTAAAGCAGAGGGTTGTAAGTGCAAAAAAGAGATATGCAGTTCCCTAATGGCTTATTACCATCACATTTGCAATTCAGATCAGCTCTAAATTGACTGAAATTTTTAAACACATAGCAGGCAGTTTAAACTAATGATTGTCTGGAGGTTCACATCTGACATGAACTAAGCTTCTGTTCAAAACAAATTGCAAATAATTCCTCCCTTAGAGTCAAAATGTCACTTTTAAAACTCCATGTTATTGCTAGATTTTTGTCAGTTACATTCAAAAAAAAAAAAAAGTCTGCTTTATAGGGAGTGTTCTACCTTTGAAAGGATCGAGTGACATAATTTCCCTATTAAAAAAAAATTAGCAAAACAACATGTAACTATCTAGCTATATATGTATGGATCTACATGGGTTTCTCTAGGAATCACCTCCCTTCCCGCTCCCTTTTCCCCTTCAAAAATCCTAATTGTAAAGTAAAACGCCCTTGGGGCAGTGGTAGGCCCAAGTTGCTTAGCAACCCTCAGCAGGTAGCTGGGATTCAGCCGAAGCTGTCCTGATTCTTTCCTAAGAACCTTCTTATTACTGTTTGTGCTAATCTTTAACCAGGCTGTTAAACCACCGTCTTTCTCTTGGGTCTCTTGTTAGCTTGCAGAGGCCTACTCAAATGTTGTCCCAGAGGTAATGGAATTAAAGGTGCCTACTGAATGTTTGAAGAGTGATAAGCACTGAAAGGGATTAGAATTGCATGTCCCAACTAACCTTATTTTACATTCTTAAAAAATACATGAAAATTGTACCCTAATAGGAACAATGGTTGGTGTTGACACTCAGCCCTAAACCTGCTTTTGCTTCCAGCTTGTAAATACAATGAGGCCACCTCACCCTAATTGTCCCTTTAAAAAAGGCCCACCTTCTCCTGCAAAGATCACTTAAGGAATTCATTTAGAATTTGTAGATAGCCTTAGACTGATTTCAAAGACTCTCCATTTAATTGCCGGAGAGTTAAGTATGGATGGATGGAGATAAAAAGACAGATTTAATAAGGGATTGAAAGGAGCTCGCCACTCCCTTTATAGAATTATTCTGGCCTATAAAAAAAAAAAAAATTTTTTTTGTTTTTTTATATTGAGGGGTTCCAACAATCCAAAAATACTTGGTGGTGGGGCTTGAAGTTGATGATGTCTTCGAGGATAAAACAGTGTTATACAACAAAGAAGCACATTTTACTCTTAAAAAAATAAAACTAAAAAAACAGTTGCCGGTAGAGTTGATTCCAACTCATGGCAGCCCCACATGTACAGTGCAGAACTGTACTTCATGGGGTTTTCAAGGCTGTGATCTTTCGGACGGTCTGTGGTCTAAGGCACTTCAGGTGGTTTCAAGCTGCCAACCTTTCCACTAGTAGTCAAGTACTTAACCGTTTGCACCACCCCAAACCAGTAACCACCCAGGGACTCCTTTACTTTTAACAGTGTGGCAATTTCTACCAGTGGTGTCGCTAGCGTTGGTGTCACCCAGTGCGGCAACTCATGGTGTTACCCCCCACCCTTATGGACCTCGTCCAATACCAGACCATACAGAATCCTTAGTAATGTTCTTTGTACTGTTACTCATAAATTGTAATTCCCATATATCACTCCTCCTTTTCCTTTAATTACTACTTCATTCTATAAAAAGTTATTGATATAGGTTCACAAATACTAATCACCACAATATTGTAGCTAAAACATCAGAAAACGTGACAGACTCAGCGACTATAAAAACACCGGCAGCAAAGAAAACAACAGAGCAGGCTTGTAGCATGTGCAGATGAAATGACATGATTCAAAGCATCATTGTAATTGGGTAATAATGACAGCTTTGATGGAAGCACTTTGTTGTTGTTGTTGTTAGTATCCTCAAGTCAATTCCGACTCATAGAGACCCTATGTACAACAGAACAAAATGCTGCCTGGTCCTGAGACATTCTCATGATCATTGTTAGGCTTGAGCCCATTGTTGCAGCCACTGTGTCAGCCCATCTCGTTGTGGGTCTTCCTCTTTTTCGCTGACCTTGTACATTACCAAGCATGATGTCCTTCTCCAGGAACTGATCCCTCCTGATAACATGTCCAAAGTACTTAAGATGAAATTTCACCATCCTTGCTTCTAAGGAGCATTCTTGTTGTACTTCTTCCAAGACAGATTTGTTTGTTCTTTTGGCAGTCCATGGTATATTCAATATTCTTCACCAACACCGTAGTTCAAGGACATCAATTCTTCTTTGATTTTCCTTATTTGTTGTCCAGCTTTCACATGCATATGAGGTGACTGAAACCACCATGGCTTGGGTCAGGTGCACCTTAGTTTTCAAGGTGACATCAGGAGCACATTAGAAGGTAAATTAGTATAGTAAGTTAGCATAGAGGTTTACCCTTGTGAGTGTATTGGTACATGTAAACTGGGCTTACGAAAAATGTTTTCTTTGTTGTAACTAACTACAGGGATATTTTTATAGACGGTCATTTATAGACCCCCTCTGTAGAGTCATCTGTTGTGGTCTGCTCCCCTGGCACCCTTCTAGTGACACCAATGATTTCTACTCTTCATTTCCTCTGTAGTGAGGTTTGGATAAATTTCATATACCACCCACAACTGTTATTAACCAATGGAAGTAATCTCATAAAAGATTTTAAAATAAGGTGATATCTACATTCCCATTACCCAACACAAGGCAAAGTCATTAAGACATAACTTCCCCAAGGTCTTTGCACTCAATCTCTTTCTCTCAGTAGATTAAAAAAAGAAAAAAGAAAAATCATCATAGATGATTCACTCGCAGGACCTTCATTCTGCATCATTTCAAAGGAATTCAGTTCTTCCATTTTAACATTGGTTACAGACCTGGTCCTGTTATACAACATAATATATGCTCAGTAATACTGATTAACTGACTTGGAAATGGTAGAAAGGTCAGAGTATATGAAGGAGATATCATTTTTAAATTTTCTAGGCCTAGTTGATTTTAATCTATGTGGAGATGATCTTCAAATTTTGGATTAAAAACAAACGGAAAAAAAAAAACTTGTATCAGTCTCTTGATTTCTAAATTTCTGTGGTTTTCTCCTTTCTGTCTGAGGTTCTTTAAAAAATTTTTTTCTCTTAATTAAAAACCAAAAAATATAGCTTCCCCCGGTAGTGTCCACTATTCACTAGGACACACGCAGACTACTTCATTTTTATTCTTCTGATCCCACCAAACATCAAACACAGGAAATGGACATAATATTTCTGATGGAGAAACTGAGACAGGGAAGCCTGTTTTCCAAAATTTAGATTGCCTTGTATGGATGAGCGGAAAGTCTCATGGCATCAAACAGATCTGCCCTGAAGTAAGGTGCCACTCAGGTCTCCAGTAGTGTTACTTTTGCATGTGGAGGACTAGCTAATTCCTCCCCCGTCCCCAGGAAACCTTGGCCTTACCATTTAGAAATGATAAACTTTATCTATATTTTCATTTGTCTCCTATTTAAACTCCAACCTCTATGTTTCATTTTTCTCATGGCCTAAGATAAGTTATTTTGTTACAGAAACGATTGCCCAAGTGGGTCAATTAAATTCGGAATACAGCTGGTGTTGATTATGTTTTTGCTAATGAAAATATCTTTGTGGAACCTTCAAGGCAACATAGAAAAATAGCTCCTTGATGAACCGAGAAGAAAATTCAGAAAAAAAAAATCTCTTGAGAATTATGTTGATAGATTTCATTCTCTAAATCAAAGCTTAGGTTGCCAGATTAAAAAAAAAAAAAAAATCATCAAATGCTAGTAGAGGGAAATACAGGCATACCTTGGAGATAGTGCAGGTTTGGTTCCGGATCACTGCAATAAAGCAAATATCACAATAAAGCAAGTCACACAAAATTTTTTGATTACCCAGTACATGAAAAGTTATGTTTACACTATACTGTAGTCTATTAAATGTACAACAGCATTATATTTAAAAAAAAAAAAAAAAAATACATACCTCAACTAAAAAATACTTATTTGCTAAAAAACCACTAACCATCATCTAAGCTTTCAAGGAGTCATAATCTTTTTGCTGGTTGATGGCTGCTGACCGATCAGGGTGGTGGTTGCTGTGATAATTTCTTAAAATAAGACAACAATGAAGCTTGCCGCATTGATTGACTCTTCCTTTCATGAAACATTTCTCTGTAGCATGTGATGCTGTTTGACAGCATTTTACCCACAGGAAAACTTCTTTCAAAATTGGAGCCAATCCTCACAAACCCTGCCAATGCTTTATCAACTAAGTTCATGTAGTATCTTAAATTCTTTGTTGTCATTTCAACAATGTTCACAGCATCTTCACCAGGAGTAGATTTCGTCTCAAGAAACCACTTTCTTTGCTCATTCATTAAAGTTTTATCATGAGATTGCAGAATTAAGTCAAATCTTTAGGCTTCACTTCTAATTCTACTTCTTACTATTTCTACCACAGCTGCAGTTACTTCCTCCACTGAAGTCTTAAACCCCTCAGTCATTCATAAGGGTTGGAATTAACTTTTTTCCACACTCCTGTTGATATTGATATTTTGAGCTTCTCCCATGAATCACAAATGTTCTTAATGGCATCTAGAATGGTGAATCCTTTCCAGAAGGTTTTCAATTTGCTTTGCCTAGGCTCATCGGAAGAATCACTATCTATGGCAGCTATAGCCTTATGAAATGTATTTCTTAAAAGAGGAGACTTGAAAGTTGAAATTACTCCTTGATCCATGGGCCGCAGAATGGATGTTATGTTAGCAGCCATGAAAACAACATTAATTTCCTTGTACGTCTCTATCAGTGTTCTTGGGTGACCAGGTAATTGTCAAGGAACAGTAATATTTTGAAAGGAATCTTTTTTTTCTGAGCAGTAGGTCTCAAGAGTGGGCTTAAAATACTCAGTAAACCATGTTATGAACAGATGTGCTGTCGTCTAGGCTTTGTTGTTCCATTTATAGAGCACAGGCAGAGTAGATTTAGGATTATTCTTAAGGACTCTAGGATTTTCAGAATAGTAAATGAGTATTGGCTTCAGCTTAAAGTCATCAGCAGCATCAGCCCCCAACAAGAGAGCCAGTCTGTCTTTTGAAGCTTTGAAGCCAGGCATTGACTTGTCTCTAGCTATGGAGGTCCTAGATGAGATCTTCCAATACAAGGCTATTTCGTCTACAATGAAAATCTGTTTTTTAGTGTAGTCACCCTCATCCATCATCCTAGCAAGCTCTTCTGGATAACTTGCTGCAGCTCCTACATCAGCACTTGTTGCTTCTCCTTGCTTCTTTCCTTAAACCTCCTGAACCAACCTCTGCTAATGTCAAACTTTTCTTCTGCAGCTTCTTCACCTCTCTCAGCCTTCATAGAGTTGAAGAGAGTTAGGGCCTTTCTCTGGATTAGGCTTTGATTTAAGGGAATGTTGTGGTTGATTTGGTCTTTTGTCCAGACCATTAAAACTTTCTCTATACCAACGGTAAGTTTGTTTCACTTTCTCATCATATGTGCCTTCACTGGAGCAGTACATTTAATTTCCTTCAGAAACTTTTCCTTTACATTCACAACGTGACTAACCACTAGGCACAAGAGGCCTAGCTTTCAACCTGTCTTGGCTTTCGATATGCCTTCTTCACTAAGCTTAATCATTTCCAACTTTTGATTTAAAGTGAAAGACAAGTGACTTTTCCTTTCACTTGAGTGCTTAGAGGCCATCTTAGGGTTATTAATTGGCCTAATTTCAATATTGTCGTGTCTTAGGAAATAGGGAGGCCTGAAGAGAAGGAGAGAGAGAGAGGGGAACAGCCGGTCGGTGAAGCAGTCAGAACACACATTACATTTATTAAGTTTGCTGTCTTATATAGGCGTGGTTCGTGGTGCCCCAAAACAATTATAATAGTAACATCAAAGATCACTGATAACAGGTCACCACACCAGAAATAATAATAATAAAAAAGTTTAAAATATTGTGAGAATTACCAAAATGTGACATACAGACACAAAGGAGCACATGCTGTTGGAAAAACGGTGCCGATAGAGTTGCTCGATGCAGGGTTGCCACAAATCTTTAATTTGTAAAAAACGCAATATCTGTGAAGCACAATAAAGCCAAGCTTAATAAAATGACGTATGCCTGTACCAGTCTAGGAAAGGGCAAGTTGAGAGAATGTGCTTGTGCCCTGGATTACAGAGCCATCTCCATGATGTTTGGGTTTGCATTTTGTCATTGCAGATGAGAATGCTGATCCCATGATCACAGGCGCCATATTCCTGATGTCTCCAGACAACTATCTCTGTCTACACAAGGAGAAAGCTTTGTGGACCCCAATCCCTAACACTTCCTGTTAAAATACCCCCTATTATTGACGGCACTGGGTTGGTTTGGGATTATGCCCAAGCCTGTGAGCTCAAAGCTGCCAATCCCCAAGCCAGAACTATAACCCTAGCTGTTGGTGTATCCGGGCAGGGTGTCATATCTTGGGTTATGTGGATTCCATTGTGGCTCATTACTTCAGGTATGAACACACATATTTATGTTCTTTCTGACCTCCCAGATTTTCCTTTATTATTGTTTTTAAAAAATATCAATCCAGTAATGTGTAAAAGATCTATTTTATTTCTCATTTTACATGTTTGCGATGAACAGGGAAGATTCTTAGATTTGCTTAGTCCAGGGTCTCTCATCCTTGGCACTACTGGCATTTTGGGCTGGATAATTCTTTATGGTGAGGGGCTGTCTTGTGCATTGTAGAATGTTTAATAACATCCTGGGCCTCTACCCACTGGATGCCAGTACCATAGCCCTCCTCACATTGTGACAACTAAAACTGTCTCTAGACTTTGCAGAATGTCCCTGGCCAGGGGAGGGGAGGATAGAAGTGCCCCCAATGTTGGGAACTATTTATTTAGACTCCTTCCTCAACATGTGGTGCAACCCAGGTGCATCAGCATCATGTTGGTCTTACTGAACATGCAGAATCTCAGGAACTGCCTCGGGCCCTGCGCATTAATGTGTGAGAACTACTGGTCTAGCCCATGATCTTGAACAGAAGTGTTGGGGTATTTATTTCTTAGGCTAAGATAGCATAATTCCAAAGTTATTATTAAAGCATAGGAAATGTAATTATAAAAAAAAAAAAGGAAATGTAACTATAGCAGACTCCTAAGTCTGTAAGTTGATGCCTACATTGGCAAAATGCATTTGAAGGAAAGTTAATTGAAATATTTAAGGATCATTAAAGGGCTTTGGTTAATTTAAAACTCTTTTTTTCTCCGATTAACTATAGTATTTCAGATTTTGGCCTGCTTCATATCTTATGAATATAAATTAACAAACCTAAACCAAACCTGATGCTGCCAAGTCAATTCAGGCTCATAGCGACTCTATAGGACAGAGTAGAATGCTAGGGCTTCCAAGGAATGGCTGGTGGATTTGAACTGCTGACCTTTTGGTGAGCAACTGTAGCTCTTAACTACTGTACCACCAGGGCTACATAAATTAATAGTACTTTGGAAATATTTTTGTATCTCTATGGTAATCCATAAACCAAAATGCTAACAATAATGTTGTTGTTTGGTGCTGTTGAGTCGGTTCCGACTCATAGCAACCCTGGGTACAACAGAACAAAACACTGCCTAGTCCTGTGCCATATTCACAATCATTGCTATGCTTGAGCTCATTGTTGTGGCCACTGTGTCAATCCATCTTGTTGAGGGTGTTCCTCTTTTTTGCTGGCCCTCTGCTTTACCAAGCATGATGCCCTTCCGCAGGGACGGATCCCTCCTGATAACACTTCCAAAGTATGTGAGACGTAGTCTCGCCATCATTGCTTCTGAGGAGCATTCTGGTTGTACTTCTTCCAAGGCAGATTTGTTCATTCTTTGGCAGTCAATGGTATATTCAATATTCATATATTCAATATGGTATATTCAACACCACAATTCAAAGGTGTCAATTCTTCAGTCTTCCTTATTCATTGTTCAGCTTTCACATGCATATGAGTCGAATGAAAACACCATGGCCTGGGTCAGATGCACCTTAGTCTTCAAGGTGACTTCTTTGCTTTTCAGCACTTTAGAGAGGCCTTTTGCAGCACATTTGCCCAATGCAATGCATTGTTTGATTTCTTGACTGCTGCTTCCATGGGCACTGATTGTGGATTCAAGTAAAATGAAATCCTTGACAACTTCCATATTTTCTCTGTTTATCTTGATGTTGCTTATGGTCCATTTGTGAGGATTTTTGTTTTCTTTATGTTGAGGTTATACTGAAGGCTGTGTCCTTTGATCTTCATCAGCAAGTGCTTCAAGTCCTCTTCACTTTCAGCAAGCAAGGTAGTGTCATCTGCATATCATTAATGATTTTCCTCTAGTCCAAATGCTGTGTTCTTCTTCCTATAGTCAAGCTTTTCAGATTATTTGTTCAGCATACAGATTGAATAAGTTTGGTGAAATGATACAACACTGACACACACCTTTGTTGACTTTAAACCATGCAGTATCCCCTTGTTCTGTTTGAACAGCTGCCTCTTGATCTATGTTTAGGTTCCTCATGAGCACAATTAAGTGTTCTGGAATTACCACTCTTCCCAATGTTATCCATAATTTGTTACGATCCACACAGTTGCATGACTTTGCATAGTCACTAAAACAGAGGTAAACACCCTTCTGGTATTCTCTGCTTTCAGCCAACATCCATCTGACATCAGCAATAATATCCCTGGTTCCATGTCCTCTCCTGACTCTGGCTTGAATTTCTGGCAGTTCCCTGTTGATATACTACTGCAGCCACTCTTGAATGATCTTCAGCAAAATTTTACTTGTATGTGATGTTAATGACATTGTTCAAGAATTTGTGCATTCAGCTGGATCACCTCTTTTGGGAATAGGCTTAAAAATGGATCTCTTCCAGTCTGTTGGCCAGGTAGCTCTCTTCCAAATTTCTTGGCATAGATGAGAGAGCACTTCCAGTGCTGCATTCATTTGTTAAAACATCTCAGTTGGTATTATTAGTAAACAATAATATATACTATAAATTATCAGATGTTTATTATATACTAACGAGCCCTGGTGGCACAACTGTTAAGCCCTCTGCTGCTACTTGAAAGGTTGGTAGTTTGAACCTACCCAGTGGTTCTTTGGGAAAAAGGCCTAGGAACCTGCTTCTGTAAAGATTACAGTCTAGAAAATTCTATGGGGCAGTTCTATTCTGTCACATGGGGTCGCTGTGAATTGAAAACCGACCCAATGACACCTAACAACAACAACATTATGTTCTAAGTACTCTATTAGGTATTTTAATCCTTACAACAACTTTGTGAGGTATTAGCTTCATTTGACAAAGAAGCTAAGACTCTCAGGGACATTAAATATCTTTGTCCTAATTGCACATATCTACAAAGTGAGACAGCCAGCACCCAAGTGCATGTTCTTTCTACCCTACATTCTGTCTACCTTTTTTAGGAGAGAAAAAATGATAATAAACATTTTCGATAAGCTGATTATGCATAAACAATGTGCATACAGATTCTCAACCCCAGGAATAAGCAGGGGGGAAGAATCACTATTTTTCTTTCAAGCTTTCTTTTGTTCTGTCTTCTTAGGCAGTGGTCACATTATACCTGGAGAATGTGTGGGTGTAGCCAAGAGCTTGTTGTGAAGAATCCAGGCTCACCCATTTCCAACCCTTTGCCCCAACAGGATTTGTTCATCAACTTCAAAGCTATGCCTTACATTGTGAGAAGCATTCTTGGAAAGGATGGTTTTGTCTCTCTTGTTTTTGAAATTTACCTGCTGATTGCTAAAAGTATGTACTATGAGCTCTGATTAGCAAGCCGAAGGGTTTGCTGAGTAGCCACAAATTGTGAAAGAAAACTAAATGTGATATTTACATGATTAAATCTGAAACTAATATGTCTGTGATTATTTTTCCTTCAGTAGTGAAACCCTCTGCTTTTGTTTCTGATCCTTTCTTTGGCTGAAACTTCTACTGTATCATCAACCTATATATTCCATTAGACTGTATTCCCAGCTTCCTTTTATCACCATGGTGACACCATGTGCTTATGCCTTTATTAAAAATTTATCTTAAATTGATCTTCTAGGAACTAGTCTTTTAGGCAATGACAGCTTTTCAGTTTCAAATCCACCATAATGTCCAGATACTGGGAATTTGTGTGCAAATATTATTCCGCTATTACTATAAAGGGAAATAAGGCAAAATGTTTAAAATTAGATAGCTGCTATTCCTGCTAGCTGCTTATGCATGGAAAAAGACATTTTCTATGGATTCCATTCTTACTTTCCAAGTGCACTTGGCACACAATCTTTTTATAAAAATGAACTTCATTTAAGCATTCATTATCGCATACGATCATTTATTATGGGGAAATTTAAATCTTTTAAATGTAATGTTACCCTTTAGGCACCTACCCTATTATAAAATCAGAAATGCTAACAAAGATTTACATGCATATATAATTGTCCTCAAGTTGTTTATAATCAAAAGCTTGAAAATTATATACATATGCAACAATAAGGGAATGATCAAATTATGGTATAGGGATACAGTTGAATAATACGCATCTCTGAAAAATGATATTACAAAGAATTTTAGTGACCTGAGGGAAAGGATAATACATTAATTGAGAAAGGTTATAAAATTTATAGATGATATGACCTCTATCTTTATAGCTATGTCTATAGCTCTTTAGTTATATGTGTATTTTAAAAATTGAAAAAAATGATCACCAAATATTAATAGTGGTTAACCTGGTTGTGAGTTTATGGATGATTTTTATCTTAAAGCTTTTCTCTGTTTTTATAGTTTCTTTAGTGAACGTAAGATGCTTTTGAGATCAGAAAGAAAACATGAATATTTAAATACAAAATTAAACTAATTTAATTATACCTGGATTATAGCAAAATGATTAAGAGGTCCCTGGAATTTTAATATTTTTCTTGTATTTAAAGAGTTTATCATTACAGAACTACTCTTAACCTGGCACTTTTGTTTAAAAAGAGGGGTTCAAAATAATTATTCCAGATGAAGAGCAGAGACTATTGTCTTCATGGAAAATAAAAAATGAGCTACAAGGCAAGAGGGACAAAATCAAGGGACATTGTCCTGTGTGTGTATAAAATAAACAGCTAATTTTCAGAAAGGTCAGGTCTGAAGTCTGCAGCTGGGTTTGACAAAAGAAAAGATTGCAGGGATATTTTTCATTATACTTAAACACAATGTGCTTAAATAATACAAAATGTAAGAAGATACTGTTATATAAAGATATCCTTGGTGGGTATTTTGTGGGAGAAATACTCAAAGGGAGGTAACCTGTTGCCATCAAGTTGCTTGTGACTCACAGAGACCCTATGGGACAGAGGAGGACTGTCCCATAGAGTTTCCAAGGACAGCCTGGTGGATTTGAACTGCCAGCATTTTGGTTAGCAGCCATAGCACTTATCACTAAGCCACCAGGGGTTCCCAAGGGGAGGTACTGTGATATTAAAGAAAAGGTACAGTATTTGCTCACAAGAAACCTTGGATTCTAGACCTGGCTCTACCATTACTCAGAAAGTCTTGGGAAAGTCATTTAATCTTTCTCTGCCTTGGTTTCTTCAATCAGAAAATAAGAGGTTTGGATTAGATGCTATCTAAAATCCCTTACAGTTTAGAATCTAATTTACCCTCCTGTTTCACACGCTATTGTAGCACAGGTCAGAGTACGGGAGTTTACATTCCCGAAACTTGGGTCAGAAGATTTGAGGTTCAAGGTCCTGGCTGATGCTCAACAAGAACAAGTTAGTGGACATCTGCTGCTATGATGGGCATTCTCCAATGCCCAGTCAGCTCTGTTATCCTCTCCAACTAAATGAAGCCAAGCAATAAGGAAAGTAGAGCCTCAACCCCACAAAATCGCTTCTTGATTTCCACCAAACATGGCTTTTTCATTTGGAGCACTGTTCCCACATGTGGAAGCATTTCATCTTTTATAAAGTGCTAGTGAAAATTTGTGATGAGAGCCAGCAAATGGTGATAATGATTGTTCTGTTTTATGAATACAAGTGTCTGTTAAATCTATCCAGTATGCACTTGTATATACGAATGTCTTTATCCAGAAGACACTTAAATAACTGGCAAGCATAAATGCCTTAGTTTTTATAAACAGCTTTGACTTGCAACAAATTGTACATATTTTAAGTACATAATTTGATAAGTTTTGACAAACACATACACCATAAACCCTCGCCAAAACTGTCATAACTGTAACATTGCTCCAAAAAATGTCCTCGTTTTCCTTTGTAATCCCTTGGCAAGCTGGTATGTGGTGCAAGGTATGGATCATAGCTCACTTTTTTTGCATTATGCATATCCAGTTATTCCAGTATCATTTTTCGGAAAGAATATTCTTTCTCCATTTTTGAATTAGTTCTCTACATACGTATGGGCTTATTTCTGAAACCATTACTCTGTTCCATTGATTTATCTGTCACTCTTCATGCCAAAACCACATTATCACGATGATGGAAGCTTTAAAATAAAACTTGAAGTTAGTATAAGTCCTCCACTTTTTTCTTTCTTAATTCAAAGTTGTTTCAGCTCTTCTAGATCTTCTAAATTTCCAGATAAACTTTAGAATCAGCTTGTCAGTTTCTACAAGAAAGCCTGCTAAGATTTTAATTGGGATTACATTATAGTACAGATTAATCTAGATCAATTTGGTGACAGTTGACCCTAAACAATATTGAGCCTTCTGATCCAGGAACACAATATCCTCTGCATTTTTTTTAGGTCTTCTTTAA
This sequence comes from Loxodonta africana, assembly GCF_030014295.1. Lineage (NCBI taxonomy): Eukaryota > Metazoa > Chordata > Mammalia > Proboscidea > Elephantidae > Loxodonta > Loxodonta africana. The sequence goes on from NC_087342.1 coordinate 66,558,650, forward strand.
TTTCTCTCAGCAGTTTTGAACATCTTTTGCTAAATTTATCCGTAAGTATTTGCTAGTTTTAATGCCTGTATAAATGGTATTGCTTGTTTCAATTTCAATTTGTTTTATTGCTTGCCTATAAAAATATAATTTATTTATTTAGCATTGTCTGGTATCCTGTGACCTTGGTAAGTTCACTTATTAGTTCTATAACTCTTTTGGATAGATTTCATAGGATTGTCTACATAGATGATCCTGTCATCTGCGAATGATGGCACTTAAACTTTCCCTTCCAATCTGGATACATTTTTTATCTTTTCCTTGATTTATTACACTGGCTTGGACCTCTAGTAGAATGATAAGTAGAAAGAGGGTAAGCAGGTATCCTTTCCTTTTTCCTGACTCCATGAGAGTCATCATTTTATTTTTTTCTAAAATTATTCTCTCTTGCTCTCTCTTACTGTTATCAGAGACTTCATATTTCTCTGATATTACACTTTTAATGTCCAAAACTCAGTAGTCACATTACAGATTATCTTATTCAAGGATTTCTGGAATTCTCAAGAAAACACTTAAGATATTCTACAAATATGCTCCAGTTGGAGTTTACCATCTTGCTCCTGACTATTAATTACAGTATTTTATGCAATAACACATACTTTCTGTGTTTGTTTGCCAGCCGCACCCTCCCCACTCAAGGTATTTTTGTAAGTACTGCTATGCTGGTGGTGCTTGCAAAAAAAAACCTGGAGAGGGGGAGGGAGGGCGTGGCTGGCAAACAAACATAGAAAGCATGCGTTATTTGCATAAAAATACAGAACTCTCCTGTGAGGCCATTTCCCTCTGGGCCTGGTCACCTGCTGATATCTCAAGAAGGTTCTCTGTCACTACTCATGGCATAGAACCTTTCTTTTACTTCTCTACAATGAAAACAGGGATTATGGTACAAGTTTTTAATAAAACTGGCTGGTGTAAATGGTTTGAGCTGGACTACCAACCTAAAGGTAGCAGTTTGAACCAACCTAGCAGTGCTGTGGTTGGTTGTGCTTGGCGATCTGGTTCTGTAAAGATTACAGCCCAGAAAACCCTACAGAACACAGTTCTACCCTATAACACATGGCATCAGCATGCGTTGGAATTGACTTCATGTAAGGGGTTTTAAATTAGAGGATTAAAAGAAGAAAGTAACATCCAGAACAATTTACAATTACGATTTACATGGAGCCCTGGTAGTGCAATGGTTAAGAGCTCGACTGCTAACCAAAAGGTCAGCAGTTCAAATCCACCAGCCACTCTTTGGAAACCGTAAGGGGCAGTTCTATTCTGTTCTATAGGGTCATTATAAGTCAGCATCAACTTGATGGCAACAGGTTTGGTTACTCTTTATATAATTTCTGTGACTTAAACTTCTGCTTAATTAACGTAAGAGGGTCCCCAATTTAAAAAATCAATTCTGTTCCAGTGGTTGGTTTGTGCACATTGCTCCATCTAAACAGTGGTTAAAGCTGTATGTCAGCCTACAAGTTATAAATGCTGAATAACTCCTACTGGGGTTGGAAATCCTGGCTATTTCTCAATATAAAGAGTAGAAAATAAATTGGTCTCATCTTTTTGCTTTTAAACATGATAAAATTGAACATATAAACTACAGGCATGCAGACTTCAGGGACCTTGAAAAGACACTTAAATAATCAGTGAGCTTAGACAAATGTCTTAGTTTTTGTAGTCTTATTGAAGTATAATTGACTTGTTTACATATTGTAAAGGGGGGTCAGACAGGTTTTTAATAAAAATTGTCTATTCTTTGAGTTAGTAATGCTTGCAGTGTTTGTCAGCCCTGAGATCTGGCCTGTTGTTGAAGTCAGGAGTTGGACTGGAAACTTTCTCATGGCCTAATCCCTAAAAAATGTCATTGTGGGAATAATGTGGTTTTGACTGTAAAGGAAAAAAAAGATGCTTTGGGTAGAAAAAGTGACTGAGTAGCTCTTTTACCCCCTGTTCTGTCTTAGTATAGTTAGAGTGAACCTGACAGATTTAAAAAAAATTATTTTATGCTCACTTACACGTTTCCAAGGAGAGGGTGGAAAAGTAATGCCAAAAGATGCTTTCATGTCCTTTTGCAAAGCCACTTCGAGGAAAACCTGAAAAACGGTATTTTCACACCAAAGTCAATCTCCATGCTATTAATTTTGGTCTGTATTAGAATTGAGTGGAAACTCTGGTGGCATAGCGGTTAAGTGGTACAGGTGCTAACCAAAAGGTCGGCAATTCAAATCCACCAGGCGCTCCTTGGAAGCTCTATGGGGCAGTTCTCTGTCCTATAAGGTTGCTATGAGTCGGAATCAACTCTACGGCGACAGGTTTGTTGTTTTTTTTTTTTTTTTTTAGAATTGAGTGATGCTCAATTTTTAAAAACTCACTGAGTATCCCACCTCCTTGTATTTCAAGGTATCCATGATACAGAGCTGAGGTAGGAGGGGCTTTAATGCTGTAGACATTTACTTTTTCTTTAACAAGGTATAGCAGAAGCCAATGAACCATTTAGCGATTGATTTTTGTCATATTGTGAAGTTCTAGCAGATCTGGAAATAGTCTCCTCAGATTTAAGATTTTTTACTAAATTGGACTCCTCGGATTTAAGGAAATTTCTACTAAATTAAAAAAAAATCCCTAAAATGTTGTCAAAACGAATACTCTTGCTTGCATTATGTGACTATTGACTATTTTTTTGCAAGGAAATAATCTCCATTGCCTCTTCTCTACCAAGAAGCTAATGAAGCTTGAGTCTTTCCAAGATCCATGCAGGAGTCTGTGCAACACGATTTTTGCTTTTAAACACATCATTTATCTTTTTTAACTTGAAAAAGTAAAAGTAAGTTTTTATCACAATCTGTTAATAGAATTGTCTCTTTCTACTCTGAATCCTTCTCTATCATACTTTCCTTCTTGTCAAGTGGCGTCTTGGGAATCAGGTAAGGAGAAGTTGACCCAGGGCTGCACTTAGTTTGGGCTTATTGGAGTAGGTCTATGTGGCTCATAGCACTTTCATTTATAGGTAAGTCATTGCTGGTCATCCTGGTTTAGGAACGACCTCTGGGAATTATTTTCAACTGCCTATTGCTGTCACCAGCATCTTCACTAGAAGTGTCAGGGGCGTATGAACGTGTTCTATGGCACTGAAAGAGTCCCGGTGGCACAGTGATTAAGTGCTTGGCTGCTAACGGAAAGGTTGGCAGTTTGAACCCACCATCTGCTCTGCAGAAGAAAGATGTGGCAGTCTGTTTCTGTAAAGATTACAGCCTTGGGAACTCCATGTAATAATTCTATTCTGAGTCACTGTGAGTTGGAATGGACCTGACAGCAACGGGTTTTTTCTTTTGAAACAGGCTATGGCACTGAGCATAGTGAATAGATGAGGAAAAGCAAGGTTTAAAACATGTAGAGTTGGTCTGTGAAAAATTGTTCTAAATCCTACACTCATATGTACAAAGACTTGAAAGAGGTTTTCACAAATTATCAGCAAACGAAAGATTAGACAGGCCCGTAAAACAAAACAAGACTAAATAGGCACACCAGCCCAAGGTCAAGGACGAGAAGGCAAGAGGAGACAGGAAAGCTGGTAATGGGAACCCAAGGTCAAGAAGGGGAAAGTGTTGACATGTTGTGGGCTTGGCAACCAATGTCACAAAACAATTTGTGTATTAGCTGTTTAATGAGAAACTAATTTGCTCTGTAAACCTTCATCTAAAGTGCAATAAAAAAATTATCAGCAAAACTATTTGTGAAGTTAATAGTAATCCATCAAGAAGTTAAAAGAAATTTTTAAAACTGTTAATAATAAAAAAAGAAAAACAAACTTTGATTAACCATGCTAGAGAAGAGACTAAATTAGCTATCTAGTTTATTTACAAAAAAATATTACAAAATCATTTTTGATCTGAAGAGGTGACCAAAAAAGTTGAACCCAAAAAGTGTTGGGAAACATATTGTAAAGGTGGGTCGGGTAAGTTTTTAATAAAAATTGTGTTTTCCTTGAGTTGATAATGCTTGTGATATTGTCAGTTTTTGCATTTTGTAATTTGTTGCAATCTTACTCTTTCTCATTCCAAATACATATTCCTTTTCATACTTGATTTTATATTAATAATTACACTTGTTTTTCTTAAAGTGGTAATTTGTTGTGGTTTGCTCTTTTCCATTCCAAATAAATATTCATTTTCATAACTGATTTTCTATTAACAATTTCATATGTTTTTCTTAAAGTGAGATCTCTGAAGTATATAATCTATGGATGCCACAAAGGTGGACCTACCCCTCCTTCCACGCATAGTTTTATAAACATGTCTCAGTAAATGAATGTAATAATGATGATGCTGTTGCCGTTGACAGCAATGATGATGGCGACAATGGTGATGGTAGCAATGGTAATGGCTTACAGACCAAGCAAAGTTCACTAACTCCCTTGTTAGATTTTTCTGACATACCAAAGAGTTCTTCTTTATATCTTTTCAAAATCCTACTGTCTTAGTCATCTAGTGCTGCTATAACAAAATACCACAAATGGATGGCTTTGACAAAGAGAAATTTATTTCTTCACAGTAAAGAAGGTTCAAAGTCCAAATTCAAGGTGTCAGCTCCAGGGGAAGCCTATCTCTCTCTGTCAGCCCTCTCATCAGTCTTCCCCTGGACTAGATGCTTCTCCATGCAGGGACTTTGGGCCCAAAGTATGCGCTCTGCTCCCGGTACTGCTTTCTTGGTGGTATGAGGTCCTCAACTCTCTGCTTGCTTAGCTTTCCTTTTCTCTCTTGAGAGATAAAAGGTGGTACAGGGAAACTCCCTTTACATTGGATCAGGGATGTAACCTGGGTAAGGGTGTTACAATTCCACCCTGATCCTCTTTAACATAAAATTACAATCACAAAATGGAGGACAACCACAGGCTACTGGAACTCATGGCCTAACCAAGTTGATACGTACTTAAATGGGGGGACATAATTCAATCCATGACACCTACCTACTGGAATTTAGTCTTATTTCATCTTGATCTACCCACATTGCACAGTGAAAATGCCTGGTCAGCATTTATTGCAGTGAAAACTGGAACTCAAGGAGACCACCTTGCTTTTCCAGGTCTCGCAAATTTTCTGCCTTTGGCAGGGTGCAGTCTTACCACTTTTCTATCGCTCGCTTTAGTGGATAGTATTTGAGTTTTCCTTCTCTGACAGTTTTCAGTCTTACATAGGTTCCAGCTTTTGCGGGTTTTACTGTATATATTTCTTTATGTGGCCAATATTTATGATCATTATATCATACATCCCAGAAATCAGGGCACCCAGATTTTTTTTTTTTCAGTTTATACTTTTAAGGTTATTTAAAGCTTTACACAAGTGTGTGACTAATTTGTACTTACATACTTTTAAAATTGTCATTATTATAAAAGTACATGATATAATTGTACTGGAAAATGGAGAACAATGTTATTTAGAGTATTATTTTGTCTAGTCTTCAATAATCATGTTTTTTAGTGCTTTTTCTTTGAAAGTTATAGCATTGGAATTGGTGAATTCAGACGAATTTTTGGTTAAAGACAAAGACTAGAAATTCTCCTGTGTATTGTGTTTTAAGAATTACTTAACACAGCATAAGTCAAATTATAAATATGCTTTTATCCTATTTTATTTATTTACTTGGAAAATGTATTGTTTTCTGAGGGACATTCATATCTCTATTTTGCTCTCATTCTTCATGTGTATCTTGCTTGTTTGAATAGATCCCTTTTCTTCTTTTCTCTATTCTTTTGTCATTTTTTCCGACAAATTGCTCAATCCCAAGACAAAGAACCCCTTGATAATGGAGTAGAAGAAAGAGTTAAAGAATTGCTTAGAACTGATTCAATAGAGAACAATCCAATTCCCACTTGGAGGAAGACACGGGCACTGAATCAGATGGGCCCGTGGAGCCTGTGGAGGAAATTATGAGTAGTTGCTCCTGATTGAATATCATTATCCTCCTGTTGTCTAGGAAGATGATTGTTATAATTAGCAACAAATGTCATGGGCAACTATAATTTACCTTTCCTTGTAACAACTGACAATTTACCTTTTTCAATGCTTTGTTCTACCTACCCATCATGTCACTGTCCCTAACCTCCCCAACAATCAAACATAGAATAAAATATATCTGTCTTACAGAATTTGTATATTCACTGACTGGAATATTGGGACTATTAATTTTTAAAAAGTCATTAAATGGCTACTCATACAAATTTCAGGCTTTTTTAAAATTAAAATTTTCATAATAGGCACGTTGTGGGGGCGGGGGCCTTAGAGATATTTTACGATTATTTCTTATTAGAAAAATTCTAAAGGTAGTATAAAGAGGGAAATCATTAACTGTGTTGCATGGCCATTAAGTGTAATTTTAATATCCTTTAGATTTTATTAGTAATGTAATCTTTTAAATTCCATTTTGAATTTGTAACAATAAATTCAATTCGGCACAAGTATATGTAAGCCTTGATTAAATTTTTAAAATAGAATGCAAACCATGATATTTTATGAAGCATTATATAATTAATTGTGAAGAATATTTACTTAGCAAGTGCCCGTGCTAGGTATTTACTAAATTATAGTTGTAGTTGTCAAGTCAAATTCAAATGCAAGTAGTTCAAGTGCTCTTCTCTTTAAATGTCCCACTATTTTGGACTTCCTATTATGACTAGATGAATATATTCCAATGTCTATTTTTAAACAACATGGAATATTATTTTTTAGGATAGGTAGTTATAAGAAAAACAATCAAATAAATAAATAGCTGATAAATCTAGGGCAAAGATAAGTGTTCCCAAAAGTGAAGAGGGAAATGAATAATACCTAGCAATTTCCTGCTTTTTTTCTGAGTGTAGCTACTACTCTAACAGTTTTGTTCCTTTTATTAGCCCAGTCCTTTTATTATATTACCCCACCTCCAGAATGAATGGTCAAAATCTGATGTCTACATTTCTACTTTATATTCTTATGACCTGAATTTGTTCTTTATGCTCCCACCAAGCCTCTATTCTAGAATATTAATAAGTTATTTTAACCATATATAACAGTCTTTGCTCAATGCTCATTCTCCTTGACATCTGTGTAGATTTTAATATTGTTGACCACATCCCACCCCCCAAAACAATTGACTTTTGTGGTATTAATCTGTGCTGTCTTTTATCATCTGGACTGCTCCTTCTTGCACTACTATTATTTTTACAGGTTTCTAAATGTGCATGTTTTTTAATGCCTAGTTGCAGACTATCCGTTCTTTTCATCCTTCTTTGGAGGACATCAATCATAAGACTATGATAATTAACATTTTTCCATCTCCAGGCTTTTATTCTTGATTCTCCTAGAGTCAAGGAAAATAAGTGATAGCTAACGAGATTAAGGAATTTTTTTTGAGATTGTAAAGATGACTAGCCATATTCACTGACTGCAATATTGGGACTATTAATTTTTAAAAAGTCATTAAATGGCTACTCACACAAATTTCAGGCTTTTTAAAATTAAAAGTCTTACAAGGACTTAGAACCCATGGGTTTGATAATAGGCACGTTGTTGGGGCGGGGTCCTTAGAGATATTTTACGATTATTTCTTATTAGAAAAATTCTAAAGGTAGTATAAAGAGGGAAATCATTAACTGTGTTGCATGGCTGTTAAGTGTAAATTGAGTCCTGCCTCATTAACATCATAAAGGTAGAATTTACAACACATAGGAAAACCACATCAGATGACAAAATGATGGGTGAACTCTGTTAGTGAAGCTAGAGATTATTTGATTTTTGCTTTCTTTTGATGGAAGATTCCTTTTTCTTTTTAATATATATTTTTATTTCTTTGTTCGATTTTAGAGGTAGTTTTTGTGTTGTGGTATCCTTTGCACTAAAGGCCAATAAAAATATGTACTATATCCAACCATTTTTGAGTACTTAGTTCAGGTACTAAGCAAAGGTACATAGTTTTTCAGGTGACAGAAAAATTAAATTACTATTTGACTTATCTAGTTCTGCTATAACTGAAATACCACAAGTGGATGGCTTTAACAAAGAGAAATTTATTCTCTCACAGTTTAGGAGGCTAGAAGACCAAATTCTTGGTGCCAGCTCCTGGGGAAGGCTTTCTCTCTTTGTTCGCCCTGAGGGAAGGTCTTGTCATCAATCTTCCCTGGTTGAGGGAATGCAAGGACCCGCTATTCTCCTGGCTCTTGTTTCTTGGTGGTACGAGGTCCCCTTGTCTCTCTGCTTGCTTTTCTCTTTTATATATCAAAAGAGAATGACTTAAGACACAACCTAATCTTGTAAATTGAGTCCTGCCTCATTAACACCATAAAGGTAGAATTTACAACACGTAGGAAAACCACATCAGATGACAAAATGGTGGGTAATCACACAATACTCAGAATCATGGCCTAGCCAAGTTGACACACATTATGGGGGACAAAATTCAATCCACAACACTATTTGTTCTTGAAATGGTATTAACAGAACTGGGTATATCCATTATTTCAACACCACTTGCTGCTTTTATGGGCAGTGTAATCACATAATTAATGAAATACAATAATGCTTATTATTTATAAAGTGCCTTTCATGAATATGCTGAGAGTGCCTGGATCTTAAGTGACACTCAAGGTATCCTTTTTTTGTATGTCAGTTGATAACTACTTCCTGAGGCCAGAAGAATGCATTTGAATGAGTTCATGTTGACTGGTTACAGGGGCCACAAAGATGAAATTCACTGTACGTGATTAAATTACCATAGTATTACCCAATGAAGTCTTGATTCCCCCCCTTCCCACCATATTGTTTTTATTTAAGGATAGGATTTAAAACAAACAAAAATTCTGTGTAAGAGACCTAAACTAGGGCACTAAATTAGGTCTTTGTGTACTGAGTGAAATGGATTACAAAGCAAAGAAACTGATTTTCCTATATGATTGTTGTGTTGGTCCTGTTAACTTAAAATCATACCCTGGCTGTTCTTGTCTCAATACAAGAGCAAAGAATATGTACTTTCCTGCTGAAGGTTTTGTTTTACTAATGAAGAAAATATTTTAGTAGTACCTCTTAACTATCAGAAGGCATTGCATAAAAAAGCCTCACAGTTGCTTCTTAGAAATTAAAACACATTTGCTTAACAGGTGAATTTTCTCCTCCAATTTTATTTTGTGCACACTCTTTCTCTGTTTCTTATCTTGCACTTCCATTTTTTTCAAGACGGCTGAGCCATGACTGTTTTGGAATACAGATGTCCCTACCCTAGATGATTCAAAAAATTTAAACAACATAGAGTTCAAGTGGAGGAATTGCTAAATCCTCATGTACCCTCTGCTCTGCCTCTTTGCCTTGTGTGTCTGGAGCTGCTTATTTATTTTTAATTCAAAAATCAGTTCCACAAAAAAAAAAAAGAAAAGATTTTCTTCTTTCACACCTCATTTTTTGGTTTGAGAAGTACTTGTATACCTACCTATGGCATTCAACGTATATGCAAACTATATTTGATAGTAAAGAAACTTTTATAAATAAGATTTGATGGAAGACAATATATCATAGGATTAGCCAATGAAATCTTAAAATAATAGTAAAAGTGCACATAATTAGGCAAAATCATTAAAAATTACCAATGACTTCCTATAAAAACATGTTGTAATAAAAAAAATTGATGTTACTCTTAGCACTTGAAAAATGTTGTTACATTGGAAATTTTGGGGTGAAAATTTAAGAAACTTGTTTTTCTTCAAACTCTTCCTATTAAACTTATTCGAATATTCCTATTGAAAGTATTCATATTCCTATTAAAACTGTGAGTAAATGGGAACACCCTGAGTTACCAAATGTTATAAGACCTACACGAATATCATTGTATTCATATCCTTGTTAAATTTATTCTATATTTGTCATGGATTGAATTATGTCCCCCCAAAAATATGTGTATTAACTTGGTTAGGCCATGATTCCCAGTATTGTGTGGTTGTCCTACATTTTGTGATTGTAATTTTATGTTGAGAGGATTAGGGTGGAATTGTAACACCACCCTTACTCAGGTCACCTCCCTGATCCAAGGTAAAGGGAGTTTCCCTGGGGTGTGGCCTGTACCACCTTTTATCTCTCAAGAGATAAAAGGAAAGGGAAGCAAGCACTTGGGGACTTCATAACACCAAGAAAGCAGCACCAGGAGCAGAGCACATCCTTCGGACCCGGGTCTCTACACCTGAGAAGCTTCGACCATGGGAAGACTGAGGACAAGGACCTTCTTCCAGAGCTGATACAGAAAGAAAACCTTCCCTTGGAGCTAACGCTCTGAATTTGGACTTTTAGCCTACTTTACTGAAATAAATTTCTCTTCGTTAAACCCATCCAATTGTGGTATTTCTGTTATGGCAGCACTAGATGACTAAGACAATATTCTAGTGGCTGCCAAAACATATAGTAATATTATGACAAATCTATGGGGCAGGCATTCTGGGATATAGAAGTTGAAGAAAATAATTTCTTCATGGCATAAAACAAAAATTAAGATTTTAAGAATACTCTCACAAAAGATCTAAGTCCTAAAAAAGTGAGTTGAGAAACCCCATAATATGCTTATTTAGTTTATATTCCTACTAAAATTTTAATTTAATTTCACAGTTAGACTTTTCCTTAATAGTCCTAGGTAAAAAACAGAAAACCCAAAGGAAAATCAATTTAATTTTATTTTTAAACTTTTAAGGATGTTTGGGAGCTACGCACTCATTTTCTATTCTGTTCTATAGTAATAAAAACTTAAGCTCAGGGTATATTTTTCTTCCTTTCCAGATCAGATTATTAGTAATCCCATTAAAGATGTATACCCAATTTCCTTTTTATTTTTAAATAAAAAAGTGGGTATTCAAGCCCATATTGTGGGAAGGACCTAGACACATCTATTTAACTATTTTACATTGAATGCAGCCCTAAAACACACAAAATCACGAAAGTAAATCAAATTAAAAATAACTTAAACTTAAAATAGATTGAAAACAAGAAAAAAGATGCTAAATACAGACGATAAAAACTATATAATGGCTACAAATAGACTGTAATGTCAACACTAAGCTTTCTAGCAATCAACTGAAAAATTATAAACTGGTCAGTTCTGTAGTTCACAGAGTTTATATGCTTAAAAATAGACCAATTTTTCAAGAAGTACAAGTATTCTGTCTACTAATGCCAGAAAGAAATTTCTCTCAAGGTTTTTCCTTAAGAAGACAGAGAATAGAGAATGCAATGAACAATGGCCTCAGTAACATTCCTATGCGTGATGAGTTCAGAGGGTATTTTTAATAAAATTATCTTTTCCCACTCATGATGACCGTATAGGATGGAGTAGAACTGCCCCACAGAGCTTACAGGGAGAGGCTGGTGAATTCAAACAGCTGACCTTTTGGTTAGCAGCCATAGCATTTAACCACCGTGCCACCAGGGCCTTTTTCCTCAATATAGTCTTATGGTATCATAGCAAAGATGAGAGGAGAGAGGTAAACCTTAGTTTCTATGGAAGCGGCCTGGTTTACGAAGCATGAACTAGCTTTAATAGACAACCGGTCACATCATCTTTCAAGGGCACCAACCTAAACAAAAGCCACCATTTTTGGTCGACTAATCATCCATAACATACAACTGGCTTATAATTTACAATCTTATGCAGTATGTTCAGTAGGTTGGAAACCCTGGTGGTGTAGTAGTTAAGAGCTATGGCTGCTAACTAAAAAGTCAGCAGTTTGAATCCACCAGGCGCTCCTTGGAAAGTCCATGGGGCAGTTCTACTCTGTCCTATAGGGCTGCTATGAGTTGGAATCAACTTGACAGCAGAAGGTTTTTTTTTGCAGGGGGGGGGTTGATGTAGTAGGTTAACTTATTTAGTTTTCTAGGTACATATTTTGTAAGTACTCGTTTCTACTACACAGAATAGCCTATTCGAGATCAACCATTCCAAAAGTTCTTTATTAAAATGTAAAAAAAAAAAAATGGCCAAAGGGCATAACTGATTTGCCTGCTTATATAATTTTCGGGTTAAATTTTATTTGCAGCCATATACTCGCTGTTGGAGAACTTTGGGGACCCGCTGGTTTCTTCATCTGTATATACAAAATTATATCCCAAGGAACATGTTGCCTCTGCCCTTAAGGATTTGAGGGGCTTTCTATTCGCCATATATCCTATTAGACTCCTCAGCTTCCCTAAGAGGATGTCAGTTCATTCCAGCTTGGATGAGTAGAAGGCCTAGGGTTCCAACTTAAGCCAGAACACAGGAGAGCTGCAGTCCAGGGAACTGTTAGACAGTATGACCTTAGATTTTTTGCTGCTCCAATTTTATGAAACACTCACTTGAACTAAAGTATTATAAACACAGACACAGACACAGACACACACTCCATCACTGGAAGGATATGTGGTCCAGCAGGGAGTTGCACTAATTGACCACAGATTGCAGTTGGCCCATCGTATAATTTCTTTTTTTTTTTTTTTGATTAAATTGCTTCTTTAGTAAAATGCTGTAGCCTACAGTGAGCGACTTCGTAAGAAATAGTCCTGTGAAACACGCTGGTGCATTTAGTGTAAGACTGTTGTTGAGTTTGCTTCATCACAAAATGTCATCTTTATGAGGACCTGTGGGAGAATATTCTCTTAGATTTCAGGAGTAGTAATGCCCAAAGAAGGCCAAAGACTACAGCCTTCAGTATGGATTACACCTGAAAGTTAAGAAAATGAAAATCCTCACGACTGAACTGATAAACAACATCATTATAAATGGAGATGAAATTGAAATTGACTATGACTTCATTCTAATCAGATCAACAATCAACGTCCATGGAAGCAGCAGTCAAGAAACCAAGCAATGTATTACATTAGGTAAATCTGATACAAAATGCCTCTTTAAAGTTTTAAAAACCAAAGACGTCACTTTGATGACTAAAGTGTACCTGACCCAAAAGATGTTTTTTTCAACCTCATACGCTTGGGAAATTTGGATAGTGAAAAAGGAAGACAGAATTGATGCTTTTGAACTGCAGTGTTGGCAAAGACTATTGAATATACCATGTACTTTCAAAGGAACAAACAAATCAGTCATCGAATAAAGACAACCAGAATGATCCTTAGAAGCTAGGATGGAGAGATTTCAATCTGCTTGATTTGGACATGTCATCAGCAAAGACTAATTGCTAGAAAAGGACATCATGTTTGGTGAATTAGAAGATCAGGGAAAATGCTCCATGAGATAGACTGACACAGTAACCACAACAATGGACTCAGACACACCAACAATTATGAAGATGGCACAGGCCTTGGCAACGTTTCATTCTGTTATACAAGAGATTACCAGGAGTGGGAGCTGACTCCGCAGCAGCTAACAATGAGAGCAGCAATGCCTCTTGTGATCATTACGGTTGAGCATCAACTTGGCTTGACAGTGATTCTCAGTGGTTGGGCAGTTTTCATGTAGTTTGGCAGTCATAAAATGATGTAATCACTTCCATGATGAGATCTGATATAATGTGATCGTCTCTGTGATAAAGTCTGCTGTGAGTAACCAATCAATTGAAAGGGAGTTTCCTTGGGGGTGTGGCCTGCACCCAAGATAGGTGGACTTTCTAGCAAGGCTTGTGAGCTTTTGTTCCCTCTGGATCCCAAAGCTGGCTCCTGTTTGTCTGAACCTCCGGTTCTTGAACTTGAGCCAAGCTTACCTGCTGATCTTGGGATTCATCAGCTTCTGTAGTCTGTGAGCCATTGGTCTGCCAGCTTACCTACCGACCTTGGGATTTGTTGGCCTCCATGGCCTGTGAGCCAGAGGCCTGTTGTCTGCTGATCTTGGGTTCACCAAGCCTCTGCAGCCTCGTGAGTCAAGAGAAGCCCTACCCTTTGACTTGGGACTTTACAGCCTCTACAGCCACATGAGCCATTTCTTTGATATAAATTTCTCTCTCTTTGTATATATGTATATATAGAGAGATGCTTCACTGTTTTTTCTTCTCTAGAGAACACAGCCTAAGACACCTATCTTGGGCCACATTTCACCCCTTATTCATGCTATAAATCTTGTACCAACTTTGGCCACATCTGAATACTGGACTTCCTGGCTCTGCCCCCAATGCCAATACCTTCACCATAACTGCACTGGGTGTCAAGAAATGTAGGGTCAATATGTGTCCTTCTAAGCAAGGGTCCATCTCCTCAAGTATCTTGTCTATTCATTTCATTCTTGGCTTCAATTCATTTTTTTCTACTGTCATTTTCCCTTGGTTCCATTTTTGTCTGCTTATTTTTAATTTTATCTTAGTATATTGTACGGATTTCTATAGCTCCCTGAAATCACTTATGAAAGTGAGCTTAAGAGTCTTGAGAGCATTCAAGACTTTGAACTTTCATTGTTACATGTCCTCTGAGTCTAGCAACTCCCGTGTTTTTGACGCTGCCCCCATATGCAATCAGACCTCCGCTCAAGATTTGCTCACTGTGTTCTCTCTACAGGGCATTTCTCTGCTGATAAAATGACATTCCCCCACCTTCCCCATAGGAAGACATGAAACATGGATACCGTTGCTTCAGTTTCTGCACATGTCTTGTGCTATGCACTTTAAGCATATAAATTTCAATATACAATTTAAGCCTTCTTCGACGTATTGGCTTCTGTGAGCTTAATGTTTTTGATGACTCATATTGTCACTCAATTTCTTGGGTGATTTAGTAAAGGATCTGAACTCTTCTCTGAAATGAACACAATAAAAGAAATGAAATGTTTACATAATTACTTTGAGGGAAGTTGACAGTAAAGTAGAAATGTTGAGACATGCTAGTACTAAATATTGTCAGTAAACACATTTCTTCTCTGTCTGAAAATACTTCTTACTTATATAGTCTATCAGAGATGCAATATATCCCGTGAAACAGCTTTAACGTTCATACTTTTTGAATAACTAAGATGAATATAGGAAGATCATTTTTATTGCGTTATCATTCATTCACCCACACATTTGTTCCTTCCATCAACAACAACAGCTCTGTGCCTGGTGCTTGTCTAGATACTGGCGATACAGTCATGAACAATACAGAGCTATTCCCTTCACGGAACTTATACTTTACTCAGGGGAAGCAGATAGTGAAAACATAAATAAACTAATAAAAAACTAAATAGGTACTTTCAGATGGTTGAGCAGGTTTGGAAGAAAAATAGAGTTGGCTATGTGTAGTGAGCCCCCGGATAATACAAATTGTTAATGCCCTTGGCGGCTAACCCAGTCCACCCAGAGGCACCTCAGAAGAAAAGCCTGGTGATTTACTTCCACAAAATAAGTCTTTGAAAACCCTGTGGAGCACAGATTTACTCTGACACACCTGGGGTTGCTGGGAGTCAGAATCAACTCAATGGCAACTGGTATGGTACATGTGTAGTGGGGACTTTGTTCAGAGAGGTCAGGGTAAGCTTCTGATCTTTGAGAGGAGATTCGAATAGTAAGAGGGAACAAGCTATACAAAGATCTGGGGAAAGAACCGCAAGCAGAGGGAACAGCTAGTGCAAACAGTCTTAAACCAGAAAAAAACCCTCAAACCCATTGCTATCAAGTCAATTCTGACTCATAGCAACCCTACAGGACAGGGTAGAGCCACCCCCATAGAGTTTCCAAGGAGCAGCTGGTAAATTTGAGCTGCTGACCTTTTGGTTAGCAGCCATAGCTCTTAACCATGACTCCACCAATGCTCTACAAAGGGTCTTCAATGGAAACACTTGTGAGCTTCAGGGTTCAGAGAGAAGTGAGGCAGATGAGAGGCAGGTAGAGGGCAGATCATTTGGAATCTTTAGCTGTGCATGTCAAATATCTCCTGGGACCTTGAGCAAGTAAGTCACTAAACCTATCTGTGCCTCAGTTTCCCTTTTTCTAACATAGGGTGAGAGCTACTGCATAAGCTTGTTTGTGAAGATTTAATGTCTTAATTGATGTTAAGTACTCAGAAAAATGTCTGACACTTAGTCAGTACTTTGTGTGTTAACAGTTATTATTATTTTGGGGGTCCGTAGTGGTTCAGGTGGTAGAATTCTCGTCTTCTAAGTGGAAGACCTGAATTTGACTTCCAGCCAAAGCACCTCATGCACGGCCACCGCCCGTCTGTCAGAGGAAGCTTGCATGTTTCTATGATATTGAACAGCTTTCAACAGAACTTCCGGACTAAGAAGGATTGGAAAGAAAGACCTGGTGATCTACTTTTGAAAATCAACTAATGAAAACCCTATGGGTCACAATGATCCAATCTTCAGCTGATTATGGGGATGGCTCAAGACAGGCAGTGTTTTGTTTTGTTGTGCATGGGGTTGCTATGAGTCTGGGGCTGACTTGAGGGCAACTAACAACAGGAACACTATTATTATTTTGAGTATATACACTGTACAATCTGTCTCTAGCTAACAATTTAGTAGCCTTGATAGACTACTAAACTAGAAAAGGTCTTAGAAATCATGTCAAATCTGACATTTTACAGATCAGACTTTAGCTCAGAGTCGTCAAATGGCCCACACAAATTTCCACAATTCATAAACAAATCTATAGACTAAAATCTTGGTCTCCTGACTCAGGCCAAGAGATTTCTACTATTAGATGGATTTGGCCTTTAGTTAACAACTCATTGGCTTAGAATTATTTTCCCTAGTACTTACCTTATAGGATTATATCTAGAATAGTATTAATGAAACGGATTTTTTAAGCGACTTAAGTGATTACCATATTGATAGCAAGCTTACATGCTAATCATTTACCGAGAATTGAAAGATCTTTGGAAGTAATCAGAATTTTGCCATGAGGTAAATAACAGCATTTATCCATAGTAAAATAATAACATGGACAATTATTTAGGATTATTCTATTTTTACCAATGGATTAACCACAGATTCAATATATACAATGAGTAGCTTTAGCATTCATACTTTTTGAGTAAGATAGATATACGGAAATCATTTTATTATAGTATTATTTAGTTTTTCATTCATGTATTTATTCCCCCGCCATGCTTCTGTCAGTTTGTTGTACTGTGGTGGCGTATGTGTTGCTGTGATGCTGGAAGCTATGCCACCAGTATTTCAAATACCAGCAGGGTCACCCATGATAGACAGGTTTCAGTGGGGCTTCCAGACTAAGGCAGATTAGGAAGGACAAGGCAGTATACTTCTGAAAAGACTGGGCAGTGAAAACCTTATGAATAGCAGTGGAACATTGTCTGACATAGTGCTGGAAAAATGAGCCCCTGAGGTTGGAAGGCACTCAAAATACCGCTGGGGAAGAGCTGCCCCCTCAAAGTCGAGTCATCTTTAATGATGTGGATGGAGTCAAGCTTTCAGGACCTTCATTTGCTGATGTGGTACAACTCAACTGAGAAGAAACAGCTGCAAACATCCGTTAATAATCAGAACGTAGAGTGTAGAAGTATGAATCCAGGAAGATTGGAAGTTGTCAAAAATGAAATGCATAAAGATCGATACCCTAGGCAATGGTGAGCTGCAATGAACTGGTATTGGCCATTTTGAATAGACGATCACATGGTCTACTATGCCGTGAATGACAACTTGAAGAGGAATGGTGTTGCATTCGTTGTCAAAAAGAACATTTCAAAGTCTACCCCGAAGAACAATGCTGTCAGCAATAGGATAATATCCATGCTATGCCTATAAGGAAGACCAGTTAATATAACTATTATTCAAATTTACACACCAACCACTAGTGCCAAAGATGAAAAAAATGAAAAATTTTACCAACTCCTGCAGTTTGAAATTGATCAAACATGCAATCAAGATGCATTGATAATTACTGGTGATTGGAATGCAAAAGCTGGAAACAAAGAAGAATACGTAGTTGGGAAATATGGCCTTGATGATAGAAATGACACTGGAGATGACATGATAGAATTTTGCCAGACCAACTACTTATTCATTGCAAATATCTTTTTCCCACAACATAAACGGCGACTATACACATAGACTTCACCAGATGGAAAACACAGGAATAAAATCGACTACATCTGTGGAAAAAAGACAATGGAAAACTCAATATAATCAATATAATCAGTCAGAACAAGGCCAAGGGCCGACTGTGGAACAGGCCATCAATTGCTCGTATGCAAGTTTAACTTGAAGCCGAAGAAAATTAAAACAAGTCCATGAGAATAAAAATACAACCTTGAGTATATTCCACCTGAATTTGCAGACCATCTCAGGAATAGATTTGGTGGATTGAACACTAATGACCAAAAGCCAGAGAACTTATGGAATGACATCAAGGACATAATACATGAAGAAAACAAAAGGTCATTAAAAAGACAGGAAAGAAAGAAAGGACCAAAATGCATGTGAGAAGAGACTCTGAAACTTGCTTTTGAGGGTAGAGTAGCTAAAGCTAATGGAAGAAATGAGAAGTAAAAGAGCTGAACAAAAGATTTCAAAGGGCAGCTCAAGAAGACAAAGTATTATAATGAAACGTGCAAATACCTGGAGTTAGAAAACCAAAAGGGAAGAACACACTGGGCATTTCTCAAGCTGAAAGAACTGAAGAAAAAACTCAAGCCTCCAGCTGCAATACTTAAAGGTTCTATGGACAAAATATTGAACAGGAAACGTAAAAAATGTTAGAAATACATAGTCACTGTACCAAAAAGAATATGTCTATGTTCAACCATTTCAAAAGGTAGCATATGATCAAGAATCAATGGTACTGAAAGAAGAAGTCTAAGCTACACATGAGGCAAAAAAACAAACTAAATCTGTTGCCATCGAGTTGATTCCAACACATACATTTTCCAAGAAGCAGCTGGTGGATTCAAATTTCTGACCTTCTGGTTAGCAGCCGAAGTCTTAACCACTGTCCCACCAGGGCTCCAAGCTGCACTGAAGGATTTGTGAAAAAGAAGGCTCCAGGGAATTAATGGAATACCAATTGAGGTGTTTCAACAAACAGATGCAGCACTGGAGGTGCTCATTCGTCTATGTCAAGAAATTTGTAAGACAGCTACTTGGCCAACTGACTGGAAGAGACCCATATTTCAGCCCATTCCAAAGAAAGGTGATCCAACAGAACGCAGAAGCTTTTGTGCAATATCATTAATATCACACACAAGTAAAATTTTTCTGGAGGTAATTTAAAAGCGAAAGCAGCAGTACATCAATAAGGAACTGCCAGAAATTCAAGCTGGATTCAGAAGAGGACGTGGAACAAAGGATATTATTTGCTGATGTCAGATGGATCTTGGCTGAAAGCAGAAAATACCAGAAAGATGTTTACCTATGTTTTATTGACTGTGCAAAGGCATTCGACTGTGTGGATCATAACAAATTACAGATAACATTTCGATGAATGAGAATTCCAGAACACTTAATTGTGCTCATTTGAAAAAAAACCTGTACGTAAACCAAGAAACAGTCTTTCGAATAGAACATGGGGATACTGCCTGGTTCAAAATCAGGAAAGGTGAGCACCAGTGTTGTATCCTTTTACCATACTTACTCAATCTGTATGCTGAGCAAATAATCTGAGAAGCTGGAGTATATGAAGAACTTGGTGTCAGGACTGGAGGAACTCATTAACAATCTGCTATATGCAGAGAACACAACCTTGCTTGCTGAAAGTGAAGAGGACTTAAAAGCACATATTGATGAAAATCAAAGACTACAGCCTTCAGCATGGATTACATCTGAATGTAAAGAAAACAGAAACCCTCACAACTTGATTAATAAGCAATATCTTTTTTTATCATGACAAACGGAGAAAATGTGGCAGTCGTAGAGGATTTCATTTTACTTGGATCCACAATCAAGTCCATGGAGACAGCAGTCATGACGTTAAGTAACACATTGCATTGGGCAAATCTGCTGCAAAAGACCTCTTTAAAGCATTAGAAAGCAAAGATGTCACTTTAAAAGGACTAAGGTATGCCTGACCCAAGCCATGGTGTTTTCGATCGCCTTATATGTGTGTGAAGCTGGACAGTGAATAAAGAAGACCGAAGAAGAATTGAAGCCTTTAAATTATGGTGTTGGTAAAGAATATCGAACATACCATGGACTGCCGGAAGACCAAACAAGTCTGTCTTGGAAGAAGTACAGCCCACGTGCTCCTTGGAAGTGAGGATGATGAGACTTCATCTCGTGTATTTTGGACATACTATCAGGAAGGACCAGTCCCTGAAGAAGGACATCATGCTTGTTAAGGTAGAGGTTCCAAAAAAAAAAAAAAAAAATAGGAAAACCCTTGAGGAGATGGATTATACAGTGGCTGCAACAGTGGGCTCAAACATAGCAAGGACGTAGCAGGATCTGGTGGTGTTTCGCTCTGTTCTGTGTGGGGTTGCTATGAGTCGGAACTGACTCAATAACATCTAACAACAACAATTTATTCTCATTTATTTTAAATATTTTTAAATTGAGAGACCAGATATTCAATAATTTTATCATCGTTATGACACAAAAGAACTCTATCGTTAAAATTAGAAAAGGTAATCATACTTTAAGTGAATAACTGATTTAAACAATTTATTTTTCAATCCTCAGTTCTCTAGCCTCCTTACCTACCAAGAAACAAATTAAACCCAAATGGAATTCTGCACATGGTGGTACTGAATAGTGGGGATTAGATTGGTATGTGGTATAAAGACTTTGTCAAAGTATCACTATATAGGGTCAGATTTATTTTATCCAAAATATATGATTTGCTGGTTTAGATGAAATTAATTTTAAATTTTAACTTGTCTCTTCTATAGGTTTTCTGAAGCACAAGATGTAAGGAGCCCTGGTGGCGCAAAGATGAAGAACTTGGCTACCAGCTGAAAGGTTGTGGCTTGGAACCCACTTGGTGGTTCCTCGGGAGAAAGACCTGACAATCTGCTCCTGTGAAGATTACAGCCAAGAAAACCCTACAGGCCAGTTCCACTCTGTAACACATGGGGTGTCTATGAGTGGAGAATTGACTAGTCAGCACCTAACAACAACAAGAAGCATAAGAGAATTTGTTTCTGGGAAAATTTTTGTTTGCCTTTTTATAGGAAGCCTATTAGGGACAGTTTGTAAACCATTTTGAATGTATTTACGGTAGAAGCAGTGCTTGACATGGTTGTTAAGTTCAAACGTTAGTTCACAGATGTTTATTCAACCGTTCTTCAGACTGAAAGGTTGTGCTAACGGTGTTCCCCACCTTCTGGGCCCGAATTAGTCTGGAAGAAGTAAACGAAAGACCTGAGTTTCTCTTATTTCCTGGAGCTCAAGATCCACTCCAGCCTCTGAAGCCAACGAGATTTCTCTTTTTACCTCCTGTCTTTTTTTCTATACCCCTGCCTTCCCATAGCACCCTCCTCTTTAGGCTTCTAGGGATTTGATTTCGATAAACATTATCTGTCTTCTATTCACTATTTTCCAACTTATTTGAATAATACTAAAGCTGATGACTCAGTAAACAATATGGCTATTATATTTTCATGATGCCAAGTAGGTGTTTTACAATGTCTGAATGATTTTATTTAGCTTTCATTCACCTGTCTGTTTTTAGGGGCCAAGACCTTCTCAGAGTTACCTCCCTTTTATTCCCTAAACACACCCTATGCTCAGAGCTGCTGCTGACTGATCCCAAAACGTTCATTGAATGCTTTTGCTTCTCACATTGAGCTGGTATGTGGGATTTAAAATCTATAAGCTGTCACTCAAGGCAAGCTTAGTCCCACAATGAAAGACTGAAAAATATAGCAATGTTAACTGAGTAGTTTGGTTCATGCTGCTATTGTCATCTGCTTTATTCTCTATATTGTCCTTGTGTACTTTGCTGTCACTTTAGAGAAATACCCTACATGGAACCCTAGCCTAAGTAAAAAGCCAACGGAAGCAGTGAATTTGCCCCACACCAGTGTAAAGACAGTACAGAGGTCTACTGTCTGCCAAAAATAGATGTAGTGTAGGGTATGTTCAACACCATTGCTCATATTTTTCCATTTCCTCTTCCCAGCTGAATAAGTGGGGTGGGGAGGAGAAAAAAAAAATTACTACCATAAAAAGTACATTTTCTCCTCTATGTTCAATTATGGAGGGACATCTATAAACATGGGCATTAAGCCCAGAGGAAAGGAAATATTTCTGAAATATTGACTGATAGCCACTTCAGCTTCTAAATAAAAATGGTCTGAAATGCATTTAGGACACATAAGCAGAAATATTGACATATGGTCTGGAATACTTGGCGGAGTTCACTGATGATATAGAAGGCTGCCTGAAGGAGCTATGCTGGTAACTGTGGAGCCTAAGAGGAGACTGAGTATGAGTCTCTCGGACTTTCATGAAACACTAAAATTTAGGGCTCTGTGGAAACTTAACGGTCATGTGGAAGAATTTATCTGGTAACTATAGCACCGGGATGTATGGAATACAAATTATGAATAAAATGAATGAGAATTTTTTTGAAATAGGGAAACTATTCAGGTTTTTTTTTTTTTTTTTAATTTTCCCAAAGATGTTATTTGCTAGGCCATGGTGGAGCCCTGGTAGCCCAGTGGTTAAGAGCTCTGCTGCTCACCAGAAGATCAGCAGTTTGAATCCACCAGAGGCTCCTTGGGAACCCTATGGAGCAGTTCTACTCTGTCCTATCGAGTCACTACGAGTTGGAATCCACTCAACAGCAATGAGTTTGGTTTTTGGTTTAAGCAGTCATGAAGGAGCCCCGGTGGCATGATGATTAAGCACTTGGCTGCTAATTGAAAGCTCAGCTGTTCAAACTCACCAACCACTCTGTGAGAGAAAAGACCTGGTGATCTGCTCCCGTAAAGATTATAGCCTAGCAAACCCTATGGGGCAGTTCTGCAGTCATACAGGGTTGTTATGAGTTAGAGTTGACTCAACGGTACACAACAACAACAGACAGCCATGAGGAGTCCTTGGGTGGCACAAACGTTTAAGTACTGGACGACTAACAGAAAAATTGGCAGTTCAAACCAACCCAGAGGCACCTTGGAAGAATGTCATAGCCATGAAAACCCTAAGGGGCACAGTTCTACTCTGCACGCATGGGTAGCCCTGAGTTGGAATTGGCTCAATGGCAACTGGATGTTAGGTAACCATAGCAAAAATGTGACTTTTTGATCAATATCTATAACTGAATTATTTCCAGGCATGACATTTATGGGTGTCACATTTATTTGCTCATTTTTTCAATTACAGGGAAACATCCAGAGATATTTTTTGTCCCCTCCTGAGCTCTCTAGTGTGTATGTCACATATGCTTATATCATGTTTATATATCAGGCACATAGATTTAATGAAGAGAGCAAGATTAGCAATCGTGCCTGCGGAAAGCTGTACTTACTTGAAAAATAGTTTTGAAGAGACAGCAGTTTATTAGGATGTGCACTCAGCTGGTACTAGGAAGCCAAGTTTCTGTGTCTACCTTTGCCTTCTAGTTTTATGCATTTAGATAAGTGACTTAATCATTTTTGGATTTATTTATCTGTCTCTAAATTGTGAAGAGTAGCAAGGTGATTTCAAAGGCTCTTTTTTTCCTGGATATCTAATGAATTCCATCTGGTAAGAAGTCCCAGTTTTATGCCAAGGGTATTGGCCGAAATAGCTAAGAAATTATGTAAAAAAAAAAAGAAAAAAAAATCCAAATAATTGTTCTTTTTTCTACAATTGTTGTTACCTGACCTTGTGGTAAAAAAAAAAAAAAAGTAACTGTAGATATTTCGGTATTTATGATTTTGGAAGGAGAAAGATATCATCACCCTACTGCAGGCACTCTACTGCTAGATCCCTGGGATGCCATCTTCCATTAGTAGCTCTAACCAACAAAACAACCAACCCGTTGCCGTGGAGTCAATTCCGACTCATAGCGACCCTATAGGACAGAGTAGAGCTGCCCCATAGAGTTTCCAAGGAGTGCGTGGTGGATTCAAACTGCTGACCTTTTGGTTAGCAGCCGTAGCTCTTAACCACTGTGCCACCAGGGTTTCCTTAGTACCTCTATAGCCACCTAATTCATTGTCAGAAAGCAATACGGCACACACCAGTGAGAAACATGTTGTTGGATACCGTCAAGTCATTTTTCGACTGACAGGGACCCCAAGTGACAGAACAGAATTGCCCCATAGGGTTTTTTAGGCTGTAATCTTCATGGGAGAAGATCACCAAGTCTTTCTTCCATAGAGTCACTGGGTGGTGAGGAACCTAGGGAGAACTAAATGAAGGTGCAAATTAGACGTTGTGGTCAGAGTTAAGGGTAACTCACAAAAAATGGCAAAGATTTTCGGGACCTGCAAGAACAGGGCGAAGTTAACACCCCTAGGCCTGCAGCGACAAAGGGAAAGAGTGGATACTGGAATCTGTAAAGACATTCATAGCTAGCTGTAGTTGTAGGGGAAACCCTGGTGGTAGTGGTTAAGTGCTACAGCTGCTAACCAAATGGTCGGCAGTTCAAATCCTCCAGGCACTCCTTGGAAACTCTATGGAGCAGTTCTACCCTGTCCTATAGGGTCTCTATGAGTTGGAATTGACTCGACAGCACTGGGTTTGGTTTTTGGTTTATAGTTGTAAGAGTGTGCCATGAAGCTAGATCACTGAACTTTGATGGGGAAACCCAGCAGCTTCCCGGCAGCAAGGGAGTCAGGGGACAGAATAAACATACTAATCTTTTCTGGTGCAAGAGCTTAATGAGCTCATCTGCTAACCAAAAGGTTGGAGGTTTGAGTCCACCCAGAGGCACCTCGGAAGAAAGGCCTGGAAAGTATATCTGCCATCTGTACTACCTGGGGACTCCTGCCGTTGTGTTATTGTTGTGAGGTGCCCTCGGTTCGGCTCTGACTCATAGCGACCCTATGCACTACAGAATGAAACACTGCCTGGTCCTGCTCCATCCTCACAGTTGTTGCTATGCTTGAGCCCATTGTTGCAGCCACTGTGTCAATTCATTTCACTGAGGATCTTCTTCTTTTTCGCTGACCCTCTACCAAACATGATGTCCTTCTCCAGTGACTGATCCCTCCTAATAACGTGTCCAAAGTATGTGAGAGTAGTCTCGCCATCCTTGCTTCTAAGAAGCATTCCGGTTGTACTTCTTCCAAGACAGATCTGTTCCTTCTTTTGGCAGTCCACAGTATAATATTCAATATTCTTCTCCAACACCACAATTCAAAGGGGTCATTTCTTCTTTGGTCTTCCTTACTCATTGTCCAGCTTTCTCATGCAAACTTAAAGTGAAAGCCAGAGGGAAAGGGAGCCAGGTGATACTATCTGGTAAGTATACCAGACCAGCTGTGGCTGGTTCCCTCCTGCTGGTTCTGCCTACCCACCAGGGTGTACGCTATGGAGGGGAGTTTCAGGGTTGCTTATTGTGGTGGAAACCCCTCACTGGCGCCCTCTGGAGGAGAGTCACAGAACCACGGAGACAAAGAGGCATCCACTTGTTGGGGTCTCTCCTGCTTGTGCTGTCTGGGTGGCTCTCCTCAGGGAAGAGTTAAGAGACAAAGGGGTGGATCAATTCAGTGTCTCTCTGCCAGGAAGGCTGTATTGTTAGCAGGTTCCTAATCAGTCTCCCTTGCTGATTCTTCCTAGCTCACCTGGTGTTTTCCAAGGGGCTCCCGTTTGTTCTGGGGTAGGAATGGCACAGCCTGTGCTGCCTGCTGGCCCCAAGTTGGGGGCCAGAAAATGCTAAGTCTGGGTCGCCTTTTTCTTTATGCTGGGTGGCAGGATTTAAATCGCCCTGCCACAGTGTTGTTCCTCCAGTCCTGGGGTCTGCAATATAATTTTAATTATAATTCGGAGCCCGGGTGGTGTCGCTATGAGTTTAAATCGACTCGACAGCACTGGGTTTGGTTTTTGGGCTAGTGGTGCAGTGGTTAAGAGCTCGGCTGCTAACCAAAATATTCGCAGTTCCAATTCACCAGCCTCTCCTTGGAAACTCTATGGGGCAGTCTACTCTGTCCTATAGGGTCGCTATGAGTCGAAATCAACTCTCTGGCAACGGGTTTGATTTTTGTTTTTTTGGTCTTAAAAAGCTTAGAGGACCTGGCTGAAGGCTGGTCAGTTCTCCTTCCTAGTCTCCCCCCTCCCCCACCACACACAGAGGTACGCAACAGCCAGGGACAGCCCCTTTGTTCTGGAGCCTACGGAATTATTCAAAATACCCAATCCCGCCAAGCCCTGGAAACCCGGTTAACCCCACCCTGCTTGCCATACACAAACCCTCTCCTACATTTCCAGCTAGTTACTTTGTCCCCAGAGTGCAACCCATGTCTAACTTTGCATCGGGGCATGCTGTGTCTCTGTGCCTCTGGAAGCTGCGAGTGTAATTAACCTGGTTAGTTTTTACGGTCTCCAAGCCTCCTCCTTCCCTTTTTATTTGATTTATCTTCCCACAAATTGGTCACAGACCAGTTTGTCTTTTTAGCAGCTCTCAGAGATCTCCTTTGGTTGCCTCTTGCTGTTTCTATGGTATGTAGTTGTATTTAGTACCCGGGTGGTGCCAATGGTTAACATGCTCAGCTGCTAACCAAAAGGTTGGCAGTAGGAGGCCACCTAGAAGAGCCTCAGAGGAAAGGCCTGGCAATCTACTTCCGAAAAAATCAGCCATTGAAACCGTGGAGCACGGCTCTGCTCTGGCACATATGGCCTCACCTAGGATCTGAGTCAGAAAGAGGGCAACTTTTATTTTTTTAATAGTATTTAGCAGTGAAGGACAGGGAGAAACAGGTCTAGCCAGACGTCCAGGGTCTGTTTTAAACTAAAAGAAGACATTTTAATGAAAGAAGATCTGGAAGAAAGTGGAAAAGTCTTTATAGCAGAGAAGAGATGGACATTGCAGGGCCCTCTTGTTCTGGAAACCCTGTTGGCATAGCGGTTAAGAGCTATGGTTGCTAAACAAAAGGGTGGCAGTTCAGGTCCACCAGGCACTCTTTGGATACTCTGTGGGTCAGTTCTGCTCTGCCCTATAGGGTCGCTATGAGTCGGAATCGACTCGATGGCAATGGGTTTGGTTTGGTTTGGTTCTCTTGTTCTGGAAGCCATAGCAAGCTGAGAAAGCGCTCTAGACTACACGCATATCCATCTCTGAGTGAGTACCCTTAGCATTTCTTCCAAATTTAAGTCTCTTTTACTTCTTCATAATTCTCTGTAGAAGTGAATATGTGTAATGATAACCATACTAAGTTTTTTTTTTTTTTTTGTAGGTCATTGCTTTGCTTTCAGCATGCCTTAATATTTAAATCCTTGAAGGGAAGGAACTCAGTGTAAAATTTGGATTATATTATATAGCAGTAGATGAATTGATGATGGAATAGTAAAAGTGCTAATGGTGATTAAATTGAGCTTACAAAATTTTATATATGCTTATAAAGAGAGATATTCACATATAATTTTATTCCCAGCCCCTTGTGGCATTCTGAGAGCCTTGATTTGAATTGCATGTAAGAGAAATTATTTTATTATAATAGTTAAACAACTGTGGCATAAGCCTGTGTGTGCCTACAGAACTCATTAGTCCAGTGGTCTTAAAAGTGAGTGTTCTTATCCCTTTGGTAAAAAAATATTAGAACTTCTAGTTGTATTTATTTCATTGTCTTTTCATTTGTATTTTGTGTATATTTTAAATGCCATAATATACTAGAATAGAAATACATATATAAAATTTAAAAATTAATATAATTTTGGGTACTGATATCCATTGCCATTGAGTCGATTCCGACTCATAGCGACCCTATAGAAGAGAGTAGAATTGTCCTACAGGATTTCCACGGCCGTACATCTTTAGGGAAGCCGATTGCCATCTCTCTCTCTGGCAGAGCAGCTGGTAGGTTTGAAGCGCTGACCTTTCGGTTAACAGCTGAGCACTTAACCACTGTGCCACCAGTGCTCCTTTGGGTACTGATTGGGGTTTAAAAGGTACTTAGTTTTGGAAGTGTTTACACCAAAATTTGTAAAATCTTTTGCATCAACCAAGGAGAGGCAGAACATTCAGAATATTCATGTTTGCACCAGGTTGAAGAATACACATCAATCTTAGGGGCTCAGAGAAAAATATTTTTGGAGTTATGCAGAGAAGAAATCCGGCCGGACAGGAGGAGTTTGGACGTGGGGTGTAGGAGAGCGCAGGCCTGCAGGATTTATCTCGGCCATTGCTGCTCCTGATACCATCTAGCCTGCCCTTTCTTCATCTGCACTCTTAAGCCCCTTACCCTGCTTTTCTATTTCTTTTTTTGATAGCGTGGATCAACTGGTAGCATACGCTATAACGACTTGTTTTCATGCTGATTATGGGCTGTCTTCCCTCAGCTAGACTATAAGTTCTTTGACAGCAGGTATCTGTGCCTGCTTTGCTCATAGATATAAACCAAGCCCCTACAACAGTTTAGGAAGGGTATTAAATATATCCTAAGTGGCCAATAGCATAGTTCTAGACTGATCCAAAAACAGCAAACCCACTGCTGTCAAGTGGATTTTGACTCATAGAGACCCGATAGGGCAGAGTAGAACTGCTCCATAGGGATTCCAAGGAGCCTTTGATGGATTCGAACTGCCAGGCTTTTGGTTAGTAGTCAAGGTCTTACCCACTGCACTGCCAAGTTTCCAGTACTAGACTAGACCTACAAATTTTAGGAGTCCCTGGGTAGTGCAAATAGTTAATGTGCTCAGCTGATAACTGAAAGGTTGGAAGGTTTGAGCCTATCCAGAGGTACCTTGGAAGAAAGGCCTGGAGATCTGCTTTTGAAAAACCAGCCATTGAAAACGCTATGGACACACATGATGTCACCACGAGTCAGTTCAACTCGACAGCAACTGGCTATTAACTATTGTAGCTGAACTATTTTATAGTTAATGTTATAAGATTCAGACACTTTTCTGTTATGAAACTAAGAAAAAAGAAACTGTAAACTGTAATATTTGATTTGCTTTTTTATCCAAAATATAGGTATATTACTTTTGTGACTTAGTGCAATTAAGTGTGATGAGTGGTTCTGAGTCTTGGAGAGAAAATCATTTTAAACAGTTGAGTCGAATGGGACCTGTCAGTGCCAATTAACACAGAGCCTTCATTGAAGAAGCTGCCCCTGAGGAGGCTCACCTGGCTCCCATCATACTGATATGATAGTTCAAGTATGGGTATATATTTAAAACATGTTTTTTTTATACTTATACATGCATCGCTTTCTAAGTGCCTTTCATTGCTTCATTTGTCTTTCCTGCTTTTCCTATCCAAATAAGTTATAATCATTGCTGAAGACTTCTGCATAGCACAGTCATATCTGGCTACCTATTTGGCATTTTGGAAAAATGTCAGGGAGAAGTCATTCTACTGTTAAGGTTTTGTATGTTCAAGGGATTAGAAAACTTTTCTGTTTCAGGAGTCTTTATGTTGAATATCATCTCAGGAGTGGATGTATTTTTATTATTTCTTTGATTAATAGATAGTTGCAGGGCTTCAAACAGCAGCCTTTCAATTCAAACCCCTGCTGTGAATTTGCCTTTCCATCCCAGATATAATTTTTTTTTTTTTTTACTGAAGCATAAATTATACTTAACAAGATCCCAGGTGATTCTTATGTATAATAAATTTTAAGAACCACTGCTCTTCTAGTGGTTGTCAGAACTGATCCCTAACCAGCAGTATTAGCATCCCCTGAGAACTTGTCAGAACTGCAGGTTCTCAGCAGGGGTTCTAGTGGAATGAACTGGTTCGAGACCCCTGTTAGTTGACCTTTTAGCTCAGAGTATGGCCATGAAGGGATAGTTCAGGAGGGTGGTTTCAGAAGAAAGGAATGAGAAACTCAGAGAAAGTGAACAAAAGTTTAAGGGGAACATTGCTTCAAAGTTTTGTTTAGGACAGGCTCTGTAAACAAATGGGTTGTTTTCATTTTTATTAATCCACTATGCTTTGTAATGTGTGTTCTATTTATTTTTTTATTGTGCTTTAGGTGAAAGTTTACCACTCAAGTTAGTTTCCCATACAAAAATGTATACATATATTGTTATGTGACCCTAGTTGCAATCCCTACAATGTGACAGCACACTCCCCCCTCCCACCCTGGGTTTCCTGTGTCCATTCAACTAGCTCCTATCTGTTCCTGCCTTCTTATCCCGCATCTGGACAAGGAGCTGCCCATTTAGTCTCCTGAAGCATACTCTTCATGAGTATTATTTTATGTTTTATAATCCAGTCTAATCTTTGTCTGAAGAGTTGGCTTGGGGAATGGTTTTAGTCCTGGGTTAACAGAGAGTCCGGGGCCCATGTCTCCTGGGGTTCCTCTAGTCTCAGTTAGACCATCAAGCCCTGACTTTTTGCTAGAATTTAAGTTCTGCACCACACTTTTCTCGTGCTCCGCCAGGGACTCTGTTATGTTCCCTGTCACAACAGTCATTGGTGGTAGCCAAGTGCCATTTAATTCTTCTAGTCTCAGGTTGATGGAGTCTCTGGTTTGTGTGGCTGTTTTGTCTCTTGGGCTAATATTTTCCTTGTGTCTTTGGTGTTCTTCATTCTCCTTTGCTCCAGGTGGGTTGGGACCAATTGATGCATCTCAGGTGGCTGCTCTGCAAGCTTTTAAGACCCCCAGATGACACTCGTCAAAGAGGGATGCAGAACATTTTCTTAAACTTTACTATGCCAGTTGACCTAGATGTCGCCCGAAACCATGGTTACCAGACCCCCACCCCTGCTACTCTGTCCCTAAAAGTGCTTGGTTGTGTTCAGAAAACTTCTTAGCTTTTGGTTTAGTTCACTTGTGCTGACTTCCCCTGTATTGCATGTTGTCTTTCCCTTCACCTAAAAAAATTCTTGTCTACTATCTAGCTGATGAACCCCACTCTCGCTCCTTCCCCACCCTCATAACCATCGAAGAATGTTTTCTTCTGTGTTTAAACCTTTTCTTGAGTTCTTGTAATAGTGGTCTCATACAATATTTGTCCTTTTGAGACTAATTTCACTCTCGATAATGACTTCCAGATTCATCCATGTTGTGTGATGTTACATGGATTCATCATTGTTTTTTATCATTGTGTCATATTCCATTGTGTGGATATACTGTAATCTGTTTATCCATTCGTCTGATGATGGACACCTAGGTTGTTTCCATCTTTTTCCTGTTGTGAACAATGCTGCAATGAACATGGCTGTGCATATGTCTATTTGTGTGACAGCTCTTATTTCTCTAGGATATATTCCAAGGAGTGAGATTGCCGGATCGTACGGTAGTGCTATTTCTAGCTTTTTAAGGAAGTGCCAAATCGATTTCCAAAGTGGTTGTAACGTTTTACATTCCTACCAGCAGTGTATAAGTGTTCCAGTCTCTCCACAACCTCTCCAACATTTATTATTTTGTGTTTTTTGGATTAATGCTAGCCTTGTTGGGGCGAGATGGTATCTCTTTGTAGTTTTGATTTGCATTTCTCTAATGGCTAAAGACAGTGAGCATTTCTTCGTGTATCTGTTAGTTCCCTAAATATCTTCTCTGGTGAAGTGTCTGTTCATATCTTTTGCTCATTTTTTAGTTAGATTATTTGTCTTTTTTGTTGAAGTTTTACAGTATCTTGTAGATTTTAGGTATTAGATCCTGATATGTCTTAGCCTAAATTTTTTTCCCGGCCTCTAGGTTGTCTTTTTACCCTTTTGGTGAAGTCTTTTGAAGAGCATAAGTGTTTGATTTTTAGGAGCTCCCTGTTATCTCGTTTCTCTTCTGGTGTTTGTGCATTGTTAGTTATGTTTTGTATTCTGTTTGTACCATGTATTAGGGCTTCTCGCATTGTCCCTATTTTTTCTTCCATGATCTTTACTGTTTTAGATTTTATATTTAGGTCTTTGATCCATTTTGAGTTAGTTTTTGTGCATGGTGTGAGGTATGGGTCTTGTCTCAATTTTTTTTTTTTTTTTTTTCCAGGTGGATATCTGGTTATAGCAGCACCATTTGTTAAAGAGACTGTCTTTCCCCCATTTAACAGACTTTGGGCCTTTGTCAAATATCAGCTGCTCATAGGTGGATGAATTTACATCTGGATTCTCAGTTCTGTTCCATTGGTCTGTGTGTCTGTTGTTGTACCAGTACCAGGCTGTTTTGACTACTGTGGTGGTATAAAAAAAAAATGGTATAATAGGGTTTAAAATCAGGTAGTGTGAGGCTTCCTATTTTGTTCTTCTTCAGTAATGCTTTTCTTACTGGGACCTCTTCACTTTTCATATGAAGTTGGTGATTTATTTATTTTTTTTTGCATCTTGTTAAAAAATATTGTTGGAATTTGGGTGGGGATTGCATTGTATGTGTAGATCGCTTTGGGTAGAATTGACATTTTCTCACAATGTTGAGTCTTCCTATCCATGAACAGGGTATGTTTTTCCACTTATGTAGGTCTCTTGGTTTCTTGCAGTAGTGTCTTGTAGTTTTCTTTGTATAGGCCTTTTATGTCTCTGGTTAGATTTATTCCTAAGTATTTTATCTTCTTGGGGGCTATAAATGGTATTGATTTGGTGATTTCCTCTTTGAAGTTCTCTTTGTTGATGTACAGGAATCTATCCCTTTTTTGTACGTTTATCTTGTATCCTCACACTTTGCTAAAATCTTCTATTAGTTCCAATAGTTTTCTGGCGGATTCTTTGGGGTTTTCTGTGATCATACCATCTGCAAATAGGTATTCTTCTTTATGAATTTAGATGCCGTTTATTTCTTTTTCTTACCTAATTACTCTGGCTGGGACGTCCAGCACAGTGTTGAATAAGAGTGGTGATAAAGGACATCCTTGTCTGGTTTCTGTTTTCAAGGGGAATGCTTTCAGATTCTCTCCATTTAGGATGATGCTGGCTGTTGGCTTTGTATGAATGCCCTTTATTATGGTGAGGAATTTCCCTTTTATTCCTATTTTGCTGAGAGATTTTATCATGAATGGGTGTTGGACTTTGTCAAATACCTTTTCTGACTAATTGATAAGATCATGTGTTTTTGTTTTGTTTTGTTTTGTTTGTTTTAATGTGATGGATTACATTGATTGTTTTTCTAATGTAAAACCCTCCCTGCATACCTGGTATGAATCCTACTTGGTCATGGTGAGTTATTTTCCAATATGTTGTTGAATTCTATTGGCTAGAATTTTGTTGAGGGTTTTTACGTCTATGTTCATGAGGGATACTGGTCTGTAATTTTCTTTTTTTTTGTGGTGTCTTTACCTCGTTTTGGTGTCAGAGTTATGCTCGCTTCATAGAATGAGTGTGTGAGTATTCCATCTTTTTCTATTCTCTGAAATATCTTTAGTGTTAGTGGTGTTAACTCTTCTCTGAAAGTTTGGTAAAATTCTCCAGTGATGCTGTCAGGGCTGGGTTTTTTATTTTTTGGGGGGAGTTTTTAAATTACCTTTTGAATCTCTTCTTTTGTTATAGATTTATTAAGTTGTTCCACCTCTGTTTGTGCTAATTTAGGTACGTAGTGTGTTTCTAGAAGTTTGTCCATTTCCTCTAGGTTTTCAAATTTTTGGAGTATAATTTTTTCATAGTATTCTGTCATGATTCTGTAATTTCAGTTGGGTCTGTTGTGATATCACCAATCTCATTTCTTATTCAGTTTGTTTACTTCCTCTCCTGAGGGTTTTTTTTTGTTGTTGTTGTTAGTTTGGCCAATGGTTTATTGGTTTTGTTGATCTTTTTGAAGAACCAGCTTTTGGTCTTGTTAACTTTTTCAGTTGTTTTTCTAGTCTCTATTTAATTTAATTCTACTCTAATTTTTATTATTTCCTTTTTTCTGGTGCCTGAGGGAGCTTCTTTTGGTGCTCTCTTTCTATTTGTTCGAGTCGTAGATTTGAGGTTTTGATTTTGGCCCTTCTTTTTGGATGTGTGCATTTACTGCTATAAATTGACATCTGAGCATTACTTCTGCTGTGCCCTAAAGGTAGGATGTGTTTTCATTCTCATTTGATTCTGTGAATTCCTTTATTCTGTCCTTAATTTCTTCTATAACCCAGTAGTTTTTGAGCAAGGTGTTGTTCAGTGTCCGTGTATTTGATTTTTTTTTCCTTGCTTTTTCTGTAATTGGTTTCTACTTTTATGGCTTTATGGTCAGAAAAAGGTGTTTTGTAATATTTTAATGTTTTGAATTCTGTTAAGGCTTGCTTTGTGGCCTAATATGTTGTCTATTCTGGAGAATATTCCATGTGTGTCAGAAAAGAAAGTATACTTGGCTGCTCTTGGGTTGAGTGTTCTGTATATGTCTATGAGATCAAGTTGGTTGATTGTGACATTTAGCTCTTCCATATCTTGATCTCCTTCCTGATCTCTTGAAGAGCTCTATAAATTAATCTTTTGAATTCTACCTCGGGTAATTCCAAGAAGTTATCTTCCTCTGGGAGGTTTCTTATTTCTTTGTTTTGATCACTTGCTATAGCTGTTATGGTCTGCCTCTTTATGTGATTTGGTATTTACTGTTGTCTCTGAGCCATCAGTAAGTTATTATATTTATTTATATTATGTTTGCTTACTGTGTCCTAGCTTCTTGTTTTCTTTTGTTCTGACATGCCCAAATAGGCTGGTTGTGTGAGATACTTTGATTATAGGTGTCTTCGAAGCTTTCACACCCTGTCACCAGGTGGTTAGAGCTATTACTATGTATGTAAGCTCAGTAGTCCGTTGCCCTTCTCTTGTGTGGATTCAACCCAGATGTCCAGGTCATCAGTCCCCAAGTGTGTGGTATAGGCTCTCACCTGCAGTGCTAGATGGGCAGGGATGATTGGAGTAGGCACAGATGTCTGGCTGCAGTAGGGTATCATATGTGGAGCAAGGTAGGGGGCTGATGGCTGTACCTGAGTGTCTGGGTGGAAGGTGTGTCTCAGTTCCCTGGAGCATGTAAGTGGGTGGATTTTGCAGCCAGACTTTGGACATGCAGTACTATTTTCTGTAAAGGACTAGGAGATACCACTAATTCTTGGAACCCTGTCATGGGTCGTCATATGGAGTGGATGGAGCCACCAGTCCTCAGGCCCCTGATGTGGGTAGGTGAAGACACTGCTTAGTGGGTAGGACGGTGTCAAATGTCACGAATCTGCCATTCCCCCTTAGCTGTTGCAGTTGGAAATAGCCTTCAGGTATATACACTATTTTACTGTGCAAATGAGGGCCTATGCTGTTGAAATGGGCCCAAACAGGCCTAGGCAGGTATGAAAGGCATTCAAAGTCCGTGGACCCTTTATGGCCGTGCCTCGCCAAAGGCGCTGTGCCTGCCCTGAGTTCCTGGCTTGGGGAAGCTGGCAGATTATTTTTTTTCTGTTGTTAATTTGTTCCCTCTCCAAAGTCGGGAGAATGGCTGGGGACACATGAAAGGTTCTACTTCATGCCCAGGGAGCACAGCAATCACTGAAGCTGGGCCAGATCTGGAGCAGAGCAGGGAGGGGGCGAGTAAATGGGAGAGAGGTACTTCTTAGAGGGGACGAGGGTTTTTTTTGATCACACGAGGTAGGTAGGTTAGAGGCTTGTACTTAACTCTCACTGATTCAGCACCACTTTTCCCTGGTTCTGGAGGCTTGAGCAGACTCTCCGCTGCTCAGTTTCTCCGTATGTGGAAAATGCATCCCAAGTGCTACTGCTTTTCTTAGCCCAAGTGTGCCAGCTGATCCAGCCTGCAAGGTGCTGGTGAGGTCAGGTCTGGGAAATCCTTACTGCTTCTGAACTCTCTCTCCCTCCCCCTGCCACTCAGTCAGAGTTGTCAACTTTGTCTTTGATGTTCAGGGCTTCAAGATTATCATATATAATCAATTCACTTGTTTTTCTTGGATCTTTGTTGTAAGAGGGACCAAAGGAAGCATCTGACTAGTCAGCCATCTTGGCCCCGCCTCTGTATGTTCTATTTAAATGTTGAAGGAGACAGCTGTCGTACAGCTTGTTATTACTGGGTGGCATAAATGCTTTTGCTCTTGTGTATGGTATCATCTAGCAGAGGCTCTTAAGCATACTCATTTCTGTGATTTGCTAAAGTAACTTAAAATTTTTTATGATTTCTGGTACAAAGTCAATGAAATGAAGGAAAATCACTTTCAGATGCATTTGGACAAAAAGTCTCTTTCCTGACTTCACTGTCATTTATTTGTTCTTCAAGTCTCAAGTTAGTGAATTCCTTTTGAGTCTTCTGTCTGCCTCATTCCTTTCATATAGTCAAGCCCTGATCATGTTCCTACGTCCCTCACATATTTACTTCTTTCTGTTGACAGAGCTGTCTTTGGTTTTCTTTTGGAGTGTCATAATAATCTTCCAACTTGTTTCTGAACCTCTCCTTGTTCTCTTATCGATCCTATACTTCCATGACCCCTCGCTCTCTTGCCCTAAAATTTCCTGTTGCATATTAGAATAAGTACACACTCCACAAATGGCATAAATGATCCTCTACAATGCATAAACAACACTCTCCAGTTTTTCCCCCCATTACTACCTTAGAGGAATGTGTGTAGCACATTATGGGAGCATAATAATGACATGTATTAAATGTCTGTTAAAAAATGAACATGTCTTATGTTTTGATCCAGCTCAAATATTAACATCTCAGTTACTTTTGCTCAAGATGTCAGGATATAGGAGATATCCACACCATCAAATGATTCTAAGTGGATGGGAAGATATGATGTCTTTCCATATTTACCTTCCAATATCCTGTTGAGCCTTCAAAACTCCATT
Source organism: Loxodonta africana (assembly GCF_030014295.1). NCBI lineage: Eukaryota > Metazoa > Chordata > Mammalia > Proboscidea > Elephantidae > Loxodonta > Loxodonta africana. The sequence continues at coordinate 66,595,311 of NC_087342.1, forward strand.
ATAAAGCCATCATAGTCCTGTACATTCCAGAAAAACTTCCCTATTCTTACACCCAGATGTCCCTTAGCTGTCCTTTGATTCACCATAGCACTTTAGTTAGCAACAGCTATTACACTGACCTTTCTGTACAATATATTGTAGCAGTTGGCGTGTAGAGTTGATCAACACCATGGAAGCAGCATTCTGGAAATTAAACAGCATATTCCATTGGGCAACTCTGCTGCAAAAGACCTCTTTAAAGTGTTCAAAAGTAAAGATGTCACTTTGAGGACTAAGGTGCATCTGACCCAAGTCATGGTATTTTCAATCACATCATATGTATGTGAAAGTTGGACAATGAAAAAGGAAGATCGAAGAAGAATTGATGCCTTTGAATTATGGTGTTGGCAAAGAATATTGAATATACCATGGTGCCAGAAGAGTGAATAAGTCTGTTTTGGAAAAAGTATAGCCAGAATGCTCCTTAGAAGTGAGGATGGCAAGACTTCATCTCGCTTACTTTGGACACATTATCTGGGGGACCAATCCCTAGAGAAAGACATCATGCTTGGTGAAGTGTATATGGTCAGCAAAAAAGAGGAAGACCCTCAATGAGATGGATTGACACAGTGGCTGCAACAATGGGCTCAAACATAGTGCTGATTATGAAGATGGTGCAGGATGAGGTGATGTTTTGTTCTATTATACATAAGGTCATTATGAATTGGAACTGACTTGACAGCACCTAGCAACAACAAAGTTTTGTGTATTGATGTTACCCTTTTTTTCTCTACACCTGAAGAGCAAAGGAGCAACTCCTGTGTAAAAATGATGAACCGGAGGCATCTGACCTTCTCTAACTTCACAAGGAAGGAGAATCAAGATTAGCAACCCAAGGCTGATTCCTATGAGGCAGAGGTCAGACATGCGTCTGCCCTGCAACCTTTTTACTGGTTCTGACACCAGGTGTCCCTCTCATGGCTCTCTCTACTTCTATGCTGACTTCAATAATTTGCTGCAGTGGCCATACAGAAATCACAGACCATACTCACAGTTATGGGGTTTATTAGGGAAGTAGCAGATTACAATTCAGGTTCAGGAATGCTCAGGTTATGGTTTTCCATCAGGACAGCCTCTTCGTATCCATGCCCACAGGCAGGTCTCTTTCTGGCACCTTGGCCTCCACCCTGCTCAGGCAAGTGTAGCAAAGCTCTTCTAGCTCTGCCTACAAGTGCCCAGAGGCACCCCACTCTGCCAGTAAGTCTTGGACCAAAGTTCTCAGCTCTAGCTCCATGGATCAGCAAACCTAGCTCCACCAAGTGCCCAGAGGCATCCTACTCCTCCAGCAAGCCTCTTGCTTGAAAACATTCAGTTTTCTTGCTCAGTGGACTGGGAAGCCCACTGTGCATTTGCCTGCTGCCATTTCTCTGCCACTGCTTCTTGCTGTCTTCAGTGTGTTACAGTGGTCTCTCCCTCTCTCAGTCTTCTGGTTCCAGGAGCTTTTTAACACAGGCATCCCAGGCCCAAAGGACGTGCTCTGCTCCTGGGTTTTCATCCTTGGTGGTGGTGAGATCCTCTCCTCCCACCTCTGGGATGGCTCATTTTAAGCCTATGGGGATGGTAAAATTGATGAATCCCTTCGTTAGGGTTCCATAGATCTTATTTGCATGGTCCCACCCCAACACAGGTTTCATGAAATTTATTTGCATTATTAGCAAGCTACCCAATTCCTTTTTTTTTTTTTTTTACCCAATTCATTTTTTATGTACCATCGAGTCAGTTCTGACTCATAGGGACCCAATCCCCTTGTTGTTGCCATCAAATCAGTTCTGACTAATAGTGACAACATGTACAAAAGAATGAAACACTGCCTGGTCCCTCACCACCCTCATGATCATTGTTATGCTTGAGTCCAATCCTGATGCCAAGTTATTCATATACTCCAGCTTCTCGGATTATTTGCTCAGCGTACAGATTGAATAAATATGGTAAATGATACAATCCTGACGCATATCTTTCCTGACCTAAAACTATGCAGTGTCCTCTTCTTCTGTTCAAACAACTGCCTCTTGGTCTATGTACAGATTCCTCACGAGCACCATTAAGTGTTCTGGAATTTCCATTCTTTCAATATTTTCCATAATTTGTCATGGCCCACACAGTCGAATACCTTTCATAGTCAATAAAACACAGGTAAGCATCTTTCTGGTATTCTCTGCTTTCAGCCAGAATTCATCAGACATCTGCAATAATATCCCTCATTCCATGTCCTCTTCTGAAGCCAGCTTGAATTCCTGGAATTTCCCTGTTGATGTGCTGCTACAACCATTTTGAATGATCTTCAGCAAAATCTTACTTGTGTGTGATTTCAATGATACTGTTCAATAATTTCTGCATTTGGTTGTATCTCCTTTCTTGGGAATAGGCATGAATATGGATCTCTTCCAGTTGATTGGCCAGGTAGCTGTCTTTCACATTTCTTGGCATAGACGAGTGAGCACCTCCAGTGCTGCATCCGTTTGTTGAAACATCTCAATTGGTATTGTTTCGATTCCTGGAGTCCTGTTTTTTGCCATTGTCTTCAGTCAGCTTGGACTTCTTCCTTCAGTACTGTTGGTTCTTGATCATATACTACCTCCTGAAATGATTGAATGTTGACCAATTCTTTTTGGTACAGTGACTCTGTGTATTCCTTCTATCTTCTTTTGATGCTTCCTGCTTCGTTCAGTATTCTGGCCGTAGAATCCTTCAGTATTGCAACTCAAATCTTGAAGTTTTTCTTCAGTTCTTTCAGCTTGAGAAATGCTGAGTGTGTTCTTATTTTGTTCTGACTCCATGTCTTTGCACATTTCATTATAATACTTTGTCTTCTCAAGCTGCTCTTTGAAATCTTCTGTTCGGCTCTTGACTTCATTATTTCTTCTGTTTGTTTTAGCTGCTTGACATTCAAGGGCAAGTTTCAGAGTCACTTCTGACATCCATTTTGGTGTTTTCTTTCTTTCCTGTCTTTTTAACGACCTGTTGCTTTCTTTATGTATGATGTCCTTGATGTCATTCCACAACTCGTCTGGTTTTTGGTCATTAGTTTTCAGTGCATAAAATCTGTTCTTGAGATGGTCTCTAAATTCGTGTGGGATATACTCAAGGTAATACAATTCCCTTAGTGGACCACAATTACCTTATTTGTATTACAAAACCTAAACCCTTTGCCGCCAAGTTGATTCTGATTCATAGCGACCCTATGAGACAGAGTAGAACTTTCCTATAAGGTTTTCAAGGAGCAGCTGGTTGTTTTGAACTGCTGACCTTTTAGTTAGCAACCAAGCTCTTAACCACAGTGACACCAGGGCTCCCACCCAGTCACTTGGGTTGGAGCTACAAGACCCAGTTGCTTGGGTTGGAGCATTCTGGAAGACAGAATTTTCTTAGCTCTCTTTTGGTCCTTGTAGTTTTCATGACATCTGATTTACTACTCTACGAGTTCAGTGAATTTCAAGGAATTTTTTATTTGTTTATTTCTGTTTTGTTACCATTGTCTTTATTCTTGCTATAGCAGAGCTATTTCTTTAAATGTGATCTTATGTGGAAATGCCGTGTGCAGAAGAGGAAATACATAGACTCATTTGTGTTGGAAGGGCGTGATTATAGTCTACCCAAATATCCTCTTTCCAGCTACCCCTTGATGACTCTAAAGAACATCCAGGGTTCTACTCATTTTTGCCTGAAAACTATAGCATTATATTTTCAATTATGTCACTGTCAAGCAGGGAGAGGTCTTTTAATGTCATCATTCAGTGGTTTAGCAGAAGTCTTAACATTTGTGATTGGAAATTTCACTTTATAAGATATGCGTGGCCTAATGGTAAACTTTTGTTTTATACAGTTGTCCGTTTCTTGACAAATTTCATTCCAATAAATACCATCCTCTCTATAGGAATTGAGGGTAAACGATAAGTGGGAAATGTAATTAGATGTTTTCAGCAACAGATAAAATACATGCAGATTTTTTCCCGTAGTCTCTTGCCTTTTAAGTGAAGAAGGCTGAAATGTGAGATAGCTGACATTTTGCATTCGTTCAGGAGAAAAGGGAGGGGTTGATAGACTGGTTTGGGGTAGGCATTCTTCTGAAATTGTTTTTGGAAGATAGGTGTCCTGGTGGCACAGTGTTTAAGCGCTGGGCTGCTAACCAAAAGGTCAATGGTTCAAACCCATGAGCCTCTCTGTAGGAGAAAAGACCTGCCATTCTGCTTCCTTAAAGATTACAGCCCTGGAAGCCCTGTGGGCAGTTCCACTCTGCCCTGTAGGGTCTCTATGAGTCAGAGTGACTCCAAGGCACACAAAAGGAACAACAGGTCAGCATAGCTAGAGACAAGGACAGTACTCAGATGTTGGTTTTGCTGGCAGTGTTTCTAGAGGTATGTAAAATATTTCCTTCATGGAGGTAGAAAATTGCCTTGATTTCTGATCTGAAGAGATGCCAAGTTCTGATCGTCTCTTGGGCTATAACAATTCAGTTGGTAGGAACAAAGAATGCTTCTATACAAACAAAAATTCAGGAAAGGAAGGAAGAAAAAAGAGAAGTAAAAAAAATAAGATGATATTTGCTTTTAGGGTATGAAAATTGAACCCATAGGTTTAGGTCTTCACCAAATGTAGTATTTTAATAGCATGTTATCTCTCACAATCTTTGTATTTTATACACTGTCCCTCTCCTTCTCCTTTCCTTCCTTCCTCTCCACCCCTCCCCCACCGCCTTTTTATTTCATCTGTATCGGAATGGTGAATGGGCTATTGTCTAGGAATTTCTGCTAAAATCCTAAAGCTTCTGCAAAAATAACCTGGAAATATATCTGCCTGAGAGACTGGCCTCCATTCCGGGGTTTTCTTTCTTCTTTTTTGTTTTTTAAAGGCAATTGGACCAGTTGAGCCACTCTCATCAGTCACCTCTCTCCAGAAATCTAGGTAATTGAGGAGAGGGTTTGTAAGGTAGACCCCCCCCCCCCAAGAAAGTTGTTGCTAGAGATAATTGTAGACTGAATCTATGAGAAGGGCAGAATGGCATCTCATTCCTCTGATGAATGTCTACATGTGAATTCAACTTTCTGATCTACTCTGTGTCTATGTGAACAACAGAAGAGAATTGAGAGAGACACCAGGAGAGGGCTCAGCCATGATCCAGCATGACTGCTACTGTTTGGCATAGTTAGGATGCATGAGTGACCTGTGGGTCAGTTGACAGATAGCTGAGCTTCAGCCAGTTTTCTCCAGTAAGGTACATGCTAGGTAAGGGGAAGAGCATCATAGGTTGTAGAGAACACTGCAGGTGGCAAAACTGTGGGGTGGATAAAAGAATCAAGCCAGAGAGTATCCCCTTGGTAAAGAAACTGTGTAGACCCCTCTTGTGGACGTCCTGGAAAATCATAAGCATGCCCTATAAGAGAGACACATGCCATTTAGGGAATTCAAGGTTAGTCCCTGTCAGTAATGAGCCAGCTACAGTAGTACCCCACAAGTAAGAGATGTCAGAACTTTTCCATCTCTCCTAATCCTCTATCCCAACCCCAACATGTCACAGGAATGGAGATCCAGTGAGGCAGGACAAAGAAACATCATGGGAAGTGACCTAATCTGCTTTCCTGTTAGTTCCCTTGAGCCACAACAAAAGCCAGTTGCTGTGAAGTCTATATCGATTCATGGCAACCCCAAGTGTACAGAGCAGAACTTCTCCTTAGGGTTTTCAAGACTGTAACCTTTCAGAAGCACATCGTCAGACTGTTCTTCCCAGGCACCCCTGGGTGGATTGGAACCACCAAACTTTCAGTTAGTAGTTGAGCAGTTAACCTTTTGTATCACCTGGGAAGCCACGGTAGGGTAGAGGAAAACGTTAAATTGATTGGATATGAGATGAAGTTGGAAACTTACCCGGACTAGACTTAGGCTCAAAGTGACTAGAAAACTATGGAATGAATGTATCCAAGATGATGCTAAGGGCATGAGAATTCAGTAAAGCATGTTTGAAGACAGTTATTAGAAAAAGATAAAACCATTTCATGATTATATCCTAACAGTTTTAGATGGCTCAGTAAACCTCATGCTATTTGGGTCATCATAGTTTCATAGTACTTATATTGTCTGTCATAACACTGTGAAAGTTAGCGGATAATATGTGGCTGGCTTTCATAAAGAAGTCTGAGAAATTACTGTTCTTTGTAACACAACTAGCATGATTAATAGTTAGCTAAGTCTTTGATTCTAATAACTTGACCCACCATAGTTTACTCTGATTCTAAAGTAAGCTGTTAATTGCTTTATTTGCAGGACTGGCTTCTGCTATTTGGGACAAGATTTGCTAGGAGCTTCTCCATGGTAGTGATGAGTTCTCTTTTTATTTTCTATCATTTGAAAATAAGAAACTTTGACAAATTGGCTTTTTAGATTTTGGCCTCTCCAAAGAGACAGCTTTTATTTTTTAAGAGAAGACCTGTTACACCCAAGCATGCACTAAAAAGCTAGATAATAAGAGAAGCTTGGTATGGGATGGCTTGTTAAGAACCATCTCAGAAATAGATGGAATGGATACGGGCGGAATGGATGTGGGCTCAGCAGTTGTTGTTGTAGACAATTCGGCATTTGAGGAGCTTGAGATAGCTGTCAATCTTGTGCGAATCCCTGCTTAGGCAGCGGAATAGGTTATAAAAAGCAAACAGGCGAGTATTTTCATCAGCTGTCTGCAGAGATGGAAGTCCCGACCAGACAGAGTAGGCCTTGTTTTCTTTGGCTCCAGGATGAACCTAATCATCAAAAAGATAGTGATTTATTATTAGTACTATCAGTATCCGTTGACCCTTGTTCCTTGTAATTGCTGAATTAAATTGTGGGGAAGGAAATGTTCATCAACAGATAAATGGATAAATAAGATGTAGTATATCCATACAATGGAATATTATACAGCCATAAAAAAAAGTTCTGGTACATGCTATGACATGGATAAAGGTAGAAAACATTATGCTAAGTGAAATAAGGCAGACACAAAAGGGCAAATCTTGTATGATTCCACTTGTATGAAATATCTGGAATAGGGAAATGCACAGAGACAGAAAGTAGATTAGTCATTACCGTGGGCTGGGGTGAGGTAAGGCAGAGAATGGGCAGTTAATGCTTAATAGATACAGAGCTTCTGTCTGGGTTGATTTAAAAAAAAAAAAAACATTTTGGATACAAATAGTGGTGGTAGTTGCACAACATTGTGAATATAATTGCGCTGAATTGTACTCTTGAAAATGGTTAAGATGACAAATTTTATGTTATATATATTTTATCACAACTTAAAAATATATTTAATATATTTGGGGAAGATACAGGATTGCATACGTCTCTAGACAGAGGCATGGATTCTTGGGCTAGTGTATCAGACATCTATTAGTAATCTAAAAACTAGAAGCAGAAAGCCTGTGTTTTCTGGCGTGTATGTGATCACAGATGAAGTATATTTGTTTAGGAGTAGATAGACAGTGAGCAGAAAGTTGCTATTTGAAGATATACTTGAATGTGACCAAAGGAAGATGAAGAGCTAGCCTTAATCCTCTCACTTGAGGAATTATTTTATTTCCTGATTTTTGTCCCTGATGTGTACTTTGTACTTCATTTCTTCTGACAGGTCGCCATAATTACATTTATCTTTTTCTTGCTTTGAACTGAGTTTTATTCTCCAAATAACTGTACGTACCAAAGACCTTAGAAATGAGAGATGTACTTGGTGTTTTAAGGTGCAGATAATCTAGTGATAACTAAGAAGATCTGCTTAAGTAATTGGGGGGAAGGTGTTCACATTCCACCCAAGACAGGTACCCCACCAATGTGTATGAAAAAAAGCTGCTGTCTTTTGAGGGCCCTGGGATGGAAGGTGCTGGGAAAATCACCAATGAGAAAGGGTAGTGCTGACAGCTACCACTCAGTAGTGAGGGCTGTGTGGTAGGGCTGGCGGCATGATTGTGATAAATAAAAGATACTGAACAACATGACAGAGGGAACACTATGTCTCTCAGAATTCTTTCTGCAGGCTGGGAGTCCCAGAGGTCTCAGAGACTGAGTAACGAGTTTGGCAACTTGAGGGATGAAAATGAATTTGGAAAGCTGTTATATACACCCCTTGGATACTTATAGGCCCTGATCTGCTGACCTTTCTCCTACAGAGTAAGAATATTTTTTAAATCTGGGATTCCTTAGTGGAA